>NC_092587.1:197489375-198220000 GCF_047663525.1 Anas platyrhynchos
TACCTCTGACACTTAATACTTCAGACTTTCAGAAGGGCTAAGCATGGTGCTGAGTGGAACACAAGTAAGGCAAGTGATAGGAAACATCTGGTAGAAAGCTTTAGGCAGAATAAGTGACCTGAATCTGGTCCATACATTGCGATATTCCAGGAGCAAAAATAACTTGGCAGATTTCTGTGTTTATAACTAAAGGTCATACTCTTTCTCACAGCTTTTCCAAAGTGAGTGCAGACTACAGTTCATATGAAGCTTGATGTACGTTTTCAGCTGACATGAGCCAGAGCAGTCATCAGAAGAAACAATCTTCTGCCCTGCTCTCACTCCAGCTGCTCATTTGTGCCCCTCTTTAACTTCTGATCTTCTGTTGGCACATGCATTTGAGTGTAGTGCAGTGGAAATGACCAAAGAACACATCAGACCGAAATATTATTTATCTACCAAAAAAGAATAATTTTCTGTCTTTTACAGCTCAGTTCTTAAAGTGCCCCAACCTTGCCTATGGTGCAGTCCCTATTTCCAGTGTAGAGGTAAGATATGCTATCCTTCCTCTTTCCTTAAGACATATAAATTTAGAGGGAGGTACAGAAGCTCAAGGTGACATTGCCCCCATCACTTATTGGCTATGTTGCTTGCTGTGTTGCAGTACTGTTATTGCTAAGCCTTAACTTGTCACTGCATTTATTTCTTCACTCTTCAGTATACTACTTGATTTCTTACACAGAGTGCTTTTGCTTCTCTGAAAAGCAAATCTGAGAATGAGAAACATTGATTATTTGTGTGTTTCTGGTCTCAACTTCAAATTAGCTGCCAGGCTTTGCATAACAAGATACAAATTATTCATGCAAGAAATCCAAGAAGTGATTTATTATCATGTCTGATTTCCAGTGAAGAATTTTCTTCAGATCACCCAGCAAGGAGGCTTTCCTATTTTAAATAAGATAAATTACAATTGACATTGGAATTCAAAACATTACTCCAACCTTTCTAGATCTTTCAGTCATACAGAAAATGAGCCCATGAATTATATTGACATCAAAGTTCATTAACAGTGTTTTTGAGCCCGGTTTGAAAAGTCTGAGATCCTTTACACATACTCAGCTCTACCTACCTTGTACTGAACCTCTAGAGCATTTTGTTTGCCTTGGGAAAACAGCAATGGTCATTGCACCTTCCTTACAGAGATTCACCTTACTGGTGAAGGGGGTTGGGAAAATTTTGGTGAGACAGTTTTTTAACTTTTTAGAAATGTGGAACTAAATACCCCAGGAAACGCTGTGCTATAGAACACGCATCATAGTCAAATGACAATGAACTTTTCCCTTTCCTTGCACCCACTCTATGGGCTAATCAGACCATGAACTGACATGTAGGACTGAATCCCACTGTTTTAATAATCTCTTCCCTTTAGCAAACAACAACAAAAGAAGAAAAAGCTATTAATAATCCAGAGCTGCAGAATGTGCAAATTCTGGTGGAATATCATAGTAATATCATAATTTGCAACTGATATATGGCAAGAGGTTGATGAAATACCTATGTTTTTAATCTGTCTTTTGGCTACAAACCCACAGAATCAAACATTTAAAGGGAGAAAAATTGCAACAGAATTTTGCACTGGGGATACAGAAGTTAAGTTCAGTTATGATAGAGTAGAGTAGGGTACACTCTCCAAAACAAGTGAAGACAGATAAACCCTCTTGAAATTCAAGCCCTGTTTTGGAGCAAAAGAAATAGACCCAAAGTAGTTCAAACAAAAGTGAAGGAGCTCAGAGAGAACAGCATATGGGGATGGGAGGCTTGTAAGAAGGACTTTTTCTCTCAAGGTGTCTCTCTCAGTATCCCTATCTCCTCCAGCTGTCTTCATCATTGACACCATAGACCTTCTCACTTTCCTTCTTGGAGAGCAGAAGCAGCAAGATGGGTTTGATCATGTTTATTCCAATTTATGGTCTTCTTCATCTCCTCCTACAGATCTCTGAGATAGCTTCCTAGATGACAACCTGGTGCTCTCAATTCTTTGGAGATTAGTACAAAAGAATTAGTTGCAGCATTCAGTTCCTGAAGAGACTGATAAGTTTAGGTATACCTATGAGAAAGAAAAGGATGTACATTAAGACATGCAAAGTTTGGTGGCTTTGGAGTCTACTTCCTTTAATTAACAATGTCATCTCAGCCTTTGCTGTATTAAGAAAAATCTTTAAAATCTTAATTATGATTAAGAATAGAAAGTTCCTTTTCAGGAATTAGTTACCAAGTTTCTTGATTTTAAATCAAGCATAGCTTGGATGTTACTTTAAGATGTTACATAAAATGCTTTCAAAATTGTTTTAATATTTTCAGGCCATCTTCTTGCAGGATATACCTATCATTTCTCTCCCCTTTTCTGCTTTTTCCCTTTGGCAGTCTCAATTTTTATGGATTCTAATATCTCCCAAGCAGTGGCTGTGTCCTTACTCATACCTGCCTGCATCATACATGGCATATTTTATATAATATAATAACCCAAGCAACATAAAATAATAATTCCTAGAATGATAACTGCATTTCAATTAGGTTGTAGATGTATTTGAAACCCTTAGGGTAACAATTTGTTATATGTATGAAAAAGTAGCATGTGTCAAGCTTTATTTAAGGTCCCTAGCCATAAAAACATGTAGGTTTTGCCATGGATTCCCACTCAAATTTGCAGGAGGAAGGCACCTAAGAAGAACAAAGGAGACTAAATAACTTTGGGGATTACAGATTGCAGGGATTGTCTGATCAGCACACAGTCCAGGTCCTCTCTGAGCTATGAATTTTACAAGCATACATGTATGATGAAGACCGATTCCTGTTCCCAAGGTCTTGTATGCTAAACACAGGATAGCACACAGGACAGTAGGACAAGGAGTAACATGAGATCTGGTCTGTACCAGACCAGCCTGTTTTAGGGGACATCAGTTTGAAATCTCTGTTTTAGAATAACACAGACACACAACACACTTTTTGCTTTGAAACTAATTGTTTCGTCTGGAGTTTTTGTGCATGGGCATCCCTAGTCAGGCATTTATTGCCTTTTATACAGAAATTTTTTACATGTGACCCTCCCCCCCACCAAAAATAAATAAATAAATAAATAAATAAATAAAAATAAAAAGTACTTTCCATGATTACTTTATATAGCAGCCATAAAATCTTGCTGAGTTCTGGTCCCTCCATACTTTTCCATCTCCCATTAAATTTGATGCTTCATTTTCAATTTAGAAATTATGGTTGTATTTAGCAAGGGAGAACTTTTAATCCATATTGTGAAGCTACAAAAAGTCATTAACCCTCAGTCACTTCCTTATACCTGTTTTCTAAAGTGGAACTTCTAGTGTTTCCATGAATGGACTTGCAGTGGTAATTTGAAGGGACAGGTATAAGGCAAGAACTGGAGGAGTTCTGGAGAGATTACTCTCTGAGTAAGCCATGGGAGAGATTACTCTCTTCAGAGCTGAGAACCAAGTGCACTGATAGAAATGACACAGAGACTTGTAGTACAAAGCATCTGAATTCTCAAGTGTAAGATGGCATGAATGGAATTGTTTTAAGCAACTAACTCAGAATCAACAGCAAAAGGGAAGAGCTAGCTACAGTTCTACAGTTTATCTCATGTGCCCTGGTTTGCCCTCCCTAGCTGTCTGCTTCTTTTGCCTGAATATTTTATCCCAGGTTTGATATTCAACATCTCAATCTACCACTGAGAACTTTTTTTTTGATAATGCAGTTTTACAGATTTGAATGAAATCACTACATTCATTCGACTCTTAAAAGAAAAGCAGGTGCAGAAATGATGGCTGAACTAGGAGAATGTTTTTTTACTTCATGCTTTCGAGGATTGCTCTTTTCCTACAGTGTCAATGCAGCTGAGGAATGTGACAGGTTTGCAAATGCTCTAAATATTTCATAGAGTAGCAGCAATATTTATAACTGAGCCACTGTGTGACCTTGACCGAGTTACTGAGTAGAAAGGCCATGGCAATCACAGACCATTTCAGAGAGGACATATGCAAACTTGTCCCCATAAAAAACAGTGATTTTGCACAGTTTAATTACTTAACTACAGAAGTTACAAAGTTATAAAAAACGGATGGCAAGTAGATCATCATTCTTTTCAGCTCTGTGGGGAGCCACTGTGAACATCTGCAAGACACTACCTCCCAGCAGGCAGAACAAGGCAGGTAATGATGAGAATACACATGAGAATAATTATACCAAACACAGTTTCAAGACAGACAACTGGGGAAAATACCAGAAGACTCGATAGACCTGAAGTATGATACCAGCATCCATGAGGAAATCTGCAGACTTCCTGTGTATTTTATGGTGATATATATGAATTGTGACAATAAACTAGGATACAATTTTGCTCAAAGACTGTCCTGTGAAAGGTGTAGGAGGTGAAGGAGATGTCTGGCAAGAACTCCAGAGTATGATACTACAAGTACGTGCTCTCTGAGAAAGGATTATAGTCTTTTTTGGGGGGAAAGAAAACACTGGAAAAAATTCTGGCAGCCTCAGTTAAAAGCTGAGTAATAGGTTTAAAAACCTTTAATTCTTCCAGTGAATGCCGATTTGCCCATTGCTTTGCAAAATTGTTTACAGTTTAGGCTGGCCGTGAAACTTATTAATAGACTTCAGTTTATTGCCAAATTATAGTAAGTACAGTGTGATACAGAAACTGTCCTGGCCACAGTTTTGTGCACAGCTGGGCAGGATAACAGCAGAAAGCTGCTGACAGAGTGTTATTGACATCTGATGCTTTTTGATTGCCTTAGTGATGTGAACACCTTAACCTACTACCTAGAACTATTGTCACAGCTTCCATGCAATCCAACACAGGCAACTTCCTGTGCATCACTGCCAGCAAGTGTCATGAACTTTCAGAGAAGACACAATACACCAGGTAGGAGAAGATCTTATAATCACATAACATATTTGACAAGGAATATCCTAAGAATCCTTGTGTCTTATCCTGACGCCACTTCCCTACCCCCTACCTTTCACTCCCAGCCCCAGTGAAGGTTTACTGCTGGAAAAATCAAATCCTGGGCACACAAAAGAAAATTATACTGAAAAAAAAAAAAGGGGGGGGGGGGGAGAAAAGTAGGATAGTATGTCATTAGGAGGGGATACTAAATTAATCTTGCATTAAGAGTCTGATGCCCCCTGACTACAAGTGATCTGAATTGTCTAATGGTTCTTCTTTAAACTGATACCATAAGCAGAACTACCTTGAATTATCTTTTAAATCTCCATAACCAGAAAATATTGACTAGCTGAAACTGGTATTTCCCTTGAGAATATTAGAATCAGTGTGAAGAAAAAAGTAAGGTTTCTAGTCAAAATTTAAGTTCTGACAGAATTTAAAATTTAAAAACAACTCTTGTGTGTGGTTGTATGTAAGACTGAGGTAGAAACTGGAATAATATGTCTGAGGAAGCAAAGATTTCTCCTACTTCTCTAATATCTTCAGTGGATGCTCTCACCACTGATTCTTAGAAGAGGGTGGCAGAAACTGTCTCAGTCCCTGTTTCCTGTCCAAAGTAAATAAATAAATAAATAAATAAATAAATAAATGAATAAATAAATAAATAAATAAATAAATAAATCAGCATGCTTCCACAGCATGGAAGAATAATTTCTGAAATATCAAAACACCTTTTGGAAAAGAAAGGCAATTTGCCACTTACCTTACATACTAACAGTATCTTCTCTCCCAAGGCTGTTAAGAGTGATGAAGAATGCATTATAAGTGGCCACATGTAACTCAAATTTCTAGCACAGACTTGAGGCTATGTTTGAGTCTAAATTTGTGCCATATCTCCTTTGCAAGGATATAGGTAGCTATGTAGGCATGAGCTTGAAGTTGACTGCCAGGACCATTAGAACAGAATCCTTGGAAACAGGTTACTTTTTAAAAAGGACACAACCCTGTACCTACCCATAGTGTGAAGTGATTGCTGCCATGTGTTTCATCTTCCTTTGTAGTTATCTTGTGTGACTGTGCAGACCTTTCTACAAAAGCATTGTCACAGCCTACAGCAAGGACAGCTGGAATTTTTATGCCAACTAATTTGTGATGCCTTATAATAAATGCTTTATCATGTTCAGTGGCATAACCAGATTGTTTCTAGTGTAATCATGTGTTAATGAGGCCACAGAATTACACTATCCTCTTTTAAAGTGAGGCTCTTCTTTGGAGTTTTTAATCTCAAAAAAATGGCTTGATTTTCAAATGTATTGTTAAACTTTTTCTCCAAATTATTAATTACAAGTTTCTCAGTATTTTGGAGTACATCAAACTACACTAAAGGTCTTCTAGGTATCACATGCAATATGGAAAGTGGGTGTTTTGCTCACTTCTAGAAAGAGGATAGTGAAATGAACCTATTTCTATCCGTTCTAACTCTTGTCCTGGTCTCTCAGTTGCCACTGTACATAAATCTTAGATTGAAGATGATTTGACAGGTAGGCATATGGCTTTGTGTTTGATAGACTTCAATGGATTATTTTTCAACTACAGGCAAGACCACTTTCATTTGCCTGTGAATGAGCAGAGAATTGATGTTATGCAATAGCCCCATGTGACTGATGGGAAAAAGGAATTAAAGATTTAAGAACAATCATTCCTTCCTAAACTTATTTTTTGTGCTTCTGATTAACACTTTAGTACTAATTAAATAAGCAACTCAGCATGATGATGCATTTGTAATTAACAAAATAATTCGAACACTATTAAAAGACATGTTGAAAATATATCTCACTCTATATGGACACTTGTTTAACAGATAAGTGCAACGTTATTACAAATTTTAAGAATATCACATTTGCAAAATTAAAACTTCATATGCAGCAAATCTGGTTGGTTTGAATGAATACACTGCACAAACACTAAGAAAAGAATCATACTGAAGACATATGCTACATAGAATAAAGCAACCATTCATAAAAATCCACTTAGAATAACAACACATATAATGGCTCCTAATTTATTCCAAGAGAATTTGAACCATATGGCCTATATTACTATATTAATGTAATGTATCTGTGAAACATACTTGCTTAAGTGTAAGTTATATATGTAGCATTTAAAAGAGGAAACATATTTAAGAAAAAAATGCACAGTCCCAAAAAAAAAAAAAAAAAGAAATTGGCACAATCATTAAAATTAAAAACAGTGGCCTTAAACTAAATGTAAGTATGTGACCTACAATGGAAACTGCATCATGCTGGAAACTCAAATCTGCATCTGAACTTTAAAGCTCACTTATTTCTCAGCCACAGGACATGAAACACCTCACACTGCATCTACAAAGTATGTGAGAATAGCAAATAATATAGACCAGACTAATGAGTTCTGGTGATTTAATACAGAACAATTTAAGAAATTACCATCTCCAGCTGTCTGCCCTGCCTTCTGCCAGAAATTACTGCCCCTAAAAGAATTGGCAAAATAGGTGGTACGTCCACTTCTTAGCAAAAACTGTTCTTGGCAGCTGGTGTTCTCTTAAAGTGCTATCAGTTTCAATTTTTGCTCATGGTACTTGTTGAACATTAAAGCATCTGAGGGCTTTGCTTCATGACCCCTTTTGCATCTAGCAGGGGAGGCTACTGTAGGGGAGAAGTTGGGTAACCGTTTCTAATTGTAGAGATCAGCTGTTTTTCTCTTGATTAATAGGTTGCAGGAGGAGTGAATGCAAATATGATAATTGGGAATTGTCTTATAAATCTTAACATAACAGATTGCCACTACTGTCTTCTGGACCCATTCCACCAGCAAACTATATTGCAATGACTGTTGTATATTGACTACTTAGTGTATGCAATGCGCCATAATAAGGTTCTCCTGGGCTTAGAAGACTACACTCATTTTAAAAATCCTGTGCAACACAAGTATCTTCAAGCAGACCATTTTCAAAGCTGGAATGACTGAATGCTTAAGAAGTAATTTAACAAATAAATTCATGAAGGTGATTGTCAGGGTGCTGGGAGAAGCCGAGGCTCCTTGGGGTGGCAGGGCACAGCCTGGCAGCCAGGGCCCATCCCACCATACCATCCAGACTACAGGGCAGGCCAGGGGCTATCTGGGCAGCCCCAGCCCTGGTCACCTCCATAGGGAGGGTACAGGTCAGAGCTAAGCTGATGTGTCAACCCAAAGGTGGTCCTGGAGCAGTGGGGCCCTTGGCAGGAGACAAACATCCTACAGCACCACTGGGGAAGGGACTGACAGCCCTGGTCTGGGCTGATCTGGGACACAGACAGGGTTGGTGGAGGTCCCAAGGAGTCTGTAACAATGTATCAGGGCTCTCAGAACCCTAACAGTAATCATGGTAGTCCATGCTCCAATGACCATTAAATTTTCATTAAGGTTCAGTTTAATTATTTATCTTCAAAGGAAATATAATTTCCATACATATCTAGGAGAAGCACAGATTAAGAAACATTATCATCAAGCTTATTGGAGATTTTAGATAACTTGGGGGTAAAAAAAACAACAACTGATTTCTGTTTAATTCTCCAGGGAGGCCAAGCTCTTGGCTGTGTTCTTCACATGACAAAGACATGGACTACAACCTACAGCACAGAAATCTCATTCAAAATCAAACCTAAGGAAGACATCCTCTACTAAAAATAAAATAAAATAAAATAAAATAAAATAAAATAAAATAAAATAAAATAATAAAATAAAATAAAATAAAATAAAATAAAATAAAATAAAATAAAATAAAATAAAATAAAATAAAATAAAATAAAATAATAAAAAGGCAGCGTAGAGCAAAGTGAGAGATATCAATCAGTTCTAAGTCTACCTGGTTTTGTGTCCCACTGCTGTGTTCAAAGGTTGTGTTCAGACACTGGGAGCTTCTTTAGAAATAATGCCAAAATGGTGAACCTGAACCAGATGGATGGCAAGAAGAGAAAAACACATAGTTCAGAAGCCTAGTTGCAAGGCTACTCAATGGGAACTGGGGAGAGTATGATCTGATTTCCATTCCTCAGGCAATTGAGGGATTTGGCATTTAGGTGACATTTGGATGTTCAGTGCCCATTAGCAGAGTGACTAGAGTGCTTAAGCTCAGGAGTGCTTGGCACCCAATGAGAGGAAGCATAGAAGCCAAATATAGATATTCTGAATCCTCTGGATCCATGCATAAAAGCATGGGTTCACCCCACTGCTCACTGAGCACTGTAATGAGTAAATAGCAGACAGGAGTGTAACTGTCCTACAGGGGGTCATTCAAATGTTCAGTCAGATGAAACCTATTCAGGTTGGTTGACAACAGAAAACAACAAAGATAAATAACCTTCTAAATTAGGAACTCTGACTTGTTGCCTCCAATTAAAATGAGTCAGAATCCTAATACTGAGATACTGAAATGCTTAAATTAGAAGTACTTAATGAGGCATTCTGCTCTCTCCCTTAGTCCTTCAATGTCTCAATTTTTCATCTGTAAAACAGGGATAATTCTACCCTGTCTTAAAAAAAAAAAAAAAAGTGTTGAAGTAAATTCAACTGTATGAGGAATAAGGTTTCTAGAATCAGCTTCCACACTTGAATAAGAAAAAGAGGACACAGATATCCAGAAGAGGGCAGTTGAATAGGTCTAAGAGATAAAGCTTAAAGAAAAGCACTGAGATGAACATCAGTTTTTATTGTTGATTTCTTTGTTAAAAATGGCAGACTTTAGCAAACAATGAAATGTTTCATTCTCTTTTAACAGGTGACACTGTTTAAAGTTTTTCTAATATTCAATTACAAAACACTCATGATCAACTGAATAATTTGAAATGGCACATAGTTTCCAGAGAGATGTTCTCACAGTTTGATATTTGCAGAACATTGTACCCAGAATGGAAAAAAGATGAAGGAGGTCTGGCTGCAAAATTTGCTTTGTGGAAGTTATACTTTGAGAACAGTAGAAAAATAAAAAATAAAATTAAAATAAAAAACTAAATTGAATCATTACAATGCAATTAGATGAACAAATTAAAAATAAGAGGAATTGTGATTGATGAAAGACTACCTGCAAACACCTTCACAGTTCCTTTCAGTCATTTTGACTGTGAATTTACAATTTAGAAATACAAATAAATAAAAAGAAAAGATAAACCTTGCTAAGGAGGACCAAATCAATGTTCATAAGAAGGTCTCTGTTGTTGTTTTGTTTTGTTTTTACAAGGAAAACTTCACTTCTGTTCCTCTGACTTGCTACATGAGGATGAATTTATGGTCTGCTATAGAGCCCTTCCAGGGTAATTAGGTTCCACTCACATTGACTGATTAATGAAGTAAATAAAAAGAAATAGGACATAATAAGGCAAAATGCAATACCAATGAAGAGTACTTGTGTATTTAAAGATCTGTGTGTGTCTGTATATTTTACTGAATGAAAATTTGAGTTCTGAGAATCTGAAAATGCAGGGGTTCTCCTCAGCTATGATTTACACTTACAGAGAAAATTTTTGTGTATTGTGAAAATTCACTTTTTTTTTTTTTTTTTTTTTTTTTTTTTTTTTTTGAAAAGGTTCTGTGATTTCTGGAATCTCTAGAATATTCATTGTTCTTTGTGATTTAATAGACTTGCATGTAACATACAATCAGCCTTAGTTCTGATTTTGGTCTTTATGTACAGATAAAGTTAAATGTGAGTAAATGAAAATTAATGAACTTTTAAAATTAGAAAATGCTTGTGTATCTGATAAATTAAAAAAAAAAAAAAAAGTATATAGAAAATAGACACCTCTTCTCACTGATATGCTTCCTAAGATTTTTTAGAAATTCAATGATTTTGAATTCTAACATCAATAAAACACACCTTCAGAAAATAATCCATGCAAATTACCTCTTACAGGTTCACTTTCAGTGCATAAAATATTTAGCTCTCTTTTTAACTGGTTATATTTATAGATAGTTTTTGCCCACTGGCTACTAATATTGAAGGTTTTGAAAGGACAGAAATCTTCAATAGAAAAGTCTTGAGCTGTTTCTTATTGCCTAGAGATACATATTAGTACTCCCTAGCAGTTTCTCCTGAGCAAGTATAGTCAGCAGAAGCTTTGTCACTGGAGTCAGTGATTACAGGACTGCCCTCTTGTGAGTCTCCAAATTTGAAGAAAGGTGAAGCTAATTAGCCAAGCTAATGATGCAGTTTCTGCACTCCTGGCTCTTCTGTAAGAGCCTTTATTTCTTCTTTAAGCCTTTGTCATGGTGTCTGTAAACATGGCTAGAGGACCATTAATTAAAACCAAACAAACATACAAACAAAAAAACAACTACTAGGAACTCAAACTTTAACTATGACTTTCAGTGTTAAAGTTCACTGTTAACTTGTTCATACAAGTTTATACCGATAGACAGAAAAAGGGACAGGTACGAAACCTATGATGTCATGTAATGTATTTGTTATGGAAGGACTTTTATAAAGAAACAGATACAGGAAAATATATATCCTTATCAAATATATCTATCCTGCTTACCAGAAAAGGTATATCATATAGATGAGTCTCTAAGACTTTCATTCCAAATTTCCTCTTATAAGCCTGAACAGGTGTGGTTGTATTTTATGTGCCCTACATTGAATACCTTCTTGCTGTCATTCCCATCTTTTTGAAAGCAATCATTATTCAATGTACATTTGAAGTCTTCAATAGCTTCTTTGGAAGTTTTTGTCTCACTAGCTTCAGTATTCATTTAACTTGACTTTTATTATCAATACATGAGGTGTCTATTCCAAGATCAGTCTATACTATACTATAGATATAGTCTATAGAAGATACAGTCTATACTATATCAGTCTATAGCCTGTAATTTGTCTATGGACAATGAAGAGAGAAAGTATCTCAAAATACTAATTAATCATATTGGTCTTGGATAAATATTTTGGAATAGGACGAACACCAGAGTTTGTCTTTCTCAGAGGATTGTAGCCTGTAGATGAGGTAAACACTATGACTTTCTGCCCATGTTCAGACCCTAAATGCTAGGCCTGAATTGAACAAAGAAAGATGTCAGTTTTAAAGCTAGAATAGCTTCAAAGCATTTCTTATAAATTAATTAGAGAATATATACATGCTGGGAGACAACAGTCTTCACAACAGTTATTTTTTCTGTTGTTTCTCTGATTTAGATTTTCAGTTTGGAAATTTTATTTGCAATCAAAGGGTGGGCCTTTGATGTGAGACAGTGTTCTACTTGGGCCTTTTTAATTAAGAGGCTCATTCCATAAAACATAAACACTTTACATAAAAATAAGTTAATCTAGTACACATAATTAAGCATTATATATTGGAGCTACACATCAGTGACTTGAGTTATATCAATGGACCATTTCATTTATCGACAGTGACAGCCCAAGTTCTTAAATACAATGATAAATGAGTTCTTTTCAAGGGAATGATACTTCACCTTGGCAGTTTGCTCTCTTTTTTCATGTTTTAGAGACAGCTAGGAGTGATCGGTTCATAAGTATCCTAAACAGGCACTCTTCCATTCAGTTAGCTTCCACAGTCTATCTCCCGCACTAAACTCTTCAGGGTTATCTGGAGGTGACCAGACCTTATAGTCTGGTCTTTATAGTAAGAATATATTTGGGAGAACATCATGTCTCTTACCCAAATAATTTTGAAGACAAAAAGCTACTCTGACTTTGTAAGGCACAGAGCTGGCTCTGTTTAATGTTGTTGAGTGCACATCTCAGGCCAGAGAGGAATTTATCTTACCATTAAATAGCGGTGAAGAAACATTTCTTTCTCTTCTTTGATAATATGAAAGAATGTACTTCTTGAACTCATTGAATTCAGTGAAATGAACATAAATCTCATTGATAAAAAGCAACGTATTGTAGCTCTTTGGGAAACTTTTTTTTTGTTTTAATGAAATACAGTAAGCAATGTCGCAATGTCTTAATAATATATATATATATATATAATATATATATATATAATATTATTATATGTGTATATATATATATATATATATATATATATATATATATATATATATATGTAAAACTTGGCCTTTTTCTTTTTTCTGTGCAGGATATTTTCACTTCCCAGGAAGATATTAAAAATTTACAAAACATCACTTATCATTAAAACATGTTTTACTGTTTTGCAAATAAAATTACTCTTATCTGGTGTTATAGAATAAGAGCTCTCAGTGCTTTTGAACTGATTGTGTGAATACATTCCTAGTTTCTCAAGCTGTCTAAATACTTGCTTAGTACTGAGGTGACCTGGATGTCCAAGGATGTCCTGGATGTTTCATGTGATGGTTTTCCCATGAGCATTTTGTCATATTCATTAGCCCTCAGCAGAGGTCTCATAACCAGTGAACATCTCAAATCACAAATGCATATGTTCAGGCAATACATTTGAAGTTTAAGTATTTTTTGTTCCGGAGGTTTACCTGTGGAATATTTAGAAATACTGAATATTGTAATTTCCAACTTTTTACACTGTGGATTCAAAGAAGAGCTATGTTTATGTACTTTTTAATTTTCTCCAACAGAGTTGTCTTCTGGTCTGTTGAGAGCCATAAAAGGAAAACCTGTCTTCTGTAATGTTGCTTATTCCGTTGTTTGACTGTGAGATAGGCTATCTCCAAGAAATGATCAGTCTCAAGAGTAAACTACTCGTCATCAAGTTACTTCATGAATGGTCTTAATCAACCATGGAACCATAGGCTCAAGCATTGAGCTTCCCAGTATTGATAGAAATAGACTCTGGTTTCTCTTATAGTGTTTGAAACTGGGGCAGAATACTCAATTTCATGTATGGTTAGCAATATTTATTCAATTTCCTCACATGTCAATGGTGATAGAACAGGGAAATGGCATTCCTACAGTTGGTCAGATTAAAGGATTTAATAAAGGTGCATTGAAACATGAAGCAGCCTTTTCCTCATTTGCACATTGAGGTCCTGCTCCCCTGATTATTTAAAAAGATGTGCTTGTTTGCACAACAGCACCATTTTGTGGTGAACCACTGCACTGGGTCTAGTTGAGATGGAATTTATTTTCTTCATAGCAACCCATAGGAGCTGTGCTTTAGACTGGTGACCAAAACAGAGTGGATAACACTCCAGTGTTTTACCTATTGCTGAACAGTACTTTGCATGGTGCCAAGGCCCCTTCTTTATCCCACTGTGCTGCCACAGTGAGTTGGCTGGGATTGGGTGGGAGACTGGGAGGTGACACAGCTGGGACAGCTGACCAAAACTGGCCAATGAAACGTTCTGGCCAAAGAAACTGGCCAAATAGGATCATGCTCAGCAGTAAAACTGGTACAGGGAATAGGGGAGGAGTTTTTCCAAGGTAGCCATTACTCGGAGTTTGTCTAGGCATCGGTCTGCTGGTGGGAGGTGGTGAGTGATTGCCTTTACATCACTTTTTTTTTTTTTTTTTCATCCATCCTCCACTTATTGATTTATCTCTATCACAATTAATGAGTTTTTGTCACTTTTGCCTTTCCAATTCTGTCTTCCATCCCATTGCAGGGAGAGAGAGGAGCTGATGGCCAGGGTCAACACACAGTGGCCATGTAGTTCCTTGGTAGAGTTCCTTCAGCACAAGGCCAAGAATTGACCTGTCTTGTTTCCCACAAAAAATCTTAGAAGCTGTAGGTTGGAACTGTTCAGGGAGATAAAGTGTAGTCTACGATTTCTGTAGAAAGTATTGTAAAAGTCTAACCCGCTACCAGAGTTGCTCCAAAAAGATTTTGTTACTAATTTTGTCACACAAAATACTCCAGAATATAAGCACACAAAAAGAGTTTAGAATTATCTTTTATTTATTTATTTATTTATTTATTTATTTATTTATTTATTTATTCTCCATTGGCTGTCATAGATGAGACGGAGTAAAGGTTAACATTTCTAGCATTATTCCATCTTTCAGCAGAAACATGCATGGATAAGTTAGAGTATTTCTGAGAGAAGTAATGAGTAGTAATGGTACAAACTTGCCCCAAATGGACATTGGAAATAATGTCTTAACAACTAGTGGTTCTGACATGATAACCAAGATGATTATCTCTGCTGAGGTGCACATTAGGTCAGGAGTAGAAATGTGTTAACGTAGTTACATTGCCTTCAAAACCTGAACTGGGTTTTCCCTGTTCTGCTCTGCCCTGCAAGGTCAGGGCTTTTGAAAACACAATCCACTGCATAGTGTGGGCATGTCCTTAGCTAGCTTATGTGCAGGAAAACTGATGTATTCTTGAAGGTAGATTTGAAATAATTATCCCAAGGTAAAATACATTTTAGAGTGCTCAGGGCTTCATGCATTTTTTTTTTGTTTGTTTGCTGGAGTGCCTTCAGAGTGTATCTGGGACTGGACTAAACACAGCCTAATTAAACGGAATGAATCAGATACTGTTAAGTGACTACCTCAGTCTTGAAAGGATGAAGAGAAACATGTACAGCACATATACACAGGCCTCTGAGACAAAAAAAAAAAAAAAAAAAAAAAAAAAGAAGTATCTGAGGAAGAGATGATAGATGATACCCAAGTATCCTGGCCTCCTGAGAAAAGTAGCATACCCATACACACATCCATATTTATACACGATATATACATTATAGCTTGAAAGATCTTCTAAGACTTGTTATCTTAAATTAGACCATGGCTACCATGCACAATTGGCAAGTATCTGATGTGTGAAATCAACCGTCTGGAATATCTAAGAGAAAAGCAAAACTGAGACAAATTGAGCTCTGTTGGCCTCTTTAGTCTGATTAGTTCATGCTGTCACTGAAAGTGAAGCTGGATCTTTGGATGTCATTCTTCTGTTATCTTACATGGCGATGTTAGATATTTCTGCTTGTTCCCATTAGTACTTCCTTGGAGTCATAATTAATTTATATTAGCTAAGACAATTTCCATTTGCTATGACAGTTCTCCAGCTCCCTCAGGCTTCTCAAATAATAATAAATTGTCTAAATAAGAGGCATTACTTTACTTCTGCTCCAATGTTTCACATTTTGAGGGTCCCTAAACCTACTCAGTAATGCATGTTTAATAAATTGGATTTCAAATGGACTACTAGTCCTCACCCATATCCCTAATGTGGCTTGACTTCAGTGTTGTTGTTTTTTTTCCTTGCAGTGATGTGCCAATCCAATGATCATAAGAGTTATATTTGGAAAACTACACATGCTCTTGCTGAGAAGATTAAAAGGGTGAATTTATAGCTTCCCAGTTGGATGGAAGAAACCATTTTTCATACTTGTGTGCACACACAAGTGATTAAGGGAAAAAACATGTTTTGTACTCTTAACTACAGCTGAATTCAATGATTAGTGTCCCAAATCCATTCTGTCAAATGCTGAACCATATATATATTAATACAGTTACTTCATCACTCATGCTTCTTCTTGCATAGTTAATAAATAGGTTCTTGTTAGCAGAAAAAAATGAGAAAAAATGCAAATTGTTGGTTGGAAATGTGTTGTTGATCTTGCATTGGGGAGTTAAGCATTTAAATGATTTTTTCTTAGCTGTGCAATACTGGAAGCTCTGCATACACAGATACGTTCATGTTACACTCCACTACTGTTGGCTACTGTCAATAATTGCTACGATTTTACTTTCTGACAAACCCTCCTTAAAATGGGATTCTGTTTTGGCAGCTCAGTCAAATAAGCTTGAGATTCTTGTGCTGTCTTCTCTCTCATTTTTGCAGAGATAAGCATCCACTTTCCCAGAACCCAAACTATTGCAGAAGCTGAAGTGACAGTCTCTCAATGAGCTAATGAGTGGAATAACCTCAGGGAATGAAGGATTTGCCTGCTCTGCAAAATGGCAGTATGACTGTAGCATGAACAGCAATCCTAGCTGTATTGTACCTTGTATGGTTGTCAATGGTTGCGATTACAGATAGTGGAGATCTTTTGACATTTGAGGCATCTTTTGCCTCATTTAACTGTATTTCTCTTCTCTTGGTATCTTTGCAGCTTCCCGTTCCTGGAATTAGATATATCAGCCCTTCATAGGCATATATAGCTTGTATCAAAACCTCCACATCACTGCTGCTTTAATTACCTTTCAAGTCAGAATAAAGCTTATGTAGACAATTATTTCCCTAAGACACAGTGGATATGCACTGCAGGTAAAATCTGTACTGCCTTGTCAATGTTTTCTAACAGGGTTTTACACATTCTCCAAGGTTTCAGCTTTACAACTGAGGTGGATGGACCTACCTAGTCATTTCCATTCAGTTTGCTCACAGGGTAGGTAAACTGGTGTTTTCTGCAGTGATTCTCCAGAAGGTCAGTCCTTCTGAATCCAGCTGCATGCATGCATAGAAATATAGAATACATAGAAATATTTATGTATAGGAGAGATGATGACAATACATATAAGGAAGTTAGGGTGTATGGTGAATGCAGGAAATGTGTATAAATAGCAAGGGAAGATTTGTATGAGTAGAGCTTGGCCTCCTCTGCAGTTTTTATTGTTATTCAAGCAGGACAGACTAACTCATTTTAAATGAGGATGGAAGATTCAAGTTGTTTTGTTTCTTTGTTTGATTTAGGTCAGATAGCAAATGCCCATCCACTCCATGTATCAAAGGATGTCAGTCAGGGAGAGGTATTCATTTTCTGCATGAGATGCAACATCACAACTTTTCCCTCATATGGCTCTTGACATCTGTTTCATAAACTTACCACATGGGAAGGTAAGTGTCTGTCACTGTGAAGAAGATTTAATGTAACATGAAGTCAGGAGATGAGCTCTTAAAGGGTAGTTTTAACAGCTTACCTCTACCCCAATACAACCCAACCCTGAATTAGCCCAGGTTTTCAGCTGTTCAGACACTTCTGAAAAGTGCGGATCCTTGCACTGAAAAATATCAGTATTTCAACTCTATAAGTTCAAATGTCACAAATAAGATTACATATAAGACTGATAAAGTTGTATGAGAAATAATGAGAAAAATGTTGCAGTATTCTTTATCTGCCTTGAAGTTTATGGGCATTCAGAATATACTTTTCTCAATTCTCCCAACTGGACTTGAAGCAGGGTTGGAAACTGTGTATGGTCTTTTATTTTTTCTCAGATAAAAAAATATAACTAGTGCTTCAAAGGCATGGGGTTTAAAATAAACACCCAAAAGTACCAAGCTTTAAAATAAAGTAACAAAGAAGGCAAGAATGGACCATACAACATAAAAGTTGTCAAGTTCAAAAAGATCTTGTCCCAAAAGCATAGAAAGATAAGAATGGGAGAAAAATAATGAAGGTATCTATAATTAGAAAACATAATTACTTGGGAAGGATACAAAGGCAATCATGGGTTAAACAAGGACAAATCCTGTTTTTAATAACTGTCAGTAATGTGCAGGTTGCTTATTCCTGTTGCCCTCTTCAATGAATCAGATCTAAATTTATCATATTTTTCCATACCTGTTGAATCCTGCTTCTTCATCTGTAGCCACCACTGTGTGATTCTTGTCATGGTATCCTACAAGTTTTGCCTTCCCATTGTGTCTGTAGAACCTGGTTTGTTCTCTAAAATTCTGGCTGTGATTGCATAGATGATTCTGGTCCTTTGTTTTGCAGGGACAAGGAAAAGCAAGTTGTCAAGAAAAAATTATATGACTTCAACAATAATATACCAAAATGCGTAATCAGGGAGAGAAAACTGGAATTTGGGAAACTGAAGGCACTTCTCTGTACAGGGGTTTACTGAATATATCTTAAAAAATAATGTCTTATGTACGCATTTTTTATTACATATTACTAAAGTTGCCACTTAAGGGATACAAAATAACATGATGTGCATTTGCTTTTTTTTTTATATTTGAATAAAGATATAGTATTTTCTTATATACACATAAATTACATCTAGTAATTGATCTAGCTCTAACAATCTTTACTATGGCTGAAGGTTCAAAACAATAAAATAAAACAGTAGGTAGTGTATAGCAACAAATATACATTAAAAGCTAATAGAGTCCAAATACTGTCTTTAATGGAAAATTCAGCACATGAGAAAACATGTCTAACGGTTAAATATGATAATATATACAAGAAGCAAGACTTCTGAATATGGCATTTTTTCCATACTTCTTGGAAATGGGAGAATAAACAATAATAAAAAGTTATGAGAGTGGAATATAATATTCTTTTTCATCAGTCATTCTTTTCTCATTCTAAAAGCTGTTATGAAAAAAAAAAGACTTTGAGAAACAATTTTAAAAATCTCCATGTACTACATTTAGTAAGATGAACCTGTATTTACATTTCCAAGTTTTACATTTCTAAGCCTTACAAAACAATTTTCAGTCTTACAAAATTAGGCTTATTATTATTATTATTATTATTATTATTATTAATTAAATAATAATAATAATAATAATAATAATAATAATAATAATAATAATAATAATAATAATAATAATAATAATAATAATTTTATTAGGCCAGTTAACATGTTTCAGAAATGCTGCAGCAGAAAAGATGCATGTAAGTGCTATAGTATGCAAAATCAGATTATTTGTATGTATAGTTATCTAGTATGTTGTTTCTAAAATATTTTTTAAAGTATATTTTCTTTTGTCATAAGAAGGAGGTCAATGGAATAGATAGTCCCTCTCTGTTCCACACTGGTGTGGCCTCACTTCAAGTACTGTGTGCAGTTTTGGGTATCACAGTATAAAAAGGACATAAAACTATTAGAGTGTCCAAAGGAGAGCTATGAAGATGTTGAAGGGTTTAGAGGGAAGGTTGTATGAGGAGCAGATGAAGTCATTTGGAGCCCAGAGAAGAGGAGACTGAGGGAAAGCCTCATGGCAGCTTGCAGCTCCCTCACGAGGGGAGCAGAAGGGCAGGCGCTGAGCTCTGCTCTCAGGGAACAGCAACAGGACCTGGAGGACTGGCATGGAGCTGGGACAGGGGAGGGTCAGGGTGGGTGCTAGGGAAAGGTTCTGCACGCAGAGGGTGGTAGGGCACTGTGACAGGCTGCCCAGGGAAGTGGTCATGGCACTGAGCCTGCTGGAGCTCAAGAAGCATTTGGAAAACACTCTCAGACACATGGTCTGATTTTTTGGTTGTCCCACGTGGAGCCAGAAGCTGGACTCCATGTTCCTTGAGGGTCGCTTCCTACTTGGGATATTCTATGATTCTGTGATTTAAGAATGTGTAAAGACATTTTCTATGATTCAGATTAAATTATAATTTGACTCCTAACCTGAAAGAAATAAATATAGTTTCAAAAATTTAGTAACAATTGCATATATTTTATTTTTTCTCCTAACAGACTTTATTTTTAAATTATATTGTTTTACAATAAATCTTGCAGCTGAGAGGAGGCCAAGTGGTAGAAAGCTAAAGCTGTGCCAATTCTAAAAAAGGGGAAGGGAGAAGACAGGGAACTACAAGCTCATCAGTCTCAAATTCAGCCTAGGCAAAACAATGAAACAGCTGGTAAAAGTCTTGACTAATAATTAAAACAACAAAAACAAAAGACACTAACTAATTACAAGCAATATGGAAGTATGGAATTATGGAAAATAAATTTCCTGTAACTTAGTACTAGTTTAAATGTTACTCAGATTGATACAGGTAAGAGTTTTATTGTAATATAAAATACATAAAATTTCATTGGAATTTTACCTGGTATTTTAGAACAACTTAGTAAATAGTCTACAGTAAACAGATGGGAAACAATCTGGCTATAGGTGCCATATATAGGTGCCCAAGAGGGTTATGAAAGGCTTAATTCTTTTCCTTTCACAGTGCACCGTTTTCAGCCATATACAAATAAATAAATCCTTAAAATTATTATTAATCCGTACGGAGAAGACAGAAAGATTGAGGAAAATAAATAACAAAATGGTTTTCCCATTAAGTAGGGTAAAAGTAAAGTCTTTTTTTTTTTTTTTTTTTTTTTTTTTTTTTTTTTTTTTTTTCACTGAGACAGAAAATTCTGTATGCAGGAGCAAAGAGCAAAGACTGAACTTCTCAGAGGGGGCAATATTTGCCCTGACCACCATGTTCAGGCATCCCCTCCAGATCCTTCAGCTCCTTTTGTAGAGTTTTTTCCCCAACCCAGAAGCTCACACAAGCAACCGTTGCTCTAGGGAGGTAAGTTGTGCCAATGGCAGTCCTAAGAGAGCAGGCACCGCTATAATAGATCCAGTGGCTAGAAATGGAAACTAAATGAGGGAAAACTGCAATTAGACTCTCATTTCTGAAACAAATTGTAACCAATCTTTGCAACAACATTTTAGTGGCTGTCACAGGTTCTCTGGCAAGACTATTCATAATTTAAGCACTGAGTTCAGTCAAAGAATTCCTGTGGGTCTATGCTGTGTAGGAGGTTGGACTACCTTGTCACAGTGGAACTTCCTCACCTTATAAATATGAATGATAATACCTTCTATGTATTTCTTAAAGCCCAGTATCTGGATTTTACATAGGATTTTCAGCTTTCCTTTAAAAAATAATGAATAACATAAAAACAGAGCCAAGCCTAATAAGGAAAGCCTAATAAGAAAAATGAAGATAGCTTTATGCTTCTTATTTTTTAAGAAATCTTAGAACTTCTGAGCTTTTTTTTTTTTTTTAATAGCATTTGCTTGACAAACTACAGATGTGCTCATGTTTTGCTTCATCCACAGTGGTTCTCCCAGGCATCAGTACTAAACTTTTTGCCATGAATGTGTCATATTTATCTATGGGAAGGAAAAATACTGATTTTCATTGTATCACTGTAATAATCTGTTTCTTCAGTTCATATTAAAGAGAAAATATATGAAATGATCAGGTCTCATCTGCTCCTCAGTGCTCCTCAGCTTGATGATATGAGACTATTCTTTCCCCACATTTTCTGATTACACACAGGGAATTGCCTCAACTAAGACTTTGCTGTGTAGTGCCTTTAGAAAGTTTTTCTTGTTATCACTTTGAAAAAGAAAGTCTTGTTATCACTTTGAAAAAAAAAAGTATGTAGCATAAATACTCTTCATGCCTTTAAATTTATTGTCCTTCTAGATATTATACTCTTGAAACAATCAAAATAAATCTGACAATACAGTGCAAAAATTTAAAAAAGAAATAAAATCTACTGTAAGTGAAGACAGGGTCCTAACTCCCTTAAAGAGGAGTTTCATAAACTTTAGATATAATATGAACTATGCTGGTGATCACCCTTAATTTTTCTGCTGTTAGTTACCTGTTGTTTGAGTTTCTTGTGTGCTATGAAAGCTGTAACATTTCTTCTCCTGAAAAAATAGTAACTGCCCTTCTAAAGCTTGTGAATGGCCTCCCATTGGAGCAACTCTGTGCAGCACTGCTTGTTACTGTTCTTCTCTTTAACAATTAGCATTCAAAATAAATTTCTCAGAGAGGGTGAGTTCAGATGTAGCCCTGTTTTTTTTGTTTGTTTGTTTGTTTTGTTTTGTTTTGTTTTGTTTTGTTTTCTGCTTACTTTTTCCCCTCAAAATGTAACAGGTAGGGAACTAAGAGAAGAACACAGCCTTTATGTTATATGGCCATTAATTTGAGTCCCAGGGATGGATGGCTTTCCAATTCACGCTCCTTTGTTGTACTGCATCTGTGATTACCCTGGAGAATAAAAAGAATGAAAAAGTAGCTCCCTTGCCTCTCTTCTTTATTACTCCAGACATAGAGTATCATTATCAGCCTTAGAGTTGACATAAGAGCCCTCAGGTTTGTCAAAGTACAAGTAGTGAAATAGTAGTTAAGATTCCTTTTGGACATTCTTTCTCCACATGGTATCACCTAAACAGCTTATTTCCAATCACTTGTCGACTATGTAGTCGTGAACCTGGATTCAACACACTGGACTATATAGGAATAAATTCTTAATAATAATTGAGTCTGTGTTTTCTAAAATAACCCCCCAAATGTACTATTTTCCGGTCAACATTAATATATTCTATTCTATATTGTGCATTCATAGACTTGTACCTATTCTAATTTAGTACTCAGCTTAGATTTTGTAGTTTTTCTTGTTTCTGGGAACAAAGAATTTAATTTCATCACTCTATTCTTAATTAACTAATGGAGCAATACATTCAAGAAAAATGCATGAAACACATATTTTTGAATTTCTGTAAGAAAGGAATTCAGAAGGACTATAGACTATTACAAAGTGTAAAAAATGTGGATATCCTGATTCAGCTACAGACTGGTCTGCTGATAGATATTGGCTACATTTGCAGTAAAAGTGGTAAAATCTGGAAACTGAGGGATATCTTAGATGTTTTTCTTATGATGATATGAATTCCACTTGGAGGTTTCATTTATTCCCACCTGATTATGAAGGCAATTTAGGGGTATTACTTGAGACTTGAACCTCTAAGTTTTACATTCCCAAATTAAGGCAGATGAATCCTCCACAAAATGACAGTCAAAATTAAATCTATGTCTTTCAAAAGTGAAAAGATTCAATAGATTATTTTTTTCCTTAGATGTTAACACAGCACATATGCCACCTAATCTTTCTGTTGGAAAATTATGACCAGATGTATTATCAGCATTCTTGTTAGTCTTTTTGTGCCCATTTTCTCAGGTAACTTAATTCCAGAAGAAATGGTACTAATACAAGATAATACTCCTTCTGTGGAGATACAGTACTTTACACAAATGCACCCCTTAAGCATGAGCTATTTTCTTAGCTTCCTTGTTCTTTTGAAAGTAAAATTCTGTGAGCCTGATCCTGCATTGAACAAGTCTTGGCATTCAGTGATTATATGTGGTGTTCAGTGATAGTCATGAACAAGTTATTATTTCCGGAAAATCAAGTTAATTAAAGAGTCTCTCAGCTGCTTTCACATTGGGTTTTCATTGTTTCATGGGGTTTCATATGTTTTCTTAAAACATCAGAATGCAGTTTTCACCAGATGTGTTTCAGTGTTTGATATTTAAGCAGTAATGAGTAAATGTGAGCTGTGAAGCATGCAGCTGGAATGTTGCTTTAATTTGTTTCTAGGTTTCCTTGTATAACACGGTATATTACCTCTCTTTCTCCTCCTTCCTACATGCCTCTTGTTCTACACTTTCAGTACCATGTTATTACACACCCTTCACTGATTACATCCTCTTCACACCCCCACCTTTCCCTTTTTCTATCTGTCGCATTCTGCACCTGTATCCATAAATGTAGAGAATACAAGGTGTAACCTGGGAAATATTTTTCTGGGAGGTATCTGAATTTGTCAGAAATCTTTTTGTTGCAGAATTACAGTTTTCATCATGCCTTTCAGCCAGCACCGTGAGAGAGCCCACCTCTGTTGTTTCCAGTTCAAAAACTTTACAAAAATTTTATATATATCCACATGGTTCCAAAATCACTTGGCTAAAGCAGCCAGAATTCAGCCATAACATTCTGCGCTTGGAAAAGCATTTCAGTTTAGAAAAAAAAGTATAATGAAATAATAGCAAAATTCAAGAGCTTTACAGAGTTGGAAGGCAGGATGTAATGCAGACCGTAGTGAATATGGCCTTTGGTGGTTGGACATTGCACTGAGAGTAGGAACATTGCTGAGACTAAAGAGATGGAACATTGATCATAGATTAGGGGAACTTCTTTTCTTCACTGGGGTGGTAAAGAAGGATCACAGGAGAAGGGAAAGGATGCAGGAAATTCTGATACATGAAACACGACCTCCAAATAACTCTACTGCTGGGTTCCAGATAAAGACTGTGACACCTAGAGAGGTAGGTTTCACAGCTGACCTAGAAAAGTCTTGAATACCTAAAAGTTGTTTTCTTGCTCAGCACATTTTTGTGCTGATGGAGGTGGCAAGAGTTTTCTATAATGATTTTATTCCTTTTCTTCATAGCCTTAAATAAGTTTTGATGTCTACCAACAACAGGAAAGAATCAGGAGTATGATTTGACTGATACTGACCAATATTTTTACAGTAATAAGAAAGAACAAAAAAGATTTGCAACTCACTGTTCTGTGATATTGGAATAGGACTTATTGGGTGGACAGGAAAAGAATCCAGGGAGTAGCAATATGGATTGAGCCAAAATCGACTTTCCCTTTGTTTTCAGAAAAGCAAAACCCCGACTTCTCAAATTGATACAAAATGGGGTCTTTAACTTAGTTTTGAATTTAAATAATTACTTCAACTGAACTGTTAATTGTTGGAACTGCTTATAAAAGAAAACTGCTGTTTTCAAGCAAAATGTGGAAACATCTTCTTCCACAAGATTCCAGAATTAAGACTGGAAATTTCTCACCTTCCCTGATTACCCACTGAATGCAATTCATTTTACTTTCCAGAGCTCTAGCTTTGACAACTTTCCTATTAATTAGTAAAATATGACTCTTTCTATAGCCAGGGGAACAAGAATCAGCAACAATTAGGAAATTAGTTATTAAAACACCCAGTCAAGGCTGAGATACCGAAGTCACAGCAATTTGAATCCAAGTCTTTCCACTTCATGGGAATCATCATTAGCAACCTCAGTGGAAGGGAATGAAATCCTGAATTGTTCCTTCCATCTTATATTGAAATGTTGTGGAAAAGCTTCACTGAAAGTTCTTGTTCTGCAGTCATTTATTGGAGGCAGAGGGAAGCCAGGATTTAGAGACTGAGACCTTCCAAGAGCATTATACACTGTATTTGCTTTTGCATGTAAATTTTTTCTGCATCCTCCTGCATCTATTATTTCCCCTTGTAATGAACCTATCAATTAAGCAGATGAAGCAAAAATAGTGTAATAGAAATAGTGAAGTTTTCAAATTCTTTAGTAAGGGATGCACTTCCTTAGGGACTTGGCATAAAACCATTCTAGTTTTCAGAAACAGGAAGGTTATTAACTATTTCTTGCCTCCATGTAGTCATATAAGTTTTTCCATGAGTAAGAGATGGAGTAGTAAACTTACTGAATTACAGCTGGCAAAGAATAAATGTTTTAAGGTCCAGAACTGTGATGGTTCTGCTCTTGTGACTGACTGCTCCATGGTAACTATGACCAGTGAAAGATGAATGCGTTCTTTTCCACTGAGCATCTTCACAGAAGTGCATAGAGATGAAACAGAATTGAGTACAACTGACATAGTGATCTACTGAATATTAAAACAACTTTGAAAAGATATGGAGAAATCCCAATCAAAATGATGTTATTGCAACAGTGACATGATTGAGCCTGGATTTCATCTTCCAGAAAGCATAGGAAACTGTTCCCTTGCAATGAAGATTTTATTTTATAAATTAAATTGCTAAGATATAGTTTTTCCTTTCAGTTCTATAGCAGCATCCAAAAGTATAGAAAAATCATTTTCTATTTTCTTTTTTCTTTTATTTATTTTCTGGTTTTATTTGCTGAGACTTGGCAATGCTGAACATAGAACTCTGACATAAAGCAATCGAGATGATGAAAATGATCAGTCCTTATATTTACACCATTAATATATTTACACCATAAATATATTTACCCCATTAATATATGGTGTAAATATAAGGTCTTTCATTCTCTCCTATTCTTTGTCAACCTTTTATTTAAGGTGTTAAGGCATTGTTACGGCCACCAGAGCCATTACCTCTTTGGATAATACATGCCATAATATTTCACCAAAGAGTTCCTTCAGTGTGAGAAAACATTGTACTAAACTTATTTTGTTCTCAGGCTGAATTTCTATGTCAGTACACATTTTCTGTGGGTGACTTCTTAAGAAAGGAATTTGTGAATATGATTCACTTCAAGCAGCCACATGTGAAGCTTGAACCTTCCCAGTTCTGATTGCACCAAAATGCACTGCGGGCAATAATCATACCCTCCTCATTAAGGCCCCAGTCAGCACCAAGCAGATGATTTCCATGTCAATTCAATTAATTAAGTTTCAGGGACAGCTGAGCCAGTAGGTCTACTGTGGAATCAAGGAAGTTCTATGTTTCCCTATACTCTATATTGCTGATATCTTAGAAATATCAGTTCTGGTACTGAACACCTAATATAAAGCATAGACTCAGGAGCTGGGCTGGCCCTAAGAAAAGACAAAATACTTTTATTAGCTGCATAAGTCTACCGGTTCTCAAGTGACTTCTTAATAGATTTCCCAGCAGACCTGCTCAGAGGCCTGACATGGCTTGTAATAAAGCTCCTCTTACACTAGCTTTATGCCATTTAATTTGCACTCTCAGTTCAGTATGGGTTTCCTGATATCTCAAATTAAAAGAACTATGTTGTAGCTCACTGCTGAATTTAAACTATGTGGAATTACTAGCGTAAACATGCAGTTAAGGCAATACAGTATTCTTCGAGCTATGTATCAATGTATAAAGTCACAGCTAAAGAATGCAGACAGAATATGTGAATTATTCATGAAATACTCTCAAAGAATCATAAAACTGCAAACTCTCGTACTTCTTTACTATTCTCAAAACTTTTGGAAGTGCTGCAGTAAAGACAATTGAACTTAACCTTGAATAAATACTGTTTCTTTATACTCCCATCTTTGGTTTGACATCTACTATAAAAAAAGGAGTAGGGTCTAGTGCACAACTGAAAATGTTTGAATCACTGAACCTCAAGATGCACAAAGTTTGAATCTAATTTTTGTTGTATGAAAGTTTCTGTTCCACATCATCTGTTAGGTTCAGCATTTACCAATCTGGATTTACCAATAGACACACCAAACCAAAAATTTCTCATTGATTGAAAAAACTGGGCAATGTGGACTACTGTGGCATGCAATTTGGAATTTTTAAACTATTTAAATTTAAATTTGTTTCAGCTCACAGAAAAAAAAAACATCTAAGGACAGAAAAATCTTGTTCTATCTGCCTGATAAGCAAATGAATACATTTACTTCAGAAAACATAAAACTAAAAATATGAGATTACAATTTGATCTCCTTTGCTGTGTAAACTCAATCATGCATGTACAGTACTCTGGTCTAGCATGCAGCATACTTCAATCTTTCTGAACTTACCTGGCAAAAGGGAAGTCTCCTTGATGTCTCCTGAATTTTATGTTATTGCAAACATATCTTTCAATGCATCTTTTTAATGTGTGTATCTGTATACATGTATATATGTGTGTGTATGTCTGTTTCTATATATGCAAAATAATTATTGCAGCCACCTTTGTTGATGGTGCAATCAGTTATAGGCAGATTTAATCACTGCTGTGATAAAATATTGGGCTTTTTCCTTCTCTATATTTTAAAGAAACTGTTACATTTTGATAGATTATAGGAATATTAAAACAGATATTCCTTATATCTTTGGTGTTAAGTGAAAGGTTCTATTATAGAACTTACTTGTTACATACTGAAGTTAATACACTTTTTTCAGTTCTTAAGGTGAAAAATGTGTGTTTCTAGTCTTTAGATAAGGGAAGCAACGTGTTCTCTTTAAAAGCAGGTTACTTGTTCACAGAGCTAAAATGTTAAAAAATAAAATAAAAATCTGAATATATATAAGTTGTTAAACCATTCTTTTCCATGGCAACAAAGGTTAATTGGAAGATTGTTTGGAACCATTACCTCAAGTATATAAAACAAGCACAGACTGAAAAAACAAACAAACAAAAAAAAACCCTAGAAATTAAATTCAAAAGTGAATGTAACCATAAAATTAAATCCAACTTAATCAAAAAGACTTTCACCTTGTAGAGCAATTTTACAATAAAATTCCTTATCTTCTTGTTGTTTTATTTTAACAAACTCTGCTGATGTGCATGTTTTAGCAATATATATTGTCTTACCAGCCATTGCTTCAACTACTTTAGTGTATCCCAAATGTGTCAATAACCAGTATTGCCAGATCACTGGACACCTAATTTGGGTCATTGTACGCCCAGTATATACTTTTCTGGGTAGGAGTTTTATACAGAGTCCAATGAGTATTTTAGGACCTGTTAGGGATTCCTGCTTTTAGGCCGCTTTGGAAGATTTAGGAGAATTGCCATCATCCTTTTTCCAAGTGCCATTTGGACAAATTTTGTTAGTGTGCTAGAAAAACAGACTAACAGGAAAGTCCATCTACAGAGGGATTAACAAAGCTCTACACCAGTAACATCTGCAGTAAAAAACACTCCCAGAGGGACAACAGCAACTGAGATGGGGTAGACTCAGAGGAATACATCCTTTCCCATATTCACATACTGCCTGAATATATGCTCTCAGAGATCTTGTCTGCTGGGTCAAGAATACCTGAGCTGTGTTTCATCCCACTGTTACCTATAACTGAAAAGATGGCCCGAAGAGGACTGTGCCATTTATATAGTTTGAATGGTACAGTAATATTGAAGATGGTGATCAAACTATACTGATGATATTTGATGCAAGTGACCAGTACAGTGTAGAATTTGCTACACATTCTCCTTCTGAAGAAAATTGTATTTAAAAATAAAATATTTAAGAAAACATTAGCAAAAAGAACATTATTTAAAGTAATGTGCACGGAATTACCAGATCCTAAAAGTAGTATTCCCAATGTCACTTCAATGCAGCTCTTTAAACATGGTCATACTTCTTTCATGCCCACCTCTGTATTCACAGCTTTCAAGGAATTCATACTTTTTCACAGTATATTTCCTGATCTGGAAGTATATCAAGGGTGAAGACAAGAAAGCTGGGTACTGAGGAGTGACATAAATCTTTCAGTTACTACAGAAGAAGAACAGGAATTTACCATAAACTTCATTCTCATCTGTAGCATTTCACATAATTTCTAAACATAAGTGCATTCACAATTCTGATGAGAGAACCAAGGAACATCTGAATTTTTTTCATCAATACTTGAGGGAGAGAATGAAAGCCACATTTTGGCTATTGTCTGAGATGCAGGAGGTTCCAATTTCCACTGTAGTGAGGATTTAATTACTTGCTACTGAAGTCTTATAGTCCAGTATCTTGTTAGTGGAGATGTGCTGTAATAAGAACATTTGATTCCAAATAATACTCAAGTACTGTTCTCAAGAACACTCAAGAATTTGAAAAGTGGGATTGTAGTAATATTTGAAAAGTTTTTTATATACTTGGATTCCTGGGCAATACTGGTTTAAAAAGTAAATCATACTGGAAATGTTTAGTGTTTTTAATTGCTTGTGTTGAAAATAGTAACTTAGAATTGCACAAACTAGCTGTTGTATTGCTTGTTTGCAATGCATACCTGTAATCTGCAAGGCATGTATCTAACTTTATCATACATTACCAGTCTCATGGCATTTGATAATAAGTTACAGAAAACTGTATATAGTAAGATACAGAAAACTGGTGATGTTTTCATAAATGTATCTGTAAGGAACACAAATGTTGCCCCCAAGAAACTAAAATAGTAAACTGAAATATAGATATGTTATTCTTTTCTTCTCAGTAGATGTATTCTGGTTAAACAGAAGCATTGATATATTCTGCATCATCATTCTTGCCACAATGCTTTTTGACTTCTCAAATATTCATCTATTTTTCTGCTCTGCATAAGGGGAGAAGAAACAAGGTGTGGAGTTCAAAAACTCCTGGGAGGTCACACGGGACTCTTTCATCCAAAAGAACTTGCTGCTGGAAGTTAAAACATGGGTGCAAATGAAGCTTACGATTCTGGGCATCACTTGATCCCCTGAAGGGACCAGACAAAACACACCAGCACCTAAGCACCCTTCATGGTATCCAGGCTGGGGCCAGCACACTCTCAGTGGGAGTTCCCTTTTCCTCTGAAGCAGTACTTACTACCCACAGGCATGACGTGATCCATACTAAGCCAGCCCTGGTGTGGCAAAACAGAACCTGGGACTGTTTCTAAAAAGGAACTGAGCTACATGAAAGTGTACAATACACGTATGTCTATGAGGTGTCCCTGGCCAAGGTGTTGGTAGCATGGCAGCTGAACAGGCCTCTGAGAGGAGAGGCTGGTGCTGTCCTGTGCTGGGCACAGCCAGCCTGTTGCAGCTGGCTCCAATGTCCCCAGCCATAAACATTAGAGAAAGAGAGGTGGTGTTTCAGGTATGAGAGCAGATACTGCCCTGTATGCTGTGTATGAGGCTATGGTGAAGCAGGTGTTTCCCTGCAGCCCGTGGAGAGGACCAGACCAGAGAAGATATCCACACTTCAGATTATGGAAGGGCCAAGGCAGTCCATCCTGTTCCAGAAGGAGTGTATGCCATGGAAAGGTCCCATTCTGGAGCTGCTAGGTATTGACTGTATCCCCCATTGGCCATCTGTGTTGCTTGTGGGGATGGAGAATGGAGGAGCCAGGAATGGAACTCAGTCTGGGAATAGGTCAGGGAGGTGTTTAAATTTTTGTCTTTGTTTCTCACCATACAACTTATTTTAGTTGGCAACACATTCAAATAATTTTCCCTCAGTCACATCTGTTTTGTCTATGAGAGTAACTGGAAAACAATTTTTCTGTTTTTATCTGAGACTGGGAAAAGTAGTTTTCCATTTAGACTAGTCCAGTCTAAACCATTTAGCCCTACACTGCACCTGTCCTAGTGCCACCTCAACATTCCCAAATGATGAGTTGCAACATGACTAATATGTATCATGACAGCACTTTTTATAATGCTCTTCCTATATTAAACCAGTATCTTTTCTTAACACCTTCAGAGTAACATTAGGTTGTCCTATTTGTCTTTGCAAAATATGAATTTTATGCTGCTCCTTTATATCTACTGAGATTTCTGGGATAGGTCGAGCTTGAAAAATCAGAGAAAGACTCACTGTAGATGTTAAATTGCCCATAAGTTTAAGCCTTTGGGTCTCACCTAGGCAATATTCTAACTCTGTGTGTTGGTTGTGTTGCATTATCTGATTAGCAATCTCTTTGATTCAAATAATAACCATAGACAGTAAATAAGATTCCTTTAGAAGAAAATTACAAGAGCTATACCAGTTCTCATGACAGTCTACCGTAAACACATTTGAATTCTAAAAAATAGTTTATATATTTTGATAAAACTTCTAAAAAAGAAGCTAGTAAGATCTTACTAATGTACCAGTATTGTATTATTGTCATTGACTTAGGTCTATAATTTTCTGAAAAATTGAGTTTTGTTTTAAATATATGTAATGAAAGATTAAAAAAAATGTTCAGTAAAAGTGCAGTTTTTGAATCCTGCCCTGGATTTGATGTAATATATAATATTTCAATCAGTGAATTCGGAATTACAACCATATGCATTTTATGTGACTTTATAAAGATTTCTATTGATAATGTATGTTTTCAAGGAGGGAACAGATAAGAGATAGACATGTTTTTCTTTGATGGACACAGATGAAAGTTACTAAAGATAGAGTATAAAACATCCTAGTTATGCACTTGATGGTAACTGACCTCACATGGAGTTTTGTATGGAGCCTGTATAACTCAGAATGCCCTCTGTGTCCTTCCCCACTGGACTGACACTCAAAGATGTGACTCTTGCCTGACACACCAACTTTTTTTCATTCTGTTGTGCAATTGGCCATTTGCTACGTGTGAACACACCATGCATCTGTGATCTTAGAGCACCCTCTGACTGACTTGCCACTGCCTCAGATTAGGAAGTGCTCATATGTAACAACATGCTGATATACATGTATATGGAGAGAATTTTGTACGCACACAAAAATGAGTATAATATCTATAAATAGATTTAATTTATTGAATATAACCAGGAAAAAAATCAGGACAATAAGGAAAGGACCATAAGTTTTCCCAAGGAGATGATAACACAAACCAGAAGAACCAGCCAACACATTTATAAATCAGAAAATTTTATTTTGAAATGAGTCTCACAGAGAGATGGCAGGTGATACAGAGCTTCCCTTGTCCATGGCTTTGGGGAGGGAGTTTCCAGCTGCCTGCCAGACCGTGGTGCAGTACAGTCAGGGTCAGTGTGTGTTCCCTTGTCCTGAGGTCAATGACTTCACAGATGGCTGAAGATGGAGAAATCTCCATCTTAGTGGCTGAGGAGGGCATGGGCACGGGGGTGCCATGGTCTGACTGTGTCCCTGTCTGACCTTGTGGTTTTGAAATACAGGAGAATCTGAACAAACAAAGGGAGCAGCCACCCTCCGTCCTCACAGGCAATCCCTGCCTCAGGCCAATGTAATTAGTCCCATGTCTTCTTGCAGCCAGGACGCACTTGTTCATATCACTGACCCCATGGAGACATGGGCCACGATGAACCTGCTGCCTACTGTGATGTATGCATTACAACTTTTTGGTTGGGATGGTGGAAGTCCCAGCCTTACAAAGCCTCTATCTTCTTCCAAAGCTGTCTCTCTTCTGCCTTGCCCAAATACAGTGTGACAGAGAGCCCCCATAACTAAGTCCCATGTGGAAAATGGCAGACATGGAAAGCTTGCTCTTAATCCTGTCTGTGTGGGAACAATCTCTTGCCTGGAGCTGAGGTCCAACCACAGCCCTAGGTCCATCCCTTCCCACCTCCCCTTGGCCTCCTCCTTGTCATCAAGGCCAGGGCAGAGTGGGGTAGAGTCCAGCATGAGTGTACAGATGAATAAATGCAGTGTCTAAGTGCTGGGGAGCAATTCAGGTGTTTAACACACTTGATCTAATCTACTTGGGCTGTCTTAAAGGCTGTGATCCTAATATCCTCTAATATATATCTGTAGTGTAGTTTGTAAAAGGACACATGAACAATCTCTCTGAATATTAATCAACGTGTAGCTAGGCTGTATACTGAAGAAATTGTGTCTAGGTTTTTAATGGTTATTAGGGATGTGTTTAATAAGTGGTGCAATGCTTCTAAATGAAAAATTAAGAAATTCCCAATTGTAATCAGGTGAAATTTGCAGAGTAACTTGCTTCAGACTAGAATCCTCAAGGAGAATGCAGTCAAGCTTTCCTAATTATTCATTGTTGTTATTAACATAGATACAACTTTTAATTCCTTCATGAATGAATATTCTAAAATAATGTGCCAAGATTTGGCAATGACACAAAAGTTTATTAAAATTGAACTTTTAACCCATGTGTACTTTTAAGCTGTTGAACTTCATTGTCACCCGTTTAAAATCTCAATCTCCAGTTTTTAAATGCAGTGCTAGATGAGATTCATCCATTCCTGAGAAGGCTGATTAAACCCCATACTGATAATTAGGTAGCTTTTTTCTCCAAGAACTTCAGATTTTAGTTTTCACATTATTCTATCTCTTAGTAAGACTGCTTCAGAAGCACTAGTGTATAAAGGGTGAAGAAGGAACTGCATTATTCAAGAATCAAAAGTAAACAGTATTGATAGATTGACAGTTGTGAAACACTATGATGATTACAGAATATCCAGTAGAAATCTGAAGCTGCTATCTGAATGCTGAATATAAGATATTATTCATTTATCACTAATTTGAATGTTTTAAATTTTAGATTAATATTATGGTTCCTGAAAACGTTGAAATCATTTATAAGCAGCTTTTCTTGAGAATATCATCAGAGAAAGGTATAAACTGACAAAAATGAACCAAATATCTAAGAAAATTTCCTGAAAATTCAGACTCATCCTGTGATGTTATAATTCTCTGTATTATGAGTGGTGCCATGCACAAACATACTTATTTTATTTGTTCTAGAAAATTGGGTTAATTAGGATTAATATTCTCATTTAGTTTTAGAGATTTAAGGCCGTGGAGTCTGCCTTCTGTCCAATACACTCCTCAGTCATGGCTGCATGACTCTAGTCTTGCAGATCTGTTGACTCACACTATGACTCCCTGCTTGCCTTAGAACTCGGCTTTACCTCCTTTATCTGTGTTAGGGAAAGGGAAATGAGGGCTGCACTCTGAATCTCATCCTACCTTAAAATTGTACACTGGCTTTTGGACAATGTTCTTAAGTCTCAAAGTTTAAATATAGCTTTAAAATGCCTATGAAGAAAACAGAATATATTAAGTCTCACGTGGTGTTGTAGGTCAGTTTTGGTAGAGCCCAGCACTTTCTGTTACCTCAAGTGGGGTGTTAGGTATTGGCTAAAATATGTGTCTGTCACTGATACAACTAGTGAATACTTCATAATGCCTCATTTTCTTTGAGATTTTAGTAGCATTATTATTTTTTATATTTTTGAAAGAAAAAAAATAGTTTCCTTATTTAATTATGCTATACTATATTTTAATTAAAACAAAAATTCTGAAAGTACTTAACTGTTTTCATCTGCAGTGTGTTTCCTTCCTTTCATCTTTCTGAAAAACGACTTGCATGCAATAAACTTTTTCTATCACCTCTGTCTTCACTGCAGAGAGCAGTAAAACTTATTCTTGCCATTCCTTGTAACAAAAGTTTCCATTTGGCCAGTAAGAATGCCAGCCTTCATACAAAGTGTTCAATATTGGTGGTGGTGATTTTCGTGTTTGTTTTATTTTGTTTTATTTTTTCCTGAAATGAGAGAGCAACATGGTCTTTCTGTATTACCAATGCAAATACTACAGAAAGAAAGAACACCTGTACTGCTAGTGACACCAGCACCAAACTATCACTGCATTTTTTTCTTTCCTTTTAGTAATCTTAGACTTCAACAAATTATTTCATTTACAGGGTCACTCCTAGAAAAAAAGATAAAAATCATAGAATCATAGAATCATAGAATATCCTGAGTTGGAAGGGACCCTTAAGGATCATCAAGTCTAACTCTTGACACCGCACAGGTCTACCCAAAAATATTGGTCTTCATGAAGACTCCCTAAATGTACACCTATTTATTTGCATGGAATAACGTCTAAATATATAATCATGATTTACTTTTGCATTCATTATTATTTTTTTTCCCCTAAACTCTAGCTTGATGAGTGCCATGATTATTTATGCTCATATTCATTAGTATTCTTGCATGTGCAATATGAGAATCAGGTAACTGAATTATAAGAAACAATTCATACATTGTATTCATGCCCACATTTTCTTTGCTTAAAGTAAGCTTTGCCAGCTGATTCCATTGTCGCTGTTGTGGGCTCAGGTGTAGTACTCAAAACTCAGTACTAGAGTTATTTTAACTTCTGTGATATCAGAAATTGTTTAGTGTTATTTTTTATTTATTTATTTTATTTATTTATTTATTAGTAATGCAGATACTTGCCCCAGAAAAGAGGTTTCTGCCAAGAACCCCAGCTGAAGCAATGCACCTAAACTTGGCATTAGTGTAAGTATTCAGAAAAGCAATCCAAACTCCCTTACACAGTCCTACAGAAAGGGCTAAAAAACTTGAAAATGTTGCAAAACAGAAACTACTCACTGCTGTTGCTTTGATTTTTTATCTTGACAGGGTAATTATTTGAGTTTATTTCAATAGAAAAATACATCCCTGAAAACAAAGGCATTTTCAAAATTCACATTTGCATAGCATTGAAATGAGACCAAAAACATAAGACCCATTCAATAAATGCAGAGTCATGAAAAAGAAAGGGTGAATAACATAATGTGTTTTCATGTGCTCTTTTCACAATATGTCAATAACAGACATGAGAAGACCCAAATCATGTAATTTAAGAATATGGAATTTCACAGCTCAGAACTAGCACTTATGACCTATGGTTCTCATCCTTTTTCAGGCCCTGTTTTTCCTCTCTGACTGCATCCCTGTGCAATTCTTCTTGTCTAGCTAACCTTCATGAAACTGTTACTGGTATGGTAAGGGTCACAGTTCTCAGAATGTGAACCCACAAGATGTAGTTGAAGTTGGATGGATTTAGTAGATTAATGCATAAATTGTTTTGATGTGTCAATGACCAAAAAAACAAATTGGCTAAAGGAGATGTTACTTAGCAGCTTATGGCTTACTTCAAGGCAGTATTGGTAGGACAGGAGGCCAACTCTACCATTAGATTCCACAAATAAATAGGGAGGTTATAAACTGCTTAATGTGTCATCATAGATGTGTTATTTGCATCTATCTAAGTTTTCTTGTCTAGAACTGTTAATTAAAGAGAAGATACAGATATATGCAAAATTAAAAAGAGTGGAGGAAAAAGAAATGTTAGATTTTTATATATATTATTTAATAGTAGCTGCTGCCATTAATTTTATAAGTGATTTTCTTAGCAATTCTTTGACAGGAAGAGGAAAACTGAGTCTTAGTACTTTGTGATAAGAGCTCCTGCAAGCAGCAGAATTTTTATTTACCTTACTGTTTACAGGTGGGATAAAATAATTAATTCCTTCTAGCTGTCTTAATTCTGTGGAGCTGTTCATTTGACTTCAGGACAAAAAACATCTGACAAGAAAGCCATTTTTATGAACAGCCTTAGAATATATATATATATATATATATATATATATATATATATATATATATACACACATATATATATATATTTAATTCATTATTACCTTAGCATTTTTTCTAATCTTTTAATTTATTATTTTCTCCTTAACTGTTTTTTTTTTTTTTTTTTTTTTTTTTAACATGGTATCTGAAATAACATGATCTGAATATTTGGGAAATTAAGATAATTTCACATTCTATAACCTAACTTTATAAAACCTATAATATATTAACATTTGTTCAAACTTCCAAAACTATGGCACTTCTGTTTCCACAGGAAGTATTAATTATGGTCTGGTGTTTTTACAAGAGCAAAATGATATGATTTTCCCTACTGATTCTAAGGAGAAAGTGTCTCTGAATTGTCAAGCTCATTGAAATTTTAACCCCCCATGCAAATAAATGTTTTAGATTATTTTTGTAATTTTCAGACCTCTTGGCTGATGCACTCCAATTTTGAGAGTTATTGTGCATTGGAGAACAACATAACAGAAACAGCTCTGTAACTTATGACTTTTCTCATAACCACATGACTTTCCTGATTGCTTCTGATTCTGAATAAGCAAAAAACATAAGTGGAAGTGAATAAAGCCAAAGGGATTTGTGAAATTTCAAATTATGTTCTCTATGCATTGTATATATCCATGTGTAGGGATGCATTTTTCTTGTTTTATGTTATGGACTTGTGTCTGTGACAGCTGACAAGATGTTAACTGATTTTGTTTTTCTAAATACAACTTCTATAAAGCTAGAAAATGCTATCTCTTCTTAGGGAGAAATCAATAAAGAGCAGTTAAATCAAATGCCATGACTATGCAATGTAGGATACTGTGGCTGAGAGAAAAATGGAATCTTTTCACTCCCTTGTTCACCATCTTGCTCCTTTGTAACCATTGCCTCTTGCCTGTTATCCCATACATACCATTATGCCACAGTTATCTATTATACACATCTGCTAAGCTGCATGTGCAAGTCTGAGCTCATTGTATTAATGGTGCCCACTTACAGGTGAGAGCAGAATGATGCCATCACATTATCTATTTGGTATATCTGACACTTCTCACATTTAATACAAATTATGAATAATGTAGGAAGGTTAAGGGAGAATTTTTTTTTTCTTCCAGAAACCCTTTATCTTTTCTCATAGAGTCATTCTTCAGAGCATAAGGACTCTTAGCGTCTTTAAATTGGAATTGCATCAGCTCCTCATAGCGTGGGATGAAAGCTATTGTTACACTCTTCCTTGCTGATATTTCTTATGTATTTTCTATTGCATTTTGGCTACTTTGTTCACTGATAAAAAATTATGAATATTAGTTCTACACACTGTTAAAGAGCTGTCAACCCCTTAAATATAGCGTGTACCCATGGGGAAAAGTCACAAATGCCTACAGAAAGAGTGGAACCTTTTGTCTAGCCTTCCCAGAAAACCACAATATATTGTGGTGATAGTCTCTTTGGAGGGTCTGTGCCACCTTCTTGGTCCAACTGTTTTTTCATTTTCTTATTGGAACGCAATCAACAAATGCAGACTGCATTTCCTATTTTACTTAGGACACATATAAGCTGGCTGGATTTTTTTTTTTTTTTTGGCAGTATCGTTTCTTGATAGAAAAGGCAGCAGAAAAAATAATTAAAAAAAATATTTTCTTTCTGCTTAAGTCAAATTACTATATTTTGAAATCTTGTGTCATTTGTTTTCAAGAAAAAAATATATTTGATTTTCTCCACCAGCTAATTGGCTTTTAAGCATTATATTTGGATCTCTCTCCTTCCTGATCAATCAGTTTACTTAGAAGAAAGCATGTAACACAATTCAGTGTTGGTTTTCCTCTAATATGCTTGGATCTATAAGGGTAATATAATCATTCAGATGGGTGCTGGCATGTATATGCAGAGAGCTTCCAAGCTCCAAAGTTTTGGGGTAGCAATTCAAGAGCATAATCTAGCATTGAATTTAACTGAAAATAAAACTAAATGAAGTCAGCTAAGGCAAACTAAATTTTGCTTCAGTTCCCATTTGGAAATTCCAAATCATGTCATTTTGACTTTTTCCTTACCTAAATTTCCATCAGCTGTAGATCAATTCATTTTGAATTTTTATTTCATTACAGAAAAGTCAGATTTCATATTTTCATTCAAAATCTTAAATCATTAATAAATTATTCACGATGAAAGATTATTATTTTGCTCTGTTACATATGAACCTCTTTAAAAATTAAGTAATGATTCCTACAGGTATTTCCTTTATATCCCTTACAGTTAAAGATACTGACAACATGGTTTTCTTTCTTACAGTGAATGAGGCAGGAGTCCTCTGTGACCAGGAGCTCAATCATGATAAAAGGGGCAAATGGAAATTTTACAACTAATCTTAATTCTGGTTGTTCTGATGTTGGGATTAAGAAAAAGTCAAAACTACTTCAGTTGAGTCTTTCTGTTTGTACCTCATTTAATGTGAGACTTAAGAATGTAGGGTGAACTGATCATTTTTCTTCATTAAAGGTGTCTCTGAAGTCTGGATGATGCCAAGTTCTACCATTTTTTTCTGAGCTCTGGCAAAGCTTTGCAGTTTCATGAGGCGATGTTGAAATTGCAGAATGACTACAAACTACTGATAAAGGAAGAATCTGTGCCTCATAACGTTGAAGACATGTGACACTTTTCATAGGTATTTGTGATACCTGTTAAAATTTCCTTTGCGATATTAGAAACATTCTTTTAACAATTTAATGGTCATGACCATTAAATGCCCATTTGACACAAAAGGGAATGTTTGAAGTCTTCCTTTGTGTTGATTATTTTTTCTTTAATTGGGATATGGCACCCTCCTAGAGGTTATTCCAGAGTGCTGGAGTCTACTAATCTACCTCACAATATCCTTTCTCTTGTGGCTGGTGGACTCTTGAAGGGTTTGCTTTTTTAGTTTTGGAGATGAATGAGAAAGATGAGAGTTTTGTTTTTTTGTCTTCCTTCCTTCCTTCCTTCCTTCCTTCCTTCCTTCCTTCCTTCCTTCCTTCCTTCCTTCCTTCCTTCCTTCCTTCCTTCCTTCCTTCCTTCCTCCTTCCGTCCTTTCTTCCTTTTTCTGTTCTTTCTTCCAGAGAATGTTCAGGAAACCTTAACCAGCTTTCAGTTAATTCTGTTCTCTCCAGCTTTAGTCTTCTCTGAATTTTGTGTATCATGGCCCAGAAAATATATTTTGGCCCTTCTGCATTGCCAGCATTCTCTATTCCCCAACAGTCTATGTATATAAATCTACCTTACTTCTGTTCACAGCTCTTGCTCTTCTGCTTTTAGTGTTTAAATCAGGTTTCTCCATTTCTTGATCCTAGAAGAACAATATCAAAAGAATGGAAAATAAATGTTCCTTGTTCAGATAGTGTAGACTCACCACTGCTAACTCTTTAAGATCATCTGGGCCTAAAGCTTTGACAATCAGTTATGATTTGAAACTTTGATTATCAAAAGTAGAGTAACAGTCATATTGTTTATATAAAATATGCATCTGCTTTACTAAAATCAAATTATAAGCCTTTATGGACGATAGTTTTGCAAATAAAAGGTATACTCATTTGATTCAGTGTAGGCAAAATAATGATTTTATTTATTTATTTATTTATTTTTCATATGTTGAAGATAAGATTTGACTTGCATTTCATAGAAAAGCATAGGCTTTGTAAAGCATGCATTGTAGAATGTCTCCATTCAAGGATTTTCCAAAGTAATGGGTTACTGCAAATGCTGTCTTTGAAAAGCTGTCGTCCTCAGTAATAGCTAGTGCTGTTAGGTTCTGCATACTAAGCTTGATGCTTTTCTTTGACCATAAAATGCTTAAGTAGTTTCCTCTTTTTATTTTTTATTTTTCCTAAAATGGCCTAGAAACAAAAGTGAAATTAACCTTGAAGACGATCATTGCTACATTTTAATAGAAGGAAGTATGATCACCAACAACCCCAGTGAAATGAATGATTCTGGACAGTATCAGTGCTTAACCTCCAATGTGTTTGACAGTATATTAAGCAGAGAGGTGTTCAGTTTTCATGTGAGTAACTTCTTTTTTTTTTTTTTTTTTTTCTTTTTTTTTTTTCTATTCACACAGATGTGTCTGATTTTTATATTGCTTGATAATGCTCTAAATTATAATGTGAACATGCTACAAAAAGCTACAGTGCCTACTGAATTCATTGGTTTAGGATTAGAAATATAAATGCTTAGTGGGAAGGTGTGGTTGGATTTTTTTGGGCTTTTTTTCTACAGGCCAGTCGGTTTCACCTCTGTGCCTGGCAAGTACATGGAGCAGATCCTCCTGGATACTATGCTAAGGTACATGGAAAATAAGGAGGACATCAGTGACAGCCAACTTTGAGCTTTGAGCTCTAGGGCTCTGAGCAATGTGGTCTATTGAGAGGTGTCCCTGCCCATGGCCAGGGATTGGAACTGGTTGGGTTTTAAGGTCCCTTTCAATGCAAACCATTCTTTGATTCTGTGATTTTGACTTTAAAAATAGAACCAACTACTAGGGAAAATAGTACAAGATGACAAATGAATACTTCTCAATGATATATTTCACTGATGGCTAATTATCTGAAATCACTTTGCCACGCTACCCGAGCAGGAGAAAAAGTACTGCAAATTTAGGGATAGAATTGGATAAATTACATCTATATTCCAAGATAGTGGACATCTATAGCGATGTGTATGTGAACATTAGAGTATTGCCAGTGGGAGGAGGGGAGCAAGTGAGTGCCTGTGTGCGGTTTGGCTGCCAGCCACAGCACAAGAATGTAAAAGTTTTTATGAAATAACCTGTGCTAAGCACACGTACATTGGTAGGTTTTAGTTTGATCTCTGCCTCCCCCAATTCTTCTTAGTATAAATTTGTATAACCTATAGGTAGGATTTAAAAATTAAAATTTAATATCTATGTCTCAACAATGGATACTTTAGGTACATAAAAGTGAGTTAAAAAGGAAGCATATCTCCTCAGTGACTTGAAACTGATAGGAAATTGAAAAAAGAGTTTACAAAATGACAAAATCTACCAGTGTATTGGGTTGTATGGCAACGTTTTGATAGGATGGATGCTGTAGTGGTGGCCTTTGTGAAAAGAGATCAGAGTCTGCCCCTGTGATGGACAAAGTCAATTTCATCTGGCTCCAAAATGGACTGACCCACTGCTAACCAAAGCTGAGCCAGTCAGTGACTCTGGTGGTGCCTCTATAATAACATAGAGGCATGTATGTTAGAAAGGGAGCAGCAGCTGGGAGAAAGGAGTGAGAAAAATGTGAGAGAAAAAAAAAAATGCAGATACCAAGGTCAATGAAGAAGGAGAAGGAGGTGCTCCAGGTGCCAAAGCAGAAGTGCCCCTGCAGCCCATGGTGTACCCATATTGGAGCAGGTAGCCAACTGCAGCCCATGGAGATCCCATGCCTGAGCAGGTGGATGTGGCCTGAAGGAAGCTGCCACCTGTGGAGAGCCCATACAGAAACACACTCTGGGCTGGAGCTGCAGCCTGTGGAGAGGATCTCACACAGGAGCAGGTTTTCTGGCAGGAACCTGTGGGGAACCTGTGGATAATCAATACTGTAGTCCCTGAAGGACAGCACCCTGTGGAATGGATCCGTGATAAAGAGTTAGTTATGAACTACAGTCAGTGGGAAGGACCCATATTGCAGAAGTTTGTCAAGGACTGTATCCCATGGGAGACGGATCACACACTGGAGTTGAGGGAAGGAAAAGTGTGAGGAGGAAGAAGTAGCAGAGATGAAGTGTTACGAACTGACCCCAATCCCCATTCCCTGTCTCCCTGTGTTGCTCAGGGTGGGAAGGATGTAGAAGAGTCAGGAATTAAGTCAAACCTTGGAAGATGAAGTGCATGGGGGAAGATGTTTTTAATTTTGTTTTATTTGTCACTATCCTACTCTATTTTTAATCGGCAACAAATGAAATTAATTATCCCCAAGTCAAGTCTTTTTAACTATGACAGTATTTGGTAACTGATCTCCCCATCCCTGTCTTGACCTACAAGTTTTTCATCTGATTTTCTAAGCCCAAGGAGAATGAGAGAGCAGCTTGGTGGGTAGCTGGCATCTCCAAGGTTAACACCACACAATCTGCCTTCCTTTGCATGTCTGTGCTGGGTTCCACAGCATCTATTTGGAACAGTGTGCTGCAAGTTTGATCGTAACTTAGGATGTATTTTTGCATACCTTTGCTAGATGTACAACCTTTATTCCATTAGGTCACAAAAGAAAATAGTTTTCTCCATCTGTGGATTATTTAACCTCTCACTAGTGTGCCACCTCTGTGGTTATTCCAGGATTTAGCAAGATTTTTCCTCTTCTGTTCCTGAAATATAGATATGAAAGCACATCTTACAAGACATGTAGAAAGGAATAAAGTAAACAACATAAGATGCTGGGCTCTGTAGAATGGTTTAGTTTATGTAGGTGTTGTCTGTGAACTGCTGCAATTTAAAATGTTTCCCTTAAGATTAAAAAAGCTCTTATTTTCTAAACATATTTTTTCAAACTTTGCAAGGACTATATGCAACCTATTCCCTGTAACAAAACTCAGTTATATCCTCTAATGCACATGGATGTTTATGTATAAAATGGTCCATTTTTTCTCATTTATCCATTCTTTTTAGCTCTTTAATCATCACCTTAAGACTCCTGTTTGCCTGTGGGTTGTGTCCCGCTTCCATCTCCCTTAGGGTGATATATAGTTCTAGCAAGAGAAAGGTCGAACTGTGATCAGAAGGAGCATAATAACCTCACATATCAATGTACATTTCTTTCTTGACAAACGATCATCATTCGTCCTGAAAATTCCCTGCATCACATGGTCCCCTTTGACCTTTTGGTCAATAAATAATGCATTTTCACTAAAGTAATTGTACTACATTATTTGGCTGCAAAATCCCTTATACCAGAAAGCTTGATACATGGGACAGTGAAAAATTGCATTGTTGAAAGTCTCCAGTTTTACTAGAGCTTTTGGATGAAGACAGATTCCCTCTTATTATAACCTATTTTTCTCACTACTCAAAAACTTGATCTGAATATAATCAAAATACCCAGCATTTCATAGACAAAATGATATTGCTTTTTTTTTTTTTTTTTTAAGGATATTTTGGAAAATTGTCTAGAACAAAAAAAATTCTAAATCCAAATATACTGGGGGAGGGGAAAGGGGTTCTTTTTTATCACAGAGAAGTTACTTGGTCTGAGAATTGTGCATTCATAATTTATTGTGTTAATCAATAGAAATTTCTTAGCTGTCCCATTTACCTACACCCCCTGGAAAAAGGAGAACAACGTTATATCTAACTTAAAAGTTCACAACAACAAAATTGACAAAACTTATTTGCATACTGGAAGACACAATCCTCCATTGTGTTTAGGAAACATTTCTAGGTTTGAGGAGAGATCACAAGAGTCTATAGCGTCTGTAGAACTATAAGCATTCTATAATCAAAATATTACATACTTCGAGATCAATGGGAAGATGAATCATCAAGATAGCCAATACTGCATGGTTTCTGACTGCTTTCAGAGGTTTTGTTCTGACAAATATGTGCTTTTTTCCACTTATTTGAAGTAAAACAGGTTCAAGAGCACAATAAATAAACTGCAAAAGCTGAGGTGTTGTCTTCTAGTATTTTGAGTTTTCTAGTATTTTTATTCTTTAAAATGGAATCTAAATTTAGAATTCTAAACTTTCTCATGTCTATGGTTCAGTTTCTAAAAAGGCCCTTGACTGAATAAGCACTAGTTGTTTTCAACTTTAACTGCGAGTTAATAAAGTGTTTTGCCTGGAAATAATACATTATATTTCCTACAGTGTGGTACTGAGTAGCTCAGAAACACATAAATCATGCTGAAACTGTGACTCTTGATGCAATCATACAGCATTGTTTCATGATAGACTGTTGTGTTATAACTAAGCATTCCCTTGTGAAAAAAGTACCATTTTTTTCTTTGCTTTCCAGGCTTTTTTTTTTTTTTTTTTTTTTTTCCTAACAGAAACTGTACCTGAAAGTGCTAAAGCTCAAAGCTCTCAGGAAATTGCCCTGAAACTGAAAACCTCCAGGAAATTGAATGGACATACTGCATGCAACATCCAAGGTATTATGTCTTGGTTCTGTTTCTTGGGATTTAGTGTTGATGATTTTTATTATACCCAGCCACAGATACATTTTTCTGTACACAGAATTCTGACCAGCCTGGAGGACAATAATAACATTAGACATATCAGGACGTGTTCTCCTACTAAGCAAGAGGTCAGTTGCTCTCCCCAGTATGCCTATTGTTGAGAAGTAACTGCTAAAGAAAATCATTACAATGGTCTTCCATGCAAAGCCTATAGAGGAAATATCTATAAATATCTTGTAAGAAGTGCTACTGAAAGGGAGATCTTTTTTACTTCCATAAAGCTATTTCAGGGGAAAATCTTTCATATAAAAAAGTTCCCAGTGCTTCGAGTCATAACACTGACTCGAAAGGATGGAAGTAAGATTTTATAAAACACTTCAAAACTTACATTCTAAATTCTGAGAGTAGCCATTCATGTGGTGAAGTTTTGCTCTACTGCACCATCCTTCAGTTGAGCCCTGCAAACTTATGTATAAATACAAAGACTTACATCAGGGGTATAGTTCAAATACTTGTCTGTTCTCTTACTGAGGATCAAATCAGTATTCCTGCAAAAAACTTACAGGTCAGACATGGTCAGTTCCTTGTGTCTGTCCAGTTTTTATTGGTTTATGGGTCATAATACTTTCCAGATGGATCACATTTCACCAGTTCTTTACAGTTGGTCATAAAATCTTTGGCTTTATAACTCATGCCTCTGCTTTTGCAATCTGCTATTTTTTTTATTTTATTTTTTTTTCCCTGACTCTTTACTGCGCGCATGAGTGCAAAACTCCTGTCATAGAATACACCAGATCTTTCTTCTCTGAATGCGGTAGAAAGATTTAGATACAGACAGAGGTCACCTTAGTCAGCCATGATGAAAATGACTTTTTAATAGATTCAAATCATAAAATGGCTTAGGTTGTAAGGGACCTTAAAAATCATCTGGTTCCAACCTCCATGCCATAGGCCTGGATGCCACCCATTGAATCAGGTTGCCCAGGGCCTTTTGTCCATATTTGAAACAAGGGCAAGGAGAAGAGGTTCATGAATATCTGTGCTAGTTCTCAGCAACACCCTTCTGAGAAGACAATGCCCATGTTGAGTGAAGTCTGGTCTTCAGAGAAGAAGTCTGGTCTTTCAGAGAAAGGGAAAATTTTATGTCATGGGGTCAAGTAACAGTCATGCTAACATTATGATATTCATACATTTGTAATGAGTTCTGAAAAAAATAAGGAGGATCACAGTGGCAGTCTGTGTATGAATGATGGCACAGGCCTGGGACATTTTTGAGGAACCAGAAACATTGTCAGCTGAATGTACAGTAAGAAAATACTCCGTGGAATATTTTTCTGATGTTTAAAAAGGCACTCCATTGTCATATAAAGAGGGTATTCTCCTGTTTAACCTTAGGCACTCATGTGCCTAAACTCATAAAAAAGATCTTTTTGTTAGCTCCCAGCAGTCAATAGGGGGTGAATTCATCACAGGAGGCCTGTGAGGCCTCTGAAGGATTTACACCCACCCAGAGTATGAAGGAGAAGCCCACAGAGAGGTCTCCTAGTTGGAGTGGCAAACACGGTGTGACTATCAACCCCTGACATCAAAATGAACCTTTTTCCTTTGTTTAAAAATAAAACATTTCATTAAACAGGAAGCTTCTCTGGGTTGTTTGGAAACTGAAGAAAAATAAAAAGGCTTTTGTGCTTGTCACGTTCCCTTTCAAAATTTATTAGTTTGGCTTATATTCACATAAAATGTGTGTGGGAAATGAGAGAGTTTAAAATAAAGGAGGAACCCACGTCTTCTCTCATACATTCTTCTTATTCACCTGAAAAACGTTGGCAAAATATTTGTCAAGTGGAGAGAAAATAGAATAAAAACATTTCCTAACTATTCTGAAATGTGGAAGAGTGAAAAAGTAAATAAAGAAAAAAACATCACTTTCACATTTAATCCTTTCTTTTCCTGATTTTTAATACAAGAAAAGGATAAAGCAAGGGGAAGTAAAAATTCCTTGAAAACATACAATCTAACATGGGAACTTAAGTTTATTATTTTTTTGCTTTACTTCTACAAGATGCAGAAAAATAGCATTTGGGTTGAAATGAAAAAACATTTATTTTCTTTCTTTTTTATTTTTTGTTCGTTTGTTTTGAATTTGTGAGCACTGGGAATAGTTAGGTATAATTGTTATTTGTGAGGCCTGAATCAGGGCAAATAATCTACTGTAAGGTATTTCTTCAGTCAATGTAATCTTTTTTGTTCAGGAATTGCAAAACAGAACCTTCCTTTGAGGTATGGACCTTAACTGAAAGGTAAGAAGCAATATCCAACCCTCTCCTTTGGCTGCTGCATCACACGTATTGTTTTTCCTCTTTGTTTTGCTTGGGGTTCAGTCAGACACAGACTCCACAAATGAAAGTGCTGGTGAAGCCAATGAGTTCCTCCGTCCGTTCCTCTACACATCACACAGCAACCAGAACAGATACCTGTTAGCTGAGCTGCTTGTGGGACCACTTCCTAACCACGTCCCAGGCTAAAATGAATCAGAGTTGTTACAGTTATTTAATCTAATTAAACAAGCCAGGCTAATTAATTCCTGAAATAACTTAGAAAGGGATCCCAGAAAAGGCACTACTTTCAAAGGGCTTTTCCTCAGACTGAGGGGAGGTGATGATCTTTAACAGGGAACTATGGCAGCAAGTTTACTACCACCCCGCATAGGCAGGGAGAAATACTAGGTATCTGACCTCATGCACTAATAAAGCATTATCACTGAGTAATGAGAGCCTCAATAAAAGGAAAATGGCACCATGTAGCCAATTCCTTATCTTTAGCAAAAAGGTGTGCATTTTTTCAAGTTGCAAGGGCAGCTAAGAAGAGTGTTTCAGGCCCATATATTTTCCATTTTTTTTGTTTATTTTTTTTTTTTTATGAGGAAAACCTTTCCTTAGAAGTTATCTGCACTCAAGAATGATGAAAAAACAGATGATTACGTTTGTTTAAATGCTGACAGTCTGACAAGAAAAAATCCTGTTTGAAAAATTCAAGTCCTTTTTTCCTCACCGCATGAACATTTGAGCAGAAGAATCTGGCACTGGAAAGAATGTGCCAAGACTCCCTTACAGAAGTTATTATTTATATAGTATAATATGCTCATATCATCAAGACCTTGCTCCCTGCAAGATACACCTCAGCTTGAAAATGGTCAGTATCTACAAGAAGTGCGCTGTTAAAAATAAATAGTGATACTTACTGTTCAAGTATTGTTGTTTCATTAGTAAAACTTCACTCAGCAGGATGGCTAATTTATACCTAAAAAATAATTGTGATATGCCAGACATAGTTTTACTGACATCAAGCTATAGAAGACATATAGACTGGTTTACATGTGCTCTGAATCCAGTTCAAAGTAAACAACGTCTACTGATGCCTCCAAAGCATAGGCAGCTGCTGCTTCTCACATTATTACATTAAGACAGGAAGCTGCTGCTTAAGTAATATTGTCATTAAATGTACAACATTTTCTTGATATGATTGTTACTATTTTTACCATTGTCTCCTGATATTCAGTTAGATCGTGTTCCAAAAATGTAGCAGTAAGCCAGGAAACATATTGCACCTGATGAAAATGTGAAGTGATTCAAGCTCATCTTGAGCTTCAAAATACAGTAGTTTGACAGAATTGCTTTACCCAAAAGGAAAACAAGGAAATATTTAGTAAGAACAGAAATGGCGCCTATCACTGAGAATAGGGACTTATGCAGACCTAAGTACATATACCTAGAACTGTTCATAAGTGAATGTTTTTAATGAAAGTCTTTCCTATGCACTGTAGATGTAGATCAACACAGGAATATATGTCCGTTTGTCAATGCCAGCAACAGTTCTGGCTCTGCCCTGTCTTGGGTGTTTATGATAGATCTATATTATTTATTTATTTATTTATATTAGTATAAACATGGATATAATAAACTGCAGTCATGGTGGACTATCATACCCTGAAGGGATTCTGGGAATTACCATGAAAAATGTTGCGGAAAAAAAGGCAGGACTGAAAAGAAACACAAGTACATCACAAAAGGAACATAAGGATGACACAGTAGCCAGATCATCAAATGTGGTAAATTACTGTGGCTTCATTGACTTCTGCACCCCTCCAGCCTTTCTGCATTCATATCCTTAGTCCTGTTAAATAATCAAAACATCTGTCTTCCTGAGAACAAGGGGTGAGAAGGCAAGAAACAGATTAAACTGTAGATGCCACTCCACCTCTCCCCACACGTCTTGGAAACTAGAGTGAGAAATCAGCAGCATAGAAATTAGGACAACGAGGGAGAAGTCACATTACTTTTTTTTTTTTTTTTTTTTTTTTTTTTTTTTTTTTTAAGAATCTCAGTCCAAGTACGAGTAAGATGAATAAATTGTTGAATTTGGGTAGTGTTTAGTGGTACCTTCTTTTTAAAGAACCAAGCAACTCAGCATGTTTCCAGACAAAACCTGAATCTGAAGTTTTCAACAAAAAGATTTCCCTTTTATGTGCCTCCCTACATGCATACTCCCTACAAGACTATTCTATTCTTTGGTGGAAACAAGTAGAAGTATTTCAAGAATTTTAACCTCTCATTACATAGAATACTTTATAAATACTGATCAGGATAAAGAATTGTTGCAACAGACAGCTTAATTAATTTTCACAGATTTAGCTAGAGTTAAAAAAAAAAAAAAGTATCCTATTAACACCCTTCACACTTTAGACTGTGAATGAGACAGAGCAAATATTCTCTAAAAAAAAAAAAAAAAGAAAAACAGTTCAGAAATACTCGAAATACTCTGAAAGGAGAAAAAGACAACCAACTGAACAAGCCAAGAAATGCAGCAGTTACACAATGGAGTGCTGTGATCTTTAATGTTTCCAGAGGGTTCAAAGCACCAGTCCAGCTCAGCGGACAGGATTCAGCCGCATTCTGTCCTACCTGCATAATAAGGAGACCTCTCACCTTCACGTGTTTATGTTTGCAAGCACAGATGGATTCCTCAGAGTAAAAAATATTCTTTCATGTCCTAATAGCCACTAACGCTGCTTTTTTTTTTTTTTTTTTTTTTCCCACACAACCTAGAGGGTCCTCCTCTTCTTGCCCTCTCCATCACCCTTGAATCTATAGCACTTGCTACCTTCATAGCTGTATTTGAAAAAAATGAAGGTTTGATCACGATAATGCAATGAGACAAAATCAGGCTTGTAACATTATGTAAGATAACAAGAGCTTTGTAATACCTGCCAGCAAACACAGAAGGAAGAAATGTGTTTGAGCTTTAATTGTTTCATGTCTTTGTTGTAGGATATGGCATTGTTCATTTTATTCTTTGTGTGTGTTTGCTTTTTATTTCTATATATTTTTTTAACCTTCTTACTACAGTGACTGCAACAGAATTGGTCAGTGAGGGCAGAATGGGGTGTTACAATTAGCTGCACTGCAAAATGAAGCTCTTCACTGAGTAGCAGCTGTAAGCAAATGGGGAAGTCAATGAGTGTGGGGAGTGTGTTCATAGCGAGAACTACACAGGAGGAAGCAGGCAGTCTTGGGCATGCAGAGTGAGATGATATATAACTCTCCTTCAATACTGATAAATCAGTTCACAGGTATTTCTACAAATTGAAATCTGAAGATCCAAAACAAGTAACCACAAGTGCAAATGAAAACTTTGTCGAACAGTTATTCATTATGCACCTGTAAATGCTGTTTGTCTGTAACTTTTACAGAGTTAGATAAGTATTTACAAAAATGTCTTCCATTTCAGCAGTTTAGTGACAACAGAATTAGAGACATGGTAATGTGTAGTGCTTATCTAATGAGTGTTAATCCCTATTCCTTAGGTTTAATTAAAAGCCCTGTTTAAAAGACATTTAAAATGATTTATGAATTTTATCCAATAACTGTTGCAATGGATAACCGAGATATTCCACTTCCAAAAAAGTGCCCACCTAGACTGAAGCCATAGTCAGGATCCTTTATACTTTATTGTTTTCTAATGTCTTTGGCGCACAGAGACACACCTTCAAGTACACAACAGAACTTTTTTCTTTCTTGGCTTTATATATAGCCAAGTGATCAAGGCATTTGGCTGGGAGTGAAGGCGTAGGTTCTACCTCTTTCAGGATCTGAAACACAGAAAGAATCCGCTTCTGCCCCGTAAAGGCAATGCTTTGGCAATTCTGGTGTCACAGCAATGTCTGTATTAGTAGAGACAGAGCTTGGGTGGGACCACTAGCATACAGTCATCCATATTGTGCCACTCACGTCATGCTCTGTGGCACAGTTTAAGTGTGTAAAGACAAGCATTCTCTCAGCAAAACGTTGGCTTGGGGGCATAGTCCTGGTATAAACCAGGGGCCTTTACCAGTAGTTAATCAAGATGAGATTAACACACACGCACTTTCTTTTTGTCTTTTCATTTTTTTTTTTTTCCTTTTCTTTTTAAAAAAGAAACCTTAGCAGTAAAAACAAAAAAGCAAACATGCTGTGTTTTAAGGTTTATTCTTGGGACCAGGTAATGGTCCCTGTTAGACACTCTGTTAGTAGGTAGTGAGAGCCAAAAGAGGAATAACTGTAGAGGAAAGCAGATGGTGTTCTGGACATGGTGTAAGCACTGTTCATGTTTTGGGGGTTTTCCCTCAGTCTGATGACCTTTAAGAGGTGAGAACACAGGTGTTCAACTGGAGCATATCTGGTTTACTCTGACCCAAAAAGTATGTTGGGCTTGCTCTTCATCAGGATACAAAGATCAGTAAATGAGGATAACTGAGAGATTCACTCCCGAAGCGTCCTCCTGATCTCAAGTAGAAAGCTAACGTAAATGCACACAAAGCATACATGACTAGTTAGTGTACAGTGAAAGAAAGAAGACCACAGGCTGATCAGCTCCCAGTTACCTGACTTAGCTTTCTAATTCAGGTAAGTAAAATCAAGATGGCCAGCAGCAACCCTAAGCCTTTATTAACTTTACCTGCACACAAATGACTCCTCTGTTATAGGAAAGAAGTTGCTGTGCTTAAGTCAGGAAGTATTGTATGTGGTTTGAATTTGGCATCCTTCATTTTCAGCCATCATAGTATGACTCTGGAAAGCACAGTAGTTTCACTGGTTAATTCTATGTAGCTTTAGAGCATACTGGAGAAAAGTGGCAGTAAAAATATCCCTGAGAAGGGATTTTTTTCTAATGAAATATTTAGCTGATAGTCAGTGGGCTTGTAGTTGAAAGGAAATGCCTCCTCCCACTTGGACTCTCTCCAGCTCACAAATCTCCATCTGCTAATTGGCCTTAATCCACAGAAGAGAAAGACTTCATAGAACATGGAAAATACTGCAATGATACATCAATCCATTTTCAACTTTTAAGCCAAAAAAATGCACTGCTTTAACCTGGAAAAGTAGGCAATTGAACAAGTAGCTGTAGAAACTAAAACCAGAAGTCAGTGAAAGAATTAAGAAAAAATAAAGGGGTGGGGGGGGAGGTGGGTGAAGTTAAGAAACATGGCTATCAAGTAGTAAAAAAAACCAAAAACTTTTTGCTCAGCAAATGTACACATTGTAAAATAATCAAAATCAGTCTTCCCTCAACAATAGAAACTGGTAAAAGTATGACACAGTTAATATGTTTTCCATGCCTTCTCATTCTGCAATTAATGGCTTTTTTTCTATGTTAGAGTGGCTCCTTCTGTATGAACACAAGATTCTCTTTGAACTAAATCCCTCAGGTTTTCAGTTATAAAAAACTCTTGATAATATATATATATAAGCCCTTTAGGGGCTTTTAAGTCAAAATGAAAATTGTAGCTTGCCCTGCCTCAGATTTTTCCACACATTTTCTTTTTGTACAAGGCTGAGCTTCATCAATAAAACCAAATGATAATAACACATTAGTCAAGACACTTCTGTGCAAAACCTCTCCCATTAACACACTAAACTTCACTCCCACAGAATTAAAAGATTAAAAATAAACTAATTACTCAGAATTTAGCATCCTAAGTAACTGGTTCTAGCCACCTGGCTCACAGCTGCTATGGAAACTACTCAATTAATCAAAATATATTTTTCCCCCTTATTATTTAAAGGAAAAAGGGAAAGGAACGAAAATCCTCACACACTCAGTAGGAATAACCTTCCATTCTGAAATATTCCAGAGAGATTTTAATCAGTCCAAAATGCTAGCATGCAAATGTTAATATTGCAGAGAATCTGTAATAATATGTAAAAATAGTTTTATTTTCTTCTCTGGCCTTGTATGTACATCTGGTACAAAAGTTTACTCTCTAAGTAGTTTTTGGTGAAAATCACAATGAAAGAATGACAACTTCATCTGTCTCTCTTGCTCTCTTTCATTGCATTGGTGAAGGTTAATGAGCGATTCACAGCTAACCAACAACCCAGCCTATGTGTGGAAAGTTCTGCACAGACAAATCATGACACACGGTCACACTGTATGTGTGGGGAGGAGGAAAGTGGTTGTGTAGAAACATGTTTTGTGTTCACCTGTGATTTGTAAACACATTTGCAGGAGACTAGGATTAAAATGGTAATTTAATATGGCCTAATATTTTCAAGACAGATTAAGGCATTTAGGCAGTAAACCCCTCTCAGGGCCTTTGAAAAGTCAAATTTGAATTGCCTTTAATTATACAAATTCAATGATTTCATCACTAGAAGTGCTCTGTCAAGTCTAACCTCTGGCTTCAACAGACCTGGAAGAGTAAGACTATAGCACAGAAAAAAAAAAATAAAATTAAAAAAATAAAAAATACATTAAATAAAGTAGAAACTGGATAACTGGTTTACTTCTAATTTAGGTCTCAAAAATAAATCATGATCAAGAAGAAAGGTTTCTAATTGCAACAGTGTCTTGCAGTCATATGGACCAGGTCCAATTTTTTCTATAATTTAACTTGTGATCTAGAAACAAATATGAATCAGTAATTTTAATGTTGGCAAGTAAAACAAAACTCGCAAAGATGGCCTGTATCAGTTAATAAGATAACCCTAAAGACATGAACTTAGTAAGCTGTGCTTGTCAAAACAAATTGTTCTTTAATACAGCCAGGTAAAAAATTGCACATCCAGGGCCAAGAAATGAGATACATCTACAGTACTTCCAGAGAAGAGGCAGATGGAAGCACAGGCCTGACACAAATTAATTTCACCCAAATTTAACTGTCTGAAAATGTAGTAGGTTTCTGTGAAAACAGATGAGAGAGATTTACCTCCAGGGGACAGTTCATGTATCTCTGTTACAATCCCCTCCTGGAACACAATGAATCACCTTCTGAAAATGCTTGTTTTATACTGTTGGCTGCAGAGATGAAGCTAAACTTTTAATACTATCTTTATTGCAATGGGCACAAACTGAAGTGCAGGAGGTTCCAGATGAATATGAGGGAGCACTTCTTTACTGTGAGGGTGACAGAGCACTGGAACAGGGTGCCCAGAGAAGTTGTGGAGTCTCCTTCTCTGGAGATATCTCAGACCCACCTGGATGTCATCCTGAGCAATATGCTCTAGATGATCCTGCTCAGCACTGGGGTTGGATTCGGTGATCTTCAGAGGTTTCTTCCAACTCCATCCATTCTCTGATTCTGTGATTCTTTGATTCTGTTTGGATGTGGTGAGAATATTATTACAGTAGTATCAGGGTGGGAAGAGAACTGAAAGGACATCAGCATCTTCATCTGAACTTTATTTTATTTTTTTTTCCTTCTGTTAAAAAAAATAAAATAATCCTGAAAGGACTGAAGGATCACAGTAAGCTAATAATTAAATACAGGTTCTAATGTGAAACTAGGGCCAAAAAGTCTAATGTGATTCATAGCTTAATAAGACACAAAATAATGAACAGGAATAGTATGCAGAAGGATCTCTGCTTCTGTATAAAACAGTGGTGAAAAAGGCATGGGAATACTGAATGTACGTCTGATCTTTATGATTTTCAAAAGCATGTTGAAAAATAAGAGAGATATAGAGCTTAACAATATATTGTTTTGAAGACTGAAAGAAATGTCTTCCAGCAAAAGAGTCAGAGCTAAGTTTAACTCAGCAAAAAGGTTGAGCAGAAACTTGATAAGCGTGTACCAGGTTTTCAGGGAGAAAATACTTTAATACTAAAGAACTAGGTGTTGCAATAGTTCATTTTGTTCTTTAGCTCTGCTAAACACAGCTATGCGGGGAAGCCCTGTCTTAGGATAGAAATGCTGTAATGTGCACAGTAATATAATAATGTAAGACAATATTGGTCTTGCGTGCCTTATTCATTATTGGGAGTTTCTGAGGACAAAAAAACAACAGGCTTCTGTTTTGGAAATGGTAATTAGTAATATGGGTTAATATGTCTTGACATCAGGGCTGATTCCTTTAGATTTCAAGAGCATTGAAACAAAGGGATACAAAAAGAAAAACTAACAGTCTATATAACATTGATATACTCATTTCAGTTTCATAGAGCTATTTGATCTAACTATGTAGCCAATAAATGTTACGATGAAAAGTGTTCATGAACACATGCAGAACAGTAGCAGATTTTCAAATATTTATGTTTTCATCCTAATGTTTTTTGTGATTTTTATTCTTTTCTTTCAAGATATCAAACAGAATGAGTCTGCATTAAGGAGAGCTTCATGCCAGCAAAAATATTCAGATCTTTCAAATTGAAAACTTAATGTGTTTACCTTTTGGATTATTTTTGTAATTTTCATAACTGACATTCCATGGGGATTGGTATGTATTCTGGCTGGAAGTGGGTAATGGTCCCACAAGGATATGCTTTGCTTTCTTCAAATAAATATAGGCATACATTAGCTGGAAAAGCATCCTGGGAGAAATTTACTTTTCAGACTGCCAACACTGCGTTACAGCCCTGCATTGTTATTGCTTCTTTGTGTTACAGTAGTATGTAGGGTGGATGAGACTGCCATTCTTGTAGGCACTAGAAGATTACACAGAAAGATAGTCTCTTCTACAAGAAGTTACTCATGAGGTCTTTCATAAAACTGTATGGGAGTTAACAGATCATGTAAGTGAATTAGCTCATGTAAAAGATCAGAGATGATGTGGGAGTCAAGGATCTGCTGATTCCCTTTGGCCCATGTTGTTTGAATCAGTCCAGAGAAAGATGTTGTCATATCCCCATGGGGAGTAAATAAAGATCATCTTTTCAGACTTACAGCTGGTTGGACTTATCAGTCTAACCCCACTGAAGTGAACAGAGATGCATTTATTTATGCCAGCTATAAGTATTATTTACTATAGGGTTTGCATCAGAATTCTTAAATTGAGCCTAAGGAAAATGGAATTCCAAAAGGACATGAAATCCCATAATAATAATAATCATCATCATCATCATCGTCGTCGTCATGATTATCATCATCTCTTAGAAATCTAGATCAAATGGAAGATCTGGATTTAAAAAAATCTGTGACTGATGGGATAAACTCAAAGGAGTTCCCCAGAGTCTCCAGGGGCCTTTTAAACATTTTACTATCAGTTGATTCTTCTCTGGGTGATTGCTCATCCCTTTTCTGAATACGGCTAAATCAGCCCTGCCAGATGCTACTCTAGGGATCTCAGACACTGAAAAATAGCTTGCTTTGTTTCAGGATGTTTGATACCATCACAGAGCAAGTATCTTTTTTCCTTAATTGCTCTGCAGTCCCCTCATGCTGAGCTACCAGATCTTTTCTATATCATCAGCTTAAATTATACACCTCTGACACTTTGCTTTATTATCACTATTCCCTATGGACTTCTAAGGATCAAAGTATAAACTACAGGGCTGTAGGCCAACAACCTGAGAGCCTCCAGTTGGCAAACCTTCAGCAGACAATGCAACTCCCTACCTTCATGCTGCTGGGAAGTTCTGTGAGAGCCTTTCATGCAGGAAACTCTTTTCTGCTCAGTGCTGGATCAGCCAAAGCTCTGTAACATGGTGTTTCATAGTGTGTGTGTGTTTTTTTTTTCTTTAAAGTGTTTTTGCATATTCCCTGGATTCTTACCTTGATTTCAAGAAGAAAAAATACTTGAGCAACAGAAAAAAAGATTTTTTTTTCTTTCTATTTTCTCACTAATGCATCTTGATCAATTCCACTCTGTATACATGCGGACTATTGAAGGTCAAGAAGAAATTGTGGTATTTCCCAACTTAAAATATACACAGCACATCACTGCAAGCCATTGATCCAAAACACAAAAACGCAGAGCTACCAGAAACAAAAACAACAACAACAAAACCTACTGGATGTGCTTGAATAAGGAATTCCTGTAGTATCCAAACACCTATTCTAACTCTGTGCTCATATGGAATCAGCCCTTGCAAACCAATGAACCAAAACCTACAGGAGTCCCCAAGTTATTTACTCTTGTGCTCATTCTAGCATGACACTGCTGGCCTTCTGCTATTTTCTCTCTAAGATCAGTCCACTGTTTAATTGATTTCACAGTCCAGACTAATACAGCATGAGGTGATGCAAATTGACTAGGCTTTCCATTGTTATAGGACAGAGAGCTGGCACAGTGCAGTAAACAAAAGGGGAAAATGTCAGGAGAAAGCAGAGAAATGATACTTAGGCTGCTTATCCCACATGCAGGGACCTGAAAGAAAAATTCACTGGCAATTCTGTTTCCAATCTAACTTTGGGAGGTAAAAACTTATGGTCTCCCGCCAACTCTGGCTAATTTGTAGTATCAGGCCCTGAGAGAAGATGACAGCTGCAGACGGTGTGGAAGGAAAGCCACCTTGCAACACATTTTGTCAAGTTGCAGTCTCTGGCATTGGCCCAGGGCCGGTATTGCTGGAGACATGATGAAGTGTGAAAAGTCCTGGCAGGCATTTTAGACAAATAAAAGATGGGAGGCAAGGGAAAATCGGGACCAAAAGAGATTAATATTTGTGAGGTTTATAGCAAAAGAGGGAAAGCAATAGGAAGTAAGAAAACCCCCAAAGGGAATTTAGTGTGACAGCAGCAGATTAAAAACAGGATGGACTTGAAGAGGAAGCTTATTTTTTCCAGCTGGACCTTCACCTGAGAGCAGAGATCAGGTTCTGAGCAGCAGTCAGAGAAAAGTAAATAGGTAATAATGAGAGAATTTGCAGCTCCAAAATGTGAAAAAGCTCAGTGAGACCGTGTGTGTGTGTGTAGTGAGGGGACCAAGCGGTGGAATAGCACAGGGCTTTCTAAACTGGGAATGGTAATAGCAGTATGGCACAGTGAAACTCCATATAGTCTGTATTTACCATGTGGTGTAACTGCAGTCTTTCTCTCATGTGTGTGAACTGGTGACATTCTACCTGCACATGGGGATGGGAATTGCTGGACACTCTAATGTCTGAGATCTGGATCCCTTGGAAGTAAAGGTATGAGGGTAGGAAGGGAGCTCCAGATGGACCCTTGATTGTGAGGAGCAGGGCTGATCCTAAGGACACACCAGGTGGCAGAACACAGCAAAGGCCCGGCCAGAGTCATGGCCTGACCCTTCCAGTCAGAGCTGCTGGCAATCGCCTTTGTCCTTGTGTGAACTGGGAATACTGTGAGGGTTTGGTGGAAATTAGGCAATAAGGCAAGCTGCCTAATCCAGGGAAAAGATAAAACCAGTTGGAAGAAAAAAAAAAAAAAAAAAAAAAAAGCCTTAAAGGAAGGCCTATAAGATGAATATATTGTACAAATTGAAAAATTCACAACAACAACAAAAATTCTTCATTCCTGGAATACAGTAAATTCTTGGATTGCACTTCTGTGAGAATTCTACTTTTTAAAATTTATTATTATTATTTTGTTCTGGCCAATTTATTATTTTGGAGGTTTAAGCTTTTGAGAAATTTTGCTGGTTATAGGTCACCCTCAATTTAAAGAGGAAATGTGGTACTGGTTTAGGTAGTAACTTGCCAGGACTAGATTTTGTCCAATGAAATTTCCTTTCATTATATGCTTCTCAACAAAAGCATATCCTTTTCCTAATTATGCAATGTATCACTGATTGACCACAGAGTAGAAGTCCCAAGTTGATAAGGCAGAACTGTTGCTGGTGGAACACAGGTCTCTCTGGTGAGATACAGATATTATCACATCAGAGGCAACTTCCAGAAACCAAGAAACTAAATCCTGCTGCTATCTTGGAGGATCAGTCAGTGCTAGGACTTGGCTCCAAAAAATGGGAAGGCAGTTCAAAGATAATTACATGACAAACTCAGTAAAAGTCAGCTAGATAGCCAACCTAGTCTCAGAGCTGGTGTCGTGAAGCGAGCAGCCTAAATAAGGAAGAGGCAAAAAATCAAGAAGAAATTATTTTTGTTTTTTCCTCCCTTTAGTGGAAGGAAACAGGCACAGTGGTAGGCATCCACACTGCCTGATGGTTCTCCTGACTCTTTAGTGCTGGCTTCAAGTATGGTGAATTCCCACCCTGTATTCCCTCTTCAAAAATAAATAAATAAAACAAACTAAAACAAAACAAAACAAAACAAAACAAAATAAAATAAAATAAAATAAAATAATAATAATAATTATTATTATTTTTTTAACCCCTGTTACTTTTCAGTCTCTGAGCTGTACTGATTTCATCAGATTTTTCCATGCACCTATATTCTTTCAGACTTGCCTACTGGCAGAGAGGTGTCTCCAGCCAAATGTACAGAACAGAGAAGACAGACTGTTTGGACAGGAAAGGAAATACTAGCCCCCTGTCTTGGGTATATCATTTTTGTCTCTCTTTTCGTCTCAGCAGACTCTGCAGGGAATCTGAACTTTTAAGCCTGGCTGAAGCAATCTGAGTTTACCCAGCAAAACACAGGTGTTTGGATAGACTTAAGATCTCCTAACCTTGGATAAGCTCACTGATACTTGCCTCAAAGTACAAGAGATGCTTTGCTTTAGAACTTTCCCTAAACTTATGCTGCAGCTGTAGTTTCTTGCTTTGAGTTTGAGTGAATAGTAGGATGCATTTTTACACAAAGATGGAAAATTTATCATGCCTTCAGGTACCCTGAATGGCTGTAAAGTCTCTCTCAATGTACTTTTCTTGGTATTTTAATTACAGTGTTTTGCAACTCATTTCAGCCTCAAGTGCCACTGGCATGAAGAAGCCCTTTATTGTGAGTATGTTGTTGATGCAGCGTAAGGATGAGAACTCTTCACTCTGCCAGAAAAGCTTGCTGAAGTGCTGAATGTCTTGGGAATCAAAAGGTGTAACCATATCTTTCTTTCAGCCTTCAGTGATAGAACTGATGCTAAAGCAAGAAAGGTGAGTTTATGAACTCAGAGTGGAAAAAAGACATCTTCGGAAGGAAAAGTCTGGACTGCCCTGATTGTCTTCACTCATTCCTTATCTAATTTAATGCTTTTAAGATGGCATTATTTGACAAGTGCACCTCTTTCTTTCCTTTGTTTCAAGAGGATCCATGGATCACATGAGTTTCCCTCAAACAGAATGACTTATAATGTACATAGATGCCTGAGGAAATGACATCAGCTTTGGTGACCATCATTCATGTTTTTGTCTTGATTGTCCCAGAGCAAATAATTTAAGAAAATGAAAACATTAATTTCCCAAGAGCCATGAAGAAGAGGGAGTGTAAAGAGGCATGCAAAACTGAACCACTTAAAACAAAATGTAATCACAATACCATATCAGGATATGGCTTTGCTGTTACCCTATTTAATAAATACCTGACACTTCATAAAACCCCTACCATGGAAATATTTATGTCTACTGCTTATGTTAACAACGGTTTGTCCCTCATGTCTATGCATGGCCCACCTGAAGTTAGAGAGTGCCTTGTGCATATAGGTCTGCCAGCATTGATCTGTTGGCAGGATAAGGTCCTGGGTTTCTCCTGTTTGTGTCATGGGCAATGCAATGGTGCATAAAAGACTCATGAGTAGGAAAATCAGCAAAAATCAGGAGTCCAGTAACAAGACAAAATGGGCAGTGACTAGAATTCTGGTTGAGGGCTTCAGATTGTTTCACACCTGTCACAAATATCCTGCATGGTTTCCCTGGCAAATCATTTTAACTTCCTATGTCAGTTCACTGTAACTGATTAGAAGACAGTACTTACCTTTATTAAGAATGTTGTGACAATAAAATTACTGAAAGTGTGAGAGGTTCCTACTGTGATAGAGACCATATGTAAACCTAATTAGAAGTCCATGCAGACTGTGGCATGTGTCTGTCATTGACTGTAACTGAAATTATAAGCATTGGAAGAAAAGAAAATCTTTGTGGTTTCTGATGTTTCTCATTTACATATTATGCATATCCACAGTTCAACAAGTTCCCTAACAGCTTAGATTTAGGCTCATGCAGTTTTCTTCTAATGAGTACTCTGCAATATAGAAAGGATTTGTCCCTGCAAATGACACGGAAAAGATGGTAGGTACTGATTAGTTGGAAAACCAGACTTAAGGACCTATAGTATGTTCCAATACACGGAGATGGATCAAACAGTAGGATCTCAAGACAGCACTGAGAGAAAAAATCCTATAGCATGGGAGAAATAAACAGAAGGCAACAACTTTTTGGCGCCATGAACACTTCTGTAAGTGCTGAAGATTTCAGCCATCTCAGGAGTATATATCAGCACTCCTTCACCTGCTTCTTTTTCGCATAGTAGCTTCTCAGACAACCTGTGAATGCACTGCCTACTTCTGTATTTGGACATGCTTACTAGTATGCCTAGTAGTATGCCTCTCTACAGTGTTTATTGTCATGGTATATTGTGTTTACATGGCAAGGTTTTGGTAGCAGGGGGCTACAGGGTGGCTTTTGTGAGCAGAGCCCAGCAGCTGTCCCATGTCAGATCAGAGCCAGCTCTAGACAGCTCCAAAAGGGACCTGCCGCTGGTCAGAACAGAGCCATGAGTGATGCTGGTTGGGCCTCTGGGAGATCAGAGTTAAGGAAGGGGAAATCTGCTGTGCTACAGCAGCTGGGAGAGAGGGGTGAGAGCTGAGAGAGAAGCAGCCCTGCAGCCCCCAAGGGGAGTGCAGCAGGAGGGCACGAGGTGCTCCAGGCACAAGGCAGCACAAGTTCCCCTGCGGCCCCTGGAGAGGTCCCTGGTGGAGCAGGCTGTCCCCCTGCAGCCCATGGGTCCCACATGGAGCACATCTCCACGCTGCAGCCCCCCCATGCGTGGAGGAGCCCCCGGTGGAGCAGGTGGATGTGGCCTGGAGGAGGCTGCGGCCCATGGAGAGCCCCCACAGGAGCAGGCCCCAGGCCGGAGCTGCAGCCCGTGGAGAGGAGCCCACGCAGGAGCAGAGGGTCTGGGGGGAGCTGCCGCCCACCCGTGGGGGACCCGTGCTGGAGCAGTTTGCTCTTGGGGGATGGACCCCGTGGGACAGAGCCATGTGGGAGCAGTTCTTGAACAGCTGCAGCCTGTGGGCAGCCCCCGCAGGCTCAGTCCGGGAAGGCTGGCATCCCGTGGGAGGAATCCCACATGGAGCAGGGGCAGAGAGGAACTGTGAAGGAGCAGCGGAGACAAAGCATCTGTAACCCCCATTCCCCGTTCTCCTGTGCCTCTCAGGGGGAGGAGGTGGAAGAGAGTGGTTGGGGGAAGGTCTTTGTAGTTTGCTTTTAATTCTCACAGCTCTAGTCTGTTAGTAACAGGCAATAATTTCCATTAATCTCCTTTATGCACAGTCTGCTTTGCCCATGACAATATTGGTGAGTGATCTCCCTGTCCTTATCTTAACCCTTGAGCCCTTTCCATCATATTTTTTCCTATGCTTTATTTGAGGAGGGGGAGTGAAAAAGTAGTTATGGTGGAGTTCAGCTGCCCAGCTGGGTGAAACCACCATACATGGTACTAATAATAAACACGAGGATTTGGCAATAGAGGATTTCATCTGTTTCAGAGGATGAAATCACTGTTTGTCACCTCAGATGGTCTTTGGCCTCTCAAATGTTGTGGTGAGTACATCAATCATGTACTGAAATAATTTGTTTACTGCTTTATTGTTGTTATTGACTTTTATCCCTATTGCAAAGATTCCTGTTTTCCATGTATGAATCCAGTCCTTCCATATATGAAAGGGAAAATGTGAATGAGTTCACTTTCTTTGGACCTTTGTTGGACATGTGCATAAGTACATTGAAATCAGAAAGGGGGTTGGACTGTCACACTGCCTTTTGTGTGCTTTTCTCTGATTTAATGGCTTTTCAAGACTAAGTACCATTGAACTAAAAATGAGTACCATAGGCACCTGAACACCCATTTGAGTATGAGAGATGGCTTTATAGGATGGACATTTTTCTTCCTGGCTCTTTTTTTGTTACTTTTTCACAGACTCTCCTGGTAATACAAACTTAAGTAGCTCACAAGGGTGTTATGCAGATTAATTAAGTGCTAAGTATTATTAAGCGGACCACAAACCTAATAAAGTTTGAGTTGAACTTTTGAACCTATGCTGTTCATGTTGGTTCTAAATTAGCTAAACGAGCTTACAGAGTATTACAGTATCCAGATGAAACAACCAGGGTGAATTTAGGTATGTAAATGTAATTACTTGCCTTGGAATTCGGCCAAAACACCATACACAGAGTACTAGCCATGTTCTTACAAAAGCAGCTGTAGTTTTTTAACCACTGGAGTAGTATAGTTCTTACATGGAAAAAAAAAAAAAAAAAAAAAAGGATTTTAAGGATTTTCAAATTAGAGATGATTAAATTAAAGAGGATTGAAGGAATAGTTTTCAGGTTTTTGAAAATTCATCTTAAAATAAAACCAAGAAATATTCTTACCACAGAATCATAGAATATCCCGGAATATCCCGAGATCCCGAGTTGGAAGGGACCCATAAGGATCATCAAGTCCAATGCCTGGTACCGCACAGGTCTGCCCAAAAGTTTAGACCATATGACTAAGTGCACAGTCCAATCGCTTTTTAAATTCAGACAGGCTTGGTGCAGTGACTACGTCCCTAGGGAGCCTGTTCCAGTGTGCAACCACCCTCTCCGTGAAGAACCTCTTCCTGATGTCCAGCCTAAACTTCCTGTGCCTCAGCTTAACACCATTCCCGCAGGTCCTATCACTGGTGTTTACAGAGAATAGGTCACCTGCCTCCTCACTCCCCCTTGCAAGGAAGTTGTAGACCGTGATGAGGTCTCCCCTCAGCTTCCTCTTCTCCAGGCTGAACAGGCCCAGCAACCTCAGCCGCTCCTCATACGTCTTCCCCTCTAGGCCCTTCACCATCTTCGTTGTGCTCCTCTGGACACTCTCCAACAGTTTCACATCCTTCTTGTACTGTGGTGCCCAGAACTGCACACAGTACTTGAGGTGAGGCTGCACCAGTGCAGAGTAGAGCAGGACAATTACTTCCCTCGACTGACTGGCGATGCTGTGTTTGATGCACCCCAGGATACGGTTGGCCCTCTTGGCTGCCAGGGCACACTGCTGGCTCATATTCAACTTACTGTCAATCACAACCCCCAGATCCCTTTCTGAAGGGCTGCTCTCCAGCGTCTCATCACCCAGGCTGTACGTATAGCCAGGGTTGCCCTGCCCCAGGTGCAGGATCCAGCAATTGCTTTTGTTAAACTTCATGCGGTTGGTGATCGCCCAGCTCTACAATCTGTCCAGATCTCTCTGCAAGGCCCTTCCACCCTCAACAGAGTCCACAACTCCTCCAAGTTTGTATCATCAGCAAATTTGCTCAAAACACCTTCTAGTCCTACATCCAAATCATTTATAAAGACATTGAAGAGGACTGGCCATAAAATCCTTGAGGGACCCCACTAGTGACCATCCGCCAGCCAGATGTGGTCCAATTTACCACCACCCTTTGAGACCCGCCCATCAGCCAATTGCTCACCCATCATATGATGTTTTTGTTAAGTTGTATGCTGGACATTTTGTCCAGTAGGATCTTATGGGGAACCGTGTCAAAAGCCTTGCTGAAGTCCAAAAAGATCACATCATCTGGTTTCCCTTGTTCAACTAGATGGGTGATCTTATCATAAAAGGAAATCAAATTTGTTAGGCAGGACCTACCCCTCATGAACCCACATTGGCTGGGACCAATGACTGCATTGTCCCCCAGGTGCACATCAATAACTTCAAGAATTTTACCAGGCACTGATGTGAGACTGACAGGCCTGTAATTGCTAGGGTCTTCTTTCTTACCCTTCTTGAAAATTGGCATACCATTTGCCAGCTTCCAGTCTACTGGGACCTCTCCAGATTCCCAAGATTGTTGAAAAATAATTGAGAGAGGTCCTGCAATGACATCAGCCATCTCTTTAAGCATCCTGGGATGGATTCTCAGTAGAATCCACATGGTTTTGATTTTTTTTTTTTTTTTAATGTTTTGATCAACTATAAAAATGAGAAAGAAAGTGAGGTCTTGGTTGATTTCTTTCAATCTATAAAGAAAAACCAATTCAGCCTATATTTTTCATTAAAAATGTACAGGGCAGTTTTATAACAGAAAATCTATCAAAAAAAAATTCACTAAGAAGCAATTTAAAGTGCAAGAGTATTATTCGGTTTGTAAGTGATTGTTTCATCCATTGGCAGTGTCTTTGCCACTCGACTACAAAAGAAGGTAGGGGGACATTCATCTCATTTCATATTATTTATCAAAGTTATGTAACTTTCAGCCTGAAGAACAAATGTCTTCAGTATTCAATAGAGTGTCATCACCACGGTTGACACAGTTTATCTGTTTAAGATAGTGGTCTAGAATGAGAAGAATATCATTCTAGAGATATCTGCCTCCACCAGCTTCAGAGTTGACCATGGACAAGTGCCAAACTTGTAAAAGACTTAAGCTACAAAAAATGAACATCTTAAAATGACCATAATGCTAATTTAAGCATCTCACTTGAGTGTGTTCAGTCAGGATAAATCAATTTTCTCCTTTGTGTGGATGCCAGGGAAAGGTGTTAGCACAAACAATATATCCCAGGACTTTAAGGATTATGAACTCCAGCGATGTAAGGCATTGTAGTTACTAGGATTTGGGCATATATTGGAAAGAGGCATTTTTTAAATGGAAGAACATGCTTATTGTCAAAGTCTGCCCTGGATCTTAGGAGGGGTGAGTATAATTCCAAAGTTTCTGAACTTTCTTCTTACTTCCCTTATCTCTGTGTGCTGTTAATGTTACGAACTTTTTAGACTACATATCTTCATATGAAGGCTTACATTTATGTCTACCTTTAGAAGTTTTGTTTTTGTTTTTAACAACACTTATTGTATTGCATTTCAGAACTCATTTTAGTTACCTTTATAAAATCTAAATCATAACAAGGCATGCTCAAGCTGCCAGAAGCTTTTCATCTTCTGGAAGGAGAAGCCAGGAGCTGTGCATAGTCTATATTATGGTTGATTTAAGAACCCGAGCTTTTTAATAAGGTTTATACTGACGTATATACAGGGTGCTGAGGACTTTGTACACCATTGTTAAACCAGATCCAAACATTTATTCTCCTGTATATAGGCAGACAGATCTTTGCTCAGAAAAGCAAACAAGCAGTGACCATCATTAACATTTATTATCAGCTACTTTGAACTTAGCACACTCTCTTCTGAGTTTTACTAGCTATTTGGCATTCACTTCAAGGGCCTTTTTCCAAAACATGCAATAAGGATGAAATTCATAAGAAACTTCAAAAAAGTCTTCTTTTTCTCATGCAAATGTTTTAGTCCAAAATCTTAATTTTAAAGAAAAGTAAAGCCTTGATCATCCCCATGATATACTATGTAACATCATGGAGTTTGAAAGCGTATAGTGTACAGATTACCACAAAAAAAAAAAAAAAAATTATAAGCATTGGTTATTCAGTGACTTTATGTAAGCAACCCCATCCACACTTTTAAATAAATTTCCTGATTTTTCTTTTTATGAAATAGAAGCAATTTATAATTTATTTTTTTGTTTATTTGTTTCTGTCTACTTTGCTGTTGCTGTCTAACCACAGCATCTCACCACCACACAGCCACTTGCTCACTCTCCCCAGGTGGGATACGAGAGAGAATCAGTGAGGTAAAAGTGCAAGAACTCATGGGCTGAGACAAAGACAGTTTACCAAGTAAAGCAAAAGTTGTACATGCAGGCACAGCAAACCAAGGAGTTAATTTATTGCTTCCCATCTGCAGGCGGTGGTTCAGCCACCTCCAGGAAAGCAGGACTCATCACATTTAATGGTTCCTTGAGAAGAAAAACACCATCACTCCAAACGTCCCCCCATCTCCTTCTTTACCCCAGCTTTTGTTGCTGAGCTTGACACCACATGGTATGGGACATCACTTTGGCCAGTCTGGGTCAGCTCCTGGCTGTGTCCCCTTCCAGTTCCTTGTGCACCTTCAAGTACCTCGCTGGCAGGGTAGCACCAGGAGCTGAACAGTCCTTGGCTCTGTGTGAGCACTGCTCTGCAATAACTAAAACATTGGTGTAAAGTTAAGTAAGCCAAAGTAAATGTGGTAGTTTTTGTAACTGAAATGAAAATTTATATCTAATTTTCAATGTTCCAGGATACTGCTTAATCTATTAGTTTTTGTTTTGAAATCACTTTGATAAGAAAAAGGTTTATTAGCTACTTCTTTTTGTGTGTTACAAGAACAGAGTGAGACTCAGCTCAAAAATACTTGACCCCGAGTGGTTTCAAGTCAAACACTTTCAGATGCAATTTATGTTCTGAATTTGGAAGACTAGTGCATTTCTAGTCTTAGAAGAAAGCATGGTAGGCCAAAGGGGGAAAGGGAATGTAGTAATCATGAATCTTTCTATGAAAAAACAAACAAACAAAAAAACTCTCTCGAGTCTTCAGAACTTTTAATAACAAGTGAGAAAAATAGTGATATTTGAGCCGGGAGGTTGGTAAAACCTACCTAGCAGGCAGACTTGCCTTCTGGGAATAGTCAACTTTCCTCTTAGTATGTGATGATTCATGAATAGGAACTCTCCTTAATGAACTGAAGATATGTCTTGGCTACAAATGAATTTAAGCTTTGGTCTTTCCAGCATTACTATATGGGGAAGCCTTAATGGCCTCTGAGTTGGCAAATTAATTTCTATCACTTTGTGTTAAAATACAAACTGCCAAGCCAGCTCAGTCCAGCAGTTTATCTTTCTAATATCCCTTTTCTGACAGTGGCCAATGTTAGATGATTAGAGAAACAGAATAAGAAAAACAAACAAACAAACAAAAAATCAGTGTTACATAAACTTTCTTGTGTTTTAGCATTTATTATTATAAGAATTTCCTGAACTAAAAGGTGTTACCTCCCTGTTATGGAGGGAGGTAACCCTGTTAAGTAGGAATTCCTCTCCATCACTGTGAAGGACCCTGTTATCAACCCATTGTCTCTTCTGAACCCTGTTAACGATCTACACAGTTTAATACCCCTAGTACAAAAATAGTATTTCCATTTGTTTTCCTTTTTAACCTGCTGCCTGATTGTCTGATGCATTGACTGTTGTTCCTTTATTCCTCATTACATATTAGCATAGTATATCATATGCCACAGATGTTGTCTCTTAATCAGAAATTTATAGATTTTTATAGAAGAAATTTTAAGACTCCTGTGATTTCAGAGAACTAGGGAAACATAGACTTGTTCAACATTTAAATTTCAGTTTTGCCGAGAATTTTGCTTGTGATTCAAGAAAAATAAAGCGATGTCTCCTTGTTTTTTTGATTGGGAAGACTGTTGTCGTATTTACCTCTACTTTTAGGAGAAAGCACAATTGAGCTTAATCTTCCAGAGGCCGGCAGAGGAAGTAAAGCACAGCTGCTGGAAAGCATCTCCCCAAGTGTCCCAGCAACCGGGCTGGAGGGAGATTTGTCATTTTCACCTTTTGCTAGAAACTCACTGAAAGTGACAGGGGCTTTTTGGCTGGTGGTTGGCAGCCAACAGCTCCTTCTGAAACATGTTTTCTGTTTCCCCTGGAAGTCCCCTTCACAAAGTGAAATTCTCACTTGTGAATTTCCTTACTACATGGAGAGTTGTTTTTGTTTTTCTCTCTCCCCCTCCCCCTCCCCCCCCTTTTTTTTTTCCTGAAAGACTTTCTATCTTTCCCATCTCCCATCTGTAACTCTGCTAAGGCCTAAATAGAGAAGCCTTAGCACAGAATTTCTACCAATTGTATTTTAGGCCACCATTTGTCAAGTTCAATTTTAAAAAGTACCAAGTGATGGGGATTTATTTAATGACATTTCTTTTCCCAGAGTGTCTTTGGTGATTTTCTTTCAAGCTCACTTTCATCCTTCCCCGCTAATTAAGACCTTTTGAGAGGAATATAAAAATTAAACTTCCACTGATACCTCATTCTTTGTGAACCTCTCTACCAAGGCTCACTGCCTTTACATAAAATTTGATTCTCCTCTGAAACTGAGTGTACAAAGTAAAATGTGAGATTCATTTTTTTCTTTCTTCCTCTACTTCTATATGGAAGCCATACCAGTCTATTAGAATAGAATCAATGACAATCAATAGAATCAATGACAAATTCTTGGACTTGAGTAACTTTAAAAATTCTTAGTGCAAATTAACAACTTTCATTATGCTGGCTTATTACCTAAGTCTTGCTGTGTATTTTCTTATCGTGATCTATTATCTTACATAACTTGGGGTTCTAATTTTTCTGTTTGATATTTATCTCAAACATTGTAGAATGTGAAGACTGTGTCTCTCATCTATTATTAGAAACAGAAGAAGGGTGGAGAAAAAGGCCTAAAGGCACAGCTGAAGTCTTAGTTACACCTATGGAAAGCTACTCGGCCTGGTTCTCAGTGAATCCCAATCTTTCTTCCAATAACTTCTTCCATAGATTAAATTAAGTACAGCACAGGTGAAGGCTGCCTTAGGTGAGTTAAATTCACTGAAGAAATTCCACATCTGTTGTTCTAGTCTGAGTTAAGACAAGGTCAGATCTGGGTCAGGGTATAAAGAAGGGCACAAAAGGATTATATCCAGGCATTCAGAAGACTCTCTTTCTTCCTGAAGAGGATAGTGCAGCAAAAGAGTTTTGATGTCAGGAAAGAATGTAGGTAGATGTTGCACATATTTCTTGTCTTTTTACAACATTCAAATAATATAAAAGGATGAGTAATAGATACTCAGAGAAGCTTTATTATGATCAAATTAAAACCTGAGCAACACCCTGGTAAAAAGGGTTATCACCTTGCAAGCTGAACATGGTTGAAGAGGGCAATCATCTGTTTACTGATTTCTGAAGTCAGTCTCAGCATCCTTGCAGAGGGGAAGAGGTTACCATATGTGCATAGTTCCCTTTGCAAAAGAGTTTTTTTTTTTTTTTTTTTTTTTTTTTCTGTGATGTCTAGCTATTGCAAGCAAAATTTGAAAAAGACAATCTAATTTCTAGACCAAAAAGGTCTGCAAAAATTTAGATAAAGTTCCTAAGAGTTTGAGGTTCACTGTATATTAATATTTTGCTGAATCCTTGATGATACTTTCACTGGTAATAAATTCTTCCAGCATTATTTTCTTAATGATGGTGGGTGTTGCTCATATACAGCCTACTCAGTTAATGCTTTTCTTTTGAGATCTCTAGGTGGCCCATGCACTTATCAGTCATCATTTTCAAGAGGAAATTACAACTTGGGGCCAAATTAACTTGCCTCTAGGAGCTGTTCTGTTACTGAATTATTAGATATAATAGCACCATTAATGAGAAGCCTTGCTCAATACTGTGTTGTGTGAGGTTTATGTTATGGTTTGATTTGAAAACTTACCAAATGCTTGTGATAAGGTTGCAAGCTATGTAGCATCACATGGGAAAACATTCTTGTTTGGATCTAAGAGTGTTTTTGATTATATGAATTTTGAGTTCTGGACCATTTTCCACACCATCTGCAGCCAATCTGCATAGCCTGGGAAATTCAATCAGACATCTTGCCCATCTGTAAAACCAGAACTGCTCCGTTACTGTTTCACCCTAATTAATGGGGTTTATTTCATTTAGTTCTTTGTCTACTGCTAGCCCTGCTTTCTAAATCCCATTAGGAAGAATACAGAATAGATTCAGCACCTGATTAAAAGTGTTTTTAGAAGTATTATCTAAATTCTTTAAAAAAATATTTGACTTGGTAAATTAAATATGTCAAATTGGTTGGAAATGGCAGATATGGGAATGTATATGATTTGTAGTTCCAGCCCTAAATAAGTGACTGTTTGCAAAATCTCTTTTTAGCTTATTACAAATTGGTATTGCATGTAGTTCTAGGAAATGAGGTACTGCTGCTCTGAAAAGGTACGTTAAAATCACTGTTAAAAGTAAATATAGGGCAGGGAGTAGTAGAAGGCTACCTCTGGCCGGATTGAAGGAATAAAAACAGGCATAGAATATTAAGATTTGGGGATCACGCTGCTGATTTTTATCAACTAAATATAAAAGACAAAACTCAGTACAGTTGTCTGAGATAATCCATATTTTCTAGTCTATGCATTTTTATTAAGAATAGCAAAGATGCAGAATGAGGAAGAGTGAGAAGATGGACTTAAAACATTTCCATTACCACATACCAAAATTGCTTTGAGAGACCTGAGCCTGCTCAGCAGCACCAATTTTCTTCTGAGTTGCTGCACAAGCAAAATCAAAACCCAGCTTGCTGCCAGACTAATAAAAACTATGTTAATAAAATAACAGAAAATGTTAAAAGAACACTCAAAAAGACATGCTTTGTCCTTTGGTTTGAATTGCAGCTCTAAACTGGTGGTGAGTTACAAAAAATAAATAAATAAATAATTTTATAAACAAAGCTCATTTTCCTTTTAAATTGTTCCATGTTCAGATGAAAGAAAGAAGGAAAGAAAGGAAGGAAGGAAGGAAGGAAGAAAGGAAGGAAGAATCCCGGCTAGGACTACCAAATCAATACGCTTGTAAAACTAAAGGAAAATCCCTTCAGCTATATTAGTCATAAAATCCTCCTTGCCCCACCACACACACGCCTTCCCAGCTCTTAATGATCTTGAAAGCCTGCAGTTGACAGGATACAGTCTCTGGAGAGAGCAGGTCAGGTGTGGGCAGCTGACTTTCAAGAAGTGTTTTATACAGGGATTTCATTATGCTCACATAGAGCTGGACAAAATCCTTTCCTAGGACAGGCATTTGACTAAGGGTTACTGGATGTAATTTTGGGCCAGATGCAGACACCACATAAGCACCTGATGCTTTGGGAAGGGTCCCTGGAGACTGGCAGCAAACAAAGCCTGCCGGTGACACAAGACCAGCACGTTATCACTGTGACAGCGTGTGCTCCAACCTTGCCGGACATAGAAACTGGGATTTTTGGTATGAGAGGCTATAGTGCCTTCCCCAGCACATGTGCACACACATGGCTGGATTTGCTTGTTTCTTGACTGAGAACCAGAGTGTGGTTTCTGCAGAGCAAAACCTTTAAAGCAAAAGATGAATGGGTCTAATACAAATTTTCACTGAGCCCAAAAAATATATATACAGTTTTAATGAGCTCTCTTTTGGACTCTCAGCTCCTCAAGGCACTTATTCTCTCTTATGAATGTCTGGAAATTGCTGAGCACTTTATGGTCACTATCATCAACAACTAATGAATAAAAATGATGGTGATTATATCACAAGAACCAGAACTCTGAAAAGCTTTAATCACAACAATGTAACTGATTAATTAGAATGTCCAAAAAAATGAGAAACAATGCATCTGATTTTGAGTTGCTTGAGTGGGCATTTTTACAAGTGTATGGAGAATTTTAATACCATGGAAAATCAATTATATTTGTAAGAGGTATAATAATCATAAATACAAAGTAAATGTTAATGCCAACTCTGATATAATGCCCTGTGTTAGTGGATCTCAAAGCATTTCGTAAAGGAAGTATTAATTAGCATCACAATGAAAACCCAATTAGATTTGTTAATTTGCAATATTGCACAGGGTTGTATGATCAGGGTATAAAAGCATATATCAGTGTGTGCAGGTGAGTCACACACTCACCTTGCAGGTGAGTCACACTCAGTAAAGAATAAATATTCTTTATTGGGGTGGAGAAACTGAATAATGGGAGCTGAAATGTTTTGCAAGCCAAAAAGGAACAAATAGATGGAAAAAAAAAGAAAAAAGAAAAAAAAAAGCTCAGGTTTGAGCTGGGTATGGTAAACTGCAATGAATAAAAAAGAAGCAGTTGGGTTTTGACCAGTTTTAAATTGCCTATAACATACTTCTAAAAGTTATGAGGTTGTATATGATTAAGCAATTGACTTCACACATGTGCAATGGAATATTCTGCCCTGTTTTCAGTAGTTTAATCACCTGGGGCCTGTGGAATCCTGGTAAATCCATTTGCAAGACATCACGGAAGTAGCACTGGAGAAGAACCTTGAGAATGGCAATCCAGAGGGGCTGCTTATTTTCTGTTTCCTGAAATGTACTTAGATTTTTTTTTCAGTTTGACCTGAGATTTCCTATGTTTACCCACAGAGCTATGGTGTATGTCTGTAGAATATACAGTGCAGAAACTTCCTCTGAAGCACCTTAATCATAGAAACAAACTCTGTCACAGATAGGCTACAGAGAAGTGCCTTGAATATATTCTGGACACGTATTTTCCAAAGGAGCATTATTGTGATGGAAAATGCTATGTCACTTACATAATTTGGGAACAACTTTTCATCTGGTAATAGGGTTTGCCTGCTATTCTTTTTCAAACTTCTTTGTGTGTGTGTGTGTGTTTTGTTTGTTTGCTTGCTTATTTCCTTAATTTCAGTCTGGTGTTATCATTGTACGTTTAATTTGGAAACCCAAAAAGTTAACAATGAAGCAAACCCAGTATTTTTTCAAATTATGCATTCCAGTGAAACAAAAATATCATCCCATCTCTTAAAATTTCCTTTTGCAGACTATTATGAAATTCTCTTTTACTTTTTTTAAACCCCAATCTGGAAGAAAATAGCATAGGAGATTTGTAGAATTTTCCATGAAGTTAAAGTTCCAGCTTATTAGCTCCCCGGTATAGGCATCAAAGTGAGAAATTTGGAATGAATGTATTCAGACAATTAAGCTTCATTTTCCAATCCCTAATTGCACATGCACTGAGAGATTTAATTTAAACACGAATTCTTTTACTGCTAGAAGTTATGTGACCCATTGTTAGACCCATATCTTTATTGAATAGATCTTTGCTTAGGACTTTTTTGTGGACTGTTCATCTGAGCTCTCAGTAACACACTCTACTTGGCATTGTTCACAATTCCAAGGTTTAAAACCATCCCCATCTTAAGCTGCTTTTTGTGTGACACCTGCTGTAAAGATGCCATGGAGCATCTCTCTGTAAGTCACTTTGCTTGAAGACATTGGCAGCTGTAACTCATAATCTTTTCATATAGCCTGGAGAAATCACTGAAAGCTTTACATAAAGGCTGTGACCTTAAGAGTACGTTTTAAATTAAATTAATAGGTAATATTTATGGACCCTAGCTTGTATTGACAGAATATTTTTTCCCTCAACAGCTGTGTGTTTTATTCTCTTGTGCCATATGCTGTTATTTTCACCCATAGAAATTGTGATTAAAATGCTGTCCAAAAAGAATGATGTCCTTCCGCGTGGGTTTTTGACCACTCTCCATCTGGAGGTCTCAGGGAGACCTTCAGCATCTCCATCTGGTACAACATTGCATCTCCTTGCTAAACACAGATGGAAGAGAGAAAAGAATATCTACTGATCAAACTCATATGAAAACTGAGGAAATGAGTGATTCAAAAGCATTCAGATAGTAAGGAACACTTCAAGAAAGATTAGAGAAATTCTTCAAACATTTTTCACAATCTATCCTCCAGATGCTTACTCCAATCTACCAGCATCCCCTTTTACCTTAAGCCAAATCCCTGTCATCAAAATTCTGCCTTGTATAGCTCTGAGGGAAGCAAAATCAGTAAATGGGGTCAAGGCATTGAGTCAAACACTGACGTGATTTTCCATATTGTTTCACTACTTGAATATTCCCCAGAACTGTTTTACCAATGTCCCCCTACCACTATCCCAGATTGTACTTGTGTAGGCCAAGACCATCCTGCTTTGTGGGGGGGAGGGGGAGAAAATTATGTGGGTGGACATCAGCTGTGCATGCCACTTGCCCTTAGGGTCAGAGGACAGGCCCTAATGCTCTCTGGTTTTCTACTATAGATAGACACGGCCAGGAATACCACATGTGTAGTGAAGATTCTAATTTGCAAAGTAATGAGATTTTATAGACACCCTTTCAGGATTTCAGTGCCTGACTGAAATCCTTAACTTTTCATTCTGCAGATGGGAAGGTTTGTTGGGACTGAAAAGATTACTGGGAGGGAAGTTACTATGGGATGGTGCGTGTGCCAAGAAGCACTTTAGATATCCTGAAGTAAATTGTTTGGCTTAGTCCGATCTTCCTGGATGGTTTTAAATAATCAAGAACTGTTTTCTCCTGGGGCTTCTGTGAGCCTGCAGTGGCCTGTATTTTCTCTACTTGAAGCAGGTCTAGAGCTGGACAAGGTCAGTGAACGTCGCCTATCTGTAGAGGTTTGGCAATTCCACTGCTATCGATATTACAGGAGTGAATTCATATACTTGATAAGCATTTCTTTGCAAGGGGATGTATCCAGAGTGGTACTGTGTGTCTCCTAAAAGGGAAGGTGCATGCACTGAGAAGTCAATGGGAGGTGAAAGATCTCAGCATCTCTAAGCCTGGGCTCAGCACGATGCAGAAAAGGCACTGTTTCCTACTAGTATATACCTAATTGTACTGAACTGTAGTACTATTTCTACAGTAAGATAAGTTAATGAACCTCAGCTGATTATGCTCTAGTTTACTTAATAGTTCACATTATTATTTAAATGTGAAGCAGTAAGTATGCCAGCCTGTAATTGTTTTTACTATTTCTCTTTTTTATTATAGTGCATCTGTAGTATGTGGTTTAATTATGTTTTACTCTATACTTTATATGTAAATGAAGGGAATTTTTTTTTATTACTTTTTTTTTTTTTTTTGGTCTTACAGCAACAGTATTAGGGAAAGATTAGCAGATGGACGGGTGGGGTGCAGGAGTGGGAGATGGGAAGGACACAGCAGGCAATACTAGTGACCTTGACCAAGCCATGTGGGCTACATTTCTCAAAGCAGGAGGCCAGAGATCAGTGCACTCAGCAGCCCTCTGCCTTCTTTTGTGTGAGAGGCTTGTCTCTGCTGCTCAGGAGAACTGAGCAGCATGGCATGAAGTAGAGATACAGCTGTGAAATTGCTATAGATTTAGAACTTAATGGGTACTTTTTTCAGTCCTGCTGAGTGCCCAGAGCTCCTGTTCTCTTCAGGGGAGTCAAAACTGTAGAAAATCAGGCCACTGCTTGAGTTGCCTAAGTAAAGATTTAGTTTCGTGGCTGTTATGAGCCTCAGTTCCAGTGTACCTGTAAAAAAGTATAACAATCCTCTGGCAAAATATTGCTGCTTAAAAATGTCACAGTTGTTTCTTCACCACAAATCACATCCACTTGGAAGCTACTTGGGAAGAGCAGGGAGTGAATGCAAACCTGCCTGCCATTAAAGCACGGGCCACTGCCACTAACCCTGGAGTGACACACTTAGCAGAAATCCCTCTGTTGGATCATTTCTGGATCTTGAGCTCTCAGGTAATAACTTTCCATGTGTATTCTGGTCTGTTGTCTCTGTGCCAGTGCCGTGCCATCTCTGGTTTTAGCTAGTGGGCAAGTTTCTAAAGTTAATGATTTTTTTTACCCATCAGCATAAGTAAAAGAGCAGTTGAGGTCCATACTCAAAATCCCATAACAGGCCTAAGGCAGAGGGAGTGCCTGGCAGCAGGGAGGAGAGGAGGATGTAAAGCCATGCAGAACAGATGGGATGGGGCCATGTGGGACCACAGATGAAAAATACCCCAGGCTCTCTGTCAGTAGCTTTTTCTTCAGGGACCTGGGTGAATAAATTCCAGAAGTGCTCTGAGATTTGGCTGAAGGGGCTTTATGAAATTGTCCCTTATCTGTAAATGTGGGGGAAAATACTCTGCATTGATTTTATTGTATTTTGCAGTTAATACACCCTATGTCACATAATTAGTGTCTGTGTTGTAATGTACATACACAAGTGGGGAAAATAATAGAAGAGGAAATATTCAGCCTTAATTAGCACTCCTTAAAAGCTAGGTGCTTGCATATGCAACCATACTGCAGCATTGTGTAAATGATGATTGCTACCATTATCTAACAGTATATTTCTCCTCCTAGTGAAGAAATCTATCTGATGAATCTAAAGTGGTATAAATACACCCAGTGCAATAGATGAGCTACAAAACAGACTGGGATGAAAGAAAATCTGCATTTCAGTTCTTTTAAAGCATTCACATCATGGGGGAGTTGGTGAATTTAGACTAAGCTTTTTACATCCTGACTGGTGGTTTGCATTCCTTATCTTATTTTTAAAAAGAACTTACACTAAACCAGAAGCTGATAGGACACAGGTAGTTTTGTCTTCTGATCTCACCAAATTCCTCCTTGGTCCTCAGTGATTTTTATTGTAATTCGGTGTCCTTACATGTCATCCAATTCAAAGCTAATGTTTTATCCTATCAAAAGGTTCATGGTGCCAAAATCTGATACACTTACCTTTTTATTTATTTATTTATTTATTTATTTATTTATTTATTTATTTATTTCTATCACTGATTCTTGTATTAGAAGTGTGGCCTTTGCCTGGAACTGCCATCTCCAACTCCGCTGCCTCAGTGACCGATGTCACCTGACCCTTTCTCCAGCACCAAATCTATCTGCACAAAAGGGGTTTCAGAGGGCCCCAACAGCTATTGTCAAAATTCCAAGCAACAATTGTGATTGGATTTTATAAAGTCTGACTTGAGGGCTTAGACTATCTTACTGTCACTACCTTGTCAGAACAGGCAATAGGCATTTTTCTCTATATTTATTAGAGAACAGTAAATTCAAACCCATCAGTAATTGTTACCAGCCCAACTTGCTGCAAAGAATCAGTTGTTTTTAGTTAAGAGTTTTTTTGCAGGAAGAAAATGAAAACTGCAATCAAAGGATTGTGGAGAAAGAGATAGAAGGTGGAAGGGATAGAAACAGTCCTGAGGATCAGGATTACAAGGCATTACTACCCAGCAGAAAGAGCTAAAATGGAAGCAAAAGAGAGAGTTCTGCTTTGTACGGTCACAGCGGAAAACAAAACTGCTTGTAAAGTGCATTCAAATGACTTCTGATTTTGGGTTGACTCCATTTTTGACCTCTGCAACTGGGATGGCCCTGGGAATGCAGATCATTTTAAGGTTGTTTTTGGAGCTTTGAAGGAAATGTCTGGGCATTCCATGCAAATGTGGCTGTCTTGGATGGGAGGAGAGGGGGGCTTGTTGGGTAACTTCACTCATTCTTAGAAGCTACAGTCATCTAATTAAATATATATATATATATATATAAAGCAATATCTTTCCACACCTATTTTTATTGCAGCAGTTTTGTAGTCTGGATATAATGGAAATGCTTGGGAAAAGGTGCCTTTTGATTGTTACTTCAGGGCTTTAAAGTGACAAGCTGTAAAGGGTGAAGACTGGCTCTTTGATCTTAAAAAGCTTCAAAAGAGGGAGCTTTACTCTGTTCAAATAATTTCAGGTAATTGTAAGTAATCCGAATTGAGTCTTAGGGCTGCAGGGCTTTACATAAGCGATTCACATTTGAAGAGGCTGTGAATAAACATGAATTCAGATTTGAGGAGCCTCTTCAGAGTATTAGACACTTTCAATAAACTTTGGTTAACCCTCTCAGGCTGAAGCAAGAGATAGCATGCCTACTGTGAAAGAGGCTTCAGCATACAGGAGAAATGATGCCAGAGGCTGGAAGGATGAAGGAAAATGGTGTGGTTATGATGTACCATAGTGCTGACCAGATCAAGTGCTGCCCTTTCTTTTGTGCCCAGGGGAATGGACAAGTCACAGAACATCATTAAAGGAGCTTGTGTCAGCAGGAAGCTTGAACTCAGGAGCTTTGGAGGGCTTTGCCCTACTGTTCTTTTGAGGTCTGTAAGTGGGGATATAAAATGCCTCACTTTCCATCTTACACAGACAGGTGTAAATTATGTTGGTGTTTGGCACTGAATGGCCTCTGCACAGAGCCTGTCTGCAGCACTGGGTTCACACACAGATCCAGTGTTCAGACAACCTGATCTCTGCTGCACATGAGGTCTTTGGGTCTGAAGAGGCTTCAGGAAGCAGAATCAGTCAGCTTTCCAGGGCTAAACTGTGCCTCAGTTATAAATGTGTCAGCTCCATAAGGCAGACACCTGCACACCATCAACTTAGTTGCTTCTGGCCCCTCTTTAGGAAATGACTTGACCTGGTATAAAGAGGCATTTACCAACACTTTATGCTTCTGTTAGGCTGGGCATACAAATAACATAAACATGGGAATTTTGAACTTCCTACAACTTGATTTTTATTTTACTATGACTTTACTTCTTAAAAGAAAAAAAAAAAAAATTTCAAATTTTAAAGTAGACCAGTTCTGATCTGATCTATCCTTGGAGTAAGAGGGTAAGAGGGCAAGGAGAAGAGTGATTTGAGGGCATATTTAGACCTGAGAAATCACTACTACCTTTAGGGTAGAAAGGATGCTCAGAGAAGGGTAAATTAACAGGCTTTAGCTGTGAGCATTGCTAAGGGTGGAGAATGTGGAGAGAAACGAAGAGACTAGTATTTGTTTGTCCCTGCTCTCCTAGTGTGATGTGACTGAAAGTTAAAGGGCTTGATTGGAATCACCATTTATATATCAGACCCAGAGAAGCACTGAAGTGCTTTAAACGAAGCCAAGCATTTAGAGAATACTCAAAGTCAATTACACCGTCTCAATTGATGGTCAGTAATTTATTAAAACAATGTTTACTCAGTCTCTTGAAACCAGCCATACTATAATGCTTCTCCTGGTTTGCTGTCTTTAAATCAAATCTAGACAGATAAGAAGAAGATTAAAGGCTAACTGAACAATATTTCGGTGTGGTTGCAATTTCTGTATTCACTACAGTACGAATCAAAAGGGAAGACACAGTGAAAAGGTACCACCTGTGATAGCAAAGGTAGTTTTCCACTCAGCAGCATTTCTATTGGATTGTATATGCTGGAAAAATAGTTGGAGAACATCTAATATAATAGGAAATGGAATCAAGAGGAGTATACAAACTGTCAGAATGGAAACATGAGTGGGTGAGAAAATGGTAAGGCCAAAGACATTGTTGGAAGAGGAATAATTTGGAAGCTGGTTTGCAGTAGCAGTATTTCTCCTTAATGCATGAGTCACTCCATGTGCTGCTGCTTCAAAGGGAACATGCAGGAGGTTGAAGCAGGGACACCAAAGAGAGATGTTTTTGGATTACTGAATTGTAGAGATCATGCTTATGTCTTTCTGAAGAAGTGAAGATAAACTAGCAGAGCAGAGGCAGACTCAGAATGTGCATTTTGCTATCCAGCTCACCTGTTTATGTATCTATGAAAATACTATACTTCTAGACTAAGCTAATTATCAGTCCACAGCTCAGTGATATTCCAGTATCCTTCAGTACATCAGGAAAAGACACATCTGTTTTCTTAAAGTATATCTTCACACTTCATTTCAGAAGTTGCCATTTTTTTTTATATATTCTCAAGGACATTCTCATTACAATTATATTTTTGTCTGTAATATACAGAAACAGGAAATTTCCTTAGGATTAAAATGATGCTTATAAGGCAGTTTTTACTCACATTTTACTGAGTATCAAGCTTTATTTACAGTATTTTTCTTGCAAAAGAATATATATGACTGTCATGTAGCCCATCAAATAAACCCAGCCCTTGTTAAAGGATCAAGAGTACGAAAAGTGCCTATGGCATAGAGTTACTGTTTTGTCTCTGAAATCTAGTCCAAGAGTTATTAAATCTCAGTGGGTCAGTTTTATTATTATAGCACACCTAGACTTTAGGTCTTAATACTTCAGAGTGTTAATGCAGTGAGGGAAAACCTATGTAATACAATATTTAAAACATATAAATATTTTCTTTTCCCTCTTATGAGTATTAAAGTTCTATTCTCAGAAGAAAGAGAGGTGTTTTTCCTAATCGAAATCCAGCTAAATTAACTACACTAGGTCTACTTTAATTTATTGAATTCGGTGGAAATATTGGTGTTTCAGCTCTACATTTAGATGCCACTGTTTCTGTTTCAGGTGTGCATATGCTATCTGTTATGGAATATCTTTGTGTATGGCACTCATCCACATGCAGAAACTGAAAGTGAGACTGGGAATAGCTCCATCGCTTGTTGGCTAGAGGTGCACAGACATTAAGGGGATATATTGGATTCCGGTTCTTGCACCAGCTTATATCAAAGCATTTGCATGAAGAGAGGCCTTATTTTCACCTTGAGCATGCACCATGTAATGACCACTTGCTCGCCTAAATTCCATGAACTTCCTTTAAAATCTTGTGGAAGCTTGTAAGGGCTGATAATCTCCTCTCTATAAATCTGCTCTCTCAACATTTTCCAATCTTTCAGCCTTGCCAACTGAAGCATATTGCTAGGCTTCTGTCTTCCCATTCTTTGTAGTTTGTGTTAGCACATCAGGATATCTCATGCGTTAGAGTCTGCTTTTGGGATGACTGTGTCTGATGCACTTTTAAAACATTTTTGAGGGCTATAACAGGAACATCTGTGGATGTAGCCTTCTGGCAATGGAAGGGTTGGGCAAGGATGGGTCTGTTTTCTTTAATTCTGATAATATTTGTTGTATACTCTTGGACCCTTGCACAGAAGGAAGTCAACTTTTCATTTGCCTCACCAAAGACAGACATACCACAGTAGGGAATATTTTTAGGGCTTAATTTGAGCTTCATTGCCCATCATCCCTGATGTCATTCTTAGTGCTTAAAAAAGACTTTATATTCCTTTTAAATTCTATAAGCAGTCATACACATCTTCTGGTCAGTTGTGTTGAATGATCGTACATTCTAGTTAACAGGGCTGTAATAGAAAATCTTTTTGTATGTAAAGTACTGTGTTTGGTTAACTGGACCTCTCATAAACATTGAGGACATTGCAAGGCGAAAAGGAGGACAAAAAAAAATATAAAAAGTGAAATCTCAGTTTTGTTTTGTATTTTAATTTCAAAGTTTCATTTATGAAAAAATATTGATGAGATTTTGGGATCTTACCAATGTATATAAATACCTGAAGGGAGAGTGCAGAGAATGCAGAGACCAGGCTCATTTCAGTGGTGCCCAGACACAGGACAAGAGGCAAGGGGCACAAACTGGGAAACAGGAGGCTCCTCCTGACCATCAGACATCATTTATGTACTGTGTGAGTGAGAGAGCACTGGCACAGGTTGCCCAGAGAGGCTGTGGAGTCTTCTCCTTAGAGATCTTCAAAATCCACCTGGACATTGTCCTGGGCAGCCTGCTCTGGGTGTCCCTGACTGAACAGGGGTTGTACCAGATGGACCCAAAGGTGCCTTCCCACCTCAACCATTCTGTGATTCTGAGAATCAAACAAAACATAGATGGAAGGGATAAAGAGCAGGAGGACATTAAAACATAAAACTACATTTTAAAAAAGGAAAAAAAAAAAAAAGAAAGAAAAAGAAAAAAAAACACTTTATTATTCCTCCTACTCCTAATATTTCTTGGTTTAAAGGTTAGGTGGCATTTAGCGTTGTAATGACATTTATGGCTGGCCATATGACGGAAGAATTTTTCTACATTATACACTTTTTATGCCACTTTTAAAAAACAGATAAAAAGAATTAGATTTCTCTTAAGACATCTAGAAGTCTTTTCCCCTTTAAAAGCCTATTCCCCACTTACATGCTAAGTATTCTCTGCATTCCTGTGTATTAGGAATTGTAGTACGTGTTCTTGTCAAATAAACTCACTTAACAAAGAATAAACTGTCAGCTTAAAAAGCCCATTCTCATTTCTGCCTGTTCCTTCATATTATTGTGCTGTTTTCTATTTAATTTTTAACTTATATTCACCCATCAGAACCATTTATTTGGTGTGGGTACAAAAACAATTGGTTGGAAGGGTTAGGGCAGCTGTAGAAAAGAATGACAATGAAATTACAGTCTTAGAGATGACCTGAACCTAATCTATTCAAGAAGAAATGTCCTGATTCTATTTTAGTGACCCATTCTATGCAGAAAGAAGCACAATGAAATCTAGCAGTTAAAAGTTAGAGCCAAAGAAATTTAAGTGCAAGAAAATATGCATTTTAAAGAGTAAATTATATTAAGGAACAATTCCGCTTATGATGAATACCAGTGACTTTTGTGTGTTCTTAGGATCACAGAATGATTTGAGTTGGAAGAGACTTTACAGATTATTTAATTTCAGCCCCCTGCCATGGGCAGGGACACCTCCCACCAGACCAGGTTGCCCAAAGCCCCATCCAGCCTGGCATTGAACACCTCCAGGGATGTGGTATCCACAGCTTCTCTGGGCAGCCTGTGCCAGTGTCTCACGCCTTCTGAGAGAAGAATTTCGTCCTTATGTCTAATCTAAACCTACCTTCTTTTAGTTTAAAACCATGTTTCCTGTTGAAAAAAGTTTCATGAAAGCCGTTCTTACAGAAAAAAATGGACAACACTTCATGGCATGGATTATTCAGGGCTAAAATTAAATTGTGCTATTCATTCTTCCTGGCCTTAAAACATTGTAATCTTTGAATTATACTGATTGCATAATTAGATATTAAAGAATGAAAATCTATGAAATATGCTATGATACAAAGTAATTTGGAAAGCTATATTTTTTTTAATGGTAAATTAACTTTAAAAGTTTTTCTTTAAGAGAATGCATTTTAAGAGTTTTGGCTTTTACCTCAATTAATTCTGATTGCATCAATATATTTTTGGCAGTTGTATAAATTGCTGATGTCTCTTTTAGATGCAATATGGAAAATCTTCCTCCTGAGGCTTTGTAGTTTTATATGTAAATAGCTCTGTAAACACACACAAGTATGTAGGTACGGTTTTCTGTTCCATGCAAGCATATATATTAAAAAGATTACTTTTTTCCCCATCTCAAACTCTAGTGCTGAACATAGATTGACAACTTAATGGAAATTTCTGCTATTTCTGCTCAACTCCCACACATGTTCTGTACCAGTGGAGCATTGGCAGGTCTTTTACAGGTGAAATATGAAGAACAGTGCATATGGAAAAGACATCTTAAACCTCTAGAAAGCAGCCAGCTTAAAACAGGTTTCCTTGGGATTACAAGAAGCCATAGCTGCAAGCCATGCTTCACAGTCCAAGTTTCAAGTCTCAATCTTCTTCCTCTAAGCCATTAGAAGTGTTTCAGAAAGTTTGCAAAAAAAAACCCTGCAATAATAAAACATGTTTTTTGCATCCTCAAAAGTAACACAACTGCTTATATTCAGATTTTTGAAAGCTATTTGACAGGTGTCTGAGAACAGATTATTTCATTTTTAAAGGTTAAATTTATAAAGTTCTTGTAATGAGCTTTAGGAATGGAAATGTAAGTGTGATATTAACTTCAGGCATCAATACAGACCGTATATAGAAGTTAAAGATCAGATGATGGCCCATTCAAAAGGCCAACTTTACATAGAGCATAATGGTAAAATATTTTATTAGCATAATACACTCGAGAGTGCAGGATCAGGACCTATAAATTTTTATTTGACGGAAATATGACTCAGAATTTTTTGCATATTGCATGTGTTTCCACTATATTGTTCAGGCTGAGATGCAGCTAAGGACAAAGAACATTATCCACAGTGCTACTGCAGAAAAAGTCCCAGTTTGAAGCACATAAAGACTATGGATAAGACAAGGGCAGGTACCCATAAGTGGAGAACATCACTAAGAGGAACTGAACTGATAGTTACCATTTTGATCATGACCCAGTAAGTTTTACTGAAAACATATCGTGGAATAATGGATGAAAAAAAAAAATGTGGTCACTACTGTTCTTTCAGAAATTTACTAAGTTCTTTCAGAGATTTACAGTGGAAGAAGGAAATGGATTTATAGATGTTTACACCGAGCTTCTCCCAAGCAATAGTCACTTCAGAGGACAAAGGACAATGTGGTCCTTAAATGCAGTGGCCACTGCTCTTTTCCAACACTTTCAATGCTGAATGAATACTAAAAAGCAGGACACGGATGATTGCTTAGGGCGCTGGAAAGGGAGATGGGCAAATGACATCATGATGCCTCATCTAAGGGAGCCAAGTACTGGTGCTCTATGGAAGTGATAAATTAGGGAATAATCATTGCATTCTGGGTGGATACTTGCTGGCAAGGTGGCCTGTGCTCTGCAAGAAAAGCTTCTGTGTTAGCTCAGATGGGGAAAAAAAAACTGTGGCAAGAGTCAGAGAAACATACTGCACTGATATCCCCAGTGGTGGTGGAGGTGGGAGAAAGTTGTTTTATTTTCTCAATCCTTTCTAGCTTTTATATTAAACATATTTATATTAAATATTCTAACTTCATTCTAGCTTTAATATTAAACCTAGTCATCGATATTAATGTGCTAAACCAGTTTCTTATAGATATGCTACAGATTAGAAAAACAAATGCTTGAACTTGAGTGTTTAAACTTGGATACTTAGACTTTTAATCTTGAAGTAGTCAATGCAAGGAAGAGTGAGTGAGCTTTTCCTCTCAAGATAAGAGTCTGACCTTGACACAACCTCTAGACAGCCTCTTTCTCTCTGGTGATCAAAGAGAGTTCAGGGTGGCTGGCTGACAGACATTCAGTTTGTCAACACTTTGTTCAGGTGAGATGCAGTAATTCCGAAGTGCTCTTACTAGGTTTCTTTTAGACCTTGTGCTTTGTTTCTTACAGTTTTAATCTTGATTCAGGAGGATTCCTTGCTTTCTTTCTTATTTTCTCTCCCTAAAAGTCAATACCGCTCTCAGATGAGAAATCTTATTTTCCAAGCTTCACTCTAAAAAAAAAAAAAAAAAAAAAAAAAAAGTTGTTAAATTGTCTGTGGCAAGACATGAGTCAAAAAGTCAAACAAAAGCTCTGTTAAAATGAAAGGTCCTTAAGGAAGAATATGTCTATAACTATTTATCTGATACCTGCACTTTTATCTTCACTGATCATTAGTGGTCCATAGTCATTATGGAGTTGTGTTTGCCCATCTTCTTACACAGAAGGAAAAAATGTCTTATTATGTCCTTGTGAGAGGAAACTGTAAATAGGAGACATGTGGTCTGTAACTTGATGAACACTTCAAACTCACATGAGTTGTTAGTGTACCCCGAGGTGGTGTTTCCTTCTATTTTCTGTCTCCAGATGTGCACTCCTGATGTTTCCCATGTACTAGAGTTGAAACTGAAGTATGAGTTAGCTGCTCCAACTGATCTATAGAAACCTACCACAGACATAAACAACAGCAAAAACATTTCCATCAAATCTTTTATAAATCATCTTTTTTATTTTTTAGTTTTTGGTCTTACACAGGCATGAAGACGTAAAACACAGTTGAGGGTGTGGAGTGAGGAGAGGAGAACTGCTTCTTTTGGCAACAACCTGAAGCTACACTGGAACAGGTGTAGTGTGAAATACCTGTGGGGGTTTTACTCTGATGCCACTCTCCCACTCCTTTAAAATATAGGAGAAAATGTGATGAATGCAGGTTATGGGTTGAGCTAAGGACAGGGACATCACTCACCAGTTACTGTCATGGGAAAAAGAGACTCAGCCTAAAGATTAATGTAATTTATTACCAACTAGATCAGTGAGAACTAAAAGCAACCTAAAAACACCTTCCCCCCTATCCAATCCTTACTACATAAACCCTGTTTGAGGTTCATATTATTGGGACTTCACAGGTTTTGAATGCCCACATTTAACTTTCAGTGAGACTTATTCGGCAGTGTCAAAGATCAGATTCAAATCTGAAGGCCTCACTTGCAAATCCCTAGCCCAAGACCTTGCTGAGTCTCCTGGGTTATTGTAATACATCCCTAGCACTGAATTAAAAAAAAAAAAAAAAAAAAAGGCTAATGAACAATGCCTGTAATCAAAGGGGACAATGCAGTTCTAACAGGTGGGTAGGCAGTGTAATGTTTAACTAATGCTTAAGTAAAACTGAAGCCATGATAACTTTTTAATTTTTGTTTTGTTTTGTTTTCTCTGGAGAAGCAACAACTAAGTCCTGGGTTGCTCTTCTTGCATTACTTTCAGCTGGACCTGGAGGTTGTTAAGTCTTTCTGGATAGCAAGGACAGATCTAAGGAAAGTTCAGCGGTTGGTGAGGTGCAAGCTACCTGCTCCCCCATGGCTGCATACTATTCCCCTTCCTGTTATGCTCTTCTTTTTGCTGCATATTCTGTCTTGCACCATTCCTTGCCTTGCTCTGGTAGCTGCTGTGGCTCCCTCCTTCTGCTCCAAGAGCAGTATTGTTTATTTTGTATCTAAATAATATATATGTATTTGTGTTATATTGAGAATTAAGGCAGTCTCTCATCTCACAGATTCCAAGTAGTTTCCTTACTTTCTGTCCTCTCAGAGAGGATTCTTATACAAAGTCTCTTCACCTTCAGGTTGTATGTTTAGCACTAGAACAGGTTACCCAGAGAGGCTGTGGAGTCCTCTTTTGAAATATTCAAAAGCCATCTGGTCATGGTCCTGGGCAACCTACTGTAGGTGGTCCAGCTTGAGCAAGGAGGTTGGACCAGACAACCTTCAGACATCCCTTTGATTTCAACCATTCTGTGACTCTGTAATTTGCATCCCAGTACTGCATGTTGTTGCCCTCCTCTTAGGATAACTACTCAACCTATACATATCTAGACAGAGTTAATTGACTTGGATTTTTATACACAATTACTACTATACTTCTTTCTCTGTTTTGGAAAACCCTTCTTAATAGAAATCAATATTTCCCACACTGATCCATTCGATCCAAGATGATTAGGCCTGTCTATCACTCATTTTTTATTTTTCTCCATGTAGCTTCACCAGAGAGTGCCTCTTGGACTCCAGATTCCCTTTCCTTTTCTTGGGACGGGAGAAAGGGGAAAAACTGTCTCTTTTACTTTCTGGCCTTGGCTACCTGGCTATGCATGTTACAGCTGTCATTTCTGCCATACCTTACAGCCTTCTTCCCCTTTTCCAACTGCTCCCAGCTCTTGCTGGTGTCATATTTCCATGTATGATGCAACAAATTTTGACCAAGGGGACCCCTGGCCAGGCAATCAGCCCATTTTGCATGCCCCAAAAATGAGACACAAAAGTAACTGACTTTCTGTGAGTAACCAACCAAATGACAGCAGTGCCAAGATTTCTCAATTCTTACTCATTCACTTTAATCATCAGTTTGTCCTTTCTGCTCTGAAATCATTTATGGTACTACATGATAAATGTTTGCTAAACAAAATCTAGCTCATCATCTGGGTCATACATTGTCTAGCTTGTAGATAATAATTGTCAAAAATGACAGAGAAACAGATGGGGAAAATGCAGGTATAGTAGGTATTTATTTGTGTAAGTTTCAGTAGATAATGAAATTAAATAATTATGAATAAGTAATTTTGCTAATCACTAAATATATTTACATAATCCCTTTTTCTCACAGTGATTATAGGATTTCTGTGGCAAGACTTACTTTGAAGCAGCATATTATTTATCTCCACATTTGGTATTCCATTTTTCAGCATAGATGGGTTTTATTTCTGATTTCCTTTTGCATATACAATCACTTCTTTTCCAAAGCAGCAATGTTCAAAGCTGAGAAGCACTCTGGGGATTTAGCCTTACTGTATGTACTGGAGTTTTAAGCTTTATGCAAAATAATTTGCTATCAGTGCTGAATATCCCTGCACACCCCTAAAATAAATTGGCAGTTTCTAAGAGCTTCTGCAGTCTGGAGGATCTGACAGAGTAAAGAAACACTGTATAAATGGTTATGTTTTGTTCTCCTTCACTCCTCTGTTTGTAGTGTCAACACATTGTCTTTGAGCTCTTGAAGAGAGCTGAGCAAATAATTTTTAATGATTCACTCCATAAATTTGGTGTAATGTTTGTGTTTGCAGGAAGGCTGCAAAGTCAGGCCTCTTCAATAAAAGGTTTAAATACTCTGTAAAAGGGTGCCTCCTGCCTTCAGTAAGACTAATCTCAAGCTTGAAATTAAGCATGTGCTTAAAAGCACCAAACCTTTTCTGTGGCGAATCACCTGTCCCCCTCCATAGTATGCAGAAGCTCTTTATAGTGACCCCTTCAAAAAAAGGCATAGCAGTACAACAGTGAGTGCAACATGTTTGCGTAGATTGCAGGAATGGCTGATATTGCAGATTTCAAAGCAAGCTTCAAGCAAGCAGCTTTAAAGGTATCTGCCCAGGGAGAAAGTTTTTCTGGCTTTCTGCTAGCCTGTGCCTTTGAGGCATAAAAACATGTCTCTTTTCAAACTATAGCCTTTAATATTAAAATTAGAATTTAGAACTAACTCTTTAAGTGTCTGGTGAGTCTCTGTGATGGTGTGCTTCTGCCCACCACCACCTACACCTTCAATTTGACCATTGCCTTGCTCAAACAATGGCTGTTTCTCCCAAGGCCTTGATCAGGCAGATAGCAACCAGTGTCTTGGCTACACACGAGGCATTGCTCAGGCAGATGGTGACCATAATATCAACTCTGACTTGGTACTGGAGAAACTGTCAGACAGACTTCTTGCTCAGCAGCTGTGGGCCAATAGAGCATGCACCAATAAACCAACCAAACAAACAAAAAACTCAATATGACTATTTGTCCATCATTTTGCCCCATGAATAGTGAGTAGGCCAAGAGCCCTTTGAGATTTTCTGCATGGCAGCTGGCTGCACAACAGGATCATTCAGAGGGTGGTGAGGCACTGGCATAGGCTGCCCAGAGAAGCTGTGGATGCCCCATCCCTGGAGGTGGTCAAAGCCAGGCTGGATGAGGCCCCAGGCAACCTAATCTAGTGGGTGTCATCCCTGACCATGGCAGGGGGGGTGGAACTAAATGATCTTTAAGGTCTCTTCCAACCCAAGCCATTCTGTGAAATTCTATAAAGTAAATCTCCTGTTGAGTTGGGATGCCTCTCACACCTACTGCAGAGATCCCTTGCTCCTCATGAGAGATTCCTTGCTGTAACAGATCCCTGATAAGTGATTAATAGCTTGCAAAACTAAGATTATATTTTTGGTTGATTATGCACATATCAGAGAATGGATTGAAAGCAGCCTAGAGAAGAAGGAACTGGGGGTGTTTGTTGTTGAGAAGCATTACATAAGCCAACAATGCGCGCTTGCAGCCCAGAAAGCCAGTCTTATCCTGAGCTGCATAAAAAGCAGTGTGGCCAGCAGGGTCAGGGTTGTGCCCCTCTGCTCTGCTCTCTTTGAGACCCCACCTGGAGCCCTGTGTTCAGCTCTGGGGTCCCCAGCACAAGGACATGGACCTGTTAGAGTGGTTGTCTCTGTAGGCAACCTATTTCACTTAAATTTGGATTCTATTTTCATTTACGTCTGTTTGTTCATGTCATGGGAATAATTCCATTTTATCCTATGATAACTTCAGTCAGAATTTATCCTCTAGTATTTCATAGATTTCCCTTTTGTGAAGCTATTTCAACAATTAGTACAAACATTGAGGAAGTCCTGAACCAGGATTTTTCTTTTTCCTTTTTTTTTTTTCCTGTCTATCTTAATCTTTATTTGCCTTTTTATTTTTATTATTTCCCTGATAAAAGCAATGCTAAACTTCCAAGGGCATAATTCTCCTTGTATGTTTAGAAGCCTTAAAAGATGTCACAAGTAAGGAACTCAGTTTAAAATACAGATAGCATTAACTGTTTTTCAACCTACATATAGGACTAATCGCAGTCTAAAGTCTCCTCCATCAGACATGTTCCTGCTGTTACACTCTTTTCTGTTATGATTAATAACATCTGAAATCTGAAACCAAGTCAGCTGCACTATAATAAACTTGGTATCAATTTTACAGGTCACAAATAACCATGTAATACAATAACCTTCTATATGTTCCAGACCAACGTGGGACCACATGCTTGTGGTGGGGAGCAATGACTGGGTAATTTCATGAGGAATGAAGACCATACTCAGGGAAAAGAATCTGAAAGCTGAAAGCATTTTCTACAGGAAAGGCAGAGTCAGAAAAGGAAAGCATGCTTTCCAAAGATGTCTACCTTTAATGGTATGAACTATCTTCAATCTTTAAAATGTTTCTGTGCATTTTGGAGTGTGTCCAAATGATGAATAATTCATCCTGAACAGACAGAATATGAACAGTTAAAGAACATGACATAAGACTAAAAATGGTCAGTTAGCAAATCTGTGAGGCAAGATTAAACAAAAAAATTTGCTTTGAAGATGAGATTTGGGAACAGATATAAGGTGGTCTAGCTCAATTACAGTCAATACATAAGGCAAAAACTGCAGGAGATTACTTTGAAGAACAGGACCATCATGTAAAAGCCTATGAAAATACTTAGAAGGAGAGGATTAAGTGTTCCATATCCAGCTTGCAAAATGATGTGGTTAAGTGAGATTCTCGGCTTTCATTTAAGAAAATAAAATTTCTTTGGTCACAGGTGTACAGAAAATGTGAACCAAGTGAACCATACCGACTGAAGGCAAGCAGTGCCCTTTTTTTCTTTTAAACTTAATCCTATGAATGAAAAGTCAGATTCATGGTTTATTGACATCTAATTTCCAATTGTTCTGTACTGTGGGTTAATAGGACTTTTGTAGTGGGTTTACGTGGCAAGGTTTTGGTAGGAGGGGGCCATAGGGGTGGTTTCTGTGAGAAGGATCTAGAAGCTGTCCCATGTTTGGTAAGGGCCCCATTGTTTTCCAGAGCCGAGCCAATAGGCGATGTTGTTTTGGGCCTCTGTGAGAGCATATTTAAGACAGGGAAAAAAATGCTGCACCACACAGCAGCTGGGAGAGTGAGAAGAGTGAGGAATGGCCTTGCAGGTGCCAAGGTCAGTGAAGAAGGAGGGGGAGAGGTGCTCAAGGTGCCAGAGCAGAAGTCTTCTGCGGCCTGTGGTGAGGACCATGGTGAAGCAGGATGTCCCCCTGCAGCCCATGGAGTACCACGGTGGAGCCGGGTTCCACGCTGCAGTCTGTGGAGGAGACCACGGTGGAGCAGGTGGCCCTGCACCGACGGAGGCTGTCACCTGTGGAAGACCCCTGCCGGAGCAGATTCCAGGCCGGACCTGTAGCCCGTGGAGAGGAGCCCACGCAGGAGCAGGTGACCTGGCAGGAGCTGCTGCCCATGGGGGAGCCAGGTTGGAGCAGTTTGCTCCTGAGGGATGGACCCCATGGTATGGACCCATATCTGGAGCAGTTCTGGAAGAGCTGCTGCCTGTGGGAAGCCCACGCCGGATCAGTTCATCAAGGACTGTATCCCGTGGGTGGGACCCCACAGCACAGGGGACGAGAGTGACCGAGAAGGAGCGGCAGAGAAGAAGTGCTGTAGACTGACCATAACCCCCATTCCCCCGTTCCCCTGTGCTGCTCGCGGGGAGGAGGTGGAAGAGGGTGGATGGGGAGGGGAGGTGCTTTTGGTTTCTTTCCTTTGTTTCTCACTTCTCTAGCTTGTTAGTAATAAGCAATAAATCTTACTATCTCCCTATGCCGAGTCTGCTCATTACAATAATTACTGAGTGATTTTCTCATCCTTATCTCAACCTTTGAGCCCTTTTCATCGTATTTTCTCCCTTTTTCTCTTTGAGGAGGGGGAGTGAGAGAGTGGCTGTGGTTGAGTTCGGCTGCCCACTCGAGCGAAACCATAACTTTACAGAAAAAAAAAAAAAGTTACTCTTTTTTACCTCTTACTAATAAATATCTGAATAAACCTCATAACCCCAATATGCATCCATAGAAATTCACAGATTGTTTCCTTTGGCTACCTTGTGCTTGCAGCATCTAAATCCTGTCAATTCATATGTTTCTGATCCTGTAAAATGCACAATTACACAAAATCGAAAATAACAGTGATTAAACCCCAAAGGGCTTCTTGGACATATATTTGCCTGTCACATTGGCATGGTCCAACCTGGCAGATTTTTAAAAATAAGCAGGCATTAAATAGGCATTTTTAAAAATGCCTATTTTTATCCCAGGCAGCAAAGCACACAAGATTTAGTTGATCTTAAAGTGAGTTTGAAGCCTTTTTGGTAGACTAATTCCAATACAATCATTTGGGGCTCCCTAGACTGAAAGATCACACAGATATAAAATTTATATAGGCTTTCTGTGTAGGATCCTATAATTTTATTTATTTATTCCATCATGATCTTAACTGTAGAAATTTCTGCCCATTTCAAATAAAATTTGAGACCAAAATGAGCACAGTATTCCTTAACGATTCGGGTCTAGGGAACATCATGCCATATGGAAAACAAAGAAGCAAAATTTGTGTATGACAAATGTTTTTCAGCCTTCAACATATGGGCAGAAGTGTGCCAATGCAGGCAAGAATAGAGAGGCTGAATATTAGAAAAATGAGATTACACTTCTACTTTTAGCTCTGATTGTAGCACCTAAAAGTCACAGATCACGGCCAGAGTCCTCTTCTTACAAGTTTTGTGCCTACACCTGGAGAAGGGTTGCCTAAGCTGTGAAGGTGTATATGGAAGATCGTTTTCTGCAGATGAACTGAGTTTTGGATATGGCTTTAGTATATTCTTTGTGTGAACATGCTCTTCATTGTGTATTCATTGTGTGAGACAACTCTGAGTTTCTGGAAGGTGCAGGACTGGAGAAAGAGGATGAGTGGCAACCCTGTTATTATCCGCTTTGTCTTCTGACACAGATTGAGAGGTGACAGCTTGTGGATGAGAACAGGATGTTGTGATTCTGAAAACATGGCACTTAAACTGGTTTGCTACCTATGATCAGCAACACTGTGAGATGACCAAGAGAAATAATAGAAGAGTTGAGTTTGGAAGGTCACCTGGTCTAACTTCCTGCTCAAAGCAGGATCCTATTAAATCAGGCTCTCAGGGGCTTTTCTAGAGTATATTTTAAATATCTCCAAGGATGAATATTTCCTATAATCTTTGAGCAACCTGTTACAATTTTTGACCACCCTTCTGATGAAAAAAATGCTTTTTGTGTGTGTGTGTTGTTTTGTTTTATTTTGTTTTTCCTAATATCTAAACAGAATTTACCATGTTTCAGCTTGTGTGTTGGATCTTGTCTCCTTGTTCTTTCACAGTCCCACTCTTCTCAGAGTTTGACTACACCAGTGAAGAATATATGAAGATAGCCACATTCATATGTCATTCTTAGATATGGCTAATAATAATAACATCATAACTGTTATTCATCAAACAGAAATGAAAATACCTTGAAAATGTGTTGTTTCAAATGAAACGCTTTTTTTCTTTTTTTTTGAAAATACTTAGCTTGCTTTTTATCGTTTGAAAATATTCTACAAAATGAAATGTAAATTTAGGAACATTTTTTTTTTGGTTTGTTTGTTTGCTGGTTTTTAATTAAACCCTTAAATTAAAACACAATCTTCCTTGTCTCCTGAGAGTTTTTAAAAGTCTATGTTTGTTTTTCTCTACTTCAGCCAAACTATGTAGTTAATTAAACTTAGCCCGTGACAATCCACTTTTCCTATTCTAGTTTAAAGCTACTAAAAAGTATAGATACAGTGTTTCAGTTCTGGGAAAAATAAAAAAATAATATATATATATATTATATATATATATATTATATATTATAAGGAATTATATATACTACATAATTCCTACCTTTCCCTCTACCCTCATTGACCAAAAAACTACTGAAGAAAATGAGGGACAGGAGATTATACTGAAGTCTGTGCAGTATCAAAAGAAGCCCTACAGTATATTTTACACCATGACTGCAAAGAAATTCAGATTGGTTCTTCATAACCTGAAATTCAACACACTGGGAAGCATGCCGTCGAGCAATCAAACGTGTTTAGAAAGCACTGCTTTCCTATTCAGATTGTTCCTTAGCTCTGACAGCATGATTGTACTAGTTCTGAAGATGAACTGCTAAGCACGATGCATTGCTGTGTGAACTTATTGACACACATGGGTTGCTGATAGCTTGAGGATTTCTGGACCATACTCCATAGCTCAGTGTAAATAGAACCACCAAGGCTTCAAGATAAGCAGAGAATCACAGCCAGCTTTTTCCATCCCAAAGATCTTTAACTTCAACTCCAAGGCTTAACATCAAAAATTTAATGTCTAATGCAAATATTTCAAACTGGTGCAAGAGGAGGGGATAGTCACCTGACTGCATGAGGCATTTACATGCAGTCATCTACATCTGAGGTAGTTTTATTGAAACCTTGCTTTAAGGTCAAAAGAGAGAAATGGATATTTCAAGGTATGGTTGAGCTCATCCTAGTGTAGTCATCTAAAATATGTAAGAGGAACTGACCCGTGCAGTGCCTTTTCTTCTGTGAATATAAGGGAAACTTATATCAGGATATCAGGAATGGACACCTATACTAAATGGTTTGACTTCTGCCCATGCAGATGCTGACTTCCTAAGCTAATGAATGAGCTCAAACAGTTATCCCATCATTTAAGTATTTTTTTCCCAAACTTACCTCAGCTTGTTGTTCAATCTCTTATGATTATATCTTTTGTTTACAATTAATGCTTCCATACAGCAAAATTAGACCAATGTGTCTGCTTACTGAACATGAGTTTCCACACTGCCCTTGTTGCCACCTGAAAGTTATTCTGTGTTTTGCACTAGGTTATTTACAAAAGATGATGAAAACCTGATTTATGCTATGCATTCATAACACTGGGCTGAGATGATTGTGGCTAGCCTCCCCTCTTCCTTCATTAATCAGCAACAGATTGTCTGGAATATGCAGCTGCTCAGGTGCCGATCTGGATTCTGCCCAAGCAGCATAGTATGTTCAATAACACTGTGGCCCTTTGCCCTATCAATTGCTAGTACCTTCTTCAGTTGCCTTTTGAAAGCAGCTCAAATACTTAATATTTTTCTGCTGTGCTCTAGCATTTTATGTGTTGAACACTTGTGGAGTTATATCTTCTATTTATATCCCAGTGTTTCTAAAGGAGGCTAGCAGTGAAGCCTCCGCTACAAAAGCTTGGATGTTGGTTTGTAAAGCTCACTGAAAATTTAATTTGTTTATGGAATGACACTTTCTTCTGGCTCTTTTGTTTGAACTGAGGGCTGGTTCATGTATACAGTTCCTTCCTACTGTGAATTTGGAATTTGTCTACAGATACAGTAGAGCTTAAATATTGCCTTAAATATAGGACGCAATTAAATAAATATACCTGAAGGTTTAATGAAAATAATTGAGCACCTGGGAAGGCTACAGGCCCTCAAGATACAGGTGGGAATGTGATTCAAGGGAGTCTGGATTCTTGGATTCTGCTTCTGGTTTGCTGATTTGCTGCTTAATCTTTCACATCTGGTGTCAGTAATTAACTTCAGTATAGACAGTGTCAGTTCACCAGCTGAGATTCACACCTCAAAAAATATTCACAGAAACCCTATGGGTTAAATTCTTAGGTGGCTCAGAGGTGTCTCTTTGAAACACAGAAAATGGAAGGCAACTGTTTCTCTCTGTTCAGTAGAAATTTGAAGCCAAAAATCCAGGCAGTGATACCCCTGCTGCTATCCATGTTCCATTTCCCCAAATGTTTTCTCCCTTCCAGCAAAATGTGAGACACCATTTATATTTAAGAAAAAACAACAAAAACTACTGTCTTGTGCTTTTTGAAATGACATCTGGCATCTTATTTGGGAACTAAGAGAGAGAAGAAGAGAGGTACTCTGTGACTAATCTATTCACTAGCAGTTAAGGACTCTTCAAGTGTGTTTTAAGAACTTTTAACCAATAAAAAATAAAGGCATCAGATGCATGTATCAATGCTGGCTGTTCTACATGCATGCATAAGTTAAGGGAATTTCTCTGAATTCATTCCAAAGTAACTCATAGCAAGATTTACCTCACCCAGCTGTAGTTTTGTTAGAAGAGCCTCTGCTACTGCTGAACATGTAAAAAAAAAAAAAAAAAAAGGGGAGGTGATGGGAAACAAACAATAATAATAATAAATAAAGCTCCCTGTAGTGTTTGAATCACTGACATCAGATGGATTCTCAGATATTACTCTGGTAACAACAGACATGGAAAAGGCTGAGGTACCCAACAACTTCTTTTCCTCGATCTTCACTGTTAATCAGGCTTTCCATGTCTCTTGTTTCCCTGAACCTGTAGATGAGGGCTAGGAAGTAAAGTCCCTCCCCCCCTCCCACTGTAAGCAAAGAGCAAGTCTGAGACCACCTGATGAAGGTGAACTTATACAAGTCTATGTGGTCCAATTACATGTATCCCAAGGTCCGGAGGAACTGGCTGATGGAGTTGCTAAGCCAACCACTCTCCACCATATTTGAAAAGTTATGGAAGTCAGGTGAAATCCCTAGCAACTGAAATAAATGAAATATCACTCCCATTTCTAAAAACGGTAGAAAGGAAAGCCTGGGAAACTACAGATCTGTGAGCCTCAAGTCTGCCTGGGAAGATCCTCCTGGAAACAATGTTAAGGCACATGCAGGAGAAGAAGGTGATGATTGGGATCCCTCAAGGGATAGAAATCTTAGCTCAAGACTGCTTGAAAATACAGCATTTTCAGTCTTCCCTGAGGAAGTGGCAGCATGTAATCACACTCAACTGGCAATACAGAAGAAATTAATTAACATTTTTCTGACAGAAAGAGCACTTCTTCCTCCTGTTGACCTGCGCTTTGAATGGTACACATAAGGGGACATGACTTTGGACACTGGAAAAGTGTAGATGCCCATACACAACTATTCTTTTGACCTTTTGTTTTATATCAGATAGGCAGTCAAAAAGAGAAATGAAGAGGTGCTTCTCAGTCATTTCTTCCTCTATATGTCCCAAGAAGCAGGTTTTGAGTGATCCTTTTATGTATAAAATCCCAAAGTATTCACTGACTGATCTCAAAACACTTCAACACCAGTTGCATGTCCCAGCTGGGTAGACTGACACACACAGCAGCGGTGATTGTGCATGCATTTGGTGGCGGAGGCACTTTCAGCATGCAGAGAAGTGAAGGCCGTACCATTTCTTCACTGTATGCATATAAGTTGCTCTGTTATCTGTAACCTGACTCAATGCCAAGTGAAATCAGCACTAAATCCTTCCATTGGCTTCAGTGGTAGCAGATTAGGTCCTTAATGGGTATGTGAATTACAAGAGAGTGAGGCTTTTTAAAGAGAGGCTTTAAGGAGTGGTTTTATTGTGTTCTTTTCCAAAGACATTTATTTTATCAGAAGAGTGAAGAATTGGTGGGCTGGGTATTTTAAATATAGCTTTTAGCTTGTCATCAATATGCTTTAAAAGAGAGCTGTGAGCTGAAATTTTTATTCTTCCCTCCTCTAACCTCTTTTTTTTTTTTTTTTCTTTTCCGTTTTTTCTTACAAAGTTGTAAAGTATACTTGAGTAGAGGTAGTTTGAGTGTTTTTTTTTTTATATATATATATTCTTGGTGTATATGGTTTTGACCATTACTTTTGATTACCTGTTCTGGCATGACTGAGACTTCCTGTAATATTTCTAATATTTCTTCTTCCTCCCTGGGGAAATTTTATGTCTGCTTTTAACATTTGTCCTTTATTTTTATTTTGTGAAAACTGAGGCAGGGAATTAATTTCATATTGTAGCCATATCTATTTCTTTGGTTAATAATACCTTACATTTACAATATCCTACTCTATAATCTCCTTGGATGACCTTCCTGCCCTCACACATTTCTATTGCTTCTCTTTTCTCCTCTTGTATTACTTTGCTTTTAGTCTTTTTTTGCTGTGCTCCTCTTTCTTTTCTCTACATCTTCTCATCTCTCCCTTCCATAATCTACATTTTATCCCTCACATTTGGTCCCTTCCTAACCTCGATTCCTTTTTACAAAGCATTTTTCCTTCACATTGGCACCCATTTTCCTTTATGCTATATGTACTAAGTAGGCAGTATACACATAAACAACTTTCCCTGAGACAAACATGAATTTTACTTTGAACACCTTCCAATTTCCCTTACTTGCCCCTTCTCGTCATCATTCTATTTCTTTCAGTTTTGCTCAACACTTTCAATGCTAACAAAGCTTGCTCTGCTGAAATTGAACACTTGTATTTTTTTTCTCCTGTATAGGCTTGTTTTCACACTTGTTAGAAATGTAATTAGATTATTCCTCTATTTCCCGTGCTTCATCCATTTGCATTTGCATGCTGTCTTGAGCATCTACTTAAAAAGACATTAATGAAAGCTTATTTTTGCTTCTATTCTTCTTTATATATATATATATATGTATATATATATATGTAACCCCTTACATTTTTGCTTTTTGTTCTGTCAAAAGTCCCTCTCTTTTCTCATGGATGCATGTTTTTCACTCACTTTGTCTGCTCACACCATGTGCCCTTTGTCTGTTCTCCACTTTCATTTAGTTGCTCTCTTTGAGAATTTTGCCACTGACTGCAATGCAACCTGTGTTTGAACTCATATGCTTGTCCTTCTGTGTCCATTAGCTTGACCTGTTAACAGTGAGAACCAAAGGTTGCAAGAGCATGCCTTGTTCCTTTCAGTAAACTTGCTGGGCTCACAAAAAACACAAAAAGTCTATTCTCCACTCACATGAACCCTTGATCACTTCTGCATGCCCCTTTCCATTACAGTACTTACAATGGATCTAGATAACCACTGCCACATGAATGTAGTATACATGTAAATTCTCAAGTCCCTCATATTGGATCTGTCCCCCCACCCTGGTGATCCTGAAAGACATATCTGGCTGTGTTAGCCCCATCCCTTTGGCTGAAGATACCTGGGAGATTTTCTTTAGGCTTCATCCCAAGGACATTCTTAAAAGCCACAGCACACAGGGTAAACAGCTGTAGGAAGTGTGAACCAGGACGGGTGCTAGTATGTTGTACTTTGGAGCTTCTACACATCAAAGAGGAGCATAAATGGGACTGAACCTCAGGGTGCCTTGCAACACATCTGAGCAGGGTGGCAGGGAACAGTGCCCTGCTGAAGTGCCTTGGGAGTACATAGAGCAGGTCATTATGCTCCAGTTGAAGGCTTATAATCCAGGTTTTGTCTGGACAGGGAAGATAGGGGCAAAATCTAACCTGAAAATATATTGGACCACCGGGTATTAATTGCATGTTAAGAGTGGCCAGAAAGAGACACTCATGCAGACTGCCTGGGCATTGTATGTTCACAGCCAAAAATCCTATATAGTAACTCCTGTAACTAGATAAACTGTCCAAGCTTCACCTCAGGGTTACAAATTGTGCTAGACTTCTCTTGCATTACTGCAGGCTGATTATTAGCTTTTCTACCACCCTGCCCAAAATAAGATTTTTTTTTTAATATTTCTAGTTTCTGGTAATGCATTTGCCTGGCCTGTTTAGTTCAGATGCCAGCACCCAGCCAGTGTTCCACCCTACCCAAATAAAGTTATTTATTGTTGTTATGGCTCTCCTGGAACTGAAAGAAACTATCTGCCTCAGACTTGTAAATATTATATACTGCTACAATAAATTAACTCTCAAAGTCATCAGTTTGGATCTCCCAGCACTCAACAAGTCAGCACCCCATATGCATGTAATTCTCTCCCTAGATATTTTCATTTACAAAACATTACATCTTGTCTTCCTTGCAAATCACAGATTTATTCTCACATAGGTACCTAATCCTCAGACTCCCAAAACTTAATCCTGTAGTCTGCCTCTTCCCCCCAAATACTCTGCCAGGAAACAAAAGAGAACATAAAACAAAATGTAAAGACAACCAGGAACCTGTACATTTTAAAACCCCAAATCAGTCCCATCTGTGGCATATTTGAACACAGCAGTTTAATATAAAATGCATACATAGTACCTATACCTACCACTTGCTTGAAAAATGTTGGGTTTTAACAGAAACCCTCATATTTCTTTGAGGATTTAAAACATTTAGATCTCAAAATTAATTAATAAATAAATAAATAAATAAAATGCATAATTATTGCAGTTAATTTGTAATAAAGATAAAGATTTTTATTTTTATTTTTAATCTTCTGAAGCATTTTATCTTTCTCAGATCTAATTTAAAAGGAAGACAAATGGAAGGGAACATTGCAGCCTAGATGGAGTAAAAGCCTTCTTTTTAAATTTTGATACCTTAATCAGCTGTCTGGGCTTGAGTCTGGTTTCAAGTCCATATCACCAGATGTAGCTCTACTGAAATAAACTGAGTTAAATGGCATCATGCCAGAAGTATATCAGCTTCTCACTGAGACTCTGTGCTTCTTCAAGTCAGAGTCAAACTTGAGAAAAACCAATGAAGTCACAGGATTTATTGTAATTTTATGCAAGATTCTTTCTAAGGAAAGAATCTGTTTGATTAATCAGTCAAAATCATACAGTTCATCCCTTACCATTTGTTTTAAAGAATTAAGATTTTGCTGACATGAAGGAAGCTTGATTTGTGTTCCCTTTCAGGAAGAAGTCAAGATATTTTACAATTAATTTCCATAGATCAACAAATCATACAAAACTGTTTTTTTGGCTACAGATATTTTTCAATTTTTCATGAGATCTGAGAGTGGAAATGAGAAAGGAAAATGTATGGGACTCTCACATTTCTTTTCTGAAACTTAATGAAAAAAGCAGATGGGAATTGCTAGCCTTTTTGCTAGAAGGAATAATATTTCTGAGTGCTGTGACTCAGTCTTTGCAGAAAGAGACATTTGGAAGCTTTTGTTCATTATCTGGTGTCAGGAGATTATTATTGTGCTACTAGGGATTGAAAGGATAAGGTCCTTTGTTTATAGGTTAAAGGAAGTAAGGGTCATTTAACTTTTGAACAATAAAAGAAAAAAAAATGTATTGTGTGTGCGCTGTTCTACATGCTTGAGAGTCAGATACTTGATTTTTCTCAGGGGCATAATTTCAAGCACAGTATTAGAAAGGTATTTAAAGAAAAGTTTAGTTTCCATTCAGGAACCCAATTACAAAACATTTTTGGAAAAGCTAAGAACTTAGCATTATCAGAGCAAGGACAGAGAAGTTGTCCGATACATAGTTATGTTATTTAAGAATGTTTCAGCTTCTATTTCTCTCCTTATGTACTGAGAACCAAAAAGATTTCTATATGTCTAATACACTCTCAATTTTATTTCTTCAAAACTGCCTCCTAGATCTGAATGTCTCTGATTCTATGCATATATGTGCACATGTGTAGCTTTGTATAGATTCCTGAAAGGTGAAATTGTCATATGTTTCTAGCATTGGCATCTTTGATGAGCTGAGAGTAGCTGAGATGTTTTCTGATAAACCAGTTTTAATCCACGAAACATGGTAAATAGAATAGAAAATAAATGAAATAGGAAACAATTGTATGGAGGGCTTATGTCCTGCTGAGTGCAAACAGACTCCTATCTGCACTTTCCAGCAAGCATACAGAGGTTAGTGACACCTGGAATCATAGAATAAAATAATAATAACAATAACAATAATAACAACAACAACAACAACAACAACAACAACAACAACAATAATAATAATAATAATAATAATAGTAGTATGAAAGGATACAGAGAGAGGAAAAAGACCATTTTTTATACCATAGAAGGAAACTAGACAAAAGTAATTAAAAATTAGCAGAAAGAGAGACAGAGAGCTAGACTGTGACATCATTATTTATGCTGGTAGTGCAGCTTATTCAACAAATGTTCTTTTCTTTTTGATGCAAAGCAATCTTCTTTTTATTGTAATTTTTACTGTTGTAGCACAGAGGAGGCCTCTTTATGGGCCAGGAGTCACAAGGCACTTATACTGTGAGTAATAAAAGATGATTGTTATTTTCTGAAGAGTCCCTTATGATACAGGTAGTCTTGCCACTGTGCTGCTTTACAGCTAGGATGGCAAGCAAGAGTATGCCCTTGGGCATGACTCCCCATCACCAAGTCCCAAATGCTCTTTTCCCCAAAACTTTGTGGAGCAGCATCCTGCTACTCCTTGGCCTTCCCCGAGTGAGATGTTGGGCCAATAGAAGTATTTAGGATCACTGGGGGATCAGGGTTCAGGTCTTTCCACAACTGATCCTTGAAAGTTGCCAAAGTTTTCCAGCATCTCTGGAAAAACAATTTCAGTGCTTAATAATTTTCACTGTAAATTTTATTTTCTTTGTACCTAGCTGGTACTTCCCTTGCCAGAATTTCTATTCCTGCCTCTTCTGCTTTCACTGGGCATCTCTGGAAAGAATCTGGATATCTTATATCTCCTTCTTGAGAAAGCTGAGGACAGCAGTTAGGTAAATACCCATCTTTCTCTTGAGGCTGAACAAACCCCGATGTTTCAATTCCCTCCTGAGTGTCTCAGGAGTGTCTCAGCCATCAAAGTGGTCCTCCATCGGACTTGCTCCAGTTTATCTTTTTTTTTTTTTTTTTTTTTTTTTCTGTAATTCTTGAGAGTTAAAAAATTGCAAATGTCATTTCACAAGTGATAAAGAGTTGAGAGTAATCATTCCCCTTGACCTGTTGGCTATGATCATGCTAATGAAACCCAGATACTCTTAGGCTTCTTTGCAGCAAGAGCACACTCCTGACTCCTCCAATCACATTTCTTTTGAGTATAAATTCTTCAATCCCAAATTCTTAATTACTGATTTAATTAGAAAAATGTCTCACCTCTTAATTCCTGTCATCTAAACTAGTAATTGTCTGACACAGCTTTCTGTGAAAAAAGAAAAAAAAAGAAAAAAAAAAGTTACCATATCCAGCTGAGTGAATGTTGCATGTGTTGATGCTTTGCATGTAATGAGCAAATGTATACACAATACAAGTTCATGACTGTGCCTCTTCCTGGCAGAGTGCTCCACATAACAATACACATAATTTCTAAGTATACACAAGTTTATTTACATAGTTTTTCATAAACATTATTTACACAAACACTAAACTGAGAACAAAAGCTGTGGTTTGTTAACTAATTCATCATGGTGATTCAACAGGATGAAAGATAAACAGAACTTAGATGTCATTAGGCCTGTTTTAGGCCATCCCTAAATATGGCTTTTTGTGACTCAGAAGTCCATGACAACACTCCAAAGAAATACCATCTACCTGTAAGACACAACATGCAGAGAGACATGGAATATAATATTGTAGGGGTTGTAGATGTCTGTGGTACTTGCATCGTACAGGCATAACCTTTGTCAAGTTTTCTAACAGGGGACTTCTGAGGAAGTTGGGAAGGAAGACAAAAAAGATACCTGAAAATGTGAAAATGCCTGAAAATAACACCTGAGTGTTACAGCACTGGAGGGGCAGAATGAGGGAATCAGAACACTGCATGTTAATAAGCAGTGAAGGCTGATAGTGGAGTTTAGCAAAATGGAGGCAGATGTTTAAATGTGAAACAGATAATGGTGGATCGTGAGGGCTTTGCAATGTAGCCTTTGTTTGACACAGCAGCAAAGAGGAAGCTGGAAGAGGGATTTTATAAGAGATCTGTCATGGACAAAGCAGAAATTGCTTCTGTGGCAAGTTTGACATAAAGATATCAAGGCAAGGTCATATCTGTTATGGTTGGATGAAAGACTATGTTGAAGGCTGATGGATAACAGCTTGGATTCAGGCATCTGTTAGCTACCTGCAGATGTTCTGGAGCTGGAAACTGAGCAGCTGAAGGATTAGCCAGAGAGCAGCTACCTACTTCTGGTGCCAAAGTCTCTTCCAGACTCTGACCCAGACTGTCACATAGACGAACCGAGAAGAGAAGAGAAGAGAAGAGAAGAGAAGAGAAGAGAAGAGAAGAGAAGAGAAGAGAAGAGAAGAGAAGAGAAGAGAAGAGAAGAGAAGAGAAGAGAAGAGAAGAGAAAAGAAAAGAAAAGAAAAGAAAAGAAAAGAAAAGAAAAGAAAAGAAAAGAAAAGAAAAGAAAAGAAAAGAAAAGAAAAGAAAAGAAAAGAAAAGAAAAGAAAAGAAAAGAAAAGAAAAGAAAAGAAAAGAAAAGAAAAAAGGAAACTAGAAACAGAACAAACCTGTACAACGACTTTACATTAAAAACAAACAAACAAACAAACAAACAAACAAACAAAAACTAAAGCACTTTACCTTCTGAAAGGAAAAATGAAGGATATTTCCTTTGAGAATTTTGATTTTCTGGAATCAACAGTCAGTAGAAGGAGCTGAACCAAGAACTAATAGTTTAGCTACTGAAAAGGGTAGGGAATTTTGATAAAGTAGTTACAATAAATAAAGGAACTTGGGAGAGCAGCCATTTTAAGTCATAAAAGAAAAAGAAAATGAGAAATCGTAAGATTTAATAACCCTTAAACAAATGGCATAAAGCCTCCTTGGAATGCCAAAGACCTGAATGTCCCTATTATGAACAAGCAAAAATGGGAATTTACCTGAACTAACAGAAACTGGATGAAATTGTATTACAAGAAATACACCAAGAGACCAGAGACTGTTAAACTAAAATTGAGGTGGAAAAATCACTTACTGCACATTTTTTCTTCAAATAAAACCCTAAATCTAAAGCAGACGGCAATTTTAGTGAAGAAAATATTTATTTTATGTTATAGGATATGCCAGAGATCCTGAAATATGCAAGGTCAGAAAGTAGTAACTGGTATGATATATACTAAAAGCAGTACTTCTGGAAAGAATCCCTTGAGAAATGATTTGTATGGATTTTGTCCAGCTGGTGGAAAAAGCTTACAAAGTAGATGTTTTAGAAACATTGCTATGCAGATGGTGGTGTTTTAGATTCATTCTGAACTCCTGTCCTGATTTAGGCAGAACTCTCACTAAAACTGATCAGTGAATGGATTACTTGAAAAAATAACTGTCTTGCTTTAGTCCTGGCTGGGCATTTTTTTTCCTGCTTTCTTTCTCATGGATGTATATTTTACAGCATAATGATTTGTTTTAAATTGGACTTTTCATGTAAAGAAACTAACTGGTTGTTCACTACAACAGTGATAGAATGGAAGATTTTCAGTGTCTGTTGCAGCAGTACATGATAGAAATGGTTAAGGTTGGAGAATTGCCCAGGTTTCATGCTGTTTTGTGTGTACCATTCAGTATGGCATTAAAACTTCTCTACTACTGTGATAAATTCACAGTGTGAGGCATTCAAAGTACCAGGATCACTGTATGATGTAGAGCCTGAGGGCTGGGCTGGATCTAGCCATTCTACTAATTGTGGGACAGCCCCAGTGCAATCAGTACATATTTGAGGAACATAAAACTTACCAGTTTGTGTGATTTGGAGTGACGATAGGTGGAAACAAATCTGCTCATAATAATTTCAGCTAAAATCAAGAGGGAGGGAAATTAAAATCCTGAATAATTTCATTTTTACATTTTTTAGTGTCTAATATGAAGTGAAATACTTTAGGGTGGAAACAACAGAATGTTACTTTCAACATTTCTTATGGAAAATCTATCAGTTCTTTGGTATCAAAACAAAGTTTTTTAGTTTAAAGATTGAAATATTTTTTGAAATATAAAGAAAATTAAATAATAGAATTGATATTAAATTACATGATTATTTTTAATAAAATGAAGATCATACTTTTTTAACTTTTTTTTCTTTTAATTAAAATCTCAGCTCTACCAGAATCAGTTTTGTTTATTTCTTTGTTTGTTTTCTTTGCATTTTTTTTTCTTATTTCTGTATTGACCTCAAAATTCAACTTATCAGTTAGAACAGAAAAATATGAAAGTGTGGAGTTAAAATGTTGGATTCAACAATCCATTGATATGTTGGAGAAATCCATCACATCTTCAAATTATAAATATTACTGAGAAAAAGGATAAGAAACATGTGAAGGAGGTGACTGTCTTTCAGAAAGGGTATACTATAATATATAATATTATAGTATTATAATATATATATATATATATTGTATATATATATTATATATATAATATTATATATATTATATTAATATTATAATAATATATTATATATTTTATATATAATATATAATATATATATAATATATATAATATATATATAATATATATAATATATATAATATATATTATATATATTATATATATTATATATATTATATATATTATATATATTATATAACAGAAAGGCTATATTATAGACAGGGAAAGTGAGACACAAGGTAGCCCAAAGTCAACTAGTTGGTCAGTCAGGACACTACTCAGATCTTTGGCCAGCAATATTATTCAGTTGATCTTAGTATCTGGAATGGGAAACTAAATGAACAAAACAAAACCAAACTAGACTTTTCTTTTCTTTTTTTCTTCTTCTTTTTTTTTTTTTTTTTTTTTTTTTTTTTTTCTATTGGATGTGCAGTTCTTTGGATATTTATAAGGATTTGCTAATCTGCTGAAAATAAAAACAATTGCCACATACTTTCCCAAAACATCTTCAATTATCAGAGGGGTTTGAAGGATTAAAAAATCCCCAGATAAATAGATCTTTTTTTTTTTTCTCCTTCCTTAGAAACAATTCTTCCAAAATAATGTCATGAAGGACAGTTGGAAAACTTTTCTCAGACAGACTGCCTTTGGTGTAAGCCTCCGTGTTAAGATATCACATTTAACTCTGAATGCTCTGCACAATGCTGTAAAGAAGCAAATACATTCTCAATCAGGCAAAGCTAATTGGCACAAAGGAAGCACATAATAATCTCTTTGTATTGCTCCTGGCTTTCAGGTGGCCCTATTCTACCCTGGGTAGGTGCTTGGGCTGTACAGAAAGCTGTATGGCTTTCAGGACAGGAATACTCCCTCCATATAGGTCTGCACAAGCCTCAGCTTGGCAAGGGAGATATGCCAGAAGTCTATATAATCAAGAGGGTCAAGGAGAAAGCCAGAAGGCTTACCCCTGCCTTACTCCTACTCTTAAAAAAGATTTACTGTCTTTTCCAATACAAGAACTAAGGGGGAGTAAAAAGGAACTAGCAAGTAGAAGGTTTGGAAAATCAGAATAATGTGGTCCTTCACATGACTTGTGAAGTGAAAGGAGTGAGGAACGGCCTTGCAGGTGCCAAGGTCAGGGAAGAAGGAGGGGGAGAGGTGCTCAAGGTGCCAGAGCAGAAGTCTTCTGTGGCCTGTAGTGAGGACCATGGTGAAGCAGGATGTCCCCCTGCAGCCCATGGAGTACCACGGTGGAGCAGGGTTCCACGCTGCAGCCCGTAGAGGAGACCACAGTGGAGCAGGTGGCCCTGCACCGACGGAGGCTGCCACCTGTGGAAGACCCCTGCCGGAGCAGGTTCCGGGCCTGATCAGTTCATCAAGGACTGTATCCCGTGGGTGGGACCCCACAGCACAGGGGACGAGAGTGACCGAGAAAGAGCGGCAGAGAAGAAGTGCTGTAGACTGACCATAACCCCCATTCCCCTGTTCCCCTGTGCTGCTCGGGGGGAGGAGGTGGAAGAGGGTGGATGGGGAGGGGAGGTGCTTTTGGTTTCTTTCCTTTGTTTCTCACTTCTCTAGCTTGTTAGTAATAAGCAATAAATCTTACTATCTCCTTATGCTAAGTTGTTTTGCCAATTACAATAATTATTGCATGATTTTCTTGTCCTTATCTCAACCTTTGAGCCCTTTTCACATATTTTCTCCCCATTCCTCTTTCAGGAAGGGGAGTGAGAGAGCGGCTGTGGTGGAGTTTGGCTGCCCACTCGAGCGGAACCATGACAATGGACAGTCCTTCAGCCTGTAATATTGACCCTCCATGTTGCTTAAATTGCACTAACAGGATGTAGATCAGCTCTGCTACAGAAGGGAGGTGGAAAGGGTACCTTGGCGGAGGTGTCACACAACTGAAGCCTGGATTTTGTGTTCCAAAAGAAAATACAGTTTTCCATTAAGAAACAACTTTCTGAATGGCTTAAAATAAAAATAAGGTTAAAGAACAGTCTTCTTAATGAAACCTGTAAGATTTCTCCTGTATTCTGTGTCTTATCCGATAAGAACATGAAACTGACCATATCAGGTTGCATTAAAGGTCCATCTGACTCAATATCATGTTACTTTAAGTGGCCATGACGGATATGTAGAGAAGAGTTTAAGCTATGGCTATTTAAGATTATATTGTGACACTGACATACTGTTTTATATTGTGGATGACATTTTTTTTTTATAAAGAAAATCTTTGATTGGAAAAGAATGAAAAACTATAGCTAAACTAATCATAAGAATTTGACTAAGAAACATCTTACTAAAAATATGACCTACTCTTTTATAAACTTTATTCTTAGTGAATCCTTCCTCCCCTCCCCCTTTCTTTTTTTCTTTTTTTTTCCTTTCTCTCTCTTTTTTTTTTTTTTTTTTTTTTTTTGAATTAGCCCAGTTTTTAAATCACTGTCAAAGAGCTGATGGTTTGTAAAAGAATCCATACAGTATATTATAAATCAATTCAGGCCTTCTGTAACTGATGAGAATAAGTAGTGCTACATCAATATCATGTCACTATTGAAGTTGTTAACCCAATAAATATAGATCTTTCTCAAGCATGTCGTTTCCTGTGATTGCAATGGAATTAAGTCTGAGCTTTTGATGATGGTTGATGCTCTTTCTTTTTATATCCAGGCATCCCTCATTAAAAGCTTGAGGCCACAGCACTGTAACATGCTGTTGAGGAATTTAAGTGTATTCCTATTCAGCAAAGAATTGAAACATATGTTTTCCTGGGGTCAAAAGAGGGTAAGTGCATACTTAAATATTTACTTTGTAGGGACACTTAAACATGAATTTAAAGTTAATTTTGTGCTTAGCAACTTTGTCCCATTTAATATGAATGAAGTTTCAGGAGAAACATTCTAATCATGAAATTAACATGTAAAATCTGTTTACACATACTGCTCCCTCCGGTGGCACCAATGTTCATCAGTTCTGTAATGTTTGGTTCTGTTGGTTGATGAAATTCATTTTGAGAATCAAAACCAACAATGACAGGCTTCAGAAGTGCTGAAAAACAACATTTTGGTGGTTTTAAAGGAATGTTTTGATTTTTTGTTTCAAAATGACTTACAGGAATGAAAGCAAAACATGAATGTTTTGATTAGACCCAAAAGATTAATTGAAATGTTGTGTCACAGAAATTTTGATTTTTTTTTTTTTTAATTTAATTTCAATCTGTTGTTGAAAGGAAAGACGAAAAATCAGAATTTTGAAAAAATAATGTCCTTGTTAATCACCATTAAAGATGTCAGAACAAAACAGGGAGTAAAAGGGAAAGATTATTTTTAAAAAGTTATAAATATTTGAGAAGGAATATACTTTCCGAAATATTTTGTTTCATACTAGAGGAAATCCAATGCCTTAATATTAAACTTCAATTTGCTTTATTTGAGTGAGAGAAAAAATCTTTAATTTCTTTCCTTAAAACTTGTGATGAGATAGAAAAATTAGAAAATGCTTTCTATTAATACAAATAAAATGTAAAATAAAAAAAAAGATCAGTTTTAAAGCTGTAACCTTTACAGACTGCCATAAAAAAGTGCATAAAAATCTCAACTTTATTAAAACAAACTCTTGGAGAAAAGAATCAATACCAATACCTCCAACCATTTCTAAAATGATAAAGAACACACAAAAGCCTCAAAGGGAACTGAAGTTGTGCTTGCCTGTACTATTATTTTATACATTCAGGGGAAAAAAAATCTTTCCCTTAGAGACCTTTTAGCCTAAAGGATACAGACAAAGAGGAACATATGAAACCTAATCCCACAGAAGGAAGGAAACATTGACTTCTGATTTTATACTTTATTAATGTGGTTATTAGATATATGCATTGTAGCATTGCCTCAAATTACCTATGAAGTCTTGTCTACATTACAGTTGGTACAGTCTGATCTTGATTAAAGACAAGATGCTGTATAGGAGTATACCAAGCTATGTCTTTGCAGTACAGTGGTTCAAAATTTTGTCCTAATAAATTCCTCCTGAGTTTCCTCCTTTTCTTTCTTTCTTTTTTTCTTTCTTTCTTTCTTTCTTTCTTTCTTTCTTTCTTTCTTTCTTTCTTTCTTTCTTTCTTTCTTTCTTTCTTTCTTTCTTTCTTTCTTTCTTTCTTTCTTTCTTTCTTTTTCTTTCTTTCTTTCTTTCTTCTTTCTTTCTTTCTTTCTTTCTTTCTTTCTTTCTTTCTTTCTTTCTTTCTTTCTTTCTTTCTTTCTTTCTTTCTTTCTTTCTTTCTTTCTTTCTTTCTTTCCTTCCTTCCTTCCTTCCTTCCTTCCTTCCTTCCTTCCTTCCTTCCTTCCTTCCTTCCTTCCTTCCTTCCTTCCTTCCTTCCTTCCTTCCTCTTCCTCTTCCTCTTCCTCTTCCTCTTCCTCTTCCTCTTTCTCTTTCTTTCTCTTTCTCTTTCTCTTTCTCTTTCTCTTTCTCTTTCTCTTTCTCTTTCTCTTTCTCTTTCTCTTTCTCTTTCTCTTTCTCTTTCTCTTTCTCTTTCTCTTTCTCTTTCTTTCTTTTTCTCTCTCTTTCTCTCTCTCTTTCCCTTCCCTTCCCTTCCCTTCCCTTCCCTTCCCTTCCCTTCCCTTCCCTTCCCTTCCCTTCCCTTCCCTTCCCTTCCCTTCCCTTCCCTTCCCTTCCCTTCCCTTCCCTTCCCTTCCCTTCCCTTCCCTTCCCTTCCCTTCCCTTCCCTTCCCTTCCCTTCCCTTCCCTTCCCTCTTTTTCACTTTTTTTTTTTTTTCCCAGACAGTCATTTCTACTAAGTGGAACACTTATTTAAATATTTCCCATAAAATTTTACAGCTAAGTGACCTGGAGGAAAATAATAAATGGTTATCACATACTGTCTATGTGGGCTAATAGTAATTACATGTATATGATTCACATGGCTTGGTGTGTGCAGCCTTTTCAAAAAGGTACAACATAAAAATATAGAGCAGACAGCCAACCCCTACTTTATTTTCTTATAACCACTTTTGAGTTAAAAAAAAAAAAAAAAAAAGTTTCTCAGAGTTTCTCCGATGGTGGTTTTCATTTCATCTGTGGGTTACTGAGTTTGATGGGGAAGTAACGAACTTATTGCAAGGCTGGCTACTTTCAAACCTGACTCTAAGAAGCCTACAGGAAAATGGGGTATTTCTGAAAAGATCCCCGTGACAAACTTCACATGGCATGTTTTTTTCATAAAGTGATTGCTTCACTTTTGTAGCAGTTTCTGTAAAAAAAAAAAAAACAAAAAAAAAAAACATAATGGAGAGGATACAGAACAGGAGATGCAGGAAGAGCCACAGTGATGACAGGTATTAAACTAGGCCATTGGTTGTATAGAAATCAGAACAGACCTTGATAGGTGGCTGGAGGAACAAGATCCTGTAGGACTTATACAGGGAAAATGTCCACTGTCAAGTTATTTAAAGATGAATCAGAATAAAACATAATTAAAAAAAAGGGGGGGGGGGGACAGGGGGCAATTTTTTTATTCCAGTTAATTAGGGGAATTAAAGGCACATTTTACTTGCTGATCTGAGATCATATGCATACCCATATGAATGTTCTAGCAAAGGAAAACTAGAGCTATGAGGAGGTAATACTAGTAAAGACAAGACAGCCTCATATTCACTAAAATATTGAAAGAATCCACAGGGGGAAAAAGAAATACATGTAAATCAAACCAACTCCTGTTCAGATGATGCATATGCTAAATGGAACAAAGACTGTATCTGTGCATATTAAAAATGAGCCTAACCACCTTTGGAATCAGACTTCCAGACAAATTCAGGATCCTTAGTCTCACTCATATGTCTCTACATCCACTGCTCACATTAACGCAAATTAACACTTTTCGAACACGTCTACCCTATATGGCGTTGCAAGCACATGTTATTGCAGTGTAGTATAGTGCTCAAGCCTTTTTTTTTTTTTTTTTTTTTTCCCTTCCAGAGCATACTATCACATTATGTCTATAATTCTGCTACTTGGAGATCATCTTCCATTGGCTTTCGAACACTGGCTTTTGAAAGCCACATAAAACAAGGCTATAAAAGGCACTGATTAATAATCCCTAGTCTAGTTTCATTCTTGGCATTAATCTTCCTTAATTCTTATCTTAAACAGCTGACTTTGTTTTGACCATGACACGTTGGAAGGAAATTAAAATCCATTGTTTTATCTGTCTGTGGGCTAATATAGCAGTGGAGCTTATGGCATAATACAATACATAGCATTAATACAATACATAGCATTTATGTTTGGTTAAACACTGGAGCAAATTCCAATTCAATCCCAAATCCTGAAATTCCATCATAGCTAGAGATTGGACTGAGCCAGAACATCTTTAAAGCTTTATATTTTGGAGAGTTTATTATTGAAATGCATATATATGTATTTTATAAAAAACGAGGAAGACTAAACTGGCTATACTGAAACAGGTAAAGAATTTACTTTTACAAGATTATTATTATTATTATTGTTGTTGTTGTTGTTGTTATTATTTTCCCCCAGGGGAGTTATTAGAGATTTCACCTAAAATTTCAAGATTTGCTGCTGATGCATTATTTTATGAGACTCTTTTTGATGTGCAACTGATTTGTGAAGTATGAAAGGGACAAGAACACAAAGTTAAAGAGGAGACCAAGACCAAAATTCTAATAGTTCCATAGAGAAAGTCTATGGTTGAGAGTTATTTCAGTATTTTAATTCACTTAACTAGCTAGAACTGTGTTGATTTGGTGACCCACTTCCAATAAGTGAATAACAATCCTCAGTTGTGGGAGCTAGATAGGTGAATCTTTCTAGATTGTGGAAATCACAGTATTTGTGGGAAAAAAAAAAAAAAAAAAAAAAAAAAGAAAATAAAAAAGTCAGTTTTCCTTAAGTTCTCTTCTCAAGGAAGTGGATGGATAAAGCTACTTAGATCATTGCCCAAAAGGAATGTCATGACTTGGTTCCCAGATTTAATGGGAAGTTTTAAAAAATGTTGAAAACACTCATAAAAGAGTTATATGAGTTAATTTTCTGATATTTGGGAAACATGACTTCTAAGATGCTTCAGCTCTTACATATCCACGGAGGAGTTAAAGACTTCTTCTAATCAAATTCCATAGCTGTCTAAATGAATTTTTGAGATAGAAGGGTCTTATATCAGTAGAAAAATAATAATAATAATAATAATAATAATAATAATAATAATAATAATACAAATCTGTAATTATGGTAAACAAATATAAATTTACACAGAAAAAAGTTCGTCCTTGTGTATTGTATATAATAGTTAAATACAGACATAATCAATTCTTTAGCACTTTGGTTCTCTAATACAGATTGATATGCTTTGCTGAAAATACTGAAGTTTGTGTATGTTATAGGCTAGATATAACAATTTCAGTGCAAAACTTCATATCAGAGGCTATGTAAATACCAGCTTATATTAAGATTACTACTGATTTTTGAATCAGCAAGTATTAATTCAGATCTTGATTTTCTGACTATGAAAATTATGACCAGAATGTGACCTTAGAAATCATTGCTCTTATTGGGGCAGTTGGACTGATCTAAGATCCACAGGTTCCAAAAGATTTTTTATTTGCATGCTGCGTTTGCATGCTGCTGTTCTCTTTGCCAAGCACTCAAGGAATTACATTTTGATTTTGAACTTTTTTAGCTCTGTTACCATATTTTCTGAGATGGTCTTGCTTTGTCACAGCAGTTTTCCTTTTGTCAATCTGTGAGATTTGTGGTGCAAACAATCAAATTTTCTGAGCTGTTGCTGTTGTTTTTTTTAACAGGGAGAGGTGTCTGATGTTTTGGTTACTGAGACTTGAGAACCCATGAAGACTCCCGTTTTGTCACTTTTAGTTGAAAAAATTTCTTCTGTGCTGTGTTCCTTTCTTGGATATTTGAGGCTCTGTGCTCTATATGACTGTTGTCAATTAAGTGTCTATCAGTAGACAGAATCCAGATTCTAAATATAAGTCATTTAAATATACACTGAAGTTGTCACAGGAAAGGGAAGACGTTTACTATTCTCTATTCTGCTCTTGGCACTGTGGGTGAGTTTGCTTAAACCCCTCAATTCTGTATATATTTTTTTTCTCCTCCATAAAATGGGATTAGGCTTATTTTCTGTGAATACACTCCATGATTTACTTACAGTTAGTGATGTTTGCAAGCATTGTTGTTATTGTATACTTTCTTTAAAATGCATAGGAGTGCATAAAAACCATGAGATCAAACCAGAGTTGTTACTCATCTAAGCATCCTAGTCTCTCTTCTACTCATTATGTTCAGGTGACTGAAGGGCACTATTATGTTGTACTTTGTACCAGTGCAGAGAAGTGGAGAATATAACTGTATTATTATCACATTTAGAAGCCCTAGTTATGGACTTAGTACCAGTACTTTTAATTTACAAAATAAAATGGTTGCTATTCAACAGAAGTTACAAGATCAGAATAAAAATAAATAAATATATCTATATATATCTATATGTTTTTAATATATAGATTAAAAAAAAAAAAAAAAGCTGGGAGAGAGGAAGAAGTCTAATGAAACAATGAAGCAATTTAATTGATTTTGCTGTCCACCTGGTGCTTTGATGTCCCATGGCAGCATAAGAAATAGTCTGTGAAATTGACTTCAGATTGAGATACCTAAATTTAGGATGCATGATGGTGTCACTGGTGAACTAAATGTCCATGCTCTCATTATAGCAAGAATTGCAAGGGTACCCCAAACAGCTTCTAGCCTCTAGTACATGATAGATCTCCCGCAGCATAAATACACACACAGGTCACAGCTTACCTTTCACTGACACTGTGACTTGCTGAGATGAATGGAAACACACAGCATGAAACAGATACTAAGGAGACAAAAGTTAAAACTGAAAGATCTAGTGCAGAATCTTGCAACATTGCCATAAATGGTGTCTTTACTAATTCACAATAGGTTTACGATCACTCAGAAATGTTCTCTTACATGCAACAGAAAGTAAATGGAACAATGATATCTTCTGTAGAATACATGACTTACTTTTGAACTTCCAAAGAGGATTTCTTCCAGACTTTCTGCAAAGCATCATGTACCTCAGACAATCTGCTGCCAAGACAGTGACAACTCTACCTTTGGATTTGTTAAGATAAAGGGAATATGTCATGTTATCCACTGTTGTAATGTAATGGGCCTGTTAAATGTTGCAAATTTTCCCCAGAAAGAAAAGATTAAAAAAATAAATATAAAGCAAATGAGGGCCTCCTATATAATTCTCTGTCTACTGTTTTCTATGTTTTTAGGATGTGTATTTTAACAGACAAGAAACAGCCTATTATTAAAGAAGTTTTACATGCATTTGAACAGATTTTTGGTTGGAAACTGTCATCTTTTCTTTTGGCAAATACTTTTCATGTTTTAGGCATTGTTAAGGTTTAGTTTATCATACACTGATATTAACCTACATAAAGCTAAGTATTTATTTATAAGTATACATAATGTTTTTAATATGAAGCTATGGAATGCTGACAGAACTGGAACCTATTGTGCTGCATGTGTTGCATATCTTACAAAATTATCCATTCTCTGTGTTTAGACAAAATGGAACTGAGAAAATATCTCATGAGTAAAAAAAAAAAGTAAAAACATTTTAGTAGCTTGCCATTAGTTGGCCAGGATGGGTAAGCCAATACTAAGAATTGAAGTGTGATTTCCCTAGTGTTTTACCAAAGTGTCTTCCACTTCTTCAGAAGGGGAGATGGAGATAAAATCTAACTTCAGGAACCTGTCCTTACTTAGATAACAACAGTGATTTGAGGTAAAGAGAGAGTTCAGTAAGGAGACGAGAGAATCTGAAGGATCTGTATTTTAATTTTTGGTTACGCTATGTCTCAATGTAATGAAAAGCAGTCAAAAATCTGAGTTAAATAGCTAACTAGTGATGAATCATTGTAGTGCACACTATAGCTGGAAGAGGATCCTATACATTTTCTTCTAAACATCATTTCATTCAAGAATGAAATGCAGCCAAACCTTCATAAAACTCAGCAAAATATTTATGTTGAAAGTAGTACACATCGTTATATAGGTCCCCATATTCCCTTTTTTAAAACAGTTGCAAGTTTTCTGAGCCCAATGAAACCTGAGTTACAGAAACTGTAAAATATATTCTTAATTAGTTGATTTTGATCAGAATTCACAATGAACATGATGTGTAAAGGGTTGTATAACAAAAGACCTTGTAACCTTGTAACCTTGAGAGGCTGTATGTTAATCATTCCAATAATTTCAAAAGCATCTTGAGAATTTTTAAATACAAAAGTGATAAAGCTGAAAAAAAAAAGTGATATAGTGATGCAGTAAAAATAGCAAGGACATAACAGAGGTATCTTAATTAAAGTCTTGTAAATTGCAGGTTAAAAATGATCAAGTACAACATTCTAACCACATAACTCAATACATTAGGTGAATTTAGTGCACACAGGATGGCTTTGATTTACAGACTGGAAATCAGTATGGTCTGAGGCATAATAAAGTTGTCCATATTCTGTAACTTATAAAACACCGTGATTTATCAGTGCAAGGTGGATGCTTGTGATTTCAGCCATAGATTCTAAGCTGATACACACTCATATTGTGCTGACGTGCCCATGACTAGTTATACTTCTTGTTGGTTGCACAAGGGAGGGTGAGACAGGTCCTCTTGCAAAAAGAGGTATTAGAAGGGTACGTAGCACATGGCATACGTTGACTCTAATGTTGATATTTATAATATCTGGGGAAAAAAAAAAATGATTGAGTGTGAGTGGAGAAGAGAACAGGAATGGGAACAGCAAAGGCAAAGGGAAAACCTATTCAGGCAAGAATGGTGGTGGGTGTCCAGGATGAATGTCCTCCTCTCTAGGGACACTCCAGATCAACAAGTAGCAACAACAAAGATACTGCTGCTGCTGATGATAATGATGACAAAGAAATCACTATGCTTTTCCTATAACATTATATATTCTTAGTTGCGAGCTACTTAAGCTCCTTATTCAATGTTTCTGGTTTTGAAGCTATTAGCACTGTTTGGAGAGTACTAATTATGCATAGATATTGTATGTTGATTGGCTGTTAAGACTTGGCACATGTAATCCTGTATAGTATTTGTCAAGTATGTAACTATTCTCTTCTGTGTTATATTTTTTGTGGTTTTCTTTTGTGTATATTAAAATCTGTTAAGCAAGAAGTGAACAGGGGTGTTTCTTATGCTAGTGGCAGTAGCTTCCCATGAGAACTTGCAATAACACTGGCATCAAGGTTTGGCAGGTACAAGGTTGTGAGGCTCCCAAATTTCAGCACAGAAACACAAGGGAAAACTACCACAGAGACTAACTGCAGATTATAGGCCCTGAGCACTACTGATGCTAAGGCACAAAGGCATCTCTTCCAGCAGTCTCACTGCTGAGTAATGAGTCCTATTTTGTCACAAGTTTATGCAAAGATATTCCTCCAGGCCCTGGTCTATATAGGCGTTTATGCCTCAATTCAGGTAACCATAATGGTGAGCTCTCATTGTTTCTTATCCTGCAGGTGGAAGTGGCAGCCCCAAGAGCTGAAATGTGATAAATGATTGTGTGAGCATACTTATTCTACTTCAGTGAAAATGTCCTCTAGATCTGCAGACCTCTTTGCCTGAGGGGCAGTAAGTAGCAGCTCAGGGCTGTGACTTTTTCAGCTGCCCCACCACAGTCCTCCTGAGCTGAGCTGTCTGTCCTTTGTGTTTGACAGATGCATCACAAGAGGAGGAGTAGGAGAAGGAACCGAGCTGTTTTCAGACTGGCTACTGCAGACATTTGTCTAATGGGTGTCTATGGGAGGGCGTCTATGCCCTCCAGGGGCATAGACGAAGTTTTTTTAGTTCTGTGCCTAGTTCTATCTCTACTGTTATACAGTTTAGAAAGGAGCAACTACTGCGATTTGGAAGCAGTAAGGGATCCTAAGTTTATTAATGAGATTCATCCAGGAATCTTATTACTCCAAAACGATCAGATGTCATTATCTGCTTTTAGAATTTAAGACATTGTGGTTAGATTTTTCTGGAAACCCTGACTACAGAACAACTTTAACAGACCTAGTACTGCTCTGCTTGATTAGCAGAGATCTTAAGAAATGTATAAGTAAGCTTCTTGGAAAAATTAAATTTGGGAATGTTAATCACTCCATCTGGTTTTGGGGAACTCAATCCTCAGAGGCTGCCTCAGCTGTAGCCATTTCTTCCTAAAGACAGACTTGACTTTTTCTCTACAGTCCTTTATCCATCTACATTTTTATGTGATGTCTAAAGAGAATAAAGAATGCCACTTAGGCTGTATCTTCCTCCTGGAATGTGTTTTTGTTGAGAAAAGACAGCAGGAAGAGTTGTCCACACAGGAGTGTGTGACACACTTAAGTCAGCTTTCATCTCTGTGGGAAATCCAGTTCTTTGCTGTTACTTCCAGCTGTCAGATGGGAGTGAATGGCAAAAAATGTGGCATGGTGTTACAGGTCTAGGTGCAAAGGATTTCAAGCACACTGCAGACATCTATTGTCTTGGAGGAAAAACAAATCTCCTATAGACCCACTGAGCATGTCAATAGCCTTCATTATAAGATGCCAGTGGAGACTGTAGGAAATTATCTAGCTCTCTGTTACCTGTAAAAAAAAAAAAAAAGCTGGATGCTTTAAATACAGCATTAGAATTTGATCTGGTGGCAAGGACACACTTTTAATAAGCATCATTATATACTAGTCTTTCCAAGTAATCTGGCTGCACTGTAGAAACTAGCTGTGTTCTGAGGCTTACAGAAATGAATAGCTGCACAGTAGGACCCAGAATGCATTTTTAGTGCATTAAGAATAACATTTCTTGCAGTACAAACTGTTTGCAAATTCCAGTTATGAGATGTTCTCTGTGTGTTTTCTCATGAGTTCACATCCAGATAAACAAGGTGGGGAGACAGATTTTTTAGCACACTGAGAGAAAGCAAAAATTTCAAAAGGGTGCATTCCTAACAGCTTTAGATGCCCCCAAACAGCCCAAGTCATTCATTGCATTTATTTTCTATACTATCTATCTAAATAATTCCTTATTGTTGAGTATTTGAAAAATATTTTGTTCCACGGTATCTTACATTTTTGAGAGAAAAAAAAAAGTAATTTAAAACAGAAAATAATAATAATATTTTCATGTGAAAATGTACAAACAGCAAATTTTGACCCCCAAAATATAGATTTTGCAAAAGGACAAATTAATCCCCACCCCCCAAAAATAATAATAAAAAATAATTAAAATATAAAATTTTAAGCTGAAGTTTTTCAATTTTGATAAGCTATATCTTTAGTGGAATAGTATAAGCCATTCTGCATTATTTTATGTTTTTTTCTTATGAAGGCCAAGTTATGAAACAAAGGAGAGCCGAACCATTCAAGAATCTTTCCTTAAATTCTTGATACAGATATAGTCCTTTAAGACATCTCCCTTTGTATCTTGTTCTGAAATAGGACTGTGAGTGAGCAGTCTTTTGGCATACAATTCCAGAAGGTGATAGGGGCAGGTGGGTGAAATATATGCATTTTTCTATGTGTTCCATTGCTTGGGTGACTCTAGTTATAAGTCAGCTTCTGTCACTGTACCCTGTAGTGAGTGTCCTTTGGTTAAGTGCAATGTATGGTCCCAGAACTCAGACTGCTTGCAAATCTAGGATATTCAGATAATGCAGAGTTTTGGATAAGCTTTGGAAACTAATGCATTCAGGGCTGAACATAGTCTAGGCATTTCTAGGGCTAAACTAACAGTAATTTTCAGCTTTTACTGAACATATAATAGCTGCCATATTCACCTTCGTATAGAGCATTGCACTGCACAAAAGTGTGTCACTCTGTAAAGCGTTTCAGGATAAACTGAACACAACCAACATTATGTGAAATGAAAACCTCTTCCTGCAGCTGTACCTGACCACAAAGCCCACTTTAGCTGACTTTAGCTATGCAAACCAAAGCTGAGAAAAGTCTTACCTCATCGTGTCATGCTGAGATGGTTGGATTTAGGATTAAAGATTTCACATCAACATTTCTTAGACATGGAACTGCATGTCTTTCTATGTCTTTCCCAGAAACAGAAGGAGCGAGAATAGAGCTGGAAGGGTTTAAATCTGTGATGCCAATAAATGTAAATAGTTCAGACATCATTGCAAGCAGAATGCTCCAGGTGTTATTGCTCCTGGCACTAGTATGGATAGAAATTTTAAATGACCTGATACGTAGTACCATAATGACAAAAATAAATAAATAAATAAATAAAAGAACGTTCTTACAACCCTTATTTCTTTTGTTGGCTTTACTGAATGTTTGAAAGTGCCTGGGACCATTTCCCAAATACTCAACCAGATAAAACCTCTATATGTTTCATCATGAAAGATAAAAGACTTGGCTGACTGTATACTCCAGCGGTGGGCAAACTCCTGCATTACACTATACTAGATCATCTAAATTTTCTCAAATGATCAGAGAACATCACATAAAATGAACTGCTTTGCTTAAAGAAAGTCTGGATCTGGAGTCTAAAGACCAACCTTCTGAAAATAGAGGCTATCCTGGACTCCACGAAGTTTCAGCTTAGCCTTATTCAGCCTGATTTTTCACCAACACTCACAAGACCAACAGCCCCTTTGACACTCTGTCTAAAGTGAATAGGAAATAATGCAGTGATCAACGGAGGCAGTTCAGAATAACTCGAGAAGGTCAGAGTTCCTTGTCAATTTAGCAGTTATTCTCTACAATTCAATACAATTGTACTTATTAATAAAATAGTTCTAGTCGGCTTAAGTAGTTCAGCAGACTACTGCTGCTGCTTCAGCTACTTCAAAGAAAACTTAGAGAAAAGTTATATACCTGAGGGAACAGACAGTTTTTATTCACATTCTACCCTTGATTTCTTCATTGTCACGGTAACCAATAAAAGGAATACACATCAATCAAAGAGAATGGGGAGGCTAAATAATTAAACCTCTTTGGAAGGAAAAATTACTCATGAGCAAGTTTACTATTTCACATTAAATATTAGCACATTTGAAGTCATGCTAAAATGGGACTGTATTCCAGTAATTGATCTTACTGACAAACTTCACCAGAAAATAGGCAGGAATTCATAACCATGATAAAGGATGGTAAATACTTGGTAAATTCTTGATGTGAATAAGCTGAGATGTATGTGATTCTGCCTTGCAATCCAGGGAGGCTAGTGTTGGTAGCTACAGTATTTTCACATACCTAAAAGAACGAAAGATAATTCTGTGTTTAACACAGGGATTTTTCAGAACTGATCTTTGGATGCATAGTACTTTGCTCTGTATTGCACCAAATGCTAAGACATATTTGCTCTTACAGAATACTTGTCTAATACTTGTCTTACCATTTTGTCCTCTTTTTTGGAGTGCTCTAGGTGGCCCAGTGGTGTCCAAAAAGCCTCTTATGCCAGAATGCATTAGTTCAAGCACCTGTTTTGGATTCTGCTGGGTGGGTATAATCCTTCAATCTGTAATGTAGTAGTACTTCAAGCATCCACTTGAGGCTGATTGTGGGTCATTTACAAAGGAATACCGTTAGAAATGAATACCCAGAAGGCAGTATTCATAAATGTGCATGAAATACAGTCCTGAGATGTGCTGACTGGGCAAAATTTTGCTACCCATCTTCCTGTTCACCTACTTCTGATTCTGTTGTATACTGTAAAGATATGAAACTCCACTGTGGCAGAGTGAACAGTTGAACAAGCTTTTCTAAACTCAGTAAAATTCAGGAAGATGTCTAGAACATTGATTAAAAAAACTCACTCTGGTATAAAGCACAGAGTTCATGTATGACCCATATGACCTCTTTTATGTGATTTATTCATCAGAATTTAGGTTCATCATTTTCTTGAAAATATAAAAATCAAAAAGGTGTCCTAAATTATCCCATTGGGATTAGAACATGCTCTTGTCAAACCAAGATCAAATCTCTCCCAAGAGAATTAATGTCCATTTGCCCCATTCTAGGCCATCAACATTTGTGTTCACTGTCCATGGCTTGTGGAGACATGGGAGTTAGGCAAGCTTTCCCCAGACACACAATAGACATCTTCCCCTGTGGATGCTATCATGGTTCCGCTCGAGTGGGCAGCCGAGCTCCACCACAGCCGCTCTCTCACTCGCCCTCCTCAAAGAGGAATGGGGAGAAAATATGTGAAAAGGGCTCAAGGGTTGACACAAGGACGAGAAAATCATGCAGTAATTATTGTAATGGGCAAAACAGACTTGGCATAAGGAGATAGTAAGATTTATTGCCTATTACTAATAAGCTAGAGAAGTGAGAAACAAAGGAAAGAAACCAAAAGCACCTTACCCCCAAATCCACCCTCTTCCACCTCCTCCCCCCGAGCAGCACAGGGGAACGGGGGAATGGGGGTTATGGTCAGTCTACAGCACTTCTTCTCTGCCGCTCCTTCTCGGTCACTCTCGTCCCCTGTGCTGTGGGGTCCCACCCACGGGATACAGTCCTTGATGAACTGATCCGGCGTGGGCTTCCCACAGGCAGCAGCTCTTCCAGAGCTGCTCCAGATATGGGTCCATACCATGCGGTCCATCCTTCAGGAGCAAACTGCTCCAACCTGGGTCCCCCACGGGCAGCAGCTCCTGCCAGGTCACCTGCTCCTGCGTGGGCTCCTCTCCACGGGCTGCAGGTCCGGCCTGGAATCTGCTCCGGCAGGGGTCTTCCACAGGTGGCAGCCTCCGTTGGTGCAGGGCCACCTGCTCCATTGTGGTCTCCTCCATGGGCTGCAGCGTGGAACCCTGCTCCACCGTGGTACTCCATGGGCTGCGGGGGGACATCCTGCTTCACCATGGTCCTCACCACAGGCCGCAGGGGACTTCTGCTCCGGCGCCTGGAGCACCTCTCCCCCTCCTTCTACACTGACCTTGGCACCTGCAAGGCCATTCCTCACTCCTCTCACTCTCCCAGCTGCTGTGTGGCGCAGCGTTTTTTTCCCCTGTCTTATATATGCTCTCACAGAGGCCCGAAACAACATCGCTTATTGGCTCAGCTCTGGAAAACAATGGGGCCCTTCCCAAACATGGGGCAGCTTCTAGATCCTTCTCACAGAAACCACCCCTATGGCCCCCTGCTACCAAAACCTTGTCATGTAAACCCACTACAGATGCCTAGGAAATTAAGGTCATTGTCACTTTCCAGTCCTAGGAGGGGCTCCACATAATTATTTATAAATTCTTGCCCAAATGTTTAAACATGGTAATTACAACAGATAGGCAATTACTAAAATAAAATGATCCTGTTTTGTCTTCTGAAATAATTCCAGTTCTGGGTAAAATGCTTCCTCTGTTTACACTTTAACTATATTTTGTGATATATACTGAAATGAAAGAAGAATGTCCTAGGCACCTCAGCTATTGTTAAACTCACTGTTTGAGGCTTTGGAGAATTGCAGCCTTTTGTTGTTCCACACTCTGTATCATTCTCTTCTCAAACATGCTTTTATAACAGAAAGCACAGCCTGAAAAATTTGAGATATTTCTAATAATTGTTATTAGCTTAAGTGGAATCACTAAATTAAAGCTCTTTTTTTTTGGGGGGGGGAGGAGGGGAGGTGGAAAGGATGAATTATGCTCCTTTATGATTTCCTTTTCACATACTGAACAATTAAGTGACATCACAATGAATTTCCTAAGTCTCTTAATGTTTGACATGTATATTTTCAGTAAAAACATTGTCTGCAAATTCCTCACAAATATATTTTCCATTATATTGGAGTAGTACTGCAATAAGAGTGTTAATAGAGGGGAGACTCCTTTTGAAATGTTCAGATAAAAAATACACTGGAAAATCTGGAACTAAGCATTTACTGGACTCCCAGAGACAAATCTTACAGGTTTGTTTGGTGCAAATGTCTTTTAATCATTTGTTGTTGATCAGGGTTTTTCAGTAGCCTAGTTTCAAGTTCATAAAAATCACCTGGAAATTTCTATTACTCATTGTAATGTTATTAGAAGTGAAATCAAACACAATCTAGCTCCTTCCTTCCTGTTACCTTGAAGGTATCCTTTCAAAACACACTCAAATAAATTACATGGCTTTGTCATTATTATCAGTGTTTTGCTTGACTTTTATAATAAATTAAAAGGATTGAAAATATTTTTGGGTTGGCATAGAGAAAAGCTGAAAAAAAAAAATCTAAGTGCAAAAGCAGATGCAGTTTATAGTTATCTAAATATCACAGAAAAATAATTCTACAATGAATATACTTCAGCCAATTTTCCCCCAGCCTAAATTCCACTTAAGTCTCTGAGCCTAGCATTTCCTATTGGCTCCATGCCTCTGAAAGCCTAGAGCCACAAGAGGTACCAAGGCTTAGGTAGAATGTAAGTTGAATCAAGGCCTCAAGGGCAAGGTATTGGCCATAAATTAGAGTAAAAGCATCATTGATCTGTTTTTGTTTGTTTGTTTGTTTGTTTTTGTTTGTTTGTTTGTTTGTTTTTTTCCTGTTTGTTCTGCAAACACCTTAGGACTGTTGTACTCCTCCACCCATGCCTGGGGACTGAACCAAGGCATGTGCTGAATGCTGTCCCTTGCAGGACAAATAGATTTCTCCTTTTTAAATGTCTTTCTTTTTGTTATCCATTGGGTTTTTAATATGTCTCTACATCAGGAAAGGTAGACATTTGATTGAGTTCCAAAACTTCCTTCTGATCTATGAAATTAACCATCTTCCTATTCTGCCCAAGGGTGTATGCAGTGATGTTTCATATCCTGCAAGTTCTGCAAATTCCTAAGTGAGCTGCAGGTGGTGGAAATTAGGGTTCTTTAATGTGGCCTCTTACAGACTGACTAACCTTATCCCACAGACAAGTGAGTGGGTGTACAGGAATCAGAGTTGGTATTCTTCAAGTCCTTAGAAGCTCTATCATCTGCACTTTGCCATATACCATCCTACACCTTTCTGTTAGCTCATTTTTCTTGACACCTATGTCTCCAATAATTTTAGGGTTGAGGAAAGTGGCTAGGCATTCCCATAGAGGGATACATAACAGGAGAGTGGTACAGGATGAGCTAGATACTGACAGACTGGAGATAAGTGTTATCTGTAAGCTAGAATCCTATTTGGAGGGAGAGGTGAAGGACATGTGTTAAGGCAGGAAACGGGGGGAAATAGAGGCCACCTAAAAGTACATGCAACTTGTCACAGAGGTGGTAAAGGCTACCTTTTCCATCAAGACCAGAGGTCACCTCTAGTTAATCGTAACCTGTGCTAGTGGTTCCATTTCTCAAACAAAGCTTGGCTGTCTTAACTGATGGCAATTCTGAAAACATACATACATGCACTGGAAATTCCTATGCATATGGGCGCATAAAAATATCAAGTTAAAATGTAGTTTGTATATATAGAATTATCCTTATATTTCTTCATCAACTCCTCTGAATCTGGCAACTCTCTATTAGCCTTTCCTTTCCTTTCCTTTCCTTTCCTTTCCTTTCCTTTCCTTTCCTTTCCTTTCCTTTCCTTTCCTTTCCTTTCCTTTCCTTTCCTTTCCTTTCCTTTCCTTTCCTTTCCTTTCCTTTCCTTTCCTTTCCTTTCCTCTCCTCTCCTCTCCTCTCCTCTCCTCTCCTCTCCTCTCCTCTCCTCTCCTCTCCTCTCCTCTCCTCTCCTCTCCTCTCCTCTCCTCTCCTCTCCTCTCCTCTCCTCTCCTCTCCTCTCCTCTCCTCTCCTCTCCTCTCCTCTCCTCTCCTCTCCTCTCCTCTCCTCTCCTCTCCTCTCCTCTCCTCTCCTCTCCTCTCCTCTCCTCTCCTCTCCTCTCCTCTCCTCTCCTCTCCTCTCCTCTCCTCTCCTCTCCTCTCCTCTCCTCTCCTCTCCTCTCCTCTCCTCTCCTCTCCTCTCCTCTCCTCTCCTCTCCTCTCCTCTCCTCTCCTCTCCTCTCCTCTCCTCTCCTCTCCTCTCCTCTCCTCTCCTCTCCTCTCCTCTCCTCTCCTCTCCTATTTCCTTTTTCTTTTTTTTTATTTTGGAGAATATAAAAACAAACATTCTTTTAAATTTAAAACAAGATTACTTTTATAAGGAAAATAAGGAAAATAATCCTTCCAATTTATTTTCCCACTGAGAAAATACTCCAAAAGGTAAAAAATAAATACTTATTTGTCATTTAGGGGGTATTATTTTTTAGAAGTCCAGCTTTTGCAAGGTGTTATGTACAGGAGGTATTTATAATTTTGAATTTTAGTCATGAACTGAAATTTTCACCCATAATGCCCACCACAAACATAGCCTAAATAGCCAAAGCCATGTTTCCCATAAGACGTATGGTAAAGAAGACTCATTCTCTCAGGCCAGAGAATGATGAAACCTGGTAACAAGCTTCTCAGCACTTATTCTGAGTTCAAGGTCAGCTAAGGGAGTACCTTCTAATCTTCTATGCTATTTCATAGAAACATACAATTATTATGAAAAGAGCGGGAATTTTCTGTTCAACTTCCTTGTTTTTGGTTTATGTATCACTAGTTCACCATACAAATGTTAAAGTCAGAATAACATGGTGGACTAAATGAATTTGAAATGGAGACTCCTTTTGTTGAAGTTTACATTGCTGTTCTGTTCAGAAGCCATGCTGCCAATGTCATCATGTGTAACAGAAATGAATACATTAATGCATATTACTTTTCTGTAGGGAAAATAAAAATAAGTTAAAAAAATCACAGCTAAGACAAATCATTGACATTATCATAATAAATCTATCTCCAACAATGGACCCATCACCTGGGCCCATTCCTCCACACCAAGCATCATTTTCTTTCTTCTTTTACTGTAATTTAAATGATGTTAGATACAGCAGAAGTGAGATCCCAGGTCCAGGCACTGGCATTCTGCAAATGATAAAAAATAATCTTTCACACCTCATCAATGGGGAGTTCTCAGCCATTGAATAGCTTTCTTGGTACCTAATAAGTCCCCTAAAATGCACATTACTTGATGTGACTGACTTTCCCTAACACAAAGAGTGCAAATTACATTTTCATAATTATATTAGTTTCATCATACCATAGTCTCTTGCTTGTAAGCCTAGAGGAGAATCATATGTATATTCTAGTAGACAAAGCTGGCTCTACAAATAAAGATGGAAGAATGAAAATATGATTATTATTGCAAATGGTAAACAGAATCTTTATTAACATTTGAGTAGTTGAGTGGGCACAGTGCACTCAAATAAATTTGAATATAATAAATAAAACTGAGTTTTTTAAATATATGAATAAGTGAACAGGAAAATAATTATTTACAGGGGGAAAGTATCAGGATTACAGAAAATATGCGTGGTAATTCTATACCTGTTAGCTTTGGCAGCACAAAAGCCTTTTACAGTGTTGGGCTTTGATCTTCTAATTACAGCCATATCCTGGTGCAAATAGAGAACCCTACAGACTACAAAAAATGGCTGTACTGTAACACCCTGGGGCAGATTCTCAGTTATACTGCAATACTCTGTCAAGTTACAAGGCAATTGTAAAAAATTAAAAAAAAAAAAAAAAGTAGCAGTGGCAACCTTTTGCTCAAGCTTTTGAGCAACACAGAGCCCTGTTATTAGGTCAAATACGTGGTTACTTTGCTAAAGCTGTGCCACAGGCACTGGCATGGCAGTACAGGGGCTGCCTGGCTGCAAGAAGGAAGAGATCAAGGGTTATTTGGGCTGGAATGGATGGGTTAGGTATGTAGTATTTCTGGCTTTGTGGCTCTCAGATGTATGGGTGGTTCAGCATGCAACTTTTGGAGTGCATAGAGCTGCCCATCTCTAAAGCAGAAATCTTCTTGGGATAACAGAAGTACAACTGGAGAAAACTTACTGCTCTTTTTATTTTAGAGAAGCTCTTGACTCAGTATTGCACTGTCATGTTTTATACATGTAGTTGTTATATAAATGTCACATACCCATGTGCATTTGCTGCCACTCACTTTTCACTAGAGGTATCATGGTAGCTTAGGACTTAGTTCTTATACTGAAGTTCATGGTAAATCACATTTAACTGTATTAATGAAACCACAGAATCACAGAATTTCTAGGTTGGAAGAGACCTCAAGATCATCGAGTCCAACCTCTAACCTAACACTAACAGTCCCCACTAAACCATATCCCTAAGCTCTACATCTAAACGTCTTTTAAAGACTTCCAGGGATGGTGACTCCACCACTTCCCTGGGCAGCCTGTTCCAATGTCTAACAACCCTTTTGGTAAAGAAGTTCTTCCTAACATCCAACCTAAAACTCCCCTGGCACAACTTAAGCCCATTCCCCCTCGTCCTGTCACCAGGCACGTGGGAGAATAGACCAACCCCCACCTCGCTACAGCCTCCTATAAGGTATCTGTAAAGAGTAATAAGGTCACCCCTGAGCCTCCTTTTCTCCAGGCTGAACAAGCCCAGCTCCCTCAACCGCTCCTCGTAGGACTTGTTCTCCAGGCCCCTCACCAGCTTTGTTGCCCTTCTCTGGACTCGCTCAAGCACCTCAATGTCCTTCTTGTAGCGAGGGGCCCAAAACTGAACACAGTACTCAAGGTGCAGCCTCACCAGAGCCGAGTACAGGGGGACAATCACCTCCCTAGCCCTGCTGGTCGCAGTTTCTGATACAAGCCAGGATGCTGTTGGCCTTCTTGGCCACCTGAGCACACTGCTGGCTCATATTCAGCTGACTATCAACCAATATTCCCAGGTCCTTCTCTGCCAGGCAGCTCTCCAACCACTCATCTCCCAGCCTGTAGCTCTGCTTATACATGTCCTTTATAGTATTTTCAATTAGAAGTTTGATGCTAAAGTTACATAGCTGTCTGACAAGTGCTAACATTTCAGATCAGCCTATTGATAGCAAGAGTTTGATAACTGCTGGTTTAAATCCTTCCTTTACTTTTTTTTTTTTTTTTTTTTTTACTTTTTTTTTTTTTTTTTTAATGCTAATGCAGAGGACAGGGCTATAGGAACTGGTGGTGAAAGTTCATCTTAGTTCAAGCGATCAAGCTTGCATCAGACTGTGACATTATAGCAGTAGATCTGAAATTCAGGAAGATCTATCTGCCAATGATTTATACCCGCATCTTAAAGTATGATGTTATCATGATAAATCTTAGTTGCTGCTATTATTTTCTTAACCATAATTTCTATCAGATTTTTGTTCAGATTTTTAAAATGAAATACATTTAAAACATAAACACTTATGGACCAAGCAAGTTATGATGTTCATGCAGTTTATCTAACCACATGGTCAAAATGAATTGCTGGCAGTGCAAACTACTATTTCTCTGCTAGCCAATGGTAGAATCCAGTCAATCCTGATTTATCTGTGTAAATATATGCTTATTCTTTCACTGAAACATGCATGCTTGAACCTTAAAGAGAGGGAAGCTGCCCATGTAATAAAACATCTACAGTCCATGTGTTCACAGAATAGAAGCCTGCAATGAACTGCAAAATTTTCCTAATCTGTAAGAGCAGTAGTTCCCTTTGTTATCTGTAGGAGTAATCCAGCCTATTAATCTTCCACTTGGAAGAGGAGAGCAACATGGCAGCTGTCGTGTACTTTTAATTTTAATTTTAATTTATTATTATTATTAATAGATGCATATGTTTCAGGGATTTGGGTTTGCATCTCCATTTCTGATCTCCTTCTCAACAGGGCAAACTAAGTGTTGGATTACAAACTGCCCTTTTTCTAAGAAAAGGCAGCTGCTTTCGACTTCTTAAAGCTTTGATTAAGAATTAACACAGAACCTTCTGTACTTGTTACATTGTGGATGTAGTGCAAGCCATGCCTGAAAATAAAAGTGTTGCATTGTGTTAATTTGTTATGAAGCAATACTGTGATTTCCTATAAACAACAGTCTGTAAGAAAATAAGTACATAAAAAGAAAAAATTCAGGAACTTTAATCTTCAGTAAATTAGTTTACAACATCTTTCCTGTAGAACAGATATACTCATTATATTGACCTTTTCCACCATGGAAGTTCTTTGCTGTCTCATTAATTACTTTGCACTTTCTTTAATAGTTGGTGTATTAATTATTGTACTACAGGTTTGCAGTTGTTTGTTGTTTGTTTTGTTGTTTGTTTGTTTGTTTGTTTTCACATTTCTAAAGCTTCTTAGTAAAATACAGTAGTATTCTATGATAAACACTAGTTAAATTCTCATCTTGGGTTAATTTTTTAAAATTTTTTTTCAAGAACGACAAAGTAATTTTTGCAAGAGAAGAGAGCATGGGAATATGACAAGATGCCCTACCATTATCATGCTTATAAGGAAACCTTAAGGGACCATATTCTTTTCAAATGCTTTTGAAGCCAATCTTACAGTAAATGCCATTTGTTTTACATAAGCTTTACAGTGTTCAGCGGACTATCTGCCTATAAAGACAGCATTAAATAAATTTACTATATTCACCACCTTTCTCTCATAATCAGACTGTGAGCAGAGGTTAGTTTTGAATTTTGTTTACGAGTATGCATGTATTTTATACATACAATGTTAAGAATACTGAATTACCCAGTGTTTGAATGGAACCTCTGGGATACTGTGGGCCTTGAAGATAAGAATGAAGAACATTAATCTAATTTGATAGCTTTAGGCAAGCCATATACTGAGTTGAGAACATGCTGTAGTGTTTTCACTATGGCCAGCACTCCTGAGGAGATGTGCATCAATGTTCTGGGCCTGATAGAAATCTCTGAGTTCGGAAAGCTTCCTCCCTTGTTATACCTCTGTATTCTAACATAGATGATATAAATATATGAAATACTAAGACCCTGTTTGGAAAAATAAAGCAGTTTCTTCCACCCCACTAATGCTGTTAAAAAGTGCTGCTCATGAACACTAGTAGATGAGTTAACATAGAAATTGTATCAGTGTTTTCTTGCCATTAAACACACTGTGTGTCATTCCGGTTCTGTTTCAGTTCTACACAGGTTGAATAGGCTGAAGTTTTGAGCTGCATGGATGGCAATGGATAGGTAGCATTATGTTGCATAAAGTTGATACTTGCATCCACAACCTCTGAAGTTTCTCCCTTTTAGCTACATATGGATTTTGGCTACGGCTAGAAAGACAGCAAGTCATTGCAGGATTGCAGTCAGGCAGTGACTCAGAAGTACAGTTTCTCATTGCTCATTGCTAGATGTGTACATTTTTTAGGAGAGACTATTTCAGCACATGCCTTTGTAACATGGTCACATCTTACAGGTGAGATTGTAATATGTTTCAATTTTTATGAATGACAGAGCTTCAGAGAGGTTACAGAAAAATGAGCACATCTGACTGTCCTTTATCATATACTCATATAGGACTATACAATTTACCACATCCACCAATGACACTGCAGTTCTGGGATTTCCATTAAACTATTTGTTGGATTAAGTGTATTAATCCAATAGGAATTGGATAGTGACTCCACCACTTCCCTATGCAGCCCATTCCAATGCCTCACAACCGTTTCGGTAAGGAAGTTCTTCCTAATATCCAACCTAATACACCCCTGGTGCAACTTTAGCTCATTCCCCCTCATCCTGTCACCATGCATTGAGAATGACGGTCATAGAGTGATAGTCAACGTGGCCTGCATAAGTTCACTTATTTTTAGTAACAGTGCTTAAAAGGAAAATATATATATGTATTTTCCCCATGAAACAGTCCAAATTTTAGTTAGAAGCAACATATCGCTTATGACAGAATGCATAGGTCATTTTTAAATCTGTGGATTTTTTTCATAGGTATCATAAAATCTAGTTTTGCTTTCTACATAAAATAACATTCCCCTAATGCACTCATAACTTCTTTTTAACTCCTTAAGCCAGTGCTATTAACAAAATGCTGATCTGGGAAGGATGGTTAGCAAATTTGGAACATTCATTTATTTGTCATTCTGTTGTCAAGCATATTTGTTAAAATCAAGAACCTTGCAGAGTAAATCTCTAGCTGGAATGTTTGAGCTTCTCTAAAAGAGTCATAAAATAGAGGGTAAGTGAAACTCTTTAAAGATCTGCCTCTTTCCAAACCTCTTTCTCCTTTTTCTCTATAAACATCTGTATCCTATATTTGCTGTAACTGATACTTTCTCACTTGTGTACAGCCTCCTGATATATTCAATTTGCTTTAAAGATTTACCACCCTGACTAGATCCTTAAAGTTAGAATGGCCTGTTAGAATGTTTATAAAACTTAAACTGAAGACATAAAAGTGGACAAAAATAAAACATGCGGTTTTAATAATGCATGCATGTTGGAATAATTACAATTTATGGGGCTAGACTGTGTTGGAGAAAGTAAAGATACATTACATTTCCACCTGCCTTCTATCTGGCCATGTCAAAATTCTTTAAAACTGTTAATTAACCTGGTTCCCAATTTAAGGAAACTAATATCATTACCTTAATTTTACATTTGGATGAGATCTTTTATTAAACTTGAAGGCTCATATGAAGACAGAACTCACAAAGAAATGTAACCTGCTTTTGATCAACACAAGACCCATACAACAATGCCAAAATTTAGTGAAGTTCACAGATTATCATTGCACTGTGCAGTCTGGTCATAATAATAAGTATTATTAATAATTATTAATAATTATAAAGACTCTAACTTGTTATGATTTGAAAACCCATAACTAGACGTCATCAGATAGTGAAAATAAATATTGCATTATTACATTTTTCAATGAAACCCTCAGCTAGGAGAAACTGATGCACCTCTGCTGACAATAGCGCTGATTTACACCAGCTGGGAATGTGGGCCACAAAAGGCACTCCAGGTTTTACCAGCTGCATATCTCATGGAAAATCTTTCTGCTTACTTCACTTATACTGAGAATATGTTACAAATTGGTATGTATCTGTTACTTTGGTTTACAGCACTAGCTCTTTGCTAGTGGCACGGATGCTTGAAATAAATGATATTCTCTTACTGTTATAGACAACCCAAACTATGGTGCACTTCTGAATGCAGAAGGTAGAAAACCACTTTTGTATAGTCATTTAGAACCAAAATAGTTCTTCCTAACATTTTGGATACCTCCCCATCACTATTTGGAATATGCAACTACTATTTAACTTAATCTCTTGGTGGGCTCCTACAGGACTGCTTCAGCTGCAAAGTATTATCTGGGCTCAGGGAGGGTATCAAACAATTCCTTGTTCAGAACTAACCTTCTTCAAGATATTAATAGTAAAAATGGATCCTGACATTGGATCCATTGACAGTGACAATGGATCCATGGACAGTGACGCTGTCAATATGCTATTTTGGAGATTCTTCTTTCTGCTGCCAATATTCAAGTCAGCAGACATGCTAAGCAGATTGATGCGATCTTACTCATGTCCATGTAATGCATTGGGGGTTGGTCTATTCTCCCACATGCCTGGTGACAGGATGAGGGGGAACGAGCTAAAGTTGCACCAGGGGTGTTTTAGGTTGGATATTAGGAAGAACTTCCTTACCGAAAGGGTTGTGAGACATTGGAATGGGCTGCCCAGGGAAGTGGTGGAGTCACCATCCCTGGAGGTCTTTAAAAGACGTTTAGATGTTGAACTTAGTGATATGGTTTAGTGGAGGACTTGTTAGTGTTAGGTCAGAGGTTGGACTTGAAGATCTTGAGGTCTCTTCCAACCTAGACAATTCCATGATTCTGTGATTCACGTGTAGCTTCCTGTGAGGATATTCTTAGTACATGCAACTGTGTCATCAGTCTCCACAATGTGACATTCCCTGTTTTCAAGTCTGATTGTGAGCTCTGTGGTTCTCTCTGTTTTTCCTCTCATCAAGGATCCTCTCTATCAATGGGGAAAAAATAAAAATAAAATAAAAATGTGAGACCTGTCATCATTTTGGTGAAATCTGAAGTAGATTGGCATTATCGTATGAAATAAAAACTTTTAACATAATAATCACACACAAAACATTGCCCAGCAGAGGTACCACTTATTAACAAGTGGATCTGATGAGTCTCCATCTTTGATCTGGAGACAGCCTGATAAAATGCTACAAAAGGGAGCTTGTCTCTGCTCTTCAGCTTAATTGCAATGAGACAGTGGTCTTTGCACAAGCTACCTCCAAAGTGGTGCCTATTACAACCAACCCTTATTTTCATAAAACTAAGGAGAAAACTTGGTCCTGAGTAGCCAGAAGAAGTCTGTGACAAATATAAGGGATCGAACTTCAAAAGGCACTTGGATTTGTGAATATGCAGTCTCTGAACCAAAGCTGTATATTGTTATCATCTGCATTCAGAGTGGTTTATGAGTTTGCCCTATTTTATAGAGAGATGACATAAAATGTCAGCTTTACATATTTTATTTAAATGTATGATATGGGGAAAGCCTAAAAGAAGCAGATAGTGCTTGGAATAGTTAATATTTTACAGCTTTTATACAATATTATCCTTTTAAAAATAATCTCTTCAATATTTACCCAGAAATATAATCACTGTTTTTAAATAATGTCTATTTTGACAGTGATGCTTTTAGATCCTCAATTGAAACTTTAAAGCATTAGAACAAGACTAATGCTAAGCAATAAGCAAAACAACACATACTTTTAAAGTGTAGGTCTTCACTGAAAACTATACCAAAGTATTCAGTAGATTTTGTCCCTATGTCCTTTCAGGATCCAATCTGCTGGGAAATGATACTTTTTCTGGTTTTTGCTTCTGGTAATGTTACAGTATCTACTCAAATACTACGATGCAGGGAGCAGTACAAGACCCCATGCATTAAAAAAAATGCTGGACTGTTAGGCCTTTATTTATGTGCACCATCATTATTACCAGAATTACTTGGCAAAGTTAAAAATGCAGGACTAACAAATGGCACCTGTATAAACTTACTGAAAAGTGTGGAGTACTTTAGGTTTTACTGGTATCTTAATTCATCTACAGAAGCTTCTATATGGGTGATGAGTTTTTAAAGGGGTATAACTCAACTTAGCTGTTGGGTTTCAGGTTGAATTTGCAGAGCTGTCAGTTAAGAATACAAAGTATTTCTTGTCCCCACTCCCCTGTAGGTTTCACTTACAGTTTGGCTTTTATATGTTTAAAGTTAAAACCAAGCCAATTCTTGAAAGCTGTAAAATCATAAACACAGGCAGTTTCAAATTTGTAGTGAACTTGGGTTAATTTTATATTTTGTGTGAAGGAGATTCCTGTGGACATTCTGTAATTCCAAAAATAATATTATCTCATAACTAGTCAAAAAAAAAAAAAAAAAAAAAAAAAAAAAAAACAGCAAGGCGTTGCTATATAACAATGCAGATATGGGGAGAGTAGGAAATATTAGTACTACTGTACAAGGCCCTGGTGTGAAAGACTGTATATTTTTCTAGTCACCCATATGCAAGAAGGAAGAACTCAAGCTGAAATAGGTGCAGGAAATGCCACTTGGCTATCAACCAATATGGGGAATGAAGTTGGAAAAATTGATTTAACCTATCAAAATAAAACTGAATACAAATGAAGACAACATTTTTCTGTTTCTAAGTACACCAATGTGTAAGCAGGAAATAAGAAAATCTTCTACTGCTAAATAAAATAGTTCAAGTCTATTTTCTGGTACCTAAAACCAGAGAAAATAAAGAGTAGAGCTAAGCATTCCCATAGGGTGGTAAATCCAGTCAGAGCTCTGTCATCTTAGGTACCTAAATAGAGTGAGATAAATCTAGACCAATGTTGGCACAACTGCAAATGGGCTTAACGGTATGCATTATTTGATCTGTCTCCAAAATGCTAATCCTTCCTACCAAGAGGAATATTAACATAGGATTATATGTCCAGAGTTCTAAGATGAAGTTATGTTTTGGTTCTGTCTAAAAAGTAAGGAATGGATTTGGTGATTCACTTCTATACTTTAGGGATTCCCAAACTTCCTCTGCTCATTTTTCCACCAATGACAATAATGGAAGCCACCAATTATTTCGGTTATACATAAGAAAATGTACATTGATTTTCTAACAGGATTTTTATTTTATTTTGGGCAATTTTTTGGTCCTGTAATTTACCTCAAAACTCTGGATGATAAAGATATCTTCTTGTTCTTATAAGAGCAGTCCTCATGCCCACAGCTCTGAAATGTCCCAATTGAAAGACTTTAGTTTAACTGCTCTAAGGCCTTGTCTCTTAGGCTAGACAGAAAGGTAAGCGTTGTACAGAAGTGTATTCATATTTGATAGTTAATTTTGCCTTCATCTTGTGTTTCCTTATCTTTACAGGGAGAGATTGTGTTTGCATATATGTAATTTACAATTGTGTAATTTCAGAAAAAATCAGGAATGTAGACTTAAAATTTGTCCTTGGCTGTTATATGTCTGTTCTCTAAATGTGGTTTGCATAAGGAAAGAGTATAAAAAAGTTGCAAAATGTGCTTTCACTTTCTGTGCTGTAAAGCTAACTGTAGGCATAAACAAAGGCATACACAAATATGTAAATTTTTTGCTCTCTACTTCTATATTTTTAAAACCAAGATCAGCTAGTAATAGCCTGGAGCTATATAATAACTCTGTATAGTGTGAAAAGTTGGTAATTAGTCTCAGACTCCATATTTACATTTAATTGTAAAAACTCAGTTGAATTCTGGAAATAGGTGGGGGAAAAAAAGGTGTTTGGAAAACAGTTATCTATGTGACTGTATGTTAAGATATTAATTTATTAAAATATTAAACACTATATTTTAAATATTTAGATATAAAAATGCCATAGAGACATAATTTATTTATTTTTTTTTTATAAAAAAAAAAATCTCTAAAACGACAAAAAAGTGGTTTCTTCTCAAAACCAAAGTACCTAACATTATGTAAACCTGTGCACAGCTGAGCTGTCTCCCTTGCAGACACTTTATGTATGCCACATAACCTGCAGTTCAGTATTTGAATCTGTGTTATTTTGGTTCTTCTAAATGGTCAAAGTAATACATAGAGTTGACCAGTGAAACAGTGAAATCCACTGGATGCCTTCTTTTGACAGAAATAAATCAGATTCAGATCAATCATGTGAAGTACCATTCATAATGCTCTATATAGCTATTACTTGCTGTAAAATAAGATTTCATGCTAATTTCTATGTTTAGGTAACATTTCTACTTGGAACCTGTTCATATTTATCCTGGCTAGTATAGAGTTGATATGATGGGTGGGAGTCTCTTCGTCATAAGAACAGCACAGGGAGCCTAGGTAGTCAAATGTAGAGGAGAAGATGAAGTCAGGAGAATTAAATTTATCTTCTGTATCAACATGGCATCAGCTGGGGTTTAGGAACTGCATATTTACAAAAACAAAACAAAACAAAACAAAACAAAAAAAAAAAGTCTACAGAGGCTTCTGTTGGGCCAGTGTTTACAGTGTTTAGTGTTGTGTAATCACTAGCATGGTCATTGATGTGTATCTTGCCCAGGCTCCTTCTCACTGACCTAGTCCATGTCCAGACAGAGTTCAAGAGATAGCATATACAGTGCTACCATTTCCTTGCTGCTCCTACAAATTTTTGAAGGGGGTACAACCGTGGAAACAGGCAACAAACCAACAACTGACCACTCAAAAATTTCGTGCTTAGAAAACTGCAATAAGTAACTTCAGAGGAGCTTTGCACCATCTAAGAAATGTGAAGGCACCAATAGGAGGCGACAATGGTTTGAACTTGTGTATTGAAGAATACCAACCTGGACAATGTTTGAGACAGTTCTCAAGAGAAACCAGTACAAAAGCTGGCTAATATCAGTACGAACCCAGATTCAAAATGTTTTCAAGTGAATCAGCATGTTTGAATAATGCTCATATTCATACGTCCCTTAGAGATATGTATCCAGTTTACATTATATATGGCAAGTAAACAATACAAAACCTCTGAAAATAATATCCTGAGTCACTTGATGCAGATGTATGAATTTGATTTGTATGAATACAGTACAGTAGATACTGTATTTTTTAAACGTTTCATTCTTGGAATTTCAGATGAGGACTTTTGAAGTACAGTCAGGGTGTCTTCCAAATTTAATTTTCAGTATTTCTTCATCCTTGTTTACTGTAATGTAAAGTCAGTGCTTGGATAAGTCACGATCTAAAGGTTTTAGTAAAAAAAATAAAAAATAAATTAATTATGGAGTGAATTTTATCAAAAGATATGCCGCAGATGTTCCTCTAGAAATGCATAACTTTAAATTAGCATTTTCTGCAAATAAAAGTTATTCATCTTCGGCTCCAGGTCTTCAACAAATTGTGTCATTTCTTACATGGTAATCAGTCACAATTTTAATTAGAAGTTGTCATTCACCCCTACATACCACATCTCTGGCAGAGATCAAGTACAATTTTGTACAGCTGCTATCCTGATTCTCCTGTCATCTTTCGCCTGACTTTGAATTACTTCCTCTTTTTTCTCTCTTTTTTAGATAATCCTGCTTCTTCTTCTCACCCCCACTGGGCTGTCAAGAGTTTCAGTGCTATGATATGGAATCATTGCCTCTGTAAGACTTAAAAAAAAAAAAAAAAAAAAAAAAAAAAAAAGGAAGCCTTGCTTGCACTGGATTCTGATCAAAGAGAATCATTTATAGGAGAAATGCAGCAGGAAGCTCAGGGATTTTTTTTTTTTTTTTTTTTTTATTTTTTTAGGACCATAGGACCATATGAAATGGGAAAGACAAAGCACTAGACTTTCAAACCCTTTTAGAACTTATAACTACATGATGAATATTTTTATTGTATAAGTTGTTGGTTTTGTTCTTTGCTTTTCTTGTTGCCATGCTATTCAGTGCCACATCAAAATAGGGTCAAGCACATTCAGTCCCATGGAAGCAGAAAAGCTTAGTACGTATTACAGGAGGGAAGGGAAGGGAAGGGAAGGGAAGGGAAGGGAAGGGAAGGGAAGGGAAGGGAAGGGAAGGGAAGGGAAGGGAAGGGAAGGGAAGGGAAGGGAAGGGAAGGGAAGGGAAGGGAAGGGAAGGGAAGGGAAGGGAAGGGAAGGGAAGGGAAGGGAAGGGAAGGGAAGGGAAGGGAAGGGAAGGGAAGGGAAGGGAAGGGAAGGGAAGGGAAGGGAAGGGAAGGGAAGGGAAGGGAATATCTCACAGTGGTTTCAGAGAACAGTGGTTACCATGTTGAGGATATAATGAGAATGGATAAGGACTTTTCACACCACTTCCCATTTGCATTTCAGTCACTCTGAAAAGACCATTTTATGCTGTGCCACTTCCTGTTACTATCCTTGTGACAACTGTGAAACAGGAATGTTAATGCTGAGCTTGCAAAAAGCATCCTCCTGTTCTCTGATCTCAGCTGTTTTGTAGGTTGTGCTCAGAGCTGTTGGTATCACACCTTCCCAATAGGTCAGGAAGGGTGATTGCCATTACAGGGACTGGCCAGCCATTAAATTGAAGGAATACTGACAAAAGGTGAAAGAAAATAAATAAATAAATAAATAAATAAGTCATTATTTTTTCTCACTTATGACTCAATATTCATGTTCCAATATATCTGTCTTATGTCAGGACTTGTAAAAAATGCAGAAAGCAGTACGCTGTGAGTCTTTTCCTCAGCCAGAGATAAATAATTAGGAAAATAGAAAATTTCTGTGCAACTTCCTTCCAATTTTTACACTCATTCTGATGTTTTGGGGGATGCTGCAGCACCCAAGCTCTTTTTCTTTACCTTGTATTTTATCTATTCAGTCTGATGGTACAGTGGAATACACTGGTACATGGTGAAACTCTGTCCCAATTTTTTAACTAGTTCTGTTGAAATGGATATAGAAACATCATAACAGAGATTAAATCCTCATAAACCTAGCTTAAAAACAGCTACACACTGCCTGACAAGCTCAAAAATTTGAACTGCTGTAGAGGCGAAGCACAACATCCACCCACCTATTCCATTAAAGAAAAAAAGAATGGTCTCCCACTTTCACAAAAAAATCTGTAAAGCCATTTTTATTGACTGTTAGGCTGCTGTCTACCTCAGAACTGAACTGCTCCATCCTTGACTGAAGCAAGTCTGCTTCAGCTGCCTTTGCCCTGAGACTGATCATCTAGGTCAGTATCATCGTATATGAACACAAAGGCCAAACCAGTTTCCTGTAGCTTCCTCATGCCTGAACAGACCCTTAGATATAATGCAGATCAGGTAAAAACAAGGCAGGTAAGTGGAGAGTCAGCTCCGTAAGTTCTGAGATGCATTCAATAGGGCACTTAGATATGTAGTGTGGTATGTAAGTGTTTGAGTATGGGAGATAACCTCAAGAAAAACTGTAAAAGACGGTTAGATACCTGAAACATGTTAATTATTGGAGAGTCCTAGCCAAGTCTTCTCTGAACACTGAAAGTTGTTACAGATGTACATAACTGCATTGTAGCATGTGGGTTGCATTTCAGTCTCAACCAAAGTAAGCGACTAAATCAAAACAAAAAAGTACTGCCTAGGTCTAGACATGATACAGAAAACAGGTATCCATGAGTGTGAGTTTCTGAAAGTCCAATTAAATGCTTAGATCTTAATTCATTTGAACTATAATGCATACAAAAAAAATAATGGAAGTAGGTCTTTTCCTCTAGTACTTACAGCAGTTATCTACCTCAGATTAACAGGAGATGAGCCCACCACTCTGGTGACTCACTTGAATATCCAGGACAGCAAGCGACAGGGACTTCTGCTAATTTTGAGTACATAGCCGGGAAGGCAAGAAGCAGTAGCCTACTGTCAGAGTATGCAGAGAGATGGAGTTTGCTACTTTTCTGTATCTTTCTACAGAAAAATCATCTACAACTTGGAAATGACTCAAGGAGATATAAAAGAACACCACAAATCTATCTTTCCACAAGATTGTATTGCTTGAACTCCAGGCTTTGATTAGCGGCCTCCCAAGGGTGTCTGAGCTCATAGAGATACCACTGCAACCACATCCTGGTGTTTCTCATCTGTTTTCCATGTCCTAGCACTCATCATCTTGGCTGTTGTGAATCCCAGTCTTGGAGGCAAATCTCCTGCCCCTTCCATGCTTAGGAATTAGTCCATGAGTTTTCTTTACTGGAGGTGGATATTTGTACTATTAGTCATTGTTGTGTTGAATATTAATCACATCCTTCAAATCCTTCTGGTGGAGGTCTACATAATGGAGCAACTGTATGACTCTCAGGATGTAGCAGTTATCTAAGGATGTATCTAGTTATCACCAACCTCTTTGCTCAGTTAATATGACTGAGTTATTGTCATAATAACTCAGTCATATGGCAATTAGATTTTTATTGTCACCTGCCCATTGGAAACAAGACTGAAATGAATCTTCTAATTTCCCTCTAGCCACTGCACAAACCAAATGCAGCAGCATTTTTCCTGATCAAAGCTGATTTTTATCCCCATTTTTATAAACATTCAAGGCTCTTTATAAACATTCCAGGCTCTTTTCCAAACAGCTGCAGCATATGTGTTTTTATCAGTAGTAAAAAATATCCTTTGGATTTCTGATGGAAACACAGAAGCTTTTAGTAACACTGTAAAATTTCCTCTATGGTCTTGCTTATCCTAAGAACCTGCTTTAAGGACTGCTTCAACATTTAGGTTATTTGATGTGTCTACTTATATACTTTCATAAGTAGTGTTCAAATACATAATATTTTTATAGAGATTAAAAAAAAAAACACTATGTTTTTTTTTTTCATGAATTACTATAAATGAAGTATTTGAAATATATGTTTAAAAAGTGCATGAGAATAAGAAGAATAAGAAACAATGGTTGCATTTAACAAAATTAGCATTTCTAGGCAGTTCTGAATGTAATCTGCAAAGCCAGACTTTGGACTCTAGCCCACAAGGATGCATTCAAGTTCATTAACTGAACACATGCTTAATTTTAGGTATATGCAAACACCCCTCTGACACTATATTTAAGTATATGCGTATTTCCTGGGAATTAATTTCTAAATCAAGACCCAAAACACTCCTCTCTGCCTCTCTGGAAGATCTTGAAACAGGTCCTCCTGGAAGCCAGGTACATGTAGGACAAGGGGGTGACCAAGACACCTAAGGGCAAAATTCTACCCTTTATACAAAAATTCACTAAGGACAAATTCTGCTTTACCAATATGGTGGCCTTTTATGAGTGACAGCATCGTTTGACAAGGGAAGACAAATTGATATCATCTACGTAGAATTCTGTAAGTCTTTTGACATGGTCCCATATGACATCTTGATCTGTAAACTGCAGAGATATGGAGTTGAAGCGTGGGCTATTTGGTGGATAAGGAATTGGTTAGATGGTCACAGCCAGAGAGTTGTGGTCTGCAGCTCTGTGTCCAGGTGGAGGCCGGTGACAAGTGGTGGCCCTTGGGACCAGTGCAGTTTAATGTCTTTATTAATTACATAGACAGTGGGATCAAGTGTACCCTAAGCAAATTTGCTGATGACACCCAGCAGAGTGGTGGAGTTCATAAAATAGAAGGAAGAGATGCCATCCAGAAGAACCTGAGAGAGCTTAAGAAGTGGGCCCACAGGAAGCTCATGAAGTTCTACAAGTCCAAGTACAAGATGCTGCACCTGGGTCAGGGCATTCCCAGACATGAACACAGTCTACGAGAATAACTCATAGAGAGCAGCCCTGCCAAGAAGAATTTGGAGGTTTTGGTGGGTGTGAGCCAGTAATGGGCACTTGCAGCCCAGAAGGCCAACTGCATCCTGGACTGCATCAAAAACAGCATGGGCAGGTCAAGGGAGGTGATTGTGCCTCTCTGCTCTGCCCTCATGAGTCTCCACTTGGAGTCCTGCATCCAGTTCTGCCCCCCCCAGCACAAGGATGTGATCTGTTAGAGCAAGTCCAGAGGAGGGCTACAAAGATGATCAGAGAGCTGGATCACCTCTCCTGTGAAGACAGGCTGAGAGAGATGGGGTTGTTCAGCCTGAAGAAGAGAAGGCTCATGGGAGACCTCATTTCAGACTTTCAGTACTTAAATGAGGCTGTAGAAATATGGTGAGCAATTTTATGCATAGAAAGATAGTAATAAAACAAGGTGTCATGGTTTTAAACTAAAAGAGGGGAGATTTACATTAAAATGATAGAAAATTCTTCACTCAGAGCATGGTGAGGCACTGGAGCAGGTTGCCCAGAGAAGCTGTGGATGCCCCATTGCCCCATCCCTGGAGGTGTTCAAGACCAGGAAGGACAAGGCCCTGGGAAACCTGATCTAGTGGGTGGTGTCCCTGCCAACGGCAGGGGCTTAGAACTAGATGATCCTTCCAACCCAACTAGGTGATCCCTTCCGACCCTAGCCAATGATATGGTAAGAGAACAAACTGCTACTACTACTGCTTTCAGCCTTACAATCAAATGTTTATTTTAGTTTGAATTCAGACCATTTTACAAGTGGTTAGCAAATGGCTCTCTCTTTATAATTAATTCCTCAAAATTTTGACTCAGGCCTTTTGTTATGTATTTCATTTATTTTGCACGGCAGTACTTCTGTGCTTAATTAAGCTCTTATGGACACTTGGGTAAATATTTGTCTTGTTAATTTTATAATCATTGGATTATTGACATGGTCATGAGATGAGATATTTAGAGACTTTACTAAATATCTCTGAAAGCCTGTTGATTTATAAATTCAAGTTATTTTAAGAAAAGATTAGAAGATTGTCGTCATCTTTTATACTCTATTTTTATATTTGAAATGTATTTTATATATACTAGAAATGCTAAGAGTTCCTTACATGGGCTGCTGAGAGCCTTAACTGGACACTATAATAAAATTTCCACTTACTTAATCATGGTCTTTTTGCCTTGGCTGGCATACAAATTTTACAGTGAAGAAACAGATGCATAATTTCACAAAATGTCTCACACTTTAAGCTACTTCTCATTTCAAACTGCTTTCTTCATTTTATAATGTCATAAACAACCTGAATGCTAATGACTTGGGTTTTAGTCATTCTAAATCTCACACACACACACACACACACACACACAAAAAAACAAAAACAAAAACAAAAAAAAACCTGCTTAGGATTTATTAGGATGTCCAATGTAATAGGATGTCCATCTTAGAAATGGAAATCTATGACAGATATTGTATTTTTTTGTTGTTGTTGTTCTGACATTGCATATTGCACTAGTTTGATAAAATCCTTAACATAAGGATTTCAGTATTATGAAAATATGGAACAGAGAGTAGTGAACGTATCAAATGGGTCTCAAAACAGCTAAATAAGTTGTTTAATCATGACCTGAGATAACATTGTGTTAAATATTGTATTTTTTTTTTTTTTCAGAAATTCCATTAGATCCTGAATCTGATTCTCCAAAAACGGAAAGTAATGTGTAAATTACTCTATATTTATTTTGTCCTCATTGTAGTGACACTAAATGCTTTTCAGAAAGTAATTAAACAACATGACAAAAGCAAATAAAAACATGTAAAATATCTTCAGTCTTAATGTTGGTTGAGATATTTTTGAAAAAAATGTTTTTTTTATTATATTTTTCAGATCTGTAAAAAAGTTGCAACAATTTTTAAAACTGGCAGAGAAGTTGACCAAAAGTCTTATATTTTTTATGCAGCTGGGATTCTTTCCCCCTCTTGGCATTACCTCACAGCTGAAGTAGACACCTTCATATGTGACACCTTTTCCATATGGTCCTGCTCCATGGGCAGAGCTGGGACAATGATGTGACTGTGCTCAAAGGAAGTGGTTCTTGCACCTTATGGTCATGGTAGGAAATGTCATGATCTGCATCTTACGTATCTGCTTTTTAAAATGTTCTCCCAATTTTTCTATTAACACTTTTTCCTGTGAACACAACAGGGAAGAGAATGGGCTGAGGTATGCCCATGTGGGAACAATGATGTCCTGCAAATCCTCACTGTGGGATGAATCTGTTTTAGCATGTTTTGCTTGGATAGCTTTTTTGATTCGTGTTTTGGTAGATGTAGCCACTGATGCAATAATGATGAAGCTAGATATATGAAAAACAATTGAACTAAATCATAATCATGTGGAAACACATAAGGTGAAATTATATTTTGAACATTAGCATGCATTCTGTGCTCCTGCACAGGTTTGGGAAGCCTGTTACCATTCAAGCTATGGATTCATTTTCATTTTCTAAAGGAGAAACATGCTTGGTGAACTCACAGATAGTCTCAAAATCATGTAAAGAAGGAGAAAGAAAAGTACATGAGTGATGGAAAGATTATATACAACTATATACAAGTTATATACAAGCATATAACTGAAGTGCCAACAACTGGCAACTGACACAGAAATGTAACATGCTGCAGATGTTTTCACCAAGTTTTAATGTCTCATTACAGCATTAGTGATTTTTACAAGTTTTACAAGTTCACCTTTAATTTCACCTTTAATTGTGGATGCCCCATCCCTGGGAGTGTTTAAGGCTAGGCTGGATGGGACTTTGAACAGCCTGGCGTAGTAGTAGATGTCCCTGCCCATGGAAAGAGGTTGGAAATAGATGCTATTTATGGTCCCTTCCAACCCAAGCCATTCTATGATTCCATGATTTAAACTCACTCCTATTTCATGTATATTTTCAGTCCTACTCATATTTTCAGAATGAACTAGAAAAGAGTAGCCAATGATCTTGTACATAGGTTTCACTGCTTCTTTAATTTTTTCTCATTGAGAAGAAAATTTCTTCTCTGATTGACCTACTAAATATCAAACTTATGCAATTGACTTCAGGTTAATAATTTATAGCAGTCAGCATGCCTGTCATTTGCTCTGCAAGGAAAAAAAAATCCTCTCATGAGAATAAACATATTCTTCAGGATCATGCAAACAGATCACATTTAGTGTCTTTTGTTTGTTTGTTTGTTTGTTTGTGTGTACAGTAAATTCAATTTCTTTGTGGAATAGAAACAGATCAACCTGCATTTTGACTTTATTTTATTCCCCAAAACTAATTTTTGTGATGTTGTATGGGCTGCTAAGACTCTAGTAGAAGAAATGGAGAAAATTCACCCAGGCAAAATCTCTGCTCTAAAATTTGTCCTTTGCATTATTAGTATTGCATTGGGTAAGTAAATAAAAACTAGAGAAACAAATTATCACTTCCCACTTGGTTTCTGCTTCTTGCTTCACTGGGGGAATTTCACACCTTTGATACATGGAATAAGACTAATTCATTCAAATTTAGGTGCCTCCTCTCTAAATCTCTTCACAAGAGTTAGTCACCCTGGACTCCCTTTGCAATTCCAGAGAGATGGAGTCACTGCCAGGGCAATTCAATTTAGCCTAAGGCAGATGTCTACAATAGATCAGATGAATCATACTCTAAAAAAGCTTGTTTCTTGTTGTAGACAAAATGGATAGTGGAGAAGACATATTCAGTTCAGAGTTCAGATGTAGATATTTGCAGTGCAACATCAAGCCAATCTAAGGACAGAAATCTCCCCAAAATCCTCATGACGTGCTATCGAGAAACTAAACTTAAGTCTGTCTAGGTCTTGTAGTTAATTCACTCGCTGAGCTAAAGATCCTACGTTTTCCATCCTATGTTTGGGTCAGGGTTCTGATGTCAGTGTGTGAAAAACACATCATCTCAAGACCTTGCTGGTAGATACTTCTGGTATTTGTTTTGCATATTTAAATTGAAATATCTTTTGGTCAAGATTTGATTCTCACTTTATTTGTTCTGTATCCACTTCTTGGCTTTAGCTTGTGTCTTCTGTCATGTTATAAATATAGATAAAGTAACACATACTGGTTTACAGGATTAAGTTTGGTCTGAAATATGTTTTAAGATGTTTAACATTTAATGCAGCATTGACATAATTTGTAAAACACATAGATATAAGCTATATTCTTGCTTCTCATAGTTTTATTTTGAAGGTTTCCATGGCACAAATATATGTGTTTCTGTGTTTGTACTCATTTGTAGTTTAATTTAGTTATGTTAAAATAAATCCTTGTTTTTCTATTTACCCATTAGTTCAGATTTTTGTGTTGTTGGATATATATTCCAAGTAAAGATAGAGAGCCTTACTGAATGTTCTGGGTTTATGAAATTCTAACTTATCAAAAAAAAAAAAAAAATGCAATCAGTCCTGATTTGGGTAACTATAAAATTGTTGTGTTGTCAGTGGAGATACTTGCTCATAAATTACTAGAGTAAAAACTATAGTGTTTTTTTTTTTTATTTTTTTCTTTTTTTTTATATATATATATGTGATAAAAAGAACATGATTTCTGTACCCAGAAGTATGCATATATACATTTTCCCTCATTCTGTTCCCTCATTCTGTCAGGCTGGTAATCCCCTAGACACTGAGTCAGCAAGAACATCTTTTCAGTGATGTTCATTAATTTTCAGGAAGTTGTCTGAACTAAACTGAAAATAAGAACATGTTATAAGTGGAATAAATTTTCCATGAAGTTATTCATCTATTATTCTGAGGTTCAAAATTGAAACATTTTTTTTCCCATTATCAGATTTCACATTATCATGGGTTTATAGAGGGCTTATAATTATATTTTTCTACAAAGCAAATGACATACAAAACTTCATAAACATGTCCTGTCTTATGATTTTGAGTTCATTTCTGGATCTCAGACAAAATCCCTGTGGCTTTCCTTCTAAGCTGTCTACCAGCCATCATGGACACTGCTCCCATATCTAAGAGAAGCACAGTTTTGTGCATAATCATTCAGTTTAAATCAACCAATGCAACTGGGGAAAAAAAAATAAAAATAAAAAATAAAAAATTAGACAATTTTTAGGCAAGCAAACTGTTCTCCAAGGCGCTGTGTGCCTCAAAGCCTTTCTGTTCTTTTTCCAACTACATTAGTTGGTCTAATAAAATTATTGCCTCTTTTTATGGACTTTGTCTTGCTCGTATCTTTTGAATATCACAGCTCTGACGGCATGGGCTCTGCACACACCATCTACCTATGTGAGCTGGGGACATAAGGCAGGAAGAGCTAGTCAGACTCTGCAGGGAAATTTGCATCCTAAAGAGACTGTCCCTGGAGTGTACATGTTCATGCCAGTGAAACCACCAGTAGCTGGCTGAACTGCGCTCCCATGCATAACCAATTGCACCCTTGCTTTCCATCCTCTTCCCTTCCCGCTTTAACACAGCAACTGTGTTACTCACCATGTGTGCCTGTTTTAGAGGGATGGGTGCATATATCTGTGCCATATTTCCTGCTGGGCCTGCACATTTTTCCTGGAAGCAGATGAGCACACTCATCATCATTTGAAGTTGAAGAGCCCAGTGACTTAGCTGATGGCCTTGTCCTGCATACAGTGCCTATGGACTGTGTGAGAAGCAAAACTCTGATTCAAAGGGTTTCTACCATTATTTTAACCAGTGCTCCAACAGTTCTCATAAAAATAACAAATTAAAATAATAATAATAATAATCAAAATGCATTGGGTTTTGCTTTCAGATACAGAAGTCTCTGCTCAGTAAAACAGTGAAGGTTACTGTAAAAAAGTAAGTGTATATTAAAGTCCTATTTGTTGTACTGAAGTCTGATACCAAAACTCTATTCTGACCTAAGACCTTCCTCAGGATGAAAGTTTTCAATTACAAAGGAAACAAAGTAGTATATGGAAAAGTGTCAAAGATGCAGCTGGTCTTCAGACTAAAAGTACCTCAGGTAAGCTTGCCACCATTTCCTGGAGAGATGGACAGAATAATGTCAGTTCTGTAACTTCATCCTCATGGATCTCTAATCACACAGAACTTCTTTAATTGCCACAGAAACCTTCTGTCTTCCTTTATGTCATATTGCTTCACAGTAGTGTTTTTACTAATTTCAGTAATGGAGAGCATAGACATGGAGAGCATAGACATGGCTCTGAGCCTAAAACCAACGTGCAAGTTGCTCTTGATGCTTCTGGCGTAATTAGCAGCATTGTTAGCAATTCATTTAAATGAGTATTGGAGGGCCTTATCTTATTCCAATTGCTGTATTAAACAAACACCCCCCTCCTCCAGTAAGGAAGGAAGGAAGGAAGGAAGGAAGGAAGGAGAGGGAGGAATATTTTTTTTTTTGCTAAAATTATATTGTGTGAATTACAGACTTAATTTTCATTTCTGATTATTGGAGAAAAGTAAAGAAAGACAGCCTCACATAAGGATTTTTTTCCCAGTGCCTCAGTGGAAATTACCTTTGTTGAAAATTTTCTATCAGCATTCTGACCTTTGTACAGAGTAAAAGCTGTAGTTTATGCATCTGGCTAAATTTAGATCAAGGAAGTTTTCCCAAGTGCGCTCTCTTGAATTTCTAGCATGGTGATAATATTTATAGGAGGATTTTTTGCAATTTCCTACTTATACATAGAAAGAATGTTCATTTTGAGTCTCTCAGCTCTGTGATTTTACTTCCTCATAAAAATTTTCAAGGGGCATAAAACCCCTAACTTTTGTTCCATACCCTCAGGACATTTTTAAAGATCTCATGTACAATTTTTCGTGTCTAGACATTACTTAGTTATGTCAAGTTTAATTCTTTATAAAGTGTCAGTGAGATCTGCCAGACCGATTGTCTTGGAAGACACAATCTTCCTCTTAGCTCCAAAGCATGAGATATTGGAAAAGGGAATATGATTTTTCTTCATGCTTTCAAGACATGATCTCAGTATGAAAAATCTAGGATACAATGAAAGGACTGCCCCTCCACACCCACATGAGCTCAGGCAGACCTCTTTGGTAACATGCTTTGCTTGGTACTTCTGCTTTGTTTGACCAGGTTCCTATCAGACAATACACTACCAGAATTATTCCTATCCATCAATGTAGGTATGACATAATATTTTTATTTCTTGTTAACATGTGAACTACATTGTAATAGCTGTTCCTAGTGTTGATTACTACCGCCTACTGATTTAGCAATGCAATTTTGCAACATACAGCATGAAATAATAATCAAAATGCAAAGTTTTTCTATGCATACAAGACCAACCAGTCTGTGGCATCGAAACAATTTGTTTTGCAGCTTGTTGTAATCCCTTGGGCCATCCAGGAATCAAAAATAAAATCTTAGTGCCTGCTCACTTCTTTGCTGGTCTGGTGAGCTCATCTGCTCTTTGTTGTCACATGGTTACATTTTAGTGCAATAGGCACCTGGCATCTCTGATTAATCTTTGGCATAAAATGGGAGAAATTGGGTACAGACTTCAATGCTTACTGGGTCTGAGAAACCTAACTTCCCAGAGCTTGGCAGCAGCAAAAGAGAGGCATTGTTTCACAACTCTTTTGAGTATAATATAAGTATAGAGCTCATTTAAAACTTAGTAAGGTTTTTTGATACCTGCTGAAATGCAAGAAGCTAAAAAAAATACATTTTTGCATGTCTACATATATCATAAGGACACCATTTTATTACTGATAAACTTTTTGAGGTTTTATGCATTGTATTTTCAGACAACATTTAAATTTATTCCTCTGTTATTTGCAAGGTTTCCTACATCTCTTCTGTTTCTCATGTAATGGAACCAAAGTCTCTTGCCAGATTTCTGACTCAGTGAAAAGCCTTTCACACACGCTGCCATGTAGTTAAGAACCTGCATTGTGTAACTTTGAGAGACTGCATTGTGTTAAGAATGCTCTGTTTATTAGACGGTCTTGTAGAAGTTTGGATCTAATCATCTGGATGACTTGTTGACATTATAAATTTGTGATGAAATTTGAGGTTTACTGTAGCCAATTACTTTGCCATGCCAACAGTAAAGGCTGTTTATCTTGTTTCCCTGAAATTTGGGTATCTCTGTCCAACAAAACTAGGGGAGCTGAACTATGCATATTATTTAAAATTGAAATTAACACTGTTGTTGGTTTTGCAGCATGATCAAGACAATTCAGTCATACTAGCATTTTTATATTGCTTATCTAATCGGCTGTGCTTTTACTCTCTGGATTCTGGGCTGCAAATCTCCAGCATAATTCCCTAGAAATTTGCCTAGCAGTCAGAGCAAAGGAAATGGAATTAACTCTGAAGTTTCCTTCTAGGGTTTTGTTATTAACTGCTTAAGTTTGGATGAATTGCATAGTCTTAAGTCTTAATAAATGTCTTAACTTTCTTTCACACTACTTCTTTTAGCTCCCACCATAAAATATGTTTCACTTGATTTAAGGAAGTGCTCACTAGACTACAGAGTATTGATTGCATATCTTTCCTATTATTTCCCAGTTTAAATTTTAGTATTGAAGAAAATGTATTTCATTAAGTTTTCATGGCTCTTGCTTTGATAATCTTCACTAATAACATATATGAATTCAAACAATCTTTATTTATATGTGTATGTATATAGGAATTATCGTATTAGATCTTTCTAGCCTTATATATAATTCACCACAGTTCAAAAAGTTGCTTTTTTTGGAAGGAAGTTTTTCAAAAACCTACTGACTTAAAATTATAAGCAACAATGTGTGAGCTAAAGAAAATGAAGCAAATAACTTTTCTCTGAAATGTAAACTCTTCTTTCCATGTATTTCACCCCTGAGATGCCTCACAACCCTCTCAGTAAAGAAGTTCTTCCAAATATCCAATCTAAAACACCCCTGGCACAACTTAAGCCCATTCCCCCTCGTCCTGTCACTAGGCACGTGGGAGAACAGACCAACCCCCACCTCACTACAGCCTCCTTTAAGGTACTTATAAAAAGCGATAAGGTCGCCCCTAAGCCTCCTTTTCTCCAGGCTGAACAATCTTAGCTCCCTCAGCCGCTCCTCGTAAGACTTGTTCTCCAGACGCCTTACTAGCTTTGTTGCCCTTCTCTGGACTTGCTCAAGCACCTCCATGTCCTTCTTGTAGCGAGGGGCCTGAAACTGAACACAATACACGAGGTGTGGCCTCACCAGAGCCAAGTACAGGGGGACAATCACTTCCCTAGACCTGCTGGCCACACTGCTTCTTATACAATCCAGGATGCTGTTGGCCTTCTTGGCCACCTGAGCACACTGCTGGCTCATATTCAGCCAACTATCAACCAATATTCCCAGGTCCTTCTCTGCCTGGCAGCTCTCCAACCATTCCTCTCCCAGCCTGTAGCTCTGCTTGGGGTTGTTGTGCCCCAGGTGCAGGACACGGCACTTGGCCCTGTTGACCTTATACAGTTGACCTCAGCCCATCAGTCCAGCCTATCCAGATCCTCCTGCAGAGCCTTCCTACCCTCGAGCAGATTGACACACGCACCTAACTCAGTGTCATCTGCAAACTTACTAAGGGTGCACTCAATGCCCTCATCCAGATCATCGATAAATATATTAAAGAGGACTGGCCCCAGTACCGAGCCCTGGGGAACACCACTAGTGACTGGCCTCCAACTGGATTTGACTCCATTCACCATGACTCTTTGGGTCAGGCTATCCAGCCAGTTTTTAACCCAATGAAGCATATGCCAGTCCAAGCTACGAGCAGCCAGTTTCTTGAGGAGAATGCTGTGGGAAACAGTGTCAAAAGCCTTGCTGCAGTCAAGGTAGACCACATCCACAACCTTTCCCTCATCCACCCAGCGCGTCACTTTGTCATAGGAGGAGATCAGGTTCGTCAGGCAGGACCTGCCTTTCATAAACCCATGCTGACTGGGCCTGATCACCTGGTTGCCCTGTAAGTGCCGCGTGATGACACTCGAGATAATCTACTCCATGAGCTTCCCTGGTACTGAGGTCAAACTGACAGGCCTATAGTTCCCCAGGTCTACCCTCTAGCCCTTCTTGTAGATGGGCATCATGTTTGCTAGCCGCCAGTCAACTGGGACCTCCCCCGGTAGCCAGGACCGTTGATAAATGATGGAAAGCGGTTTGGTCAGCTCCTCTGCCAGTTCTCTCAGTATCCTCGGGTGGATCCCATCTGGCCCCATCGACTTGCATACATCCAAGTGTTGTAGCAGGATGCCAACCATTTCCTCATGGATAGTGAGGGCCACATTCTGCTCGCCATCCCCTTCCACCAGCTCAGGGTTGGGGGATCCAGACAGCAACTGGTTTTGCTGCCAAAGACTGAGGCAAAGAAGGCATTAAGCACCTCCGCCTTTTCCTCATCTTTTGTAACTAAGTTCCCCCCCACATCCAGTAAAGGATGGAGATTCTCCTTAGTCCTCCATTTTGCATTGATGTACTGTCTTAGTGGAGGCAGTCCTGAGGCGTGGAGTTGATTTCCTCACCCTAGGCTTCTTCCTGGGTAGACTTTCCACCTCTTCCTCAGCTACTGGTCTCTCAAGTTCCAGGGCCTCAAACCTGTTGTGTAAGGGCACCTGGGAAGGTGGGGCCGGTGGGGGGGGGCATTGCCTGCAATGTCAAGGGACCTGTTTCCATTCCTCTTCAAATCCTAGGTCCCCTCCCTCTGTCCGACAGCAACAGGGCAGGGCATCCACCCCCGTTTGGAGTGTCTCCATTTCCATATGAATGAGTTTCACAGAAGTGTGCTGGAGTGTGTTCTGCTTTACAGTGCATCTACGTGTTATTATTTCATTGGATCCCTCCAACTGATGTCATGAAAGCCGCTAAAATGCTTTGTGATAGGTCATGCACTTCTAAGACTTCTTTGATTACATTTTTACAGGATAAGATTGATTGAAGAAGAAATCATTGAAGAAAATTTAGCATGAACACAAGGATAAATTAATTTCCATTAAGTCAGATGGATAAAGGTGAATAAATCTGCTCCTGACGGTAGCTATTTGTTTTTTGTTGGGTTGCCACTTCCACAGGCCAAACAACCAATTCCCTTCTATGGCCACTGAAATACTTCTGACTGATAGCATTTCATCCTGAATGATGCATCTAGCTTTTTGCCTGACCTGTGCAAATGGTGGTTGAAGGTCAGCAAAATGATTTTGTGCCTACCAATGTTTTTCTTTCCTTCTTTTCTCTGCTGCTGTGCAGTGACTCACTCATTTACCAGAAAGTCTTAATGCCTTTTCTTCTGAAAAGTCTTAGCATACATAACCATTCTCTTTTAACATCCCAGCTGGAAATCATATACTTACGCCTGAGAAACTTTATGGTGTGTGAGCAGAAATGGGAAGGAGTTTTCAGTATAAAGCTGCACTCAAAACATTAATGACTTACCCAGTTCTCCAGTGCTGCAAAGGCTATTGCAACCATCTTTCACCCTTTGTTTTTGTTATTTCAGTCTGGGCATCAGAAAAGGCAGGTCATTTGCTATTCACCATAGTCTATCATTAGATAAATGAACACTTCTCAAGTTAAATGAAACCATGGAACTAATTAAAACAGAAAGGCCATACACTAAAAGGACAGTTGGCCAGGATGCCAGTGTTGCTGGAGATCTCAAAATGGAAATGACATCAAGAAAAGCTCTAGGTTTGCCCAGTGCCCAAAATGGTTGAAGAGCATGTCTCACTGTTAAGTGGTAGTAACAGAGTCCTACATTCACTGTAGGCCTCATCTGTGCATAAACAGCAACCAGAGTATATGAGAAGAATTTTTAAATCTTATAGCTTTTTTTTTTTTTTCACCTCCCAGCATTCTACTGCAATTCCTCAGTTGACAGTTGTGAAAACAATCATGTTGGCTTGCTGTCTGAACCTGTCTTCTCCACCTATGCATCTGCTCTGCTACTTGCCTCTTTCACATTGGTCCCAATCTAAATGAGCTCAAACCTCCATCTAAGTTGTCTCCGTATATCTAAGGTGTCTCTGGGGCAGTCCCTCTTTTTCTTTGTGTCGTGGTTTAACCCGGCCGGCAGCTAAACACCACGCAGCCGTTCACTCACCCTCCCCCCTCCCTCTCTGGGACGGGGGAGAGAAATGGAAAGTGAAGCCCGTGAGTTGAGATAAAGACAGTTTAATAAGACAGGAAAATAATAATAACAAAATAATAATAACAATAATAATAATAATGATACAATGGTGATAATACGAAAGTAATAGTATGTACAAACAAGTGATGCACAATGCAATTGCTCACCACCCGCTGACCGATGCCCAGCCTAACCCCAAGCAGTCTGGCCCCCTCCCCCCAGCTAGCCACCCCTATATATTGTTTAGCATGACGTCAGATGGTATGGAATACCCCTTTGGCTAGTTTGGGTCACCTGTCCTGGGTCTGTCCCCTCCCAGCTCTTGCTGCACCCCCAGCCTGCCCGTTGGCAGGACAGAGCAAAAGGCTGAGATGTCCTTGGCTTAGTATAAGCACTGCTCTGCAACAATTAAAGCATCGGGGTGTTATCAGCACTCTTCTCATCCTAAGCCAAAACACAGCATTCCACCAGCTACTAGGAAGAAAATTAATTCTGTGCTAACTGAAACCAGGACACTTTGCCAAGATATGCTCACCTGTCTCTATCCAATCTTCTGTAAAATATATGCTAAACTCTTTAAAAGGTCCTAAGGGAAAAATAATCTCTCTATTCTGTCACTATGACTTCTGCCTTTTTACTTCCACTACCTTTCAACTCCAAGGTCAAGATGAGATGTAGGAGTCCACAGCTGAGTATAAACAAATGAGCATTTCAGTCTGAACTATCCATTAATAAATATACATGTGGGTCTGAAATTCAGCAAGAATTAGGAGCTGTCTAGTATTCAAAGGTTTTAGGGTTTAGGCAGCTGCTCTGAGGGATATTAATCACAACTGGACTTTAGTAACAGCTATCTGTCTGATTTCGGCAGATGTAGGAGGGTTCTTCAGATGCAGAAGATAAACAGTTTAAACTGCTATGGACATTCACATACCTATATCTAGATGAATAGCAGATGCTAATGTTGCCTGAGAACTGAGGATAAGCAGGATGAGTCATGGTTTGATACCATGGTTTGATACCATTTAAAACCTCCAGATAGCTAATTTATAGTAGATGAATTCAGGCTTTATAGAGTAATCACATCACCTTATTCCAGGTATATAAATTAGGTACCAAAATTAATAAGCTGGTCCTTCTGGCCAACAGGGAGACACTGGTATTCTAGAAAATGAATAAAAATTATATTTCAACTCTGAAACCTAGAGAAGCCTGCTGTTCTATGCTGACTTTAGAGGCTACGTTGACAATTATTCTTCTATCTAAGGTGATTGGATGCCTATAGACTCTATGAAATCAGTCTTTCCCCGGGTTATAAAGACTTACGTATGTATGAGCATAGCCTCAAGACTGAGATCCAGAAAACCATAAATGATCAGTTTAGGACGTTAGTCTGAACACGTGTGATTACAACGTTTGATGCAGCAGAAACCAGTATTTATTAATTCTGGGATGCTGTAGTCACATAGAAACTTTTCTCGGTAAGCTCTGCAGAGATTTCTAGAAGAGGAAATAGTTAACAAAAATCAAACAAAATGCATCAATTCATGGGTACAATGCAAATAATTTTGCTTTTCTATCAGGTTCATAGGCTAAAGCTGCCTATAGGCAGTTTTAATTGACATGCATAGCATTCATGAAATAGATAAACCATACAAATACTGACCTTACCAGTATGAAACAGGGCAATATTAACATGAAGATGCCCTTCCTCCATTGTATTATGATTTATACTGGAAGAAATTATGATGAAAAAAAAAAAACAACCTTATGTGCCCATGAACCTATTCAAGTTCGTGAAACATATTCAACATCTTTCATGTACTGGGGAAAATGTATGGTTGTTACAGCTCATGAAATGAATATATAAATCCTTAATTTTAGAGTGTACGAGTATCAAGGGAGTAAAGGATTGTTTTACATAAAACACAAATCTTTCAGTAGGATTTTACCTTACACTGCCAAAAATATAAAGGGTAATAAAGTTTAATTCACACCTTTAGTTTGAGTTTTGGGGTTTTAAATTGATTTTCTTTATGCTGTCCTGAAGAAGTCTGGTGTGTGACCCTTCTCCATTAAGTGTCTCCAACAACATAAAGACCTGAAGCAGATGCTAAAGCAACATTTGGATTCTTTTTGAAATCAGCATCAAGATATTCATGTTGGACTACTGCTTACCCACTGTTGGAGGCAGAACTAGGTATTATGTACTGCTGTGCACTTTTTGATAAATATTACTTGCAACTTCCAGGGACATTGACAGAGGTAGAAGCCTGTGAACTCTAAGCACTTGATAACTGAATTGGGGCTTTAGCCAGCTGATTAGTGTGATATTTATTATTATTATTATTTAATTGTTTAATCTGGCTTCACTTTTGTCAAATTCTTCTTGAAAACAGCAAAATTTATAAGGTAAAGGATATCAGTTTTTGGAAGCGTTAATGAGGTCTCACTACTTTCTTAAGAAATTAAATGTAAAATGTATATGAAGACATATGAAGACATAGTGTGAACCTGATGTGAAATTTCTATTTCATATTATGAACATACACTTGAGGTGATGATACAGCATGTGTGAAGTTGATCTGAAGATTTCACACAGTAAATGTATCTATGTTATGAAGACGCACTATTTTTTGATTGTCCCAGTGATTTTATTTGAATAATTGTGGTCTTTCTGTACAGTTTATAATAACGAGAATAATAGCGGCAACAGTCCTGATATCTAATATAACTAATAGCTTATCTTTTCAGGTTTGACTTTAGGCGTATCCACCAGATCAATCAAATTATGAAGATACATATTATAGTCATTCAGCCAACTTGCACTCCGAAGCAAAGGCACAAAACTGCAAAATTCAGTTTGAATGAAGAAGGGCAGAAGGCTATACTAGAAGAGGTGAATGATGGTTTATTGCTATATAATGCTGAATGATGCAATAAAGAACACATACACTTTTTCAAGAATGAGAATAACAAACTCAAAATAAGTAGCTGTCTTGGGATGAAAGTAATTAACCCTATAGAAATGACTTTGATGTCATTTCTCATTGAAAAATAATGTGTAACAAAATGTTTCATTTGGGAAACATAACTACATCTTAGGCACTGATCCTCAAATTTTCACCTTCAAGCTACCATAACTCCACATGCCTGAAGTCACAATTCACTGTTTCAGCCTTCCAAGGTGTAGTCATCAGCCTTCTCATAGTAAAGATAATTGTCTTTTTACTGTAATATATCCGCAGCAATGGAAGATGACAGTTTGTGCTGGCTAAATGGAACCCTACAGTACTGTTTCCTGATAACGCAGAAGATTATGTATGGCACCTGCACAACCCTGGGATTATGAAAGCCAGGATAAGAAAAGACAAAGAAAACCTTAGGGAAAATAAGATAATCTATATTTAGTCAGATTGTGACAAGAAGAAGAGAAAGTCTACTGGGAAAAAGCAGAATAGGACCTCAGGCAAACTTATTATTTTCAGCTAATTTTATGTAACACGTTACAGTGTGATGACCTTGGTAACAGAACAAGACCAGAGGTGAAGTTTATCCTTCAGGTGCTAATTAAGCTGTATGTAAACAACTTCACTGTGTGATAGCTCTGGTTTGCATCCTCTCTATTATGCCTTCCTCTCACATGCATTATCATCCATAACCCTTGCATTCTGTCTGCTCTTTGTCCTTCATATTGTTTCAGATGTTAAATCTCCCTGCAGTCTTTGAGCCTTTCATGAGATTTCATCATTTCTTTTCCTTGGGATATCACTCACTCCATCTTAAACACCCAACAAGAGTCATAAGAATACATCTGTTCTTTCCTAGACACTTGTTTAGATAATTGCCGTAATATCTTCTTCCAAGTTTCCTGTTTCAACAACTTCTAAAGTTTCTTCCTCTGCTTTCTATCTTCTATTGCATCAAATATAAATTCTTCATATTCTCCTTCAGGTCAGATAGTTTGTTGCTTTTCATTTATTCTTCATTAGTATTTTTTACAAACCCACAGCTACACTATTTTCACGGCCTTTGTTTTGGAAGTTTTTTCATGTAGCAGCATATATATATATTTATGTCGATATATGATCTCAGTCATCTTCTTCCTTACAACTAATAGCAATCCTAATTACAACTTACTTTTGAAAGTTTAAATAAGAAAAAATCATATAATGGAAAAGACCCAGCAACACAGTACATGCATTATTTCCATATGACTACAATGGATACTATGCTCTCTCACCTTCTCCAGTACAATGTAAGAAAGTTTCTGCCTTCTGTTTGCTTTTTAAGTTATTCAGTGTCAAAAATCTTTTGAGTTGTGAAACATCTAAACAAGTAAAATAGAAAGAGATCTTTTTAACACTCAGAAGAGGTCCGTAAGTCTGGAGGTAAGTGAATCCTACTCAGCTCTTCCATTCTTACCTTCTTATAGGGCCTTTTTTCATCTATGATTTGTAAATTATGCATCCTCAGACGCCTCCACATGCCTTTTTCTAGTGTTTCTCATTAAGCACCTACCTTCTTAGGCAGTGTTTTCAGATCTGTCTTTTGAAAAATCATGGACTACACTTATCGCATTCATTTTCATTATCACATTCAGCTCTGGGGCTCCCAGAGCTGGACAGAGGAGGACATGGACCTATTAGAACAAGTCCAGAGGAAGGATACAAAGATGATCAAGGGGCTGTCTCCTATAAAGACAGGCTGAGAAAGTTGGGGTTGTTCAGACTGAAAAAGAAAGGGCCCTGGGGAGATCTCACAGATGTGCTCCAGTGCCTATAGGGGGCCTACAGGAAAGCTGGGGAGAGACTCTGTCAAGGGTGTATTGACAGGACAAGGATGAATGGTTGTAAACTAAAAGAGGGTAGGTTTATGTTATAAATTTGGAAGAAAATCTTTACTCAGAGGGTGGTGAGGCACTGGAACAGGTTTCCCAGTGAAGCTGTGGATGCCCCATCCCTGGAGGTGTTCAAGGCCAGGCTGGATGGGGCTTTGAATAACCTGGTCTAGTGGGAGGTGTCCCTGTCCATGGCAGGGGGGTGGAGCTGGTTGATCTTTGAGGTCCCTTCCAACCCAAACTATTCTATGATTCTGTGATTTATGTGGCTGATAGAGATGATGAAAATGGGAGAGCAAATGCTTTATGTTTACTGTATAGTCAGCTGAGCAAGATGTGTATGTATTAGTTAAATTATATTAGATGTGTACACTTGAGTCACACAACAGGTATGTACAGAACAAGCCAGGTTTTAAGAGGAATGGCTCAGCCTCTGAAAGTACCACACTTGTGCCATTATCTACAAAGAAATCTTATGACTTGCTTAGAGCTTAAAATTGGTGTGATCAATCTAAGTCTTGTCTGTTTCTAGTCATATAAAGAGATACAGGCTATATGTTTTTTAGTTTTATATGTTGTTTATTAAGTCTGATCCATTGCTGATTACAGTAGCCATGATCTTATGAAGTCTCATTTGGGATGGTTGTCATATGTTCCTATTATAGACAGCTAGATAGGGAATTGAGAAGAGAGCAGAAATGAGTGAAGAGTTATAGCAAAATGTAGTCTTTTTTAAATATCTGAGAAGGAACTCTGGAACAGGACAGAGAAATAAGCCTTCCAAAATAGGCAAGTCTTTTAAAATATTTTATTCATGCCTGGTAATGTAAAGAAAAGTGGAAACTTCCAGTGGATCAGCTATATTAGCATAATATCATGTATTGATGGCTGACCTACTCCACAAAGTGTCTTCTAACTCAACATTGCTTATTAATTCTTCTCATGGCACTTTTTTTTTTTTTTTTTTAACTACTCCCTTTTTTTGGACGTATATATACATTTGCCTAAGACAAGCAAGCTGAGCAACTGACAATTTTTTAAATGTTTTTCCCAGCTGTAAATTGTTAATACATTTTCACTTAAAAAAAAAAAAATATATATATATATATATATATATTTTATTTCTAATGATATTACATTTGCATATTCTGCTTTACATTAGATATTTCTCTCTCCCCCTCTCTCTCTTCTCTCTCTCCTCTTTTGAACAGAGAATATATTGCAATCAAAAGAGCTAACCTCTTTTGCTGGCTAAGAGATATACACTGGAGAGAGCTTTCACAAAATCAAATCAAGTTTATGAACTACTATAGAGATTATGTCCTTGTACTCTTCCAGGAGAAAAAAATAAGAAATCAATTTTCTTTGCAATATTTATTTTTCAAAATAACAATTCTAAACCAAATTGGTAGTTTATGTGCAGAACCAAATAATTCTTTCCATGTCAAGTAGAGCAATTTTGTCAGACTCACTTTGCTGCTAACATGCATGTCATGCTGTTAAATATAAGCTGACAGAATGTATGACATAACTAGACTAGCTCTTATTATAGGGATCAATTTTTCCCTAAGGAAAAAAAAAAAAAAAAAAAAAAAAAAGACTTCTGTTTTTAGTATGGTTTTGAATTGTCAAAGAAAGACAATATTCTGGCGGTAAGGCATCCCCTAAGGAAATATGAGAGTTCTCAGTGAAGGTTGCCAATGATATAAGTATCACTGCCTACATCTTAGCAAAGTCCTAATTCTTCCCATCTGATTTGGGATATGACCATCCATGTTAAATGTCACTGAAATGTTTTGGGAGAGAAAGATTAATTGCTGTCCATAATCAAAATTTCTTATTCCCAAAGTCTCATTTTTTCTGAATGTGTGTTCCTGCAGGTGTCATTAAAACAGCCCCGGAACATAGAGTGTAAGGGTATTTTTGTGCCAAGCACTATTCTCTTACACAGGCAGCTGTACCTGCATGCACACAAACATGTACACACAAATGTACTGTTGCAAAATGATAGTTGCTAATGCCAACAAATGAAAAAATGAAAGCAATTGGCAGTTGGAAACCTTTTTTTTTTTATTTGACCTGAGAATGCAACAGCGAAAATCAAGATCAGAAAAAACATGAAAAGCATATCTCCATGCTAATCATGTAAGACCACTTAGATGAAACTCTCTAATAAAAGATACTTTATGAAACATTGCTTAGGGAGGACCTGAGATTTAAGAAGCTATCAGTAGAAGTTGAAGATTAAAGATTAAAGCCAGCTAAGGAAAGTTGTCTTAAATTTTATTTGGTGCTCATTTCTGAGGCACATCCAGTAAACTAGATTCTAGGTTCTAGATAACCCTTTCATGTTTTTACACAGATGGAAATTAAGAGAATAGAGAAATGACCAACAAATTGATAACAAATTAAATGACTATAGGATCATTCTTATAAATGCTCTGATGGCTGAGGAAAAAAGCTTTGAAGCACTTCTGCTCCTATCCTTTCCTTCTTAATCAGATAAGGAATTTCTTCTGCTTTGAGGGAGCAGAAAAGTAGTGGAGAAAGCACAAAACTAGTGTGTGCATGAAGATACAAAGTGTGTGAACCACAAAGCTTTTTGCACCCCTTGTTGAGTCCTGGCAATGCAGAACTGCTCTAACATGATTGAGAATCACTTCTAGTGTACTCATACATGTATGCATGTGGCTACAGGGATTGTGAAGCCTTACTTAGAAGCCTTCACGTTAGTTCCTCTGAAGCTAACTGTAGTCTGCAAGTCAACATAGTCACTGACTCCTACTAAGATTAAATAAAGTATTACAGCATATATCCCAGTGAATAATCTCCTACCAAAAGAAAATCTGTAATTAGATATAATAGATCTTTCCATGTATAATTTCTATGACCGTGTCTTCAAATGCTTTAATCTTCTCTCCTTCATTTCCTACCACCATCTCTTCTCTTTACTCTAGTTTCCTTTATGGATGAAGTAGCAGCTAAATAATATTTAAGGCCTATAGCCACCATTATATTAAGCTTGAATGAATATTTCTGCAGAAGCAGAGCAAGATTCCTGCAAATCTTTTATGAGGAAAATTCAAAATTTCTCTTTGTTAGTCAAAATCTAGCAGTCTTGTCATCATCTCTAGAGACCCACAGCAATAAGTGTTATGTGATTGATGGCTGGTCAAAAGCATATCAAAGCATACAACCACAGCTAGAGAGTATGAGCCTGTGAATCAGGACACAAGTCTGTATAGGAGAGGAGACTGTCCTGCTGGGATCTGTATATCTCAATAGACTGAAAACAAACATGCAATCACCTGTTTCAAACACTGCTTAAGAAGATACTTGTTTTAAAATACTAAATCAAATCAGTCTAGTTCTGTAAGAAGATCAGCCTTATGTGGATTCTTTTTCAGGGAGATAAAGATAAGCAAGTCTCATCTTTCAGCAGAAATGCACAGCTGAATTGTCAAATATGACATAATAAAAGGATTACTGGACAAGAGAAAATATTGGATTTGTTTTTACTTAGAACTACTTTATAGAGGACAGTTTTTAGCAAGTTTTTAGTGAACTCCTTGCTTTTGGGATTTTGGTTTAGATTTGGCATTAGTCTTAATTGCTGTATGTTTAATGATTTCACTTGAGTCTTTTATTCTAAATCCTCTATATATCATATAAATAGCAGACTCCATGTATGCTATAATCTTGTATGCAAATATATGCATTTAATTTCCACATATGCAAATTAAAACAGTATTATTCCTCTGGAGTTGGCAGACATGTTCAGTTGAAGCTATTTGGGGCTGCAGAGACAGAAGAAACAAAATTATGAGCCCTTTGGGGGGAACATTACCCCCATGTGCATGAGCTGAAGAGAACCATGTGTGATACATAGCAGCTCCATGGCCCTGTCCACCATATACCTTCTAGTAGAAGGCGGAACCTATGGAAGTTGCAGTGCCTTATATAAGCCTACAGGCAGGAGGTTGTGTGAGGGGTGGAAATGAGCCAGTAATATGGACTAGGTGCAGTTGTGGCTGTTTGGAGCTATTAAGAACAAAGCAGAGGTGAGGCAAGGCAAGAGGATTTACCTCTTGCCATGACACACAAAGAACCCAGTTAACATCCATGCTTTGTCCAAGCATTGTTTCAAGTTCTCAGCTTCCCTTGCGTCCAGCTAATCGTACCCACACTGGTGAGAGGGAATGTGTTGAGTTCAGCTATGTCCCTCCTTTTCTGGGAACCAGCTGTGTAAGTCCAGGCTCTAACCAGTGTGAGCTAGCCAAAGTGCATGTGTATTGGTGTCCTGGTTTCAGTTAGGACAGAGTTAATTTTCCTCCTAGTAGCTGGTAGGGTGCTATGTTTTGGATTAGGATGAGAAGAGTGCTGATAATGTGCTGATGTTTTAATAGTTGCAGAGCAGTGCTTACATCAAGCCGAGGACTTTTCAGCTTTTTTTCAGCTCTGTCCTTCCAGCAAGCAGGCTAGGGGTGCAGCAAGAGCTGGGAGGGGACAGACCCTGGACAGCTGACCCAAACTGGCCAAAGGGGTATTCCATACGATCTGATGTCATGCTGAACAATATATAGGGGTGGCTAGCCTGGGTTGGGGGGCAGCTGCTAAGGGTTGGGCTGGGCATTGGTCAGCAGGTGAACAACTGCGTTGTGCATCACTTGTTTCGTACACATTAGTAGTAGTAGTACTTTTATCATTATTGCTATTATTATTGTTATTATTATTTTTCTGTCTTAATAAGCTGTCTTTATCTGAACTCACAGGCTTCACTTTCCTGTTTCTCTCCCCCATCCCAGAAAGGGAGGAAGGAGGATGAGCAAATGGTTGTGTGGTGTTTAGCTGCTGGCCAGGTTAAACCACAACAATTGGGTTTACATTGTAAGATCTTGGTAGCTTGGGGGTTGCAGGGATGGCTTCTGTGCGAAGAGACCAGGAGCTACACTTACGTTGGAAGCAGCCATTTCCAGACAACTCCAACATGGAGTTACTGCTGGCCAAAGACAAGCCAATGAATGATGCTGGTTGCACCTCTATCAGAGCATGTTTAAGAAAGTCTAAGAAATACTGAGCAGCAGTCGTGAGAGGGAGAAGTGAGAAAAAGTGAGCCCTGCAGCCCCCAAGGTCAGTGCAGCAGGAGGGCAGGAGGTGCTCCAGGCACAAGGCAGCACAAGTTCCCCTGTGGCCCATGGAGAGGCCCCAGGTGGAGCAGGCTGTCCCCCTGCAGCCCATGGGTCCCACATGGAGCAGATCTCCACGCTGCAGCCCCCTCATGGGTGGAGGAGCCCCCGGTGGAGCAGGTGGATGTGGCCTGGAGGAGGCTGCGGCCCATGGAGAGCCCCTGCAGGAGCAGGCCCCAGGCCGGAGCTGCAGCCCATGGAGAGGAGCCCACGCAGGAGCAGAGGGTCTGGGGGGAGCTGCTCTCTATGATGTTGAGTTGCGTGTGATGTTCTCATGCTGGAGCAGGTTGTTCCTGAAGAATGTACCCTGTAAAATGGTGCCACAGTGGAGCAGTTCTTGAGTATGGAGCCTGTGAGAAGGACCTACATTAGATCATTTTCTGAGAGACTTCATCCCATGGGAGAGACCCCACTATGGAAAGAGAAGGAGTGAGGAGGAAGCAGTGGTAGCAACGAAGTGTTATGGACTTACTGCAAACCCCTCTGTGCCATTCAGGGGGGAGGAGGTAGAAAGACCAAGACTGAAGTAGAGCCTGGGAAGAAGAAGGAAAGGGGATACTGAAGGAGAGGGGGAAGGGATTGGGGGGGGGGGGCGGGGGATTGTTGTTGTTGTTGTTTTTAATTTGTTTGTGGTGTTGCTGTTTTTAATTTGTTTGTTTGTGTAGTTCTTACTGCCCTCCTCTGATGTCAATTGGCAATAAATTAAGCTAATCTCCAGGCTGAGACTGTTTTGTCTGTGACAGTATCTGGTGAGTCATCTCCCAGTCCTTTTCTCAACCCATGAGTTTTTTCACCATGTTCACTCCCCCTGTCCTGCTGAGGAGGAAAAGGGAGACAGCAGCGCAGTGGATACCTGGTGGCTAGCCAAGTGTAACCCACCACAACATAATAGGTGATTAATAGGTAATTAAGCATCAAGAATGAGATCCAGCTTTAAGTTGACACATCAAAAATAAATTGCAGACTTTAGAAAGATATAAAAACTTTTTTATACAGACAGATTCTATATAGCTCATACTAAAAAGAGGTGAATCTTTTTCTCAGTTATGTGGCTGATAATGCATGACCTCAATATTGGGACTTATGCCCCAGTGAGCTATTACTGTTACACACTCACATGATGTCTGAGAGCAATACACACCCTGCTGGCACACTAGATGCTAAATACTGACTTAGCCCTTTTCTGTAGCTGTTGCAGCCCCACATTTCCACTGAAAGAAAACTGGTGTACAAAGTATGATACCTGTATGCATGGAAGTTGGTGCTTTCCAACTAGATGACAGGTGCTGGGAGATGTGATTAGAATCTGATAACCAAGGCAGTGAGAGACCACATTTCAGCTTCTGAGCCATCATTGACCACTACGCTTTGGTTGCGGTCATTGAGCCAATTCATTACCCACCGGATGGTGGACCCTTCAAATCTATATCTCTCCAATTATGAAAAAATATGGATTTATGGATTCCAAGTTATGTTTATCTTTCTATTGTTCCTCTGAGTCCTAAGGTCAGTAGCTTCATTCCGGGGGTGGGGGTGTTATGTTGAGTTCCCTGCACCTGGAGTCCTCCACCAGAAGGAATATGATGTTTATGATTCATGTTTATGTTTCTTCTTGTTCAATCCATTTGGGTTATTTTTTATATTTGTTAGCATATTTTTATTCCTTGCTCTTTCTACTTTTGTCTGCAATTCCACTTAACATCTGAATTAACTATATTTGGTGCCTTTTATATGCTTTAGGCAGTATTGTCCGTTATCCCTAATGATTTTTAAGTCCGACCATTTTTTTATTGGCTGTTTGTGAGCTGTTTATTGCTGTGGGGTCCACAGTGCCAGTCTGTGCCCCATATACTTTTATCCAGTACTTGCATCCTATGTAACTATTTTTAAGACCTCCACTATATACAGTGGTATGCCAGGCCTATATTTCTCTACACAACATCTTTGTGTAAGAGTCATAAATATCTCTTTCAACAAAGAATAATTGCTTGTTATTGCCATCTGTATAAAGCTATGTTCACATCCTGCATAAGATAACACAAGTAAAACAAATTTGCCACAGACACCTGTCAATTAAAGAAACTGCTGTCACAAATAGACCAAGTAAAACAAAGCTGCAGACTGGTCAAATTCAGGCAGAGAAAGCCTGATAATCTTAATCCCAAGGCCTTGAAAACTGTAAATACTTGTAGTTTGTTACTAGCCATTGCAATACTGTATTGAGGAACAACACAGCTGTATACTGCACATGATTTCCTCTCCGGAGAACCTCATACCAAACCTCAAACCAGAGTCTGGAATACACAAACCCAAAAGAGGTAATTCCAATCATCCTCCAAAGGAGGGCTATGAAGATGCTGAATGGTCTTAAGGGGAAGATGTATGAGGAGCGGCTGAGGTTAATTTGTTCAGCCCAGAGAAGGAAAGACTGAGGGGAGGCCTCATGGAGGCCTGCAGGTTCCTAATAAGGGGAGCAGAGGGGCAGGTGCTGAGCTGAGGGACAACGACAGGACCCAAAAGAGTGGCATGGAGCTGTGACAGAGGAGATTCAGGCTGGATGTCCCAGAGCCTGCTGGAGTTCAGTTATTGTTTTGACAGTGCTCTCAGACATATGGTCTGATTTTTTGGGTGGTCCTGTGTGGAGCCAGGGGTTGGACTAAGTGATCCTTGTGGATACCTTCCAACTTGGGATGGATTCATAGAATCATATGGTTCTATGATTCTATGATCCCACTTTCCACAGGTTTCATAGTTTCCTTTAGAATAAAATAATAATAATAATAATAAAATAATAATCTGTAATCTCAGCTGCTTCCAGCTCATTTTAAGACTTGGATTTCTGTAAGGAAATGTGTTGATAAACTCCATTCGGGAAAAATAAGACAGCTTGTTTACATCAAATTGACGCGTTAAATACCTAGGTTGGAAACAAAGCAACATCATCTGCAGAAATTAGAAATCATAGCTCTGTCTATAAGTAAATTTATAGGACAGCAGTGTATCAGGGGATACAACTGTTCAAGAGGATAGGCTACACATGGATACTAGCACATGTCTTTCAGCTCTTGCTAGAAGTGGACATGCATTATGGTGAATTAATGGTATATTTATCACAAGCAGCATTGTCTAATGAATGAATTCTTAATAAACCTCCATTAAGTTTAGAAGTGGACTGTTTTAAGCCATTAGATCATTATTTTAATAAGGTATTTTCTACTGCAGAGGAATTAAAGCAAACACAGCGGTTCTTTGAAGCCAAATGACTGCTTAAGGTGCAATAAAAAACAAAGCAGAATTATTAATTCAAGGAAATATGAGACCCAGTCTAGGTAAGAAACCATACAGAGAAAGAGAAGCTTTATTTACTTATTTATTTATTTATTTTCCTATTAATGTTTGCTTGTTTGGAAACAAGTAATTTGTATTAGCAATATAAGAGCTTTGAATTTTATTACTGGAGGTGAAGTAGACTGACAGAGGTTCAGTGAAGAATGACCCTTTAGCTGTCTTATATTTCTTGGTCTTTTGTTACAGGATATTTAGTGACTTAGTTTGGGAAGAAAAGACAGTGTAATGCTTACGACATGAGAAAGTGCGAGCTTGTAAAATCTGGTGTTGCAGTTCCCACATAAAGGACAGAGAGGTGTCTTAAAAAGTATATAAGAGATATTTAGATACCTAAAGAGATGAATAATTGCCTGATGAGATTTTTAAATGCACTCGAGTCATGAAAAGTTAAGTGTAAGACTAGATGTCCACAGTATATGTGTTTCTCTCGGTTCTTATCCCATCTGAGCAATAAAAGATTTCCAATCAAAAGAATTAGAAAAAAAAAAATGACCATGAGTACTTGTATTGAACTTCATCTGATTTATCTACAGACTAATAATTATAAGTCTAATCCAGAGTTCATAGAATTCAATGAAATACTTTCTACTGAGATAATAGACTTTATATCAGGTTTTTGTAATTATAGTAAGTCATTCTGAATGAGGAATTCATCTCAGTGAATTGCAAGGTATTTGTGAATAATATGCTAACAGAAAATGGGCACAAATTATAAACTGCTATAAATCATTCACCTAATTATATTGCATCTAGATAGATAAGGGAATTATATATTAATAATTATGGATTCCATATAACCATTGGCAATATGATGAAACAGATTTATCATGAAGGATCTGTCCATCAGTAGAAACATTCACTGTGAAGTATTTCAGAGAGTCCTGTTTGACTTCAAGTCACCTACTAATAAACAAAGAATGGCTGGAGGCTGGCCCTCTTCAAAAATCAAGATCAGTGAAGGAAATGCTGTATGGCAGAAGCAGCGTTTTTAATACATTCCTCTTCTCTGAGCTCCTATTGTAGAGACTATGTCAGTGTGACCATGCTTTCAGTAAACATAGAGTGGAAAGAGATCAACAGAGAATATTTAGGCACAGGACCCAGCCCCGAGGTATACAATTCTCATGATTTCCCACAGGAAAATTGTGAACCAAATGATGTCCTGGATTATGTCCTTATTGAAATTAATGAGTTCAAAATTTTATCCTTTCAGCAGTCCCTGTATCTTTGGTGTGAATTTAAGATATGTGTCACTTCCTTACAACCAGCTTGACCTCAATTAAAAAAAAAAATAAAATAAATTGCTTAGGATCAGTTATGCCCAACACATAAAATGTATTTCTACCGACTGAAGAGAAAGAGTAGTTCATTTTAAATCTAGGAGTGAATCCCGTCTTTTCCTTTATTTCATGCTTTGCTGTGCGTGCAGTTATCTGTGTGTGCATGGCTGGTGCCGGATTGCACCCTTGTGTGTATGGCTCAGCATACATACATGCCTTTGTGCATATTCACATACTCTGTAGGTGCACAGCTTCATGTATTTGTGGCTTTCTCTGAGCTCTTGGCTCCATGCGTGCATGCTGGTGTGTGCAGGTACACATGTGTCTCTGAGTATGTATGGATCTGTGTGCTTCAAGGTGAATTAGGAAGAGGGTGTCTTCATGTTGTGGACATTTGTGCAAAATGCAGCTGTTAGTTTTGTTTCTTTCTAAGGAAAACACAGTGTATCTGTTTCATTGTGGCTTATCCCACTTTAGTGACCTAAAGAATTATCTGTAAATGGACATGAGATAATTCAATCTTCATGCTGCATTAGTTCTCAGCAGAAATTCAAGGAAATTTCAGTTATAGGATTTAATAGGGTGGTAAGGAGGCTATTAAAGTACATTGTATGGACTGCTTTATTGTAGTTGTTTCACATAATATCATGAAAATAACTCCCAATCATCACCCCCATGATTGTATATCTTGTCACTGTCATTTTCAGCCTTGGATATTGCCACCCCTGAATGTGTGTGAACATATCTCTGCAGAGATAAAACAATTACAATGGAAATTCAGAAATTTCAGTGTGGATATATGAAATTAAATCATAGGGAGGAAAAAACAAACAAGCAAACACAAAACTTCTGATGTTGTGCTTTTCTGTCCCATTATCCTGCCTGTAGAATTGTGCATGTGTGTGTGTTATATGTGCATGCATGTTTGTATTTACAACCATGTCAGAAACAAGGAGGTGAGTCAGGCAAAAGAGGTGTCATTCTCATGGTAAAATTTCAGGATGTAAGTAAAGTGGCACTGTTATTAGTGTTTCAGTGCCTGCTATTCATCCCATATCCATGTTTCATTGTGAACAGACATAGTGAATGATATTGCAGAGAGGCATGAACCAAATTTATCGGACAAAGAGTACAACAGATTCACCATGTGCTGAAAGCAACATGGTGTCTAAATCTTTGCAGGATTAGTGAGCTCGTTCATTAACTTCTCCGTTTTAGAAGCAAGGAGTTGTGATTTAGTGTAGCTTCATATCGCAGCCGGGATAAGAGAACTGCAGTTCTGAATGGGGCTTTCAAGTCCTACTCAGGATATTGAGGATGAAAATAGAAAGGAAACAACATAGACCTGGTGCTCCAAGAACAGCCCTTAAGTAGTCATCAATGCTACTGAGGTTTACTGCCTCCCTGTATTCTTGGGTCTGACAAAGACTGCCCTGTGAAGAGTAGGAGTCATTTCTTCCCTTTCTTTCATGCTTGTCATCACTCACCTGTGTGGGAAGGAGAGCGGCATTTAGATAACAGTTGCTCTCTTTCCTCTGAGGGATCTGGCAGTGCAGGCAGCCCACACAGGAGACTAACGACATTTCTCACGGACCATTACTCCCAGAGCGGGCATGCAGAAGGACTCACAGCTGAGCCTATTATTAATAAGGTAGAAGAGTGAGGCTGACCAGCAGGAGATGAGGAATTGTTCCTGGGAAGGGAGCAGAAGGCATGCGGTGGGGTCCACCACAGTGATGGAGTGACATCGCTGTTGCTCACTAATGGGTAACAAGTGCAGCTGGAAGAACTGCTGGGAACACTCCCCAGCACTCCCCAGCTGCTGCTGCACATCTGCTCAGCTGGGTGGCCTCAAGCCTTTTCCTTTAAGCTCCTGCAGCTGCCAAGAAGAAGCCAAGCTCTGCCTCCCAAGAGCTGTGAGGCAAAACACACATGCATTTGTTCCCATTGCTGAACTTACTAAGACATCGGAGAGGTGGGAACGATCTGACAGCTGTGATTAACAAACAATAAAACAAAACAAAACAAAACAAAATAAAATGAAGTAAATGGAAAAGAAATAAGAAAAAGGGAAAAAGGTAAATCATAACCACAGGTAATCAATACTCACTGATGGGTCTGCACTGTCGGTGCAAAGTTGGTCTCAGCTTGTTCTCAGCTGCAAACCTCTGTACTAATCAGTTTGTTTTCTTGTAATGATACGGCCAGTAACAAACTCTGCAAAATAAGCTTTGAAATCACCTGGAAAGCTGAGTGTGCTCAGCAACCTGACACAGACCTCAGCTTTTGTTTGAATGTAGTCTTGTTTGAGAAAAGTGAGATGACTGTTTTCAAGGAAGCATATGGCAGTGACTTTCCCAAATTCAACATAAGAAGAAAATTCCCTAATTTTTATCCCATCAACCTAACAACAAGAAAGAGCACACAGAAAGCAAGCATCTGAAGTGTCCTAGCAAGCTCAGGGTCCCATAGTGTTGTCTATTTTTCTTGAAAGAAATGCTTGGTTTTCCATTCTAACATGGCTGGATGTGGAAAACTGTAAGGCCAAAGGCCAGTTTCTTCAGGTTCACTTGAACAGCAGCAGACTGGCTAATGGCATTGTAGGAAGAGCAGCTCCCACAATATTCCAGTGATATGAATGATTTTGCAGGAAACATAAACTTGGAAGAATTGTGTGACACAATGAAATCCTGGGACTCATTTCTTCTATATTACTACTTTCTGGCTGTACACAGTGGTGAAGATCATATTATATTGGTCTTTGAAAAGGCGTGTCCACATATCTGCAAGTGGATAAACACTAGGAGAAGAGCTGAGCTTATTTTCATTAGAAATTAATTCCTTAATGACTTTCCCTTCAGAGCTGCTGAAAGAGATGCAAGTCTGTAACCATCATGGAGGCTTCTTATCTCTTTTGATTAAATCTCCACTGCCTACAGTAAACCAAAAAACAAACAAGCAAACAAACAAAAACCACCACAGTCTCTGAAAATCGAACTGTAATTCTTCTAGTCACTATTATTATTCCCTAATAATATTATTATTCCATATAAATTAAGGTTTTATGTTTAGGTTGTTCAGAGTTTGATCAGGAGCATGTATCCTCACCTGTATATACTTTGCCACTGAGACTCCCAAAAGGAGATTAACAGCTAAGCTAGTTGGCAAAGACATAAATATTGTTGTGGATACAACAAGAAATCAAGTCCTCTTTTTACCTGTTCTTTGAGGATAACTTCAGTGTAATAAGAATAAAATTCTTAGTATGCCCTCACCTCCTCATGGATATATTTTGCATTATTTTTGCATTACTTATTTATTATTATAGGAATATTGCATTATATATTATTATTATTATTATATTTTCATAAAAATAATTTGCATTATTTTATAAAAACAATTAGGTCTGCACTAGAGGTCAGGGATAAAAAAAAAACCTCCGACATTGCAAGAAATTAGAAGACTAATAACCACTTGTGACCACCGTCTTCATTGCAAACAACATATTCTATTTTTTGACTCCTACAGATGACTTTCTGCTCAAGCAGTGTACGCACAACAAAATTGTCTTTGGAAGCTCTTTATGTATTTGTATGCAATCTCAAGTGTGCCATAAAGAATTAAAAAAGCAGAAATTTCTAACTTTTCTATTGTCATCTCTTAGGCGCTTCTTTTTAATTAAAAACTATTATACTCTCCAAGAATAATTTAGCTGTACACAAGAAACTGCTGTGAAATAAATGACTTCTAAGTGAACCAGAGTTTCTTGAGGATGCACATAATGTCAAACAACCTTTGCAGGGGGAGGGAAAGCAATTTGTGGCTTTTAGGACTATCTGGGTGAATCAGTGTTGCTAGGCAGACTGACATCAGACTTGGATCAGAGCAGTGTAGGAACCATAGTTCTCATGAGAGCATTCAGCTTAAAAAAAAAAAAAAAAAGAAGGACTAATAAAAGGTCAACACAGAAGCTCCTGGTAGAGTTTTATTGATTTGCAGATCAAACATAGTGTCTACTGTGCATTTGTCTCCTAATTATCAGTTGATTATGGTTTGTAGTCACCAGGTACAGCTTAGTTGTATAAAGCGTGGCCCCTTGAACAATGACTGCTGGCTTTTTCATTTCGTCCCAACAAAACAGCTTTGAGTTACTTGCTATTACAGAGCAGTTTTCACCCCTCCACACTCATGAAATACATTTTATGAGATTGTAAACGAAGTTGTCTTATTCTCTGAGGTTATTTTCTACAGCAATTTCTCTATTCTTCTGTCTTTTTTTCTTTTATTTTGTATTTATTGGATGCTAAGGGGTAAAATGTAAAATAGCATCAGTGAAAGGAACTAAAAACAAATATACCTTTAATGTAGTGTGAGAGAGGAATTAAACTGTACTTCCACCTCCTCAGTCTAATAGCTTATACAATGTGAAATGGAACAGAGTAAGCCCTTTTACTATTTCAGCTCCTAGCAGTGTAGTTACAGTTAAAGATGTTTCACTTTTTCCCATTATGAATACTCATTCTCATGGTTTTACAAAATGTCATAAAAGTTCTCTCCTGATTGAAACTTACTCAATAAGGTCATAAACTAAGAACAATTTCAGAGAAACACTGGGTGAAATTGGGTTGAAGGAGAGTGAGGTAGCCTGCTTAGGCAAAGTGAGTTATCTGGGGAGCTGACATCCAGAATAGTATCAGTGTTCAAAATACTGTGTTGTAAAAAGATAACCTCCTGTGATAGACGGAATCAGCACCTTCACAGGGCTCATCTGCACTTATTAACACAGATCAGCAATGCATCATCAGTAGGTCACATCAAATGCATCAGTACTTTTTAGAACATTGAGTTACAGTACATCTGAATCATAGGTATAAGGGGGGGAAGGAGGATGAAGACCTGGAACTGAGCAGCCATGTAAGCATGACTTCTGTTTTAAGTTGAATCTCTACCCAATCTCTTATTGTCCTTTAGGTTTCAGCCTGTCTAAATGCTTTTTCCTGACATCGCTATTTTTCTTTGAGTTATTTATATTTTTAGTGAACATGCACTGTGGGTAGAACTGATCTGAGGATCTTCATCTGCTTCCACTTCACGTAAATAGTGCTGCAAAACAGAATCAAGGCTCTATGTAAACATGCGTGCATATATATACATACATACATACACACAGACACAGATATGTGGACTTACATAATGGGAACAGTTCTGTTTCATTAAAATCTTTTTAAGAATATGGAATCCCTACTCAAAACCAGAATAGAGGGATTACTGAAGCTCCACCTCTGATACCTATCCTGATCCCCAGCCTTGATAACATCCCTGCAATAATGATGCAAGATGTGGGTACAAGCACAGTCTACCCCTGCTTCATTCATACCTAATCTATTATATTTTTAAATCAAATATGTATCGAACTATAGGGTTCTGGCATCAGTTCTCAGTATCGGGGAATATTTATTTGATTGTACATTGTGGAACACATAAAAGGAAGAGACCGAGGATACGTAATCTAGTTAAGGAAGTAAATTAAGATGTAGTAGGATCAATTTCAGTGATGATGGAGTAGAGAATCTAGAACAGTTTCTGTTCTTTCTGAATTTTGATTTTTTTTTAGCAGTTTCATTCTGATTTTTTTCTTCCAGATTTTTTTCTTATACAGTTTCTTTTGCATTCTGAATTTGTGGGCTTACAGAGACACAGTAATTCATAGAATCATAGAATCATAGAATATCCTGAGTTGGAAGGGACCCTTAAGGATCATCAAGTCCAACTCTTGACACCGCACAGGTCTACCCAAAAGTTCAGACCATGTGACTAAGTGCACAGTCCAATCTCTTCTTAAATTCAGACAGGCTCGGGCAGTGACCACTTCCCTGGGGAGCCTGTTCCAGTGTGCAACCACCCTCTCCGTGAAGAACCCCCTCCTGATGTCAAGCCTAAACTTCCCCTGTCTCAGCTTAACCCCGTTCCCGCGGGTCCTGTCACTGGTGTTAATGCAGAAAAGGTCTCCTGCCTCTCGACACCCCCTTACGAGGAAGTTGTAGACTGCGATGAGGTCTCCCCTCAGCCTCCTCTTCTCCAGGCTGAACAGGCCCAGCAACCTCAGCCGTTCCTCGTACGTCTTCCCCTCCAGGCCTTTCACCATCTTCATAGCCCTCCTCTGGACACTCTCCAACAGTTTCATGTCCTTTTTATACTGTGGTGCCCAGAACTGCACACAGTACTCGAGGTGAGGCCGCACCAGCGCAGAGTAGAGCGGGACAATCACCTCCCTCGACCTACTAGCGATGCCGTGCTTGATGCACCCCAGGACACGGTTGGCCCTCCTGGCTGCCAGGGCACACTGCTGGCTCATACTCAACTTGCTGTCTACCACGACCCCCAGATCCCTCTCTTCTAGGCTGCTCTCCAGCCCCGTCTCATCGTCCAGTCTGTACGTGCAGCCAGGGTTTCCCCGTCCCAGGTGCAGGACCCGGCACTTGCTCTTATTGAACTTCATGCGGTTGGCGATCGCCCAGCTCTCCAACCTATCCAGATCCCTCTGCAAGGCCTTTCCACCCTCAACAGAGTCCACAACTCCTCCAAGTTTGGTGTCATCAGCAAACTTACTCAAAATACCTTCTATTCCTATATCCAGATCATTTATAAAAATATTGAAAAGTACCGGCCCTAAAATGGAGCCTTGAGGGACCCCACTGGTGACCGCCTGCCAGCCTGACGCAGCCCCATTTACCATAACCCTTTGGGCCCTGCCCGTTAGCCAATTGCTCACCCATCGTATGATGTTTTTATTTAGCTGTATGGTGGACACTTTGTCCAGTAGGATCCTATGGGAAACCGTGTCAAAAGCCTTGCTGAAGTCCAAAAAAAATCACATCAGCTGGTTTCCCTTGGTCCACCATACGGGTGATCTTATCATAAAAGGAAATCAGGTTAGTTAGGCAGGACCTACCCTTCACAAACCCATGCTGGCTGGGACCAATGACTGCATTGTCCCCCAGGTGCGCCTCAATAAGTTATTATTATATATATATAATATTATATATATATATATATATATATATATATATATATATATATATATATATATATATATATAAGTTATATATAATATGATATTATTATATTTATATTATTTATATATTTATATATAAATATATATTTTTTATATTTATATATATTTTATAAATATATTTATATATTTATATTATTATATAAAATTCTTTTCCTTGTGTTTTGATAAATTTACAGGCTGACTGGTATGATATACAGAACTAAAACACCTTTTCTATTTTTAAACCTTTTTCCAAGAGACACTAGAATAGTAAATAGAGTTTCCAGTGATCATACATGTAATGGATGGTTCAGTCGTCAAAGCAGATCAGAGTTACTTTTTTCAAAAATTATCTGACTGAATCTGAATTCCATTCTCAAAAAGGGTTTCACAGACACTGAAGGAGATTTTCCATACCTTAACTTACAGGTACCTACATCCCATTGCTTTTCTTTCCGATTTTAACTCCTGTATATTTCACTTAAATTGTCATCTATCATCATCCTTATGTAATGTTTTATTACCTAACTCCTGATTACTATAGCTATACAACAATAGTTGTATTTTATCACATGCTAAATGTGAGATTAAATGAACTGTAGTTGATTCCCTTTCTTTGCAGCTGCAAAGACTGTATCCTGGGCAGCTTGAATGACAGAGCAACCAAGATTATCTGAGGCTCAGAAAAAGTTGCAAAATAAAGGTCATTGTTTGCAACTCTGATTTCACATGTCTCAAGGAAGAATGAAGTCTACTTTTAGGGCTTCTTTGACCATATTACCTTGCTCTTTTTTTTTTTTTTTTTTTTTTTTTTTTTTGTCTTATTTTAGTTGTCAAAATAGCAAGAGAAAATATAGAAAATATAGAAAATATCACCATATCACCATGAGGTTTGTGGCAGAATAATACGCAGTGTCTAAATTATTTTCCAGGCAAGGTCATATTTTGTAAATTATAAGCAAAAACTACAACTTTAAAATCTTCCTTTCCAATAATCTTCACTGACTTCTTACATAAAAAGGAAGTATGCTATCCTGTAAAGAGCACAGACTGTAAAATAATTACATTCATTCTTATTAAAATGGCCAGTCATTTGCTGCAAAAATACAATTTGTGGTGGCAGAAGAAAGTAATTTGTTAAATAAGATATTCATCCAACTATTCATAATGCGATTTAATCAGTAGATTGTATGCATACTTCAAATATAAAATGTTCAAAATTATCATAGTGAATTATTAACAGCTGATATCTTGGGAAGGGGAGAAATACAACCCACATTTGTAATTCAGGGAGAAAGGAAAAGAGGAAAAGACAGATTAGATCAACCACTGTGCCACATTTTTCATTCTCTAAAAAGTTTCTCATCTTCTTGCTAAGCTCAGAGTCCAAAGTCCTAACTAGCATAATGTTTAATTCTTAAAAGTTCCTCAGTAAGCTAAGACCTTAAAACCTATCAGCTTATAATAAAGCATCATATTTTAGAGCTTTTGAAGATGTCACTTGAACACAGTTATTAGTCTAATCTACAGCACACGTTTTCCAGTAGCTTGGCCAGGGCCCACCAAATTCCATGCATATTGTATTGTAACATTTTCTGCCCTGTGGTTCCATCATTTGTTCACATAGCCCTTACTCTGCAAAAAAAAAAAAAAAAAAAAAAAACACATGCTTTTTTTCTCTTTCCCAGACAATACTTGTTGGAGGCTTCTGAGGCAGTCCCACTGGCTCATGAGATGAAAAATTCATGTATGATATGTTTAGCTTTTTTTTCAAAATCTGTCACTTTTATGTGTCTGCAGGAAAATTACCTGAAGCATATTTGGCAGTTTTGCAGAGTTCTAATACATGCTACCTATATATGTAAGCAATTTCCTAATAACATATGGTAGGGGGAAGGAAACCTTTAGAAGTACTTTGTTTTAGAAGTACCTTTTCACTCCAGCCACTTTCAATAGCCTGTAGAGATCTACAGATTTTATATATATGTATGTATGTATATTTCAGACAAAGCATAATTTTATGCAACAAATGCAATGCCAAAGAGCCATGATATGCTGTTTTTACATTTTTGTATTGTGTCTGGCATATTCTGGGCTGTAATGCAAAGGATTAAAGGCTTATAATACATCTTGCTCACTGATATTCTCAGTGTATTGGAAAAAAAAATACAATTCTAATTCTGTGCTTGTTTAAAAATAGCACAAATAATAAGAACCTATTATAATACGTGACAAGAAAGTACATCGATCACATTTACTAATCTGTTATGCTTCAGAACATGTCCCTTAAACAAAGAAAACCTTTCATTCCTGTGGATCTGATTCTCCAGTGCATGAAACCCATTTTATTCTAAGGTAATTTCATCTACTTTAATAGCATTATACTTTGATAACACTGGTGTGATGGAGTAGAGAATTAGTCCTGTTTATATAAGATAGCTTACAGCATACATATCCTATAAAATAACCAAAGTCAGAATTTAATCCTATTTCTATTACTTGCATTCTGCAGTTGTAGTCAAATGCAGGAAACTATGTTCTGCTTCACTCATGTTCTGAAATAATATTCCTTGTCTCTCATTAGGGCCCTTAAACCTTCCTGAGCGCTGTGGTAGCACAACCTCTCAGTCCTGGATGGGAGGTGGCTAGTGCCCACCTGCTTGGAACATGGACTGGGCTTCAGTTCATGCACTTGGCTGCTCCATCATGCTCTGCATGCTCTTGAAATATGTACTCTGGTGCAAAGTGATTTTGCTGGGTTAGCCTCTCTGAAGTTATGCTAATAAATGATAATGGAAAGTTAAGCCAAAAATATTAATGTGTACTGAAGCAAAATGTTGTTATTGTATCTGCTTGGCCACCACAGCTATGGCTGGGAGTACCAAGCAAAGAAAAAAACAGCACAGCATGCAAAGCACTGCTCTCTGAGCCTTCATCAGGCAGTGCCACATTTTGAAATCTCATTCACTGACACAAAAGAAATATGCTAATTTATTAATAAAAGAATAGTAGCGTTCTGCCATTATTGACAAGTGGATTAATTGTGTCTGAGAATAAAATAAATTCATAGTAAAGGAAAGGCAGTGAAACATGTTGCTGTAGCAGGACATAGGTGCTACATATTTCCTGAATAAAAATCATAATTGAAGGACAACAGAAATCTACTGATGCCACTGAATATAGTGATATCTTCTTTATATGAAACTGCTTTATTCTCCAGAATCAATATTGTATGTAATTCTAGTAAATCAGATATACAGGTAATACACCAGCCTCCTAAGTACAGATTATAATTAAGTTTCCACCGAGCTCTCATGAATTCATAAGCACAAGACAGCAATAATTTATTTGGCATAGAAAACAAAATGACAAGACACCCGGAGAGACGCCTAGACAATTGCTCAGTTTCTTACTGCTGGGAACTTAGTACTTGATAAATGAATTTGTAAAATATTCAAAATGGCTGTGTGTGTGATCACAGAGTGGAGCTGTCTGAAATGACTTATGCCAGCATGTCTGATAGCTCCTAACAGCTATAAAAATACAGCTTTTTGGGTTAGATTTACAAACATTTTGTATCAGCCCAGCAGCCAAAAATAGCACTAATAACTTAAGTGCTAGTGATTACACTGGTACAAAATAAACGCACTATTTAAGAAGTTAAATCAGTTTGGTAGCTTTTTGAAAGCACTGGAAATATCCAATAATTGGGATAGATTTTTTTTCCCCCCTTCAGTTTGTGAAAGACTCTTTGTATGCTGTGCTTCAAAATAATTCCTCAGGTGTGTTCAGGCAACTGCTCATGTTTATTGAAGGTACTTATACTCACAAAGGAACAAGAATATTACAGATGAGCCATTTAATTTCTAACTTGCATCCCAAATTAGTTCTCATTTTTGTTAAGATGCCACTGATTAGGGCATTCAAATTTATGTTTACTTAACAGTGGAGAATGCTGTTTGCATGTTCTTGGTACTAGCAAATTCACTTTTGAAAATGAATAGTCTTTCCTTGTTCCTTAGGTGGAGGAATGTATAATTTAAACTATTTAAAACCACATAAGCATTTAGGATGGCTGGTAAACTAAGAGCTTCACATTCACAAAATGGATCCATCTCCACAGAACAGTAACATAGTCAACACAGTCAATGTAGCAGTTAGGAATATGGAATAAAAATATGGTCTTAAGTCAGCAAGTCGGTCCTGCATGCTCTTGTTGAGGATAATCACTTCAATCAGCCTGGCTAAAACAACAAGCTTGCTGGATTTAAAATTCTTCTGTGGTTTTATCTCTGTTGCTACTATTATTGAAAAGCTGTTGCAGAACATGTTATAATTATCTTCCTATATTCACTTGAAGTCAGATTATATGTATTTGCACACCAGTTTTGTTCTCTAGACTGTGTAGCTCTTCCTCCTGCTGTTAACTGTCCAGAAATGTCTTTAAGAAATTACATCTTGTGGTTTCATTTTATGGGTTTGATCAAAGAAAGCTCTTTCATTTTTCTCCCATTCCTGGAGCACTTCTAGAGTGCCACTTCTAATTCTTTTTCAGCTTGAATTAATCTTTTCTGAAGATGAGACAGTAGGATGGTACTGAAGTTTCTTGTAGTATTATATAAATAGTCTATTCTCTTTACAGGGAAAACCTTGGCGATTCATTACCTAAAATCATTTATCACATCTTCCTCCTCTTCCTTTGCTGTTTCTAACTGATAATCTCCCTGTTGATGATAATGTGCATGAGCTTCCTTTCTATACTATTTATTTATTTATTTATGTATTCTTTTCTTTTCTTAGATGTCATCTGGGTCTTTTGACTGCCCCATATATTAAGAATGCCACACATCATTGTGTCATGAACAAATTTAATTAGCAGACTAACTTTCAGTTTAGATGAATACTACTTTGATATTTCTTTCAATATGTCTTGCAAAGATGAGTGCAACCCATATTTTGACAGCTTGTTCTTTGCCTCTATGCTTCCTAATATCTAGGACACAGCCTTCTTTGTTGAAGATTTTTCTTTTTTTGCATTTTGTATATGTGCCTTTCTTATTTGCTACCATCTTTCTTGACTGATTGACAATCCATTTCGGAATAAACTCTTCCAACAAGATTTCCTCCTCTTATTAGGGACATGTTCTTGACATAGTATAATCTTCTGACCACAAAGAAATTTCAGATGCCATTGAATTATGAGAAAGTAGTCTTCTTCCAGTTCTTTGCTTAACTAGTTTCAAAGCAAAGTCTTATATTGCGGACATTGTTTGTTCATTCCTATATATAATAGAAGCCAAATCAAGATCAACTGAAATGAAATCCAGAAAGAAAACTTCTGTTATAATGTCCTAATTTTCTTTCAAAATTAAAGCAACAGTTCCTCTGAGCATTTCTCTTGTGATTTCCTGGGAAACTGTTGGTTGTCATCTCCAAGACTAATAAAGCTGTAATTGCAGTAACATCTGATCTCTTTCTGGAAACAAAACAAAACAAAACTAAACAACAATAACAACAAAAATCTTCCTAATCACACTTTTTCCATAGTGTTTACTATCCTAATAAAAGGAGAGACATCTCTGCCCTCCTTAAGATCCAAACCTACAGTAGCACAAGTTCTTCCATTTTGTTTCACAGGCACTACACAAGATATCACTTCAAATCTCTGCTGAAACTTAACAAAATCCTTATTCTAACCACTTTGGGAGCCTGACTACAATCTTGCCATATTAATTTTTGCTTCATCTCAGATATCTAGTCTCTCTGACCTATGATGCTCCTTTTCCTATTGCAGTAGCAGCTTCACTTATCCTAAGATAAAACAAAGAAATATCACATTTCCTCAAATATTTTTTTCACTCTTACTTTGAAGTTTTTGTTTGTTTATTTTGATTTTAAATAGGTTGCAATGGCTTTGTCCCAGATGTTTCTCTTCTGAGGTATGGGAAACATATTATTTCCATGAATACCTTTATGTAGTTGATTTTCCCTGAACTGTCTTCATTTAATCAATTCATTAGTCACCTCTTTATTATCTTGTCCTATCAACTTCTTTCTTGATGGACCTGAAAAAATGTACCTATAATCAACTGCACTTTAGCACTGTTAAACATCTTCTGTGGGCTGACTGTCATCATGGGGATAAAATGTTTCCTGACAAATGACATTTTTGAGAAACTGTAGAAATAAAAATGTCAAAAAGTCTGGACCATATATGAAGAATTTCTGATTAAGACATTAAAAATGGTTCCAGGTCAGAACAGTTAAATTTCTGAGGTAAATTTTCAAGTGTACTAAAGATACAATACAGAGTTTGTGAAAGGTCAGCTGGAAACTAGTGCAAGGACAAACAGGGCCTTCAACTTGAATGTTTTAAGTGAGGTCGGAAATACATTTTATGGTGCTCCACTATCCAATGGGAAGCAAGTGTCAATGAAGTTGATAATGTACAAGACAAGAAAGACTTTGAAAAAATCGTTTCTTCTACCAAAATATTTGTGCCTGTAAGATAATCACTATATTTTGCTATATATTTAAAAATACGATCAGACAGGTTTGTTTCTCACACATCCAGCAATTGTTTTTTTTTTCATTTTCAATAGCAGTAAAGAAAGTTTGGAAACTAAACCAGAGATTTCCATTTGTGCTATAATAAAAGTCTAAAGCCATTTAGACATACTCAGAAAACTCACAAGAAAAAAACGAAGGATCCAGCTCTGACAGCTACCTCCTATTCATCTCTCATTAATAAGATATAAGTAGGTGTGTTCATTGTCTCAGTGGTAAAGAAAATGGATAAAAGATTTGTACAGAAAACAAGGAAGAAAGCAAAGGTGAGGGAAGCTGGGTTGCAGGCCTTGGTTTCAGGGAAGCCACAGAATGAAGTTCAGCTAGAAAAGAAGACTTCATCCTCAATTACACCAGTACACTAGAATTATTGTCCTCTACAGGTGATTTAATGACACAAACTGGGCTAATGAAAGACTATTCAACAGCCAAATGAGCTGTTCATTTGTTCACCACAGGTGATACTTTTTTAATAGCCCAGAAGCATATCTGCTCAGAGAACTAAACTAGCAGAAAACTCATACGTTTTTTATGAGTACAATGACAAACAAGAGAAGCGGCAAGAGTGAAACCACTGTTTTCAGATACAGTTATTCATTAGATTGGCTTAATCTCCTGCCAAATCACACATGACAATGAAACTGTGAGACACAATTCAATATTGTAAACCAATGCAACTGAAGAAAGCTACCTGGAAGGACTGTTATTTCAAAGGTGAAAGTCAACAATATTCATATAAACTGGGCTATGGGGAAGATCTCACATCTGGAATGCTAGCTGGGAAGAAGACAGTAGCACTTTCAAGAAAACTGTGGCAATACCAAGTGAAACAACAGTGTCAAATTGATGTCTTCAGAGCATACATGCTGGGGTTTTCATTCCTTACTCTGACAATAGTTTTCCATTTCCACTCCATGGACATGGACATGGACATGGACATGGACATGGACATGGACATGGACATGGACATGGACATGGGGAGGGGAGGGGAGGGGAGGGGAGGGGAGGGGAGGCGAGGCGAGGCGAGGCGAGGCGAGGCGAGGCGAGGCGAGGCGAGGCGAGGAGAGGCGAGGCGAGGCGAGGCGAGGCGAGGCGAGGCGAGGCGAGGCGAGGCGAGGCGAGGCGAGGCGAGGCGAGGAGAGGAGAGGAGAGGAGAGGAGAGGAGAGGAGAGGAGAGGAGAGGAGAGGAGAGGAGAGGAGAGGAGAGGAGAGGAGAGGAGAGGAGAGGAGAGGAGAGGAGAGGAGAGGAGAGGAGAGGAGAGGAGAGGAGAGGAGAGGAGAAAGAAAGAAAGAAAGAAAGAAAGAAAGAAAGAAAGAAAGAAAGAAAGAAAGAAAGAAAGAAAGAAAGAAAGAAAGAAAGAAAGAAAGAAAGAAAGAAAGAAAGAAAGAAAAGAAAGAAAGAAAGAAAGAAAGAAAGAAAGAAAGAAAGAAAGAAAGAAAGAAAGAAAGAAAGAAAGAAAGAAAGAAAGAAAAAGAAAGAAAGAAAAGAAAGAAAGAAAGAAAGAAAGAAAGAAAGAAAGAAAGAAAGAAAGAAAGAAAGAAAGAAAGAAAGAAAGAAAGAAAGAAAGAAAGAGAAAGAAAGAAAGAAAGAAAGAAAGAAAGAAAGAAAGAAAGAAAGAAAGAAAGAAAGAAAGAAAGAAAGAAAGAAAGAAAGAAAGAAAGAAAGAAAGAAAGAAAGAAAGAAAGAAAGAAAGAAAGAAAGAAAGAAAACTTGTTAAGCTGCGAAGAAATCTGTTTAACAGGGATGAACGAATGGATGACACTGAAAGAACAGACTTGGATTTGACAATACAGGAATGCTTTATGTTCAGGATACTGCTACTCACCAGCAAAGCTTCTCTGATTTTGTACTCCTCTAAAGACAACTTATGCAAACATGAGTGTACAGACACTTGAATCCTGAAGTAATTGTATAATGACAATTTGAAATCTGATCACCTAATGCTGTAATTTCTAGCCTATCCTTGTTTCTGTGGTGCTAAAATGTTTATTTGCTAAAGCTTTGCCTGGGATTTTTCACAAGTGAGTCCCACTGATGTGAAAAACTTCTGCATTCTTCGTTGGTAACTCAGTGCTCAAAGATCAGTCTGTTAATCGACAGGCAGCCTGGACTTTCTAAGGGTTATGTAAGTCATTTGAAAGTGTAAAATTGAAGCAGATGTACCAGCTTGAGGATAGAGCTACATGGGAAGAGGAACAATCCTATTTGATTTGGAATTTCCCTGTACTTGTGTGTTGTTTAGGAGCTTTAATATGAAATGGCATACTACAAAATGAGCTTATTTGTCAGTTGAATGCTGTAACACATACTTAGATTCCTTAGGTAGTCTTCCCAAGGTGTGGTGGTTTTACTCAGGTGGGCAGCCAAGCTCCACCACAACCGCTCTCTCACTCCCCCTCTCCTCAGAAGGAGGGGGAGAAAATACAACACAGAGAACTCGAGGTTTGAGATGAGAAAGGTTTAATTAAAGGGAAAGGGAATGGGAAGGAGAAACAGATACAAAAGAAACAATCAGTCCGCGCGGAAGCACAGAGAGAGAGAAAAAAATTACTCTCTACTTCCCATCAGCGAGCGGTGTTCGGCCACGTCCTGGGAAGCAGGGCCTCAAACGCGTAGTGGTTGTTCAGGAGGAACAGCCCCCTCCCCCACGAGAGCCCCCCCTTTTATTGCTGAGTGTGACATCAGGTGTTATGGAATATCCCTTTGGTTGGTTTAGGTCAGCTGCCCCGGCAATGTCCCCTCCCCATCACTTGCCCACCCCCAGCCTGCTGGCTCTTGGGGGCTTAGGAGTCCTGATGCTGTGCCAGCACTACGCAGCAATAGACACAACACTGGAGTGATATCAGTGCTGTTCCAGCTACGAGTGCAGAGCACAGCACTGTGCGGGCTGCTGCAGGGAAAAGGTGACTCCAGCTCAGACAGACCCAACACACAAGGAAAAAAAAATGCAAACAATAAAGAGAATATTCTAGTTCAGAGATCCTTAGGCCCTTCTTGTATGAGCAGCAGTTTTAATTATATTATAACAAAGTTCCTGTTTTGGTTTTCTTTATGACAGATTCACTTAAGACAGATGACAGAAAGATAATCCCTCATTCAAAGAGCTGCCAAAAAAAATATATATATATTTATATACATATATATATATATCACCTACCAGAAAGAAGTTTAAGGGTAAAATTTAACTTTTATTGAGATAAGAATTAATTTTATTTTGCCTATTAAAAATACCAGTTTCTGGAGTAACCCCTGTTTTGCTTCATGTCTTTATCCTTGGAAATCTGTCCTCCAGTGCAAAGAACTACAAAATTCCTTGCACTTTCTCCTTTTCTGGTTTGAGGTTAACTCCCTGCTTTTCCTGTTTAAAACCAGATATTTCTTACATTTTCCTGTGTTTGAAATAAAACACTGATGAAAGTAATGGGAAAATTGTGAGGAGAGTTTCTGGAATCTCTATCACTATTTGAAACTGAAGAGCTCAGGAGCTGAAGCTAATTGCATCTCTTGTGAAGAGTTTAACCAATTATGCATATTTCACTGTGGCTACGCAATATGCTATTGTCATTGTAACATGTGGGAAGCCTCAGGAGCCAAGACTGTAGGGGCTTTATCTCTTCTTTTCAATAACTCAGAAGAACAGAGAATCTAAATTGAGTGCTTTATCTAATTGTAACTCAGAGAGTGAATTCATATAATGTCATCTGCTAAAGGCCACCTATTTTCTTAAGTAGGGAAGGGAGCAGTGGAAGTGAGATGGGAATGTATAGTCAACCAAAACGCACATTAACAAAGTCTGAATCTATTATTATAAAGATATTGTAAATGTAAAAGTTCTGGATTATAGTTGTGCTTTTTGTTGTTGTTGTTGTTTTGTTTTGTTTTTCTTTATGTACAATATATACATTAGTGCCATATCCTTCAACAATTATATTGCAGTAAGGATCAAGCCTTGTGTCCCAGTTTTCACATACTATCCTATAACTCTTTGGTGGACAATGAGCTGGCAGTTCTTTTCTTCATATAAGCAGGAGACGCACAAATAAATGAAAGTGCTCAAAACCATCCCATGTACTTTTATCTATCTAAAGACTGAACAGCTATAAAAACATTATTTTCCACTCTTAGTTTCCTTAACCCCTTCAGTGGTTTTCAGTTTTAATGCACAGCCTTTCAAGAAGTTCAAAATATATATCACCTTCTTCCATAAAATATTGAGTTTATTTTTCCTAGCTAGTGTCTGTATTTAAGCTGGATCTATATCTCTCCCTGAAATTTTCTCATTTAAAAGAAAACCAGTGAAGATAAATAGTTTAATAGAATGTTTGTTCCCTGGAAGAAGTATGACCCTGGTAAGTAATTGTGAGTGCCCTATAAACTGAGGCATCACACCAAGCAGAAGCTGTGCATAGCCAGATCCCCCCTGGATGGGGGGATCTTCAGGGGATATCTTGACAAGGAGAGCTGAGTACTAAGATGCCTCATGAGACCCAAGTATTTATATATTGCTGGCATTGCCAAACCTCTTCTTCAGTGCTGTAGAAGTCAAACTAGCCTAGAACCTCAAGATTCAGCAGTGAAATCCCAGAAGCACTTCAGACAGCTGAGTTATTGATGGTAATCACTAGCCTAAACCCTGTAGGATTCATTCCATTTATTTTCCTTACAAGTCAAACTCACAGATTACTCAATCCACATTTAACTGTCTATGAGGCTTTGCGCAATTATGATCCTCCTGTTTTACAAAATGGCTAGCTGTTGGGACTATTAAATTCTTTATCTGAAGAAACCTGAGCTAACATTTCCAGATTCTGCTTGTTAGAGATGTCTGACTTTTAACATGATACTTAAATATGTATAGCTCCAGGTAATAAATTAAGTTGAGTGATGAACAGCCTGAAAGTTATGACTTAAGAAATGCTGAGCATCCACCTTGTGAACATAGGCTAGATTTTTCTCAGTCCTATTTGGGATGCAACTCCGCCTTTAGTTTACTTTAAACATCTGCTTTAGCTGCACTGTGCAGAAACTTTTTCAGTTATGTGAATATAAATCTCTGCAACAAAAACTTGATCTGTTCAAAACAAAATAAAACCAAAGAGCTATCAAAGCTCACTTTAAAGGTAATGAGGAATTGACTTTTTTATTCTGGATTTTCAGAAAAATCAGAAGTGATTGGAAACCTGCAGTTTTTAGAAATCTTCAGCCATGAAAGCATTAACTTGTTCTGGGAGAAATGGTATTGCTATCCACGACTCCCCAGTCCAATATTTTCCCTCAAAAGCCCTCACTCAATACCTACTTTAACTGACATGTCCAAAAGTTAGTCACCCTATACTTCTGTTATAAGTGCTTCTACATGGCAGTTTCTTCTAATCTAATAGGTGAACATGGTAAACCTGAAAAACTCCCTTTTCTGTCGGTGCCTGCAGTTCAGCATGCATACACCTCAGCATTTTTGCCATATCATGATGGATCATACTGTAACAAGCCTTCAGTGTTCACAGATTGCCACAATTCAATAAAGTTCAAAGGGACTGTCTGCTCAGCACTACTGCTACATGTGGGCAACTGCTGTGTTGTGAGACTTGCTGAAATTCCCTGCTGATTCAAGATCTAAGAGTTGAATTCCAGAAACATGGGCCATAGTTCATGGATTTCATGGACATACAAATCTATGACCTCTTGCTTCAAAGAGCACCACAGTAAGGCTGCTAGTGAGGGTTTCTTGATGGAACGTTTCTTCCCTGATGGAAGATGCTTCCCAGCCAGACATGAGAATATTTTTTTGCTCATCTCTTCTAGGCTGAAGCAGCTTGAAGGAAGTACTCCTCATTGCTTGAGGATGTATTTTTCTTCTACTTAATTAAACAGCATCATGGTTGCTGAGACAATAACTTTCTTTAAAATAACAGTGTTTATGTTCTTTTACCCTTCTCTGCACCTTCCAAGTCACATCTATCCATGTGATATTTCAGAGTGAATTTGTATTTCAATGTTGCCAACATTTATGGCTTCACGTCTTCCTAAACTAGCAATGTGATTATAAATGTCTACCTCCTGGTATTTATTATTAATATGAATATAATGAAGTGGGTGATTAAGCAGTCACTGGTTACTCCTGTAATCACCAGACCAGCCCCCTAAGGAAACTGGGTTCAATAATATGTCACTAGAATGATAAAATCTTAATGAGTCATCAATGAGATGCAGAAATGTGAGGCTCAGCAGAGTTCAAGTCCTGTTTATCATAAAAATGAAAGGAGATGAGGCTGAGTGTAGAAGAGAAATAGCATGAATTAGAAAGATAAATCCTCTGATAGTGGGATTTGCATTACCTCTCTTGGATCTTTGACAAATAACACCTGGTGAGGATCTGCCCCTCATCATTAGCAAGGTAGCTACAAAATCTTTATTTTCATATATAGTCCTATTTCCACACACTCAGCTCCTGCTTGACATCTGCATTAATTCAGAGTATCTCAGAGATAGGACTACCTCCTCCACACCTGCCCCTCTAAGCTCACGTCCCCATCTTCCTTTCACAGAGACTTTCTGTGATAGGAAGTGATTTACAGAAAAAGAGTTTCCAAACCCTTTGGCATCTTGTATCTGCTTATGCAAGCATGTCCTGATTAATTCAAAATTCTTCTTGTTCTAATAATCCTTTCATTTCAAAGCTTCTTTGTAGTTCCTTCACTATCTTTTGTTGGCATGCAAACGAGCAACCTCAGGTATGGATGTTTAACTTTTTTTGTTCTCCTTTTTTCCAAATCTTACGAGTTTGGGAAGCTGTGATATGCTCTGGCTTTTTCTTCCCTGAATGTATTCTTCATGCCATTAATAATTCATATTCTTAAGAAAGGAGGGAGAAAAAAAATTGCTCAAAGCCCTGTTAGACATAAAGAAGTGACAATGCTTCCGGAAGAATGACTGCAGGTCAAGTTCAGGCTTGGGAAAAACGGCTGCAACTCTATTGAACTACTTCCAGATTATTCATAACATCAAAGCAATATGTCAACTGCTCAATAATGTATCCTCCTCCAACCTTCAATTAACCTTTTTATTCTTAAGCATTTAGCTTGGTAAGTCACGCAAATGAATTTATTGAGAAGGTAATAAACAGTGAGTCACAAGAATCATGAGCTGGGTGATTAGATATTTAGTTATATGGTTTATTATTTATTAAACGGGATTTTGATGAACTATTGAAGCTTTAACGTTAGTCTTATTTTTTTTTTTTTTTTAAGTATCGTTGAGAATTTTTTCTAAGTGCAGGGATAATTTTCTAGGAGCTGCATATGACGTGATCTAAGGCACATATATTTTCATTAGTAATCTGATATTTCAGTACTTCATGTCCTTGAGGTACAGCTGTTACTCTATAAGCAAGTAATTGATGCAAAAATAAAAACAGAGAGAGCAATTTAGGTACCTAAACCTAGATACCTAGCACTTTCTCAGACACCTTCAGATGTCCAAAGCATCAATACAAGACTGGTTAACATGACACAAGACCTACAGGACATACAAATCATTCTGCAAGTCACATAAGGAATCCCAGAGTCTCTGCAGCATTATGTATCTGTGTTTACATCTGTTACATGCTCCCACATAGTCAAGTGACCACATTTAGCTAGTTACCTGATAAAGCCTGATGCACAGTAACTCTGTGTTTGTGTATGTGTATTCTTTCCTCAGATGGATGGTATTTCAGCTTAATTAATGGGCAAAGTCCATCTGCATGAAAACTTCCCAGAGGTCAGCTGAAATATGGTAAGGTTACCCTTTATAGGTAGGAACAGGGAGAAGTCAATAACTGAAGTAGAACTTCAAATCTAACCTACTATTACTCATTAACCTAAGTCTGGCATATGTCTTCATTTTGCCAAACAAACAAACAAAAAGTGTCATTAATGACCAAGGCTAGCACTAACATATGGTGTCCTTACATAGAATAAGCATTCAGTCATACAGAACTTGCTTGTTGTTTTAAGTGACACTGTTATGGATTTGTTTTTTGTATTGCAAAGATAGCTCAGAGCAGAAACAAATCTGCTTTTGTTTCATGATGTCAGACAGTGGATTTTAGAGGTCCAAAGTGCCTGTGTGAACTTCTAGATTCCTTCAATTTTTTCAATTTTTCCACATGCTTTAGTATACAGATGGTCTTGAAAAGTGATATATATACATAATACACCTATACTTATAACCTATATCATACCTATAATATATGTATGTATATATATTATTTTTTTTTCCTGATGGGATCAAGAAACTGCCTGACCTATAATTTTTGAATAAAGATGACTGTGCAATTTCCTTGTAAAAATTGCATGTCTACTTAAAAATAAATAAATAAATAAATAAATAAATAAATAATTGGGAAAATAAGTAGTTACTCTTTCTTCCTCACTGTTGATCAATCATGAATTATGCACATATCCCTCATGGGTCCAGTGTACTATGTTTTTTCTTAAGCAGTAGCTCAATATTTTCTACCACTCTGATAAATCTTTCAAAAAGGAAAGGGTAAGTCCCGTTTCTTGAGCCACTGTTCAGGGACACTGACTTGTATGGTTTGTTGAACAGCTTGGTTTTACATTGCACAGCTGAAAGTCTGACATCCAAGTCTTTACAGTCCACCAAGGTCACAGGAATATCAGAGCTGTGAAGTGTGCTTTCAGTTTCTTGGATGCTAGGAAATGGCTTGAAATTCAGCCACAACATTTCTTCTCTGGTAGAGTCAGATTTTTTTTCTGATGTTTTTTATCTTTTTCTTTATAGAGGTGTAAGATAATAATGGTGTTCCAAGGAGCCAATATTTCTTTCCTTAAGGAGAATTAGGGGTCAGGTACTTCTATAATGTTCACAATATCTATGATAAAAGCTGTTCAGTGAAAAGTAACCCAGGGCTTTCTGTTCAGGACCAAATGTATTTTAGACATCTTTTCTGTATATGTTGTAAAAAAGATTGTGTAGAACTGTTGAAGAAATTATGCAGATTATGGGTTAACTAAATAATGCTTAAGAGAAAAATAGTATGGTTTCTTTCAAAATGAGTGGTTGCAACCAAACCATGAACACTGACATATTTTTCCCACTGCTATAAACTGCAACTTCCATTGTAAGTGAAATAACTAAGTAACCATGTTAAATACACGTCTAAAATAAATTTTCTCTCTTCATATTGAAAATCCCACTGTTCTGTAATTTATTTTATGCTCTAAGCAAGTTTACTACAGAGAGATTATTTGTAGGGTATTCAAAGCAAATGGAATTCAAATGCAAAATCATGAGCATTTATGGCAGACAGAACTAGAAGGTTCACACAATTTCCACCAGAGAGCAAAGATGAATCTTGTTCCCCATGCATATATCAAAACATCACAAAGAACAGTCACAAAGAACACTTGGCTGATATAGTTCATGAAAACTCTTTAACAAATACAAATTACTAATGTAAAAACTTTATTTAAAAGTTGCAGAGGCCATAAAATGCCTTATGCACTTCAAAATATTCAAGTGCAAGTATCAAAAATAAATAAATAAGTAAATCAATGTCAGAACTAAAATCCCTCTCCTGGAGGAGAGAGACCTGGAGGTCTTTAAAAGATGTTTAGATGTTGAACTTAGTGATATGGTTTAGTGGAGGACTTGTTAATGTTAGGTCAGAGGTTGGACTCGATGATCTTGAGGTCTCTTCCAACCTAGACAATTCTGTGATTCTGTGATACCCAAAAATTAGACCATGTATCTGAGAGCATTGTCCAAATGCTTCTTGAACAGCAGGCTTAGTGCCATGACCACTGCCCTGGGGAGTCTGTTCCAGTGCCCACCACCTCTTGGTGAAGAACCTTATCCTAACACTCAGCCCGACCCTTCCCTTTTCCAGCTCCATGGCATTCCCTTGGGTCCTGTTGCTGTCCCCAGAGAGCAGAGCTCAGCGCCTGCCCCTCCACTCCCCTCGTGAGGGAGCTGCAGGCCGCCATGAGTCCTCCCCTCAGCCTTCTCTAAACTGAAGTGTATCATGTGCATTTGACAAACTATTCTGTCACTTTTGCTGATATCTGTTATTCTTTTGTCTTGGAGCTCATTTCGTATTTTTATATCCAGCTGGGGAAAAGCTTGACATACTCACACCTTCCCAATATGTTACATGGCTGCTTGTTAGTACACAGTAGGAAACTGATCATAAAGAATCCCAGATCTACTCTAGGTTCTCAAAGAGATGCATGCTGTGCACAGCCTGAGGGACTGAATTGTCCAACCTGATGTAGTTATCCTAAAAATCAAGATGGAAAAGAAGATAAATTGGGGTCTGACATATTGGCACATTGGCTCTGCATCCTTGGTGTGACTGTGCTAACTCTCTGTTATACCATTTTAATTTTGCTAGCTTCCTACTAAACCCAGTTCTCTGTTAGTTTTATGACCCCACTTAATAATAATAGCAGAGAAATAGATAGGATTTTAACAGCAGTTAGCAGTGAGATTTGTGTTCTTCTTTCTTATTTCTGGAGAATATATTAGTGTTTTCTCAAAGCTTCTATCTTCCTCTTTGATTTTTATTTTTTTTTGGCATCTTTGTCTGCTTGTTTGTTGTTGTTGTTGCTTTCTGAAACAAGATATTCCCTCAGAATTGAGTGGCATCCTTCACACAGTAACAGAGCTATCATGAAATTATAATTCCATGGATGTTGTTTGAGAATGCATCTTTGTCTCTATCTGAATGGTGGGCAACAGAGCTGTAAATCTAGCTGCTGCTCACAAGTCAGCAGGGTGTGTCTTCATGCTATCTAGCAGTTGCCTTATCCACAAACCCTGTAAACCATTACAGATTTTTTCCAGGTCATTTCTGATAGAAGCCTATGCAGAGGGAAGCTAATGCATAGACATATCACTAGACTTTCTTCTGCGAAAGTCTGTTCAGAAAAAGAGGTCAGAGCGTCAAAAGTATTCAGTTGATTTAATGTCTATGAACTGATTTGTTCTTAAAACATGAGCAAATTTAGCAGAAGTTCTTGACAACGTCTTAGTTTTTCTGTCTAACCAGTAAAAGAGTCAGCGGAAGTGAAGTATTAATTGTATCTTATATTGACATATAAGACTAGGTGTTTAAGATAATCATCTGCAGCCAGGAGAGAGAGACTGGAGCTCATGGATACTCACTTTTCCCATCACGTCTATAATATTCACGCTACTCACAAACAACATACTTTACTTCCTTGGTTTTGATTTCAATATTTAATATTTGTATGATGAAGTTTCACAGGTCTATAATAGTGATTGGGTCTATATGAGAGGACATTAGCCAGCAGTTTTGTGTTCTACATGAGAGGATATTAGCCAGCAGTTTTGTGTTCTACATGAGAGGACATTAGCCAGCAGTTTTGTATTCTCCTCCAACTTCTACACTTAAGTTTGAGGAAAGAATATCTGCTCCTTAATATCACTAACTATTCAAAATCTCCTACACTAGCTGTTCAGAGCAAGAACGGCTTGACTGATAGTCCATTATATTAACAGTGCAAGTTGATTTTACTTGTTGAAAAAAAAAAAAAGGAAAAAAAAAAAAACATTTCTACTGTTGAAAATAGATTTATTTTCTCTATCTAAGCACTTGTTTGAACTATAAAGAAAAAAAAAAAACAAACACTTTCAGAGAAAATGAAACACTGCATGATACTGGTACACTCAAATTCAAGTTAAATTAATACTTAGTAAAGACAATTTGAAATGAAACAGGACATTAGAAAAAGTATTTGTAAATCAACAAGCAAAAAGGAGCTTCTACTGGTACTATCATGGATTTGGGAGCAACTGACTCAATTAATCATATGTTCAGTTTATTCTTTCTCTGTTATGAACACACAGTAACACTGAAGATGGCACCTTGCAACCCAATATGAGGCCAAGTCTCTAGATGTTACCTTTTGGCCTTTCTTTTCCATATGTAATTATACACCGAACATCAATCAAGACATTTTCTGTTTAGGAGGCACTTTCTATTTAAAATGAATGGCAAAGTCCCAGAGAATGAAAGAGAGGCAATATTGAGGATAGATTAAACAGCCAGAAGAGTGTTGAGTAGTATGAGAAAGGACTGAAAAACATATTCGAAGAAGATAGAGATCTTTAATTCAAGTTTAGCTACTTGGAGATGAAGAACAAGAAGAACATGAGGACACTAAGTTGGTCAAGTATACTTCTGTGGTTATGAATCCAACCTACAAGAATGGGGAAAGAACCTCCTTCTTTTTGGTGGATGCAATGAAGAGAACATAGGGTGTGTAAAATGTCTTCTTCCATTGATGATTTTTCAGTCACCATCTGACAATGTCTCCAGACAAATTAAGTGTCTGATATAGTGGAAACACACAATGCGCTTTGCCTATTTCTGAGCCCTAAAGGGCCAGGCAAATTGCTGCTGTTAAAAGATGGGCACCCATGTAATTTCTCCTCTGAAAAAGGAGATGGAAAAAAAGGATTTTTTTCATCTGATGTCGTATACTATCTTGTTTTATCACATCCTAGTGGTGGTATCACATCCTTTCCTTTTCCCAAAACACTATTTTCATTGTGGCTTTCTCATAAAGACAATGAGTATCTAGACAGTCTAGGAAAGATAGGGGAGATTCATACTAGCTTAATATGAGCATGAGCAGGGATATACAAAAACCATCAGCAGAAGCTAATTCACAAAAAAAAAAAAATGGGGTCTTTTTTTGAAAAATATATGATGTTTTTTGATTTTTTTTGTTTGTTTGTTTGTTTTTGTTTCCTTTTCTTTTATTTTTAATTTCTTGGAGCTGCAACTCATGATTCCTGCTCATTTCAGAGTCCCATTATTATTTTTATATTTATATATTTTTATTTTTTTTTAATCATTTGATTCCTCCCACATATACACATTTCTGCAAGTAAATAAGTAGGGTTTAGAACATCTGGGGATGCTGAATGAATTATGCAGAAGACTCAGCTAGACATATCATATATATATAACCTGCATCTTTCTCTTTTTCTCTCTCATTCTCTATTCTCCTTTTGGCCTGGAAATGAGTGGACCTCAGAAATCTCTGTCTTGAACCTGTCTTCAAAATCAATACACCTCTGTAAAGCATTTTGGATCATTAAAAGTCATGTTGAAATGATCATACTTTTCAGTCTTGAGAACAGGGCAGCACAGTGCTTGATTCTCATAAAAGGAGCCTACACACCTCATTAGGAAATTTGTCAAAAATTACTGACGATTGCTGGCAGTGCTTCAAAGTGTCATGTTGTTCACAAGGCACTCATCCTTAGCATATTCTTGCTTAAAGCTGAAATGAAATCTCACATTTATCGTTATTTTTCTGCAGGGCTACAATCTTTTAGTCTTATACTCAGTAGATATATGGCTGATGTTTTAATGCATGGTTGGGTGTAGGCAGACCTTATCCATGACATTTCTTCCTTCCAGGCATTTCATGAATCTAATAAGTAAATAGCACTGTCTAAAGTCCTTTCTTCTCTGTTATGGCACATACACATGCAATATACAGCCATCTACACATCCACACATCCTAGTGTCTGTGTCTTGAACCCTTACCCCATTCTACGTTATTGCTGTTGTCCACAACCCCATTCAATATAAAGTACCTGTTTTGGCATAAGAAGTTATTCTAAGCCTGAAGAAAATCATGCAAATGATATATTTTCACTTAGGAAATGTTGAAGCAGGACTTCTTAAGATGTCTCCATAATATTTTAAAAGTCCTGGCAGTCAGGTCTTGGTGACTGGAAAAATGGAAACATTGCTCCCATTTGTAAAAAAAGTAGAAAGGAGGACCCAGAAAACTGCAGACCAGTGAGCATCACCTCTGTGTCTGGGAAGATCGTAGAACAAATCCTTCTGGAAACAATGTCAAGGCACATGCAGGACGAGTAGGTGGTCCAAGACAGCCAGCGTGGCCTCACCAAGGACAATTGTGCCTGACCAATCTGCTGGTTTTCTACAATGGAGTAACTGCATCAGTTGACAAATGATCAATGTCATCTATCTGGAATTCTGCAAGGCTTTTAACACCGTCCCCCATGACAACCTAGTCTCCAAATTGGAGAGATATGGGTTTGAAGAGTGGACCATTCAATGGATAAAGAATTGGCTTTAAGGTCACACACAGAAAGTGGTAATCAATGAATCTATGTGGACATAGGCAGTAGAAGCCAGTGACAAGTGGTGTACCTCAGGGGTCTGTCCTTGGATTGGTGTTGTTTAATATCTTAATCAATGATATAGACAGTGGGATTGAGTGCACCTTCAACAAATGCGCAAGTGACACCAAGCTGCATGGTGCAGTTGATACGATAGAAGGAAGGGATGCCATCCAAAGGGACCTGAACAGTCTGGAGAGGTGGGACCACGTGAACGTAATGAGGCTCATTCAACAAGTCTAAATGCAGGGTGCTGGGCAATTCCAGACATTAGTACAGACTGGGAGAAGAACTCATTGAGAGCAGCCCTCAAAAGAAGGACTCAGGGGTATTGGTGGATGAAAAGATTAACATGAGGCAGCGGTGGATGCTTGCAGCTCAGAAGACCAACTGCATCCCAAGCTCCATCAGCAAAGGAGGGGCCAGCAGGTCGAGGGAGGTGATTTTCCCCTTCTGCCCTTGTGAGGCCCCCGCTGGAATGCTGTGTTCGGCTTTGGTGGCCCCAGTACAAGAAGAATGTGGACAGTTCCTGTTGTTCCGATGTTAAAACTGTGTCTTTGGAGTCTGAAGTAGGAACCTGTAAAGCAGCTGGTTTCATCTGCCCATAGCAATTACTTGTCCCTATATGCACTTCATGCTTAAATTGATTGAAAACCTGGACAGATTACTTGGCAGTAAAGCTCAAGAAAGAGAAAAACACCCTCTTGCAGAGCTTTCCATGTCACTGGACGCCACCATTATCTCCCACCCTCCAAATATGGCATCTTCTGGTGTGAGCTCTTCCACTGCAGGTAAACTAACAGCTGAGACACCTCCAGTAGCTGCCCACATGCAAAACTGTGGTTTGAGGAGACTGAAGAGCCCTTCTGCAAAACTTTCCTTTAACTAGGCTACCCAAGTACAACTTTCTGCCTGTTCAGACAGACTCAGAACTACAGGTGGAACTGCATGGTCTTTAAGGTCCCTTTTAACCCAAACCCTTCTGTGGTTCTGTGATTCTCTATGGGTTAAAGATTTTGCCAAACTAGGAGGATGAGGAAACCAGTCAATCTATTCATAAAATTATAGAATTATTATGGATGGTATTCTTCTACTGAAAACAGAAAATGTAAGAAAATCTTTCTCTAGCCCATTATTTGGCTGATTGGCAAAAATATGTTTGAGGACAAACTTTGTAATTATGTGCAATTTCCTTTTCACACTGGATTTGGACTTTGAAAGACATCTTTTCAGCATGGCACAGTCTTGACAGAGCCCTTTTCTTAGAAGCTGTGTAATTCATCTGATTTTTTTTTTCATCAGTACCCTTATAACATGGTTGGAGACAACATGAGCTCACAAAAACAGGCTTCTGTCACCATACACCCAGGGTTTTGTCAGTGTAACTAAAAAAAAATTAAGCTGTGGAGCTTCTTCTACTACTGTCTGATGTATTTTCATGGGCTTGTTATTAAACATTTCTGTGGTGACCATGCAAATGCTGTTGAATGTGACAATGGGGCTTGGTATGCAAAGACTACAGCAATGTTCCTGCCACCCCTGAGGCCGCTCACAGGATGCCTCATCCTGCTTGTGCACATGGTGGTCCTGCAGCAGCTGCTGAAGTGCTATATGGTTTGCAGCACATCATTCAAAGATAACCCCCAATCCATTCTGTAAATTATGATGATTTAACTGTTATGGCATGAAATGGATGAACTGCTTGTGTTGTGAGGGTAGAGGGATAGTCAGGTTCCTTCAAGAAAGGAACAAGTCTCTCAATTCTCATAGCAAGTACCTGGGATGTAGATAATGCATTTGGACACTCTTGAATTTTTTAACCTGCATGCCCAAACCTGCTTCCAGTAGAATGAACAAATTTCAACAGAACTTGAAAACAGCTCTTGTCAGAGAAGCTTCCGACTGATTTTCGTACATTCACCTGCTTAAGTACAAAGGATCTCTGATATATGTTTGAAATCAGTGCACCAGCAAGAACCCAGCAGCCTTTGTACAGGCATGGCTGTGAAGCCCCAAGACAGCGTGGAAGCAGGCTGACCTCTTGCTCTTTTTCAGCTAGGATGTGCAGCTGCTGTGCTGCTATTCAAGAGGCTCCGTGCTTCTGTGCTGACATTTTTTTCCAAGATGTGTCAGTTCCATGAACAGAGAAATTCAGCAAAATGAGGGCAAGTGTCGCCAGTACTTAGCATTGGCAATGCAGGGGAAAAGGTGCCATAAAAGTCAATATTTCAGCACATAGGAACCCAACTAGATGGCTGATCTATAGCTGCCATGTGGCTGTCATACTGATTAGCTCAAATAGCATGTCAACATCACTAATACACATTTTGCTGAAATTACGAGTTCCAAAGCTTTAGTCTGAAATAAAATATTACATATTGTGATAGACAGAACAAGGACAAGCTGCTACAGACTCATCTACATCTTAATCAAGCTCTGAATTAAACAGGAGGCTTGATCTTATTACTGTAGTCATCTATTTGTGATTTCAGTATGGAAGAGAAAGCAAAGGAGAGATTTTTGAAAACCTCTCTCTTGTTCCTCAATAGCAGACGTCCTTTCAGCAAAGCTGAGTCTTTTGTACAGGATGTGTTTGCTGTGCATGTTTTCCAAACAAGAGGGCTTGGAAAACAGAGCAATCTGGCTCAGCTGAGATGCTGCGATCCTTGAAGTGGCTTGTTTGTGCAAATAATATGTAAAATCTGGACACTCAAAACTCAGCTGCATTCTTACATTTATATACCCTTCTTTTTGTTTCTTTATTTTTTTTTAACAATGTTTATTTCTGCATTCCTCTGGAGGTTTCTTAAGAGGGAGGCAAAAATATTTTACTCTTCAAAAGAAATAGGTTGGAAAATTCAGTAGTCTTTCATGTCTCTTGCCAAGCACAGCAATTACACAAGCTAGAGCAAATATTTAAAGAAAAAATAAATATATATGTATTTCTCTTTGGTTGCTTTGTTGATAGTAATAAAAGAATGAGAAGATACAGAAAGCTTGAAATGAGAACTATGGATAGAGAAACTGAAAAATGAATTAGCACAAAACTGTCCAATTATCTTCCCACAGGATAAAATCATAGAATGAGTCATAGAATCATAGAATGGCTTGGATTTCAAGGGACCTTAGAGATCACATAACTCCAACCATCCTGCCATGGGCAGGGATGCCAGCTGCTAGATCAGGTTAGCCAAGGCCCCATCCAGCCTGGCCTTGAAGACCTCTGGGAATGGGGCATCCACAGCTTCTCTGAGCAGCCAGTTCCAGTGCGTCACCACCCTTACACTGAAGAATTTCTTCCTAAAGTTTAATATAAATCTATCCTCTTTTTGTTTAAGACCGTTATCCCAATGGATACAGGATGTCTCCTGTATTTAAGGAAATTCTTCCAGTTTGGGGGAAAGCTTTTTAGGAATAACTATCAATTAAAAGTGTCACATCATTATGGTCTTGTCATCTAAAAACACCTAAAATTGGCTGTTGGAGTTGAGGAAATATCCTGGTTGTCTCAGTCCTAGTTCCCAAGAATCACAAATATCTTTAATATGTTACTCTTTGTTAATTATGGGGCTGTAATTTGTCATTGTTTTTTAATTACCTCTCTTTAAAAATGTCTCCCAGAAAATAGCAGAAGGTTAACCATAATCTTGGAAAATGAGAATACAAATCAATCATATCAAGTATGGATTTTTTTATTTTTTTTATTTCTTTGGTAACTTACTGTCTATGCCCCTCCAAAGACTCGAAGACTGCCCCTTTTCTGGAGAGTGGTGTGAAAAAAAAAAAAAGTGTTGAAAAAATCTACTGTTAACTTAAAACATTAGGTCAGAAACTAGCTTAAATCCAGCGCACTCCCTGACCCCACTCTGCATTTCCAGATCACTGCCTGCATCTGGGCTGCCAATGGCTGAATCACCCGTACTCACAATTTGAGGATGACCTTAAATCTTGTCCTCATCTGCACAAGGTGAAACTGAGACCTGCTTCTCTTCAGTGGGATGCACAGCGGCAAAAAGGGGTGGCTCAGTAGCACTGTCTGGCCCTGTCCTACAGATGTGCCTACAGCTGGCAGCCCTTGTCCCTATTTTTCCAGAGTCTCCTCAGTCATCTCAAAGCCATGGAAGTGCATAAGAAGTTTGCATTCAAGAAATGTCCTCAAATGAGGACAAATCTCCCCCAAAAGTGATATAGATATTGCTATATTTATTTTCTTCCCTCCCTCTCTGTTGTTTAAGATTGATGATGAAGAATTCTACTTATTTGATGTGAGGGATTATTTGGAGGGCAAAGGCAGAGGTGTTCTGGTGCCTTTTTCTATATACATACAGGTACTATGTTAGTCTTCTACGGATCCACCTTCACATGCTTCTTTCTTACTGCTTCATTGACCTCACTTAATGTCCTCCCTAACTGGCATAGATGTTAGAACAGTCTTCTTAATGCTCACTTTTAATAGCTTTCTTTACCTAGTTTTAGACCATTACTCCTGGTTTTACCACCTTAAATATTTCCCCCACTCTTTCATATTATTTCTTCAGAGTATATTTTCTTGTCTGCTGTTATCATGGCCCTTCACTATTATTTTCTCTGAGCTGTATTAAGCTTCCAATACAAAGAGATAATCAGAGATTCACTGTCTCCTTACAATTTACCTCTACATGAAAATGGCCTTACTTAATCCTTGATAATACTCACCTTATTCTGTTTATATATGGAACATTTTAAATAGAAAACAAAAAAAGATCTGCAACTGAATACACATTTTTTAAATATTCAAAATATGCTCATTTTAGAAAATAAAAGAAATACAACTGTGTGGCAGTGTACTGTTAAAGTTTTCATGAAGAAAAATGTGACTATTAATAAAAAGAGACACATAATCAAGTTCTGCAGCACACATCAGCTGAGCATCGATACAGGCTAGAAGTTGTCCAACCCTTGTAACCAGTGGGGTCATTTATTCAAGCCTCAGTAATGAGACTGAATTTTAGGAATCTCACAGACACCAGGCTATTTCCCTTCATTACACTGTAAGTCTCTGAGACATCAGAATCTCTCTCAGAATGCATGGATGGCTCTGTTTACCGTAGACTCCTCTCCTGTAGTGTAACACAACAACTTGAGGATGAGAGTAGTTACTATTGCTGTCAGGAATTTATATGATTTCCTCCCTTGATACTGGATAATTTTAATAGGTTTTTGTTGGTCGGTCAGTTAGTTGTATTTTTTTTCCTGTTGTTTTGTTGTTTGTTTTTTGGTTGGTTGGTTGCATTTTTTATTTTTTATTTTTTTATGTGTTCCAATATTCAGAAGCCTAATGCATCATGTGGATTAATGAATTAGCCTAAATTTGGCAGACTATCATTCACTTCAGTGAGATTTGTACAAGCAGATAAGACGTTTTGTTTGCCATTCATTCAAAATAATTGTTGTTTGCAAGGGGGAAACACAGAACAAATAACCAAAGATAGATATTATCCGCCTGTAGAAATAAAATCCTTTTTTTTTTTTTTTTTTTTTTGGCATCCTGTAAAGTGCAGAACTTGAGAATGGTGTGTTCTGCTCCCTGTCTGGATATTGCTTGTCCAAAGCAATTATCATCTTATCATTTTAAGTTTGGACAGAAAAAACACACACAAGACTGTAATTATCAGTTTTTCAGCTGGTCAATTGCTGCTTTTTCTTTTCCTTTCTTTCCTTTTCTTTCTTTTCTAAATCTTCAGAAACTGATAAAGGTCTTTCATTATTGTTTCTTTTCACCAGCATTTTGATGAAGTCATACCAAATGAAAAGCAGTCTTTAATTAATTCTTCTGCAGCAGCCCAGTGCAGTGGGAAGCCTTGTCTTATTTTCTGTGTCTGGAGCTGAGACTCAGCGTATGAAATTTCTTGTCCACTGCCACATGGCCCCAAAACACTGTGCCATGTCAGATATAAGTACACTCCGGCACTCAAGGCTTGTTCAAATGTCTATTTGCTTCCTCAAGGTAGAAATTAGCACATAAGGAATAATTCAGTGGGATCAATATGCTGCCACTTAAAGATCCTGCCAGCTTTATTATGCTTCTTTAAGAGTCAGGTGTGCCCAAGTCTGATGACACATGATGTCCATGGGGTGAGCTGCTTGCACTTTCCTAGTGTGCACTTGCTGGTGTGCACCTTGGCCACATTAGACAGCAGAATGGAAGGAGGAAGGGAGAAGGATCATCCCACAAGAGAAAAATCAAGATGTGCAGTCAGGGATGCCTCCACAGCATTCTGATAGGTATCTCCATGAGGATGAGCACTGACACGTGCAGTGGCATCCAGGTGCTGCTGAAGCCATCCCTGAGCTATTGATTGCTGATCTGCAGGCTACATCATCCTTCTCCCCCTTCTCCCTCTTGACTGAAAATCATTCAGAGGAGAGTTATTAAGGCCAAAGAAAATGAATGTTGACTCTGAGAAAGGCAATGCAGAAAGATTGCTCAAGACCTGCCATTTTAAATGTTTCTTACTCTGTTTTTAATGCTTCAGCACTTCTGGGGGGAAGTTGTTACAAAGTGGCTGTATATGCCATTAATTGAAACCAAGTATAATGCTCATTAAGGCCTAAATAAGGAGGAAGAAGATGATCATCAGGACGTTTATAATTGATAGTGTTGCATTAAGTGTTGCATGAAGCAGTGCTAATTATAAAACAGCCCAGGTCTTCTATCAATCATCCATTTCTCGTTCACCTTTTCTGTTTTAATCCCCACACACATTATTCATACAGTCTGAAACAGGTCCCTTGCCACTTCTACTGCAGTCCCAACAGTGGTTATGAAGTGTACACCTTATGAGGAGAAAAACCACAGCACTAAATGCAGCACAAGCTGGAATAAATAGTTCAGTTATGCAAGACTTGTGGCACACACTCATCTTTTGAATTCCTAATGCATGTTGTTCTACTACATTTGCCCATTAATGAATGAGAAAACTACATTTCAAAAACAACATTTCCAATTAAATCTTGGTTACTGTAGGGAATGTTTTTTTAAGCTGTCTTTCAAGGTATGACCTTTGTGCAAGTTGGTGTGCATGAGAATAAGCAGACTTGCAAGAAATTCTGTGGTTATGATCTCTTGTTTTTCCCCAAAATAGAAACAGAAAAAGAAACCAACCAACCAACCAAACAAACAAACAAAAAACATTTTCAGCAACTAAGTATTTTATTATTATTATTTTCAAATTAACATCTAATTAGTTTCTGTTTAAGTTTTTAAAGCTTATTTTTCTATTCAAAATTTGAATCATAATATGAAATTCCCCATGAAAAAGTGGAAGGAGGAAGTTTCTGATATTTTATAAAACACAGGCAATGTTTTAAAGTCTCTTTAATATGAACTTTTAGATATATACAAAAAAAAAAAAAAAAGAAAAGACTATGTTAAACAACCTAAATTAAGGAGTAAAAACTCATTAATTAAACTTAAACTCCTATATTAAGGAGTAAAAATGTAAAAACAAAGAGGAAAATGTAAAAGCCACCTATCTTTGACAAACTAGCCAATCTTAAAGCATTTTCATATTCCCTCAGCCAAAAAAATTTATAGATTTGATACCAAAGTTTCAATATAGAGAAAGATCTAACAAATCAAAAATATCTATAGAAATTATCAAAAAGGAAAAAAAAAAATCTTCACTGCTGTCACTTTAACAAAGGTCAAAAGATTTAGTTTGTAGTCAGCTTAGCCATAGACCAAGCTTACTGGCAGAGGTCAGATTCCTGATTCCCTTGCTCTTCCCTGCATTTCCACTGGTACTGAGAAAACACCTTCCTCCTAAAAAACCTTAATGGTACATGATCGGTGCCAAAGGATTTTCAGACATACCGTGGGACAACATCTGAGTCCATATCTAAGAATGGGAGCGTAAAGTGTCCAAACTATATCAGCTATGAAATAGTACCGTGTCCCTGAATGAGAACCTTAATTTTGAACTGATTCAGATGAAAAAAGCACTGTGGTTCCATTTAACAAGTTAAACAATATTATTACTATTAATAATAACAATAATGTAGGTATACTGCCTTTTCTGTCTTTTCTAATGAAATTGTTTAACAGGCAGAAGAAAAAAAAGGGGGGGGGGGGGGGGGGCGCACGACTCTGAATATTCTTCCAGAAAATCTATGCAATAATGTAGGGTGGACATTATTATTGTTATTGTTATGTTATTTATGATAATGTAATGAATAATTTATTTTACCTTTATTGGAAGTGATGGTGAAGTGCTGTACTACACCAAATCCTGTCATATTCTTCCTGAGTAGAGGAAGAATGCCTCTGGGCTAGTCTAGAGAAGTCATGCCAACTCTTGCAGCTGGTGATATGTGGGGATATGTTAGCCAAAATTTATGTCTGATGACTTCTAGCTCTAAGCTGAAGAAGCAGAATTTCTTCTATTCACAGCTCAAATCACTGTCAGGACAGCTTTCAGTGGATATCGAGAATGAAATCTGTATTTTGGCATCTGAGGCTGACATCTTAACCCCTCTGGTGTCACATACATTTCACCAAACTGCTACCACTATTCTTTTTCGCCTAAAGAATAAGAAATTGCAGCCTTTTTAGTGCTTTGGAAACCTTCACTGAGTATATATGGATTTCATTACTGTGTTTGTGCTGTACTGAGATACCTGGTGATATTGTCCTTCCCCTAACATGCAATATCATCCTCATAGTATTATGGCAAGCTGTAATGCCAGAAGAATGGAATTGCTAGACAAGTCATCACGGCCCACTAACGCATTACACAGCTGTCTCCCTCACACTTTGTTTCTCCTGTTGTACTTTCAGCATCTAAGGAAAGGGACAATGTGCTTTAAGGTTGCTGCATATGACATGCTCTACTTAGGAGAGGTTGCAGAAGATTAATAAAGTCTGGAAATGGAGGGAAGGTTCCCTTACAGTGCAAGTGATGCTGCTACCTGGAAACCTTTTTGGTTCTCTTTCTAGAAAGGTAGCAATCACAGAAATGGGAACAATGAAAATCAGGGAGTGAGAGATGTATGAAGCTGTTGCTGCTTCCATTCTGGTGGTCCCAAGATACAACTGCAATCTAAACATTACTTATTTCTGACTGCTTCAGAAAAAGTGAAACCTGAATCCAGCAGCATAAGGTTGGAGGTAAGTTTTCATTTGTTAGCTAACTACATGTAGAATAGCAGCTTATAAAACCTTACCTCATTCCCAGTGGGCAATCAGAGAAACTTAGATGTTCATGAGAACAAGACCATTCATAAGAATTTCAGTAAATGTTGTGTTTCCCTGTGACTGGAAATATACCATTGAAATATATTTTCTCTGAGGAAAAACAAACAAACAAACAAACAAAAAAAACCACCTTCTAATCTGATCAGTATTTGATCAGTATTGGGAAAACAGCAACAACAACATCTGAATAAGAAGAATAAAAATTAAACAAATTATCAGTTGTTTTTTTTTTTCCCCTTTCAAATTCAAATTAAATAAAAAAAAAAAAAAAAAAAAAAAAAAACTTTTGCTTCATTTCACATTGTTCTACAACCAATGCACATACACCCTCTTTCTAAAGGTAACTTAACAGAGGTAATAGGGATTCTTGTTATACATCTTCACTTTGCAGTAATCACTGTGGTTACTGAACACCAACAATAGATTTTGCAAATCAGCATGTAATATTACACTGTGTTGAACTTGAAAGTGGAAGGAAAATAACACCTAGCCATTTATATTTAACAAGTTTCCTGCCTTTTTTATTTTTATTTTTTTAATTTTTTATCAATCTACAAGGAGAACTAGGAGCTTTAAAGTTCTAGTCCATGAAAACATCATGTAGAAGATGACAGATGAAGGAAGTGTGAAGAAAATAGGACGGGTGGATGACAAAGACGCATCAGAGCCTGAACTTAATGCCATTGTTTATAACAGAGTTTATATTACTATATATTAGAACTATCTAAATGTCTTTCCTGTTTTGTTTTTTCCTTTAACTTTTTTCCTTCCTTGCACTTAAGCGCACAGTTTTTGCATTTGGAGGCTGACTTAAGATTTAAAGACCAAGCGACCTGATAGGGAAAGGTCTGGGCAAATGTAGCAGCTTCTTAATTTCATGTTATTTTATGTTATTTTATTTTGACTCTGGGGACACCCTTGAATAACTTTCTATTTTTCTAACCAGTTCAAGTTTCTGTCTTCTAAATAGTGAATTTAGTTAATCACATTTTCTATTTTCAGAAAGATAAATTATATTCCAGTGTCATAGAAGGAGGAGTATTTGGGCATTGGAATGAGACTTGCTATTTTTAAAATACTGGACTCCAATCCATTTGAACCTACTTCAAATCAGTTCTTGGTTATCATACTGTGATATCACCGTAGACAACAGGGAGGTTATATTTGTCCATGTGTATAAGTCTTCATTGTCTTGGCAGGGAAGGATTTAACTTCCACCTTTTTTTAACACGTGGCCAACTCCTTTTGGAGATAGTTGTTTCTGTGTCACAGTTACACTTTTGCCACTGTTTTTGAAAACTTGAACCTGAATATTAGTATTATAATTAAAGTGAACATAAGCTGCAAATATTAGTACTTTAGGTTTTCTAATCTAAGTTAATACAGATCTGAGTGTTTTTTGTTTGTTTGTTTGTTTGTTTGTTTTTCAAATTGAGAAATCTAAGTATAGAATCCTTTAATGTTCCTTGCTTTTCCATGTGCTTTGACCACCTCCTGAAAGACACAACACATCATTTCAAGATCCACACAGTATCACAGAATCAATTACAATTGTTTTGCTGACATTGGCTTATTGTGAAGGTCTGACTAGCTTAGTAGGATGAGTTTTAATGAGTTTACCTTAATTTAACACAGATGTGCCTGTGGACAACATTTCTGCGTATCTGTATGCTTCATGAAATAATATAGAAAAGTGAGGTCTGTTAAGCCGTCTGTTAAAATTTGTTTAATTTAAATTGAGCAAGCTAGATTGAAAAATCATAATGGATAGGAAAAAATAATGAAAAAATCAAAGAGCTCGTTTAACATACATACACTAAACTTCACCTGGTGTTAATGGTCACAGCTTTATTATAATGCATGCAAATAACATTACATAAATGCATAATGAGGCATTTATGTGATGAGTTACTTCTTTGCCAGAGATCTTTTGGGTCTATTTAAATGGTGCGTTGCATAATGAATTCTTCTTCATTGCAAAAAAATAAAAATAAAATAATAAAAAAATACCAGTGCTAGCTTTTTAACATATATAAATATATTACAAAAATATATAACAAAAATCAAGCCAGAAATTTCCTTCTCCCTTCTTATTTATCATGGTTTTTTCTTCAGTACATCACTTTGATTATGTCTAATATACATTGCTCTTACTTTAACATAAATATAACTGTTGGTTTACTTTCAGACATTATTAGTGACTATTTCTATATTCTGCATTGTCCCTCCTAATAAGACATGAAGCTTTCATGAGACCATAAATAAAGCTTACACTATTCACAAGTTTAGTTCTTGAGGTAGGTAGGAAAACCAAACTTTCTCCCATAATGCTTAACAGATTTGGGAAAGATGCTTAATACATCTGCACAGCTGCTTCAATACTGTTTCAAATTCTTCTTTATTTTTAATTTGCTGTTCAATATACAAAATAGCTCCAGAGCTATTTTTCCTCAGGTAAAAGAATTTGTCCTCAGGTACACTATGTTTTATTGTTTAGATCACAGGTCATCACTTGATCTGGTACAACTTTTGTTTGCATGTGGTTTTGGATGAGTTCTTTGTTATGTGTTTGCACAACACTTGGAAAAATAGGGTGAAGGTCAGCAGCTGTGACTACCTGTATAGGATTCATCTAACCAAGTATATATTGCTACAGTGGAGATATCTTCTTCCAAGACAGTCATTCAGCCTTCGCTTTGACTTACTACTAACAAACTCTTCTGGAGATAATGAGCCAAGAGTGTATGTTTTAACTTGTTATCAATTAAAGTCGCAAGTTGCTATGATATTAATCAGTGCAAATACTTATTTGAAATGAACTAATACTTATTGGGTCAATACGTGCAGTTCCTGCTATTACAGGTGGTCCCTCTTACCCTTGGCTTTTCCATTCTAGATTTGTGTAGGTGTTACCACCTTTTAGTATGCACGCACTGGATTGAATTAAAGGAATGTTTCTAATGACCACCTATCTGTGTTTCAAAATGTATGGACTGAGTCACAGCACTTAAAGTTATTTGTCAACCTGGATTTGCCCTGCAACATCTGCTGTCTCTATTCGTTTAGTCCAAGTAGTAGCAACAGTTAAGTTCAACAAAGCCTTGGTTTCAAACTGTTGTTAAACATGGGAACTGTTTTGCAGTTATCTTAAAAATGTGTGCCAGATTATTTTATTGTTAAAAATATATTTTTCATAACCCAAATAAAATAATAAAATTACCTAAGTCTCTAAAAATTGCATGTCAATGTCTGGACTTGTTATCTAAGTCTGACAGCCTTGTTGTGGGGTGTAAGAGACATTAAGAGAGTTCAGATAATTTACTGTTTGGAGAAACCATTTCTGCTATTCAATAGTAAGTAAAGTCAGACAATCTACCCTTTCTAATAACAGAGATGAGGACGATGGAAACTTTAGTGTCTTTCTAAACTTAATCAAGGTGCTGTCTATGAAGAAACATGAGATTTCATAGGATAGCTGAGATCTTAATGACTGAACAGATCTCTAAAGGTTCACAGTGTTTTCTTTTGACCAATGGATGATCTCCTAAATTGAGCAATTTTCCATAGTGTCTGAATTAAGGCAGGATAAATCTTGTCAAAAATGTAATTATCATAAATAGATTAAATTTATTTATTCTTTAATTCAGCAAATTTAGACCTGACATATAAAAATATATCTCTATACAATTATTTTCCCTTGCAAAGTACACATTTCTGGGGTGTCCAGTATTGTATTTTTCAGAAGACTTTTCTTTCCTTTTTGATCCATTCTTATGTTGCTTTTTATGGCAATAATGCAATTTTCCTATTAAGGGATAATTAGTCAAAAACATTCATACTTATCACTGCTTCATCTTCTTTCTGTTTTGGTGGGGCTTTTACTAGCAAGCTAGCACCTTCTATAGCTTTCAAATAAACATTTGTGTGATTCTGTGATTTATTTATCCTTAATGTTTTCTGAATACCTTAAAAATTGTTTCTCCTCACTGCAATTAACAACCATTCCCCTAACAATTCTTTCCAATCCAGAGAAACTGATACTTCCTAAACATTAAGTTTTCATTTTAAGGCCCTCTTGCATACTTATCTCCTTGTTTGTCACCATAGCACGAAGACCAGTATCTTTCATGGACCAAGTGACCTGTTGGATGCCTTTTCCATATGAGGTTTATTTGCTCATGAAATGTCCTTTCAGACTTCATACAAACCTAACCTTGGCTGCATTTATAATTTTAGTCTCAAATGGGAAAGAGTGGGATCCTCCAGTACTACTTCTCAAAAAAATAAAATAAATAAATAAGTCTTTTGTTGCTGTTTTCTCTTTTCCTTTCCTTTCCTTTCCTTTCCTTTCCTTTCCTTTCCTTTCCTTTCCTTTCCTTTCCTTTCCTTTCCTTTCCTTTCCTTTCCTTTCCTTTCCTTTCCTTTCCTTTCCTTTCCTTTCCTTTCCTTTCCTTTCCTTTCCTTTCCTTTCCTTTCCTTTCCTTTCCTTTCCTTTCCTTTCCTTTCCTTTCCTTTCCTTTTCTCAGTGTCCCCACTGGGCTGGAAGAGAAGACCCATAAGAGAAGACCCATTTAGGGTCTCATGGATCCTAGGTTGATTTCAGTGCAAAATTTGTACCATCCTGAAGGAAGTAGTAGAATCTACTATGCTAAGATCCAGGAATCCTTAGTCAGTATTTTTTTAATTGATTTGTTTCATCACCAAATTATATTTTTCCCCCTCCCAACTTCTCTTTCTGGAAGAAACTATGGCAGGGAAAGGACTGCCTTTGTAGTACCTATGTGGCAGAGCTCTGATCTCACTGGGCTTCCTGGCTGTTATTGTGATCCAAACAAAACTATGTCAGCAGGCTGCAATTGCCTTTGCTTCAATACATGTCATTTGGAAATGTTGTAGCTTATTCCAAATACAATTGTGAAGACTTAAGGAGTTCTTCATGCAATCAAACATTCAAGTGATGGTTTCATCCTCTGGAAGAATTTGAAGCTAATGTTTTGTTTCTCATTAGCAGCAGACAGATTACATTTATTTTAGAACTTGGATTTCTGCCATTCCATTACTCTGCGTCTCTCTGGATCTGGCTCCAAAAGTCTTTGTATGATCCAAGTACCTGCTGTTGTGTCTGTAGATACTAATGAAATTTGGAGCATACACAGTGATAAATACCAGGTGAAAATTAAACCAAATCGCGTGGCCTTAGGGATTCTTTGTTATGAAATATAATATCTCACTAGCTAAATTAACTAGATAAAGCACACTCTTCTGGTTCAGTTTCAATTGTATTTGAGAAAGCATTTGTGAAAAGAGCAGTTTGTTAGTATGTAGATATCAAACCAACCCAGAATCATAATGAGAACAAATAAAAAGCAATCTAACTGGGAAAACTTACCAGACTCAGCATCTGTCCTGCAGAGCAGTGGCTCCATATGACTTTGGAAAGTTAACAGTTTTCCCTCCCTACTTGCTGTGCAGATAGCTTAGAAGGTTGTAACTGCAACTTGTATTGCCAGCTACTGGCATATTGTACCCCAGAAAGCACACGTGTTCCCATTTTAGAGAGTTTGCAGTGAGAAATCCAAGTTCATCTAGTACAATTAAGCAATGCTCTGTTGCTCCTGGTCATAGCATTCTGACTTGCTAGGAGAGCAGAAAAGAGAATCTGTAATTATATCTGTCCACTTTGTAATTTTACACATTGTTCTGTACCTAAGCACAATATCTAAAGACCGACTGATAAATCCCAGTGGAATCATATGCTAAACAATGTGTGGTGCCATTGAAACCCAAGCAGCAAGTGAAGTCCACATTTTGCTTTGGAAAATCTCACAGTAGAATGTGTTTGTTGTTTTTTTTTTTCTTTTCTTTTCTTTTTTTTTTGAAATTACCCCTTTTCACTTGCCTGTTTTATTGTTTGAGGTTATTATGTATTGCAATAAAAGATACATTTTCAGAATCACTATCAAAAAAAAAAAAAAACAAAAAAACAACAAAAAAAAAACTTCACTTTTTTTCACATAAAACATTTCAAAACAGAAGGAAAAATATATATATATATATTTTTTTTTTCTTGGAGAACCTTCAAATGCTCCAATTTGGATGAAAACTACACATCAAAGTCCTAAAATCCTTTGTAAAACCCAACAGCCATTGTCTGCAATTGCTATGCTGCTATCAGGACTACATTCCCCCAGCCAGCATGAGGTCAGTGACCACCTGGGGCTGAGAGACCTGGCACTGGCTATGCCATTGATTTCCTTGGTGAGTGAGACTAGTCATTTCATTTGCCCTCTCTATATTTTACTTTCCTTATCTACAGCAAGGGGATAAATGATATTGACCTTCTTTGTTAAATGTTTTGAGATGTGTAGAGGAGAAGGGCAAGGCATTCAACTGCTCTCAGCCTCCCCAGAGATTTTTTAGTGCAAATGGAATGCAGGCAAAGGGCTTCAGACAGGAGCAAGGTTTGCCAAAAAGGAGCATGGTCTCTAGAAAACAGAAAATGGCTGGATGAAAATAATCAGAGTACCTTGAAAAAGAGGTAGCCTATCCCAAGTAGGAAAGCTTTCAAGATGGCCACACATACTTTAAAAGTTTCAAGGAGGATTTTCAAAGGCCACTTATCCACCAGGTGGATATCTGTCATGTTTTTGGCTGGGATGTGGTTAATTTTCTTCACAGAGGCTCATCCGATGCTGTGTCTGGATTTTGATGAAAACAATGATGATAACACACCTCTGGGTTTAACTGCAATATCACAGGGAGAGAAGCTTTGACAGATAACCCTTCGCCTTTCTTCATCTACAGAAGTCATAACAGCTGGGCAGCTGTTAGTCTCTTCTAACTGCATTTTATGCAGGCTGTGCCATCTGAGTGTCTGTAAATCAAAACCTCTGCAACTTGGTAAGGCTTTCTCCCTGCCCAGGTAAAAATATTAATGAGCACATCATCTGCTTAATCCTGCCTCCCAGAATAAATACTACTGATAAAAACAATATTGATAGTAACAGTTGTAGCAGCAGTAATAGAAATAGTTCAGGCCCAGTGAAAGGCAAATTAAATATTAATAATGGATGAAAGCAGCCTTTGTTCCCTCAATGTTACTGGTGACTCCATCCATTGGCAGGATGCAGTTGGAAGCTTTCATCAGGAGAGTAGGTCCTCATCTGTTGTTGTGATTTAGCTTTGTCTACCAGGTCTCAGCATCTGTAGATCCTGAGTGAATAAAAGGGTGCCTGTTTCAATTCAAAAGCTCTTTCAATTTATCATTTTATTTCTGATTTTTGGTTTGCAGTATTATTTTCATGCCCAAACAGGAAAAGAGAGTCATCCACTGAAAGTATGATTTCTATACCTATAAGTACCTTTGGACACATATAACCTATCTATTGTGGAAAAAAAAATTGGGCTGTGACCCTTCAGTAATAAAGATGTTTAATTAAAACTTCTTACAAACAAGTACTATGAGGGTCCCAACAAAATTATTAGACAACAACCTCCCCTCCCCTCCCCTCCCCTCCCCTCCCCTCCCCTCCCCTCCCCTCCCCTCCCCTCCCCTTCCCTTCCCTTCCCTTCCCTTCCCTTCCCTTCCCTTCCCTTCCCTTCCCTTCCCTTCCCTTCCCTTCCCTTCCCTTCCCTTCCCTTCCCTTCCCTTCCCTTCCCTTCCCTTCCCTTCCCTTCCCTTCCCTTCCCTTCCCTTCCCTTCCCTTCCCTTCCCTTCCCTTCCCTTCCCTTCCCTTCCCTTCCCTTCCCTTCCCTTCCCTTCCCTTCCCTTCCCTTCCCTTCCCTTCCTTTCCCTTCCCTTCCCTTCCCTTCCCTTCCTCTTCACAGCAAATTATATATTAAACTCATTGCCACAACATGCTTAAAAAAGTATTAGAGATCTTCCTGAAGGATAAATCCAACAGAGTCTATTAAGGAAGACAGTCCAGAAGCAGATTCTGGCTCAGGAAATCAGTAAATTTCCAATCATTATATTGTCTGTTTTTAAACCGTTTTTAATCATCCATCACTGACTGTTTCACAGTAGACTATTTGTACCTTTAGTCTGATCCAGTACCTGAGTTGTTACTGAAATTTAAATCACATAGCTCTTTTGATTTTTATTTATTTATTTTATTTTATTTTATTTTATTTTATTTTATTTTATTTTATTTTATATTTTATTTTATTTATTTTAAGGAAGCAAAACTTCATGAAGCAGTGTGATCAACAAAAGAGAAAATCAGGCTGAAAAAGACCCAAGAGCTGCTTATGACAGACACTATCCCAGTATGTTATGTCTGTGCTGTACCTATGAATAGCTCCTTTATTTTTATAGTCACAGCAAGGTACAGTATGTGTCACCTCTGAAATTTAATGAACCCAGAATTTCAGGAAATGAAAGTAAAAAAATAGACCTTAAAAATGTATCTTTAAAGATGTCTCAGGTAATTAATCTTTTCCAGTAAGGAAATTGTCTTTCTTAGTTTCTGGGTTCACTAAAGATATATCCACAGTAATATACTATAAAACATGTCTTAAATACAGACACACATCAGCACATAGACACAGGAGCTTGTATTTAATTCTGGGGAACAGAGGAGAGAAAGGCTGAGATGGCTGAGTGAGGACAACTGGTTTTCCCTGTAGGTTAAAGGAACAAGGCATAGTTCAAGTGTTTGATCTTTATGGATGTAGAAGGTGGTGGATCTCTATTTCACAGTCATTTTATTGTCTTCCTTCTGACCATTTCTTAGAAATCATCTTTCCTACCCTACCTGTTGGAAGGCTTGTGGAGGGTATGTGATAGACAGATGTTCTTTGTTTTGAAGTCGGGTCTCTCAAGCTTATCTTGCTCAAGTCTTAATATCACCTGCATGCTGATCCAGGTGTTAATATCATCCCGTACCCAGCTGGCAACTCCTGGTTACGTGTCAGGCATTGTACATGCTCAGAATAATGTAAACGGGTTGTTTTACTTCGCTAATTTAAGAGTGTAATTTACATTTTTAATGTAAATTTAAGATGAGAGAATTCAGAAATCCTAATAGTTAAAAAGTACCAGCATGTAACTACTAGTATACAGATAACAATCTGGTCCCAATTTTAAAGAATATATATATATTTTAAATACTCAAATCCTGTGGAGATCTACTAAGAGCAGAGAAAAGTATTATGCTTGTTTAGCTTGCTTTTTTGCCTGCTCTTTTAGGAAGAGGTGCCTAAGCCTTTTTCAGGCAGAGGAAATTTCACACCAAGGTATGGCAGGCTGCTTTTGTGTTTCATAGGATACGCATTACTACCCATGTTATTCAGATTCACTCCATCAAATTACATAGTTTACACATTTTCATCTTCATTGCTACTCTTAGAATCATAGAATCATAGAACCACAGAATTGTTTGGGTTGGAAGGGACCTGAAAGCCCATCCAGTTCTAACCTCCTGCCATGGGCAGGGACACCTCCCACCAGACCAGGTTGCTCAAAGCCCCATCAAGCCTGGCCTTGAACACCTCCAGGGATGGGGCATCCACAGCTTCTCTGTGAAGCCTGTGCCAGGGCCTCACCACCCTCTGAGTGAAGTATTTCTTCTGAATATCTAACCTACACCTACCCTCTTTTCCTCTTCTAGTTTAAAGACTTTCCCTGTTGTCCTATCACTATACCCCCTGACGAAGAGTCCCTCCCCACCTTTCCTTTAGCCCCCTTTAAGTACTGGCAGGCTGCTGTAAGGTCTCCCCTGAGCCTTCTCTTCTCCAGGCTGAACAACCCCAACTCCTGCAGCCTGTCTTTATAGGAGAGATGTTCCAGCCCTCTGATCATCCTCATGGCCCTCCTCTGACTTTGTTCTAATACTTCTATGTCCTTCTTGTGCTGGGGGCCCCTGAGCTGAACATAGGGCTCCAGGTGGGTCTCACAAGAGCAGAGCAGAGGATGACAACCCCCTCTCACACCCTGCTGGCTACGCTCCTTTTAATGAAGCCTAGGTTACAGTTGGTTTTTGGGACTGCAAGCACACATTGCTGGCTCATGTTGGGCTTCTCATCAACTAGCATTATCTTCAGTTATGCACAGGACATGCCTAATGGTAAAACAAACTAGCTTTACTGAGCAGGATTTACGTCAGATTGTTAGCAAAGAGCAAACAGGTAACCATCAAAGGAATGTAATTGCAATCTTCAAGTAAATTTATCAACTGAATATTTTTCAAGTTCTTTAGATTTTTATTAGATTTTATTACATTCAGATTCCTCATAATATCTTACAAATCAATTATAAAAGCACAGAAGCATTCTGCTTCTTGCATTATGTCTCCAGATTTGAAATATTTTTCTCATCACTGGACCCTCAATCATTTCATCTGGGCTTCTAATCTATTTTTAAGACAATTAGGTATGGAAGCATGTTAATATCATAAACAGTTGATACTTCAGTTGATAGTTAGCTAGTCAAAACATTTTCCATATATCTTACTTCTTTTGTGGGATGTCTTTTTGTGTTTCATTTGATTATTTAATTATACCTACATTAATGTGAAGCTTAAAAAAGCATATAGAGAACATATAGAAGACATTTCACTGTTCCAGGATTTATAATATGGTCATTAAGCCTTCCATGACTTTATCACATTTCATATGTCTCTCCTATTAAAATTAGGAGATTAATTAGTCATCCAGTTATTCTGCTACACTGGTACAGAGTCCATGCATGATGTATCAACAGTGCAGGAGGCACCTTTGTCTGGACTTCTCCATCCTCCACACTAACTCTTCATTTACAAGCTCTAACATTACAGGTGATTTATGCTAACTCAGTGACTACAAAAAATAGAGTCAAAAGAGTGAACAGGACTGTCAACAACTATAATATTAACTATAACTGAATCACTTGAATTTATCTAACCATACCATAGAAAGCCCAGGCTGTTTATTTGTAGTTTTTCAGTGTCAAATCTGCCTTCCTGATCTATGTCCTCTCCCCCCCAAAAAATTTGGGTGCTCAGATAAGCACTAAAGTCAGAGCCCAGTTGCCACAAACAGAGAAACAAGTTAATGGGGCTTCAAGTCTCACATTGAATCAGAAAAAGCAGTAAGCCAGTCCCTGGAAGTGCTTCCTCTGGAAGAGACATTTTTCCACTTGTCACTGCCACTTTCGCATGATATCAATTTCACAGATGAACACTAGAGACGCCCTCTGATGTGAATCTACCTGCTATGGTAAAATGTCCAAACAAAAAGAATAATGAATTAAGCTATTTTTTCCCCACAAAGCACAAACAGAACAAACTGGATTTTTCTTCAATATTTTAAAAACTGTAACAGTTTTAAAGCTCATCAAAACTTGCAGTTCAGCTCAAGGATCTGTCATCTCTCACTGGAAGGATAGTGTCTGTCTTTTTACCTCTTAAATTCAGCCAAAGAAACTGAAAACCACTCACAGAATCTTCCCTGAATGATGTTCAGTTACAAAAGCCTTATAAATCAGGGAGATTTGAGTCATTTTGGGAGCACTTTTGTGAACTGGGTTTCCACTGAATGGTTCTTGGAAACAATGATAAGTTAATGAGCTTTTTTTTTTTTCTTAAAATGGAATATTTCAGAAAGTTGAATTGTTTTGAATGCTCTTCCAAAAAAAAAAAAAAAAAAAAAAAAAAAAAAAACAAACAAAAAAACAAAACAAAACAAAAAAAAACAAAGATAATGTGTCTTCAGTTGAAGAGAACCTATATTTAGAAAACTAGAAGAATATTATCCACAACTATTCTTTTTGTGTACTGAATGTTCTCTCTTAGTATAGTCTGATTCCTGTTGAGGAGACAGTCAACATGTCTCCTCATGCTCACACACATGTAAAGCAAAAAAGATTTCTGCAAAGCAATGCAGGTATTTCAAAGCCTCTTTCAAGGTGCTATATTCCACAGTGTTCATTTTGAGACCGGTAAGGCTGATGACACATTAGTTAAAATCAAGAATTTTGAAATTTTGAGGCATTAGGTCGTCACTGAGATCAAGGGTATTGCCTGAAACAAAGTTATATATGCAGTGAACTCTTAAAGAAAGCTTTCTTTGATGAAAGGTAAAAAAAAAAAAAAAAAAAGACGAAGTGCATTATTCACAGTCATACTGAAATAAAATTGTGATGCTAAAGAGAGTGACCATGGCTCCTGGCTGAAGGATCCTGCTCTTTCCTGAGGGTCACAAATACCAAGAGAGGCACCTCTACATTACAGCTACAAAGCATTCTTAGTGCAGATACTTCAATGACGATAAAACTGTTTTCCTATATTATTACAGTAAACCTCCCTCCATGTAGACAAAGATAATCTGTCCTTCTGCCAACATAAATTTCCTGCTGTTATTAGGGTTTTTCCTTCTGACCCACCTGTCTATACCTTCAACCCTTCTCAAGCCCTCAGGGAGAACAACAAAATAATGTGCATAGGTTGGATCCAGAGGACTTTAAATCAACATGCAGTTATCTTGGAGACCTTTTCTGGGCATTGCCAGAGGTTCCTAGAGTTCCATTATCTTTGCGTATCTCATACTACAGTCCATCATTTTCTATGACTCTGCAGAAGTCTCTCATTACCGTATGTGACCTCGATGATAGACATTTAGACATTCCTTTCTAAAATGACTCAGACGCTGGTCTGGGATTAGAGTAAGGAAAAGCTGTCAAAAGCTGCAGGAGATGCATAGATTAGTGGACTAAATGATGGGAAGAAGCTTGTTGCTGCACTCAACACTTATGAGCCAAGAAAGAAATGACAGCTAGTGAGGAACTGGAAGTATAGGAGAAAAAAAAATGCAGCTGGCAATTTTGTAAGGAGCTATTTTCTAGCAGTACCAGTACCCAAGTACAAGAAATATATCAGTGTTATTAATGATTTTTTTTAACAAGGTTAAGTTTGAAAGGAGATGAGAATGATTACATTACTGAAAGGTATTCCTATACTTGGAGATCTCAGATTCTTTAACTTGACAAAGGGAAGGTGGTGAGAGCCTACCATCTATTAAAAGTCAACCATCTATTAAGTCAACAAAGAGAAGAAAAATGTGACCACAGGGAGCCCTTCAGTTTAACAGAAGGAGATGTAACACGATCCAGTAGTTAAAAAGTGTAAACTAAACTCATTCAGACTAGAAATTACTTATTTTTAGTGTTACTTGGGTGGAAGAAAAGTTAGTGAATGCGAGGGACTTTCTATTGTTTCCACTATGACTCAGCTAGCCAACATTGAACATTCTTTTACGAATTATGCTAGTATTTCAGACAGTCATTAATTCAGGGATTGACTATGTCTGTGATATACAAAATCTCATATTAATTGATGACAGTCTGGCTTTAAAAACTAGGAACCTTTGGAAATAATAAGGGATTAATCCAAGAGATAATGGTCTAGGGGAGAATGGGTTAAATTCATCTAATCTGGGGACCCAGCACATGCAACAGAACACTGAAATGGTGTCTTGTTATAAATCCAGGGGGAACTATTTAAAACTGTCTCTGGGCACTGACTGACGTGAGGATCCATTTAACTGTGAAGAGAGCTAAAACTCTGTGGGCATGGTGCGGCCCAAAGCATGGCTCTGCTTGTGGCTATGAAAAGTGGTATGCTCAACAAACTGCCCTGTGAGATGAGGTGACCCTCCAAAATGAGTGTGTGACCATACCATGCCTGTACTGACATGGCAGCTTTTACTTGAGTATTGGCATGCTGGTCTGAGCAGGCAGCTGTCTTCTCTGATATGCATCCTGTCATGACCAAGAAAAATTCATATTCTTGGCCAAGCATCAGTGATTTTTCTCTTATCACTGCTCCTGTTTGGATTCAAGAAGGCTCAGCACCTTCTCCTTGAAGCAGAATTCAACAGCATCCCTGCTGCTCCTCTGCTCTTGCTTTCACTGCATTGTGTTTTGGCCAGGCTAATATCTACCTAGTGCAGCTCATCTCTTTTCTGCAAAGAGCTCTTTATACCTTTCATATCTGCACAAGAACAGACAGCTTCTACAGAATTTGAGACACCTCTTAACTGTTGTCTTACGCTCTATTTTTCCAAACTAAAATGGTGTACCCAGGGAGTACACTTTCTTCAACTGCCTTTGTCCTTTGGTGGTTGTGGCCAGCACTCCCATGACACTGCAGTGCTTTCAGAAAGAGATTGACCTTTGAGTAGAAAGTTTGAATTGATGATAAATCACATCTAATCTAGTCTACTGTAAATACTATTATATATTAATATGCATGTTTTAATAAATTGGTATATATTATATAAGTAATTATACTACACTATATTATGCTGATATCTAATTATTGACCCATTGTGGCAGGAAATCTTCTGATTTGAGAAAGAAGAGATTGGAGTTGAATAAATTATAGATTAAAAGGGTAATAACAAATGGACTGCAATGGCTCAGAAAGCACGGGAATTTTAATTTTCGTAAGGATTTATTATGTTTACTGTATTTGTGTTAGCAAAAACTGCAGCTGCTTGAACAAAACTTTTACTTCACCTGACATTACATATAGCATTTATTTTTCTCTTTTTGCTAAAAAAAAAAAAAAAAAAAAAAAGAAGAGGCTTTTTATGAATTAGTGTACTGCAATACTAAGCTTTATATTATCTATAAACTAAGGTAGTAAAAAAATACCATCATTTTAACCTTGGAATGCAACAGGGGATGTGGTGGATCTGTAAAAATTTAATGCCCTTCAATGGCTGGTTAAGTGGTCAGTGCTGATGAGTGGAAGTTTGCATTTGTCTTGTAGTAGTATATTTTTATTGCATTTTCAGAAAGATCTCTGAAGTTCAAGCTGCATTTCCAAAACATCTAGGTCATGCAACTGGTCTGCTGGTATGAAGATGAGCAGACTGACTAAAGCTTTTTTGGCACCATTGAAGGTCCACTAAATCTTGAGCATTTCTCATGCATCAGAGAGTTTTCATTGTTCTGTGCATCCTGCAATCAAGTGTTTCCATGTGGAAAATAAAACATGTACGCTTGGTCTCCTTCAGACCCCAGGACCTAGAGTTGTTCAGGTGCATAAGGTACTTGCCTAAATAAAGTTTGTGTCATGAGTTGTAGTTGTATGGTGGGTATACAAGATAGTAAAGTCCTTGTGAAGCACAGGCTTTTACAGTACCTCACTTCACCACTGCATTCCAGAAAAAAAAAGGATAAACAATTCATCATCAGAAGAAGACTATGTTTGAATACATTTGAATGCAAACTCCTACTGCAGTCAGCAACAGTTCTGGATGAAAAGCTGGACTGTTCTGAATGAACCAAAAATTTCTCCTTCTTTTTATGTTCTCATTTTAGATCAAAGCAAATATGCAAAGCAAACACAGGCTTTCTGTTTGAGTAGAGTAAATAAGGCAGTTTCATAATCATGGGTTTTGAAGAAAGTCATGCAGATATTTTATTCTTTAAGACTAGTTTTGCTAGTATATACAGCCAAGTTGACTGTAGCTGAGCTGATTATTTTGGAGATCCAGCTATTTCCTGTTTTTCAGGGGTGATCATTTTACTCTGAACTTTCCCCTTGCTTTTATAAAATATTGTCTTGTGTTCTCTCTGACCATAACAATCCTGAAAATTAAAGATGATGTAGTAAAAGTCCATTTCTATGTGTTTGGGTATGTCTGTGAATAGTGCTTCCAAATCCTATGGGATAAAAGCTGCTGTATAAATGTAAATATAAGTCATGGCCTTCTTTGGACTGATGACCCTTTGCTGCTGTCTTTTCAACAGGATAAGCAGCACAAATAGCAAGTGCCAGAATTAAATGGTATGATAAAGAGGTCTTTGCTAATTTTTCAGAACCTAGGCTATCTTTACCATATTTAAGAACTTATGGACTTCTGTTTTCCAAGTGAAAATAATAAAAGGCAAAGTTTAGGCTAAAACAAACTTTCAAAAACAGCTCTGGATTTGCGGCTTTGATTTGCAGTTTCAGAAATGAAATATGTACCTCTGAGTGTAACTTTCACTGAAGGGCAAGAAAATAGGTCCACTTTTTATGTCTCTTAGACTTTTTTTGTTTGTTTGTTCTCCTAGCTGTTTTCCCCGCTGGCTGTTTTCCATAGGGAAAAAAAAAAAAAAAAAAAAAAAAGAAGTCCATCATTTACAACAAAGTTCTGCTGATTTCTTTGTGCACTCACAGACATTGCCTCAGTGCTGTGTTTTGCATGTGCCTGTGCACGTTTCTAACCTGATGCTTTGTAACACACATAAACCAGGTCTTGCTGTGACATTTCATAGTACTGTATTCATATGATAAATAAATTCTTAAGTTATTTAATAACTGTATGCAAATAATGTTAATTATCTTGCTCCCATCTTTTAGTGAGCAGAAAGACAAGGTAGTAGTTTTTGTAAGTTTAGTGAGTTTTGCTTTCAGACTTCCATTTATACCAATGTAAATAACAATCACATTACAAGTGTCTGAACTTAAAATGTAAGTTATTTGGATTTTTAGTCATCATCAGGCCTCACAGGTGTCAGTATAACATTAAAACTGCTGGGAAGAGCTGACTCTACTAAAATTTACACTAGAAATTTTAGAGCTTGCAAGTTCAGAGGTCTAGTTAAGGTCACGTTAAAAAGAAAAGTGCCTTTAATCTACTCAGTAGTTATGTCAAATTGTATACAAAGTTGGTGCTGTTTCTACTTTATTTTGTGAGCTTGGTTCACTGTATTTCTTCTTTACTTCCTTCTTTTTGGCTCATGGCTTACTGGACCTGAACCAGCAATTCCCACTGGTTGAGAACAAAGAGCTCCCTAAACTCATCAGCAGTGTGGAGATTTGCCATCTCCATTGTGTGCCACTATCTTGGCAAGCTGGTTTGATGACACAAGCTATTCCCAGCATAATCCGTCTAGTTGTCTTTCCTCACAGGGAAAAATCACTTTTATTAGAAGCCAAAAACAATACGTGCCACTGGGATCACAGAATTTTATTTTATTTTATTTTGTTTTATTTTATTTTATTTATTGCTGAGTATGCTAGCAGTGCCAAGAGTTAAAATGGTTCTGAGGAAAATGTTTGTCACTATGGTTATGCATGGAAGACAATATCTTTTTTTTTAGAATTTGACCCTTTTATTCTTTTTTTTTTTTCCTTTAATAAATACATTCAGGAGTGCTTAAAAAGGACTACGACTTCTATTAAAGCACAAATAGTACAATTAATATCTAACAAGTAAAGTCTCATCAAAGAATTCCTGGTTCTTCCTTCTTTCTACATTCTGTTCCGAAGAAGCAAAAGAAGTGAATCAATAGCTTGTTTTTTTGCAACATAATAAGAATGGGAAGAAGTCAGGCCAGCCTAATAGAAAATGAACAGTGATACAGAAATGCCAATGGGAGATTTGAGTTCTATTGTAATACACAGGTCACCATACTGTTGCTATTCAACAACATCCAGTAAAGTTAGGGAAAGACCAGGAAAACTTTGTTCAAAGCAAAGAGGTTAACTAAACATTCATTGCACTGTCTGAAAGAGACTGTCTGAAAGAGATAAGATTAACCTTTGAATCAGATGATATATTCCCTTTTAAAAAGTGGTAAAATTCTGTGTCTGATTTAAGAACATCTAGAAGTGTCCTGTCTCTCTGTCTGTAGGCCATAGAGGAAACATGCAACTCAAAGAAAGGTACAAGAATACAGCAAGTCCATAATGATGCCTCCCCAGGACTCACCCAAATTCCAGCTTTTCTGCAGCTTAGACTTTTAGCTGTCTGCAAACTGCTACCACATCTTTATTTTTGGTGTCTCACTTAGCTGAGAATGACTTTCTCTCTGTTGCTATGAGTATCATTTAAAAGAAATCTAAGACAAAGACGAATATTATTTCCAAAAATTTCCTTCTGTGAACTTCTACAGCTTTCTTGCCAGCTTGGCTTTAATGGGTTCATTTCAATGGTATTATTCTCAGAAGTCATGGATAGAATTCATCTCACCACATTGCAGATGTCTATTTCTGAGCCAGTCCATTGGTGGGCACCTTCAGGGAGAAACTCAACTCATCTGTCAGTTTTAGACAGCAATTTTAGGATAAGATTACTCACATTATAATATGCTAATTTCCCTCTTTGGGTTCTGAAGGGAACCCAAGATATACAGATTGTAGGCATACCATTATATATCAGTAAATATAAAGATATATAGGAAGCCAAAGGTTAAATATACACATCTGTATCCAGTAAGACAACTCCTGTGCAATGAATGTATCAAAGCAGATTATTTCTGGGGTTCAGTCAAATTACAATATTTTAGTCAGAAATTGAACAAGAATATCATGTCTACGTTTCATCAGAGTTTCATTTGTTTTCCTGTATTCATATTTCCTACTACAGACCTGTATGGACTATAGCCTCTGTGTGTCATCACCCATTCTCTCCCAAGGGGTTCACAGAAACTGTACAACTCTAAACTCTTATCTGAACAGGCAAAACAAGCAACAGGAACTGATCTCAAATATTTTTTTCCTTAAGCATTAGGTTCAATATAACTTAAACAGATGAAACAAGTTCCAATAGTTAATTGAAGAGTTTACAATTAGTTAACAACATGCAAATTACCACTGACCTATAACAGCAATGGAAGACCCCCAGATGACTTTGTTAATATCTCTTTATGATTGCTGTACACTGAGAGCTTCACTGAGCTGGCTTAAGTAAAGGCTTGTGTTCTGTTTATCACAGTATGGGGTGACTCAAAACACAATTGCTCAACAGAAATTTCAGTAAACCTTGGAAGGTTCATGTGGAGACTGTCAACATCTGCATGGCATTAAGATCTTGCTTAAAGGATAAATATTATTTCTCAATTCTATTTGAAGTAACACAAAAGGGAAAACACTTTTGACACACCTAGGATGTGAATAGTTAATTCCTAGTACTTTATGAGTTAAAAGTACTTTTTATTTAAAACGTGAATGTTTTCCTCCTTACAGAAACCTGTAGAGTGCAGAAGTTATGACAATGCGGTGTAAAAATATTATCTTTGGCATTTTTATATCAGCAACATATATTGCTTGCTAATTGCAGAATATTTTTAAAGCACTGCTTCCTTCATTTCAAATTTATTGTTCCTTGGTAATATTCCCCTGAGAAATATAATCGAGGAAGAGGTAAATAAAAAGTTGCACTTCTAGATGAAGATACCTTCAGCTCTTCCATGGATATGTTACTATGAAAAGAACAAGGCTCCCGCCTTTTCTAAAATAGTATGCTGTCATCTGCAAATCTTGCCTAAAAACAGTCAAAATGATTTTGTAGACAGCATTGGATTTTAATTTTTAAAGAGGTTTGAAACTGCTGCTGTAACTTTTTCATATTTATACCAGCAGGCAATTCTACAAATGAGACTGATTTTATTAAATTAATTCTGTGTTTAACAAAACAAAAAGCAACTGAAAAAAAAAAAAATCTGCAAGAACTCCAGCACTTTCAATGCCAGATGTTAACAGATCTTTTTCTTCCAAGAGATGCTTATGAAATTGTGTCAAAAGGATAAAGAAATGGGATTATGCCCAAACCCCTGTTTATATGTTGAGTTTTGTGTTGCAATATGAAGACACTTTAAATTGTAAAAGCATAAGGAATAATCAGAGATCTATTTTTCCCTCATTGTGTTCTTGTCTCAGTGACAACTCCAACTGGGAGATCAAATTAGCTTTGAATAATTTTTGATAGTTAAAGTGTGTCTGTGGGACTGTACTTCCAGGTAACATGTGAATTTTCAAGGATCCATATGCCTTCTGTTGGCAGCAGGTGTTTCACAAAGAAGCTTATGAACATGTTTTTAAGATATTTTGCAATGCAAACTCAAGTGGCTTCAGGCTAAAAACCAGTGGGTGAAATACTATTCCTTTTTGTTATTCCTTTTTTGCCGTAAAGCAGCATAACTTCACCAAATGCGGTCTTATATCTGTGTTGACCTTGACATGACTTACACAGGAAGCTAATTATTAAATCATAGTGAAAATTTATGCATTTTAGTTTTTTTTTCCTTTTTTTTCCTGATTTGTTTTCAATGCAGAAGTAAATTTTTTCAACAAAGTTCCTCAATATTTTTCTGGACGTTCTGAATTCACTTCTCCTCCCCCACCACTATTTCTCTCATGCTGTCTTTGATTTTGAATTATTAGCTAGAAGACAAATGCTGGTTCTATGTTGAAATGAATTATTTAAATTAAAAAAAAAAAAAAAGGAAAAAGAACAAAGAAAAAAAAAGAAATATGCATCTGTTCTGATCACATTCTTATTCATGGGGCTGTGATTGACTGGAAACAATTTCCCCAAAGTAAAAGATTACTTAATTTCTGTATTTAGTCCCTGTTGCTTGTGATAGAACTACTTGTAAAAGAATCACAGTGTTTATATCTTGCTACTTCTGCAAATACTTTATTTATAACCTGAGGTTCACTCCTCTTTCTAAGATTAAAGTGTTTTATATAAGGTCTTTTAAAGTGTTAGACACCAAGAACTAGGTCAAAATATTTTTGCAACATACCACACTGCAGGAACCAAGAAGTAGCAGAGACAGATGCAAATACATTGTTTAATTATCATGTATCCACTGCAGTCTAATGTATTATTGCTATTCTTTTAGTAATTGTTGTTCTTACTTAACATATCTGAGGGCCAAAGTGGAATTAGGACTTCCTATAATCAGTGTTATAAAGGCAACTAACAGATGTTTATCTAATCTTCAAAACCTCCAGAAGACAATTCATTCTGTGACCTAGAAACACCTATCTTATCTATTAGTTACATTCATCTTTGTTGTGCTTTGGAGATGTCTATTGTTATCCGTTGACTATGCAGAAAACCCTTTTGACTCGGTTGCCAATATTTTTATTGTTAAAATTAAATCAAACAAATATTCTGTGTCTAATTAAGTTGTAAGACCTGCTATGAAGTTTATTATCAAAACAGCAGTGAATAGTTCAAATAACCTACTCTGCTGATAAAGTCAAGGGAAATGCTATAACAGTAACACATACGGCAGATGACTGTTGTAGGTTATCTGAGTAGCAACTAATGTTAAATATGTAGTGTCGGTGTTACATAGAAGTCCCCAAATACCATAGTAATACAAGACTATTAGGATGCAGAATGGAGGTTTTATTCACCCCATATTTTCAAGGTAGAGTGAGGAATTTGCAAAGGCTAAATCTGACCACACATCTTCCCTAGTTTCCCATTATAGTCAATGGAATGAAATAGGATCCTCTGGAGAGCAACTCAGGTAGGTTTCTGCTCTAAATTGCCCTCTCCATGAACTGCAACAGGAGCTTGCAAAAGATAAGTCTCACTTGGCTAACCTTAACATTCAAATATCTGTTGGGGAAAAAAAAAATAAAAAAATAAAAATAAAAATAAAAAAAGAGCTGAACAGTGGCTTCATCTCATTGGGGGAGCTTTATAATTGTGTCATCATTTTGTGTCAGATGCACAGAAATTTGTATTTGGCTAGACTTTGACAACAGAGATGTCTATAGTTCCCCTAGCTCTCCACTCCTCTCTCTCAAGAATTCTGCATCTTTGTATACTTGCTGTATGTGTTCAGCACACATCGCTTCACACATAAAGTGGCCTGGGTCTAGAACACGTTGATGACTGTACTTTTTACACACTAATAATAATGTAGATCTCTACCTGTAGAGAACTCTGGACATTCTAAAGTGTGCCAAAAGTCTTTCATCGGTAGAACAAAAACATTACTCTCATGCTTTGACATCAGGATAGACACAGGAATGTGAAGATCAGATGCTTGACAATGAGAATAAATATGTTCTTATTTGCAAGATTAGTTTATGAGGTGAGGTTTGAGTTCAGGATGCAGCTTCTAGCATTATTCACAGGCAGTTAGGAGTTCAGTGAATGATATTTATGAAGAAATGACTGAGAAGTTCTTTTACTTTTAGAAAGGCATTTAATATATTAAAGAAAATATGCACCATGGATATAATTTCAATGAACCCCAGATTTTTTTTTTCTCCATTGTCTTGTAGTTCAGCTAGAAATAAATTCACACTCTACCATTTGCTGACCTCCCTGCACAAGAGTCAGAGTTCAAGTTCCAGATTCTTTGGGTGGTGTTGAGCTACACAGTCAATACTTATACAAATTATACAATTTATAAATTTATACAAATACATATCCCTGTCTCACTTTTCTTAGTTTAGAATTATGCCTTTTCCAGTCTGGAAATAAATTCCAACATCTAAGCATCCCCAGATTAGAAAATTTTGTGGATTTACAGACATCAGTTAGAAATCCTGCTAAAACTGCTTTTCTCCATGGAGTCTGGTGGTTCCTGCCCAAGGCTTAGTAACATCTACAGCCTTAGTGAGAAGCTCTGCAAGGGGCCTTGATCGCATCTAAGCAATTCTGCCAATAAGCATTCTTCCCATTCAGGCCCCACAAAAGCTACAAGCACTGCTTGAAATAGAACAAAAAGCAAATATTTCATTTGTATCCTTCTGTACAAGGGGAAGCATGTAACTGATTTGGCTACGCAACTTGAACATCCCCAATATGCATGTTCATCTGAAGAAGAGAGGAGTGTTCTACCACAGATGAGCTGCTGGTTGAAACAACTACTACCTACTGGCTTGTACCCAAGTCTAAACTGCAGGTGACATTTCTAAATATTGCTCATTAATCCAGCACAACTGAAGCCTCGGAGTACACAATTAGTGTAAATTCTTTTGGGAATGTTATGCTAAAGGTATATTCAATCACAAAACTAATAGTTCAAAATTAAATAATTAATTGATAATAATAATAAAAAATATCTGTATAACTTTAACTCAGTGCTAAAAAATCATAAAACCATTTCTTAGACAAATTCATCACAAAAAGGCAATAGCATATCAAGCTGCTTTTTCTGTAACTTTGCTTTGCATATGTAGCATCCTGAAGCTGTGCACACTATATTTACCTTACTAACAAGCTATTTTGCCTGAATCAGAAACTTCCATAAATAATAAGTGCAACTAGGTTACCACTTATAGCCCATTTATCCTCTTCTGAGGAGCAATCCAATAAGCCAGAAGGACTCAAGAATTTCCTTAATCTTTTTAAATATGTATAGTTATTGATTATTTTTTTTTTCTGAAATTGGAAGGAAGAATAAAATTAAGGAACTGAGTGATGGAAATTATGTAGAAAACCTTTATTGAAGAACTTCAGAAATCCTATTTTATCTTCCTTTAAAACTTTTTTTTTTTTTTTTTTTCCCAGTCATTTCAGGAGATGATTACAAAAGTATCATTCAAACTTTGAAGATTCCCTTTACCTTTGGAGGTCTTTGCATTAGGCCCAGAACACACATATAGCTATTATAATGAAAGCCTATTAGTCTCTTTAATATTGTTCAACTAACATTTTCTTCAATGGTATTCTTGCATTGTGTAGCTCCTGATATAAGAAAATTTAAGTAAGTTTAGGAAAATTTCCTGTCTCCTTCACTACTTCTCAAGAAGAACAAGTCCCTGAAATATAAAATGGTGATTGAAATGAAATGAAATGAGGAAAGATCTGATCCTTTTTGTGAAAACCAAAGTGAATCTAAATTTTGATGCCTGTGCATTTTGGACAATAAGAGCAGTATACATCTCAGCTGAATTTAGACATCTAAATCTATTTGTCTGTTTGGCTCGTATAATCATATAATAATATAAACACATTTAGTTTACGGTCTGTCTGAACTATTTTATACAGAGATGTTAGGAGAAGATGAATCATGCCCTTTAAGTAGCCATTTCTTCCCACTGACCTATAAAGAAAGCCTACTGGGGATACCTCAGATGGAGACATCTACACCCTACCAAATGAATTCTCCTCTGAGAGTCATTCTTGATTCTACCCAGCACAGCATATGATTCCAGAACAACAGGATCAAATATTCTGAAGCTAAATGGAATTAAGATTCTGTGCAGAACTCTCCCCGAATCCCCCTACCCAAGAATATCATTGCAAATTTATTAAATTTCTTGCCTCACAGATATGGAAGATGACTTCTTATGCTGAATAAAAAGATATGTTAGTACTGCAAAGACTTTTCTTCCTTTCTTCCATATTCATTGACAATGTTATTGATGCATAAGGCAATTCTAATGCAAAAATAGAGCTGTAAGAAAGACGGAGAATAGCAGGGATGATCTTTTTTGCTCTTACTAGATCAGAACCCATATAACAGAGTTACTGACCCAGGCAAAGACATTGTCTCTGCCATGGTCAGGTTGCTTATTTCACCTGTGTGATTTCAGTGTTAGTAGTCCAGCAGATATTTGAGGAAAGGAATGCAAAACATTTAATGTTTAGGTCCTTCTAATTAATAAACTAGCAACCAGCCCTAGGTGCTGCTGCTTAAGCAGGGGGAATAGACTGAATGACTTACAGGGGTCCTTTCCAACCTAAACCATTCAGTGCTTCTGTTATTACTATTGTATAGCCACAACAGTGAAAAGAGTCTATAAACGCAGCTCCTGATGATTAAGAGCATGAGGTCAATCAGAGTATCCAGAAGAATCTTCTGCCTAACCCAAGCCATGATATCATACTCACTACTTCCTATAATGGTACAGGGAATTTTTGGTTGACCTGAAGTATAAGTCTTAGAGAGACTCAAAGGCTTCTCTTGGGTCAAAGGTTTCAAAGGATGGAAAATGCATCCTAAGCAAGTTGTCCTAACCTTCAGTGATAAACTTTTATAACATATTTCTAGTTTAATTTTGTTGAGCTTTAACTTTCAGCTGCTGAATTGTACCATCCCTTTGTCTGGCAGTTTAAAGATTCTTCTCTCAGAAGTTGTCTCATTGTGTAGATGCGTATAAACATGATCAAATCACCTCTTAACCTCTTTTTTTTTTTTTTTTTCATATTATTCTTACAATATTAAATGGGAAAAAAAAAAAAAAGTAAAAGCAGTATTTTATAAGTAGTGCTTCTATCGAAGAAAATCAGTGTCACAGACGTATGCCCTGAAAGTGGAAAATATGACCATTAATGATTTGTAGGGTATGGCTTTCAGGAAATTCTGTGAACATCAAATGATCATCCTACTGTTTTTGCTGATGCCAACTAAGTAGATATCACATGACCTCTGCTGAGGGTAGTATCGCTGCTGGGTGGATCAAATGCAGAGCGGTAGCTGCAGGCTTTCTAACCAAAGGAAAGAGGTAATCTGCATTGATTTCTAAAGATAAAAGACTAACAGGGATTAATACTGTCCACTTTCTCTCCTATCACAAAGTCAATTCTAACAGCTCTTCTAAGCTATATAAACATTATTATTATTTTTTTTATGACTGCTTTCCTTTTTCCTGAATGCTTCAGGTCAGGAAGATTTCACTTTTTTGAAATCATATCATAGTGAGAAATCTGTCTTTTTCTGTTATTGATTAAAAATGAATGCTTGAATAGTAAGTATCCCAGGAAAGCTGTAACACTTTTAAGTTACCACTGTAAATATTCATCTAATGAATTAAAGGTAGTCACCACTAGAACTGCAACACATGCATCCACTTACCTCAGCCTATCTGTCTTTAGGAATGTTCCTAATGGTTTGTGGCAGCCATGATTCTGCTCCGCTTGTCCTGAACATGAGATCGTTAGAAAGCTAGGCTGGTTCTGAGCCATTTTCTGCTCTAATCAGCATTCTTCATGCTTCCACTGCAGCACAGTTTTATGACTCACAGAAACTTGCTGCATTTTTTAAATGGCCCAAACTGATTCAAAGCAAATGAGTTTGGGAAGGGTGTAGAAGTTGTTAGTTATGCATCATGTAATTGCTCATGGTACAGCTAGTTCCAAGTCCTGAATCAAACAGAGCACATTCCAGCCTATGTTAGTGAACATTAAGTAATTTAAAGCCTCAGTTGTGCCAGGCACTCCCTCAATTACTTGTTTTCCTTTAAGAGCCTTGCAGTCATTTAGAGAGGATAGAACCCTGCATTTGTTTTAAATGTGTAAATAACTAAACACATAGCAGAGGCAAATTATAAGTATGGTAAAATCCATGAGCTGGACAAAATGATGAATGGACTTTGGAAGGGTACCCAAAAGTGACATGGTTATCTTGCAGTGTTTCTACATGGGCAGAAGGGGAGAACTTTTCTGCCCGCATAAACTTGGCCAGATGTGAAGAAACACCTATTCAAAGTCATTAATGTGATGATTGTGGTCCAGCTATTAAACCCTGATGAAAGGTAGTCTCACTGGACTGGAAAGAGCTCCATGCTCATGTGAATATACTGCTTCCAACATACAGATTCTGCCTGTACTCAGAGAGAACTAAGCTGTACACATCTGGGGGTATCCATTGGCTCATAAGCAATTTTAGAACAGCTTCATCTCACTTAACTTTAGACCTTTGAGAAAGCTATGTTAGAAATGTAACTGCTTTACATTCACTCTGTAGACAATGGGGAAATGAGGCATCTTTATTAGAGGGCAGTTCAGCCCCCTACTATCTGAAGGATCCTGTAGAAGAACTTTACTCTTTCTATGGACTGCAGTGTAGTTCAAGGTGATGAGGTGTCCAACTGTATCATTGTAGGGCTCTGGGCAAATAAGTTATATACACGATACTGGCAATCAAAGGAAGAAAAACAGACAGTAGAACAAAACACACAGTCATGCATTATAGATGAAATGATTTTAAATCTCTAAAATTTACATTTTTATGTGGTTTTTCACAGAATCACAGAATTTCTAGGTTGGAAGAGACCTCAAGATCATCGAGTCCAACCTCTAACCTAACACTAACAGTCCCCACTAAACCATATCCCTAAGCTCTACATCTAAACGTCTTTTGAAGACTTCCAGGGATGGTGACTCCACCACCTCCCTGGGCAGCCTGTTCCATCCTTTTGATGTATTTATTTTATTTTATTTTATTTTATTTTATTTTACTTTACTTTACTTTACTTTTCTAAAGCAATACAGGGAACAGAAACAACAATGCATTTACAATAAAAAATAAAAATGTTCAAAAAATGTCAAAAATATTTCTTTAAAAATTTTGTTCTGTCATGTCTTATGAAATGATAAAATTCATTGTACATTCTGATGTTGCTCAAATTCAATTTGGTAACCAATTTTTTACATTAAAAATATCACAAATTTCATCTTTCTTAAACACTTCTCTGCATATTCTGCAACTCCAGGAAGCTAAGCCAGGTCCTTTCCTCCTTCTTCTCTCAAGTCAAACTTTTAGCTCCTACCATATCTCATGAAACACTTCTGGATCTTCAAAGGAGAAACTGAAGAATATGTAGTATGAGAAGACACTATTGCCTCAAAGAGAGAAGCTGAGATTGGAAGCAGGAAGCTGGCATATGTGTCTAAAGGAATCATTGATTTGTATGGACTTTTCATTGCAAATATTAACATTAGAAATGGTTTATTCTTAAGAAACAATATGAACTTATTCAAACACAAACAAATTAAAAAAAAAAAAAAAGTTTTAAAATAGAACAGCCATTAGTTCTGTGTTATGTGTGAGGTCATTAGATATTATTTTGTTTCTTTTTGGCATCAAAATCTGATGACTTCCTATAGCCTTAAACACAGAGAAGGATATGAAATCTGGCCTGACAATTCTAATGTAAAGCCCAGGTTTACTTAAGTTTTAGCCAAATGTGCCTGACCATCTCATCACTGGTATGCCTCCTGTTCAAATCAATATACGTGCAAACATGATAAGAAGACCTTTTTTTATTATTATTTTTTTCTCCTGAAACCTGACTGCTAAGGGCTCACATCCCATATTTCTCCCCCTTTTCCAAACTCTTATCTGCCTCTTTTTCATTCACACACAAAACTTGTGCATAATTACTTGCCCCAAAACCATACTTATGCATTCATTATCTCCAAGAGAAGATGTCAGTTTTCCATGTTGTAGACCAAGATCTAAAATAACCCCAATACCCTCAATGCTTAATGTTGTTCTCACTAATTTAAAAAATGGTTTATCATGTCCATGTTATGGCAAGCAGAATAGCAGTAAGCAAGGACAGAAAAATATTGAAGAAATTCCATATGTCTCAAAATAATTTCAGAGATTCACACAGAAGAGTTAAGCAGAAGTTGGAAGGACTCTCATTTGCTCCCCACCAGATATTTCCTCTATCACAAGCAGCCAGGACTTTTCAGACAACTCTGATTTCTACCTGCAGATCCAGGGGACAGATGCCTGAGGATCCAAGGGAGCCAGATTGATGGGAAACATCAGGCTGTGTCAGCTCCCCGTTGGGTCATCTAATGGGATCCAGCCCCAAACTCTCCAGCATGTGCAAAAAAATGGGAAGATGAGGCCTCTACTTGCATCATCTTTTTTTTTTTTTTTCTACAGAAACATGTATTTTTCTAATTTGAAGTCATTTGAAAAGTATGTTAGTTTCCAATGCACTTCCTGAGAAAGTAGAGATCACTTCCTGTAAGTAGTCCTGTAAGGTAGTCCTGCACACATTATTGATAATAAACCTAAAAAGCTTTTCAAATGACCGTCAGATGAGCTCGAGAGCGAATATACAGGAGAAAAGCCCTTTTCTCACATAAAACTTTGAAACTGTTTCCTTCCAGAGGTTCTGGATCATTTGTAATGCTAAAAGGCAAGAAAAACGGTGGCACTTACTTGAACTTATGGTGGATTTGAGGCTTATTTTTGCTGATTTTTTGTTTTATGCATGTGGATTACCTAGTCACTGCGTGATGGGGACTTAACAGGGACTTGAATAGTGCAAAGGGACCATGTGCGTTTATGTCTGTCACTGATTTTCTGTGACTGGAGTGTCTGATACAGACAAGACAGCTCTTTCCTATCATCCTTTTATGTGTTTGAATGACTACATGGGTTTACATGCTCTTACATGTCTGTGCATATATTCATACATATTTGTGTGTATATAAATAATTGTTCATATAAAAATTTGTGAGAGGTCAAGATTTTCAGTGACCACATTCTCCACATGCCATATAGTCACAGCATGAAAGCAAACATTAAAAACAAACAGACAAACAAACAAAAACAACAGTGAGTAGGTGAAACAGATAGCTTGTATTCCAATCTGTACACAATGCCTACTCCCTCTCCTTCATTTCACAGCTGGCATGCTCAAAACTTGTTACCCAGCTCCTGCACCTTACTGCATGATCAGGGGCAGTGGGAATTAAACATAACTGAAATGCAGCATTGCAGAAGTTCATCTGGGTTAGGGAACTCAGCAAGATTAGAGTATTTGTAGCACAAGAATTTGTAGCTTGTGATTCTAGAATGAGCTGTGTACCCAGTCACTCACAGGATATGTGCTTGTATTAGCAGGGCTGCTGTGGAAGAGTTCATAGGTTATGGTTAGACACACCAAATTACCTCATTCCCTGCTTGCTAGTTGAAAGGAAGATTCATCCTCACCCTAACCTGCCTACTTCCCCCATGCAAATCCCTTTTCACTTGGGCTTTGTGAATGGGAGCAGTGTTTATCACTATAAGCTCCTATTCTGATGTCTTCCTGTACAAACCATGTGAGATCAGGAAACCTCAAAAATATTAAGTCTATTATGAAGCTTATGTATCAGTTTCTCATAAGCCACTGAACTGGATAAAGCAACTGAATGTTCTATGGAAGGCTGAATTTCACTCTTCCAGTGATAATATGATTTTTTTTTTCCAAATATCAAGTAATATTCCCATTTGCTGTTTGTGCTTTAAGCATGTTTCTTCCAAAATATCATCTAACATATACAGAACATGAGAAATATCTCCATTTGGTGCCCTAGAGATAATTTCCACTTTTTTATTTTTTTGCCACAGAATACAGACTATCAGCAATAAATGTTGAAAAAAAAATATGTCATTTCTCACCTTTGCTGCCTGTTAAAATACCCAGTGCAACATTCATGGCTGTGCTTCATTTATATAACAATGCTAATTTTCCTCTGTCATCTTCCTGTTCATGCTGAAATGCAAAAAGCTTAATTCATTAAGGCTTGTAAGAAGCTTTAATTATATTGGCTGGCACATATTATAGAAATGTAGCAATTTTATCTCCTGTAAAATGTGGAAAGGTGGAGTTTGGATGAAAGATGTTCTTCAGAAAAATATTAATTGGATTTTAGTGCATGGACATGTTGCATAATTCCATTCCTGCTCACAAAGAATAATGAGAAAACTCCTGGCACTATCTTACTCTGATTAGTTTCTCCCTTTGCCTTGGCTTCCCTGAGGCTAATACAGCTCTATCTGTTCTAAAGATAAACCGTGGTATTCAGTCCTCAATGCATTCAGGTGGACCTTACACCAATATTCCCTTTGAATTATTATACAATGTGTAAGCAGGGCTTTTGTGTTGATAAAAGCTTGAACTGACAGATTGTAGCTCCATCTATAGTCCCTACCCAAGGGTGGCTGTAGCTCCCAGAAGAAGGCAGTGCATCTGTCAGTGAAGGATCACAGTATGTATGCTCTGTTTTTAGTGCATTGATAAGGCAGGTTTGGAGGACTGAGATGTTTACTGCCTCCCACTGTTCAAGCTGTCCCAATGCTTACATAAAATTGAAAGTTGTTTGCTCTCAGCTCCTTGTAAGAAGTGCAAGACAGGCCCTGGTGTGCCACAGCAAGCTGAAATAAGCATTGCTTTATATTACTATTCCAAGCTGTACACAATGGCAGCTTAGAAGCAGTGTCATAGAGTCATTATATGACAAACAGATATGACAGCTTCAGACATTTCAATTTAATGAGTCAATATACTTATATTATTCTCCTAAGCACCCATTGCTGACCACTGTCTGAAACAAGATACAGCTAGAAAAATTGTCTGATGCAGCATAGCAGCTCTAATAGTCTGATCTCATGAAAAGTTGCTCTGAAATGCTCTAGAAGATTTGCATGACAATGGCACTGTACAATCTGATGCCAGTTGTTTTTTTGTTTTTGTTTTTGTTTTGTATTTACAAATGTTTAATTTGTGGATGCTTTATCAGTTTCATTATTATGGTAGCCTTTCAATGCTGTAAGACTTTGATATCTTTATTTAATATGCCCTGCCCAATATGGAGGTTAAAGCCAGATAATGGAAGCCTGATTCAAGTAATGAAATTGTGTTCTAAAAATATAAATAAATAAATAGGAAAAGTCTTGTATTTATCTGCTTATTTCCTTCCAAGCAACAGCAGAAAGTAGTAACAAGAGAAATTTCAAAGCCACTATGGGTTGCTCAGGCTCAATATCACTGTTATGTTTTAACATGTTTTTACTAGAATTTGCTTTTTCTGGGAGCATGTCAGACTTTTCCTGTGTATTCCTTATTTGCGAAGTTGAAGTTAAATTAGTGACTTTAAAGAAATAAATTAAGTCTAATGCTACTTTTTTTTTTTTTTCAAGTAAATATGAGCTCATTCTAAATAAGTAGAAAAATATAGTACAGTAATAGACCATTTCTTTTTGAGCTGCAAAAGTGTCACTATAGAGGTTTAAACTATAACTGTCTTTTCGCCACTCTAGTAAAGGGTGCTTTGCTATTAGCTTCTTTGAATCCAGGTTTTCTCTTCAGTTTGATATTGCTTTCACATAAGGACTCTTTGAGGGAAGTTTGCAACTAAAGTTAAAGAAGGAAACTCTCAAAACCAGCTATGTCATGGGCTCCTTGTTGCAGTGTGTTTTGTCTGAAAATTGCTTCTTGGAAGGGTAGGGGTTGAAAGACAAGAAGGGAAAACCTCCTGGCTCTCAAGGCCTTTCCACAAAAGGATTGCTTCCAAACTGAATGCCCATAGGCCTGGGAGTTGGCAAGATATACTTGCCTCTTCAGTGACTACAGTAATATCTACTCTCTCTAAATTATGAGATCTTTAATGACTAAGATAGCATCTGTTCTAAGCTTATATTACAAAATGGACTATGGCATTTGGTAACATAATGTCAGAATCTTCAATATGGGTAAATCTAAAAAACACCACGGTGTGTGCTGTATCAGACTGTCCACTATGCACAAATCCTCCATGTATCATAGGCACAAAGAAACTGATAAATCCGGAAGTGATGGACTTGTCATGAATATAAGGCTCACCCACACGTATATGCATATGTATAGTACCCATTTTTAACTTTTCAGACCATGGAAGAGCCTGAAAATGTCCATTAACTGACCTCATGTTTCTTTACATTCAGAGGAAAGAAGAAGCACAAATAGCAGTAGCACCATTTATCTCTGTTGTTACTGATTTCCAAATAGAGGAAATTGAACCCTGACAGAGTCACATCATACATAGGTCAGGGACTGCTTCCAGCATCCATTGCAAGAAAATGGAAGAGATCCCCAGAGAAGAATAGATGATACTTGAAACTGAGGCTAACAAAAACTATAAATATATTCAGAGGAAAAATCTCACAGGGAGATACACGGCAGGGTAGATTAGTCACAGGAGATCAGGACACTTTGTTTAAGGTTACTTTATTAAAGTGGTAAATAAAAACTGTTATCTGATGGTTGTACAAGTAGTGTACACAAAACCAATCAGCTGCCTTTCACAACATTCTCATAAACATTTATATCCAACAAACCATGGCTTTGGTGAACAAGAGTGTGCAGCTCACACCATGAGAGAGGATGTTTTCCAGAAAACATCTATGATGTAGAGACACGTTGTTGCTCATACAGTACCCAGTCTTCAAAACAATGCTGCTGGCAGATGCTTCATTCTGTCCTTGATTTGTTAAAGACCTTTATTCATTAAAGGCTTTTGTAACAGTGCTTCATGAGAAGCAGAAGTGTTGGGGTCTGGTCAGTATTCCACATGTCACCTCAACCTTTGCAGTATCTCTAGCTTTATTCCTCATCTTCCATGTTTCTTCAACACAGCAAACCCAATTTTTTTTTATATCCATACATATTTCTTTCAGCCTGCCATCTGAGTAAGTCCCAGCCTTTCTGCCTCAATAAGAGCAGTACACATGCTGGCTGGTAGGGGTGCATGATATATGAGATGAGACGGGCCAACCTGCTGCTGCCAAGCAGACTGGGAGGTAATTGAACTCTAAATACAGCCTCTTTACACTGTTTACACAGCTATCTATTGACATAAACTTTACAGGAGTTTAATAACTTTGAGACCTTAGCACCTCTGTGAAATTTAATGGAATTTAGTCATAAGGTTTGATAATTGTTAGAGAAGAATGATTATGAGTTACCCCAAGTCTACTTCCTACATCAGAAAGTACAACAGAGAACTCAAAACCCTCAGCCCTTTTGGCTGATGCTCCCAAATACTACTGACTGTACCCTTCACATGTTAATTCTGCATTATTTATGTTCTGTGTTAACATGGGCCTTCCAAAACCAGCAGTTCAACTTTTTTGGCACAAGAGTAGGCCACCTATGATGTTCTGAATGACTTCTTTAGGGCTTAAAAAATTCCAAAGGATTTATAAAAACATGGATCTGCCATGTACACCCTGATGTGGTATCAGCTATAAAGCCATCAAGGGCATGAAAGCAGCCTGTCTTTTTCCTATGTCACACAGCCATGTGTTTTTTCACTGAAAGCACCTGAACTGAGCACTTTGTGATGTAAGAGAGGACAGCAGAGTGCTTCTTCTGAGGATTTTTTACTTTCAACCAAAGTAGAACATATCTGGGAAAGGCTGAAGTATGAGCGTGAAGTGTGGGAGACTGACAGAAAGCTTTGTAACTCTTCCCTAAATGAGAATGAAACAGAAGGGCTTTTTCTAGGTATTTAACTGTGTATCAGTGAAACTGATATTGATGAAATTTTATTGCAGTCATTTATAGTATTGAGTTTCCTGAGCTCTGGTTAGATATTTATATATATTCTCAATATAATTTTTATGTTTGCTATATACATACATGTATAACAAATCTTAGAATATAGATATTGGGTGTGATAACAAACAGTCTGTTGTGAAAGAAAATCATAGCCACAAATATCCTAAGGAAATTAGATATTAGCCTAATACAACAGATATTAATCCAGTTAATCGACAAGCAAACTAGTTGCTAATTGCCAAGTCTGGTATGTGACAACTGGTCTGTGACAAAGTTACAGGAACAGTGATGCTATTCATCATGTTCACATAGAAGGGTATACACAAAGCTTCCTCTGAGCCCCTGGAAATCTGCAAAGAATTGCAGCATGAATGCCTTCAACACAGCAGGAACAAATGGGATCCTTCTCTCCTCTATCTTCAGCTGCCCTAAACTTAGTCACTGAGGTTTAAGTAGGATTCCTCTGCAGAAATTGGAGAAAAATAGGCACTTGTAGGTGGAAAGTTTTCTCATCTATTCAGTAGCTGCCTTAGGATCACAGAATCATAGAACAGCCAAGCTGGAAGGGACCCGCAAGGATCATTGAGTCCAACTCCTGGGTCCCCAAAGGACAACCCAAAAAATCAGACCATGTGTCTGAAAGCGTTGTCCAAACACTTCTTGAACTCCATCAGGCTCAGTGCCACACCAACTCCCCTGGGGAGCCTGTCCCAGTGCCTGACCACCCTCTGAGTGAAGAACCTTTTCCTAACAGACAGCCTGACCCTCCTCTGTCCCAGCTCCATGCCGTTCCCCCAGGTCGTATCACTGTCCCCAGAGAGCAGAGCTCAGCACCTGCCCCATCGCTCAACCTTGTGATGACTGAATCACTATTTGAAGATGCCTATTCCTTCTCTGGCAATAGAGGAAAAGACTTGTTCAGGCTAAAGACTGTCAGGTACCTAAAAATGGGTGAAATTAATCCCTCTGAGAAAAAAAATTCTGTTCTGTCTTTGCTCAACTTGTCTTAGATTTGTGCTGGTGGCTTTAAGTCTTCCTGAGGCCTCAGTCATCCTAAGCTAACATTCAATCCAGTACTAGGTACAAGCTCTTTTCAAGAACATTTGAGTTGAAAATTAGTGTTTCAGCACAAAACAGTGTGAAATACAAGAGTGTTTCAGCAAAATCAAAGTTACAGAGAAATTGCACATAGCTCCCCATGACAAAAACTGGGGTGTGATCATTCAAAGATATCACAAAGTTAATTTTCAAGTAGCTGTTAAAGTTGATTTTCCAGCAGACAATGGGTAATATGATTTTTTTGTTGTTGTTATTTGTTTGTTTTTTAGAAGTTTAAGTTCAATTTTGCATCTCTTTTTTTTTTTTTTTTAATATTAAATGATGGTTATGAGCAAAAATACAAAATGAATATCACATCACCTCTCCTATGCCTCTCAGTATCCTGAGGTATTTATAGAGAGCAGAGAAATGCTCTGCACCAAAGACCTATCATTTTTATCAAATTTCCTTTCAAGGCTGGAGGGCAGCAGAGCAGTGGACAGGTATAATGACCTTCCATATCGCTTTTATTTTCTCTGGGCACTAAAATTGATTTCCCTTAGCTTGGCATGTCAAGCTCCAGAGCTAAGCTAGAAAAAATAGGTGAGAGCAATAAAATTTAGGACATCTGATGTGACTGCCTATAGAGACTATGATGAAACTCTTCTCACCAAAGAGTACCTGAATACTACAGAAAAAAATTCTTGTTCTTACATTAAGGCGGAAATAATCTGGCCTTTTAAAACAGACTTTTATATTTAATTTAGGGCTGTCCACACTGCTGATAAGGAGCTATAGAACTGCAAAAATGCAATTATGTTAAATCACAATAACTTGTCATTTGTGAATCCATGCCCATAATGTCATTTCTATGCAATGGTTTCATTTAGCTATGAAGAACTCACTGTCATGACCAAAATCAGTTTCAGTTCAGATTATTTACCAGTGTCAGCCCCACAAATAGTGCTCTCCCACTTTCCCTTCTCTCCAAGACCAGGGTATTGCACAAAATGCAGGGCATGGATGGAGGATTCTCAGCCCCTCAACATCTTTCTGCTTCCCTGCTGAACCCTAATGACTGATTTCCCTACCACTTTCACCATGTGTCAGTATTAGTAAATTTTTTGATCTGAACTCAAAGATTTGACTCAAAGATTGAGCCTCTGTATAACCTATCCTTTATCTTCTGTGTGAAGAACACAGACATTTGGGTGATGACCCCTTCCCAGCACAGTCCATGGTTCCATGGCGTGTAACAACACATACTAGCCTCAACACTTCTGGTAAAATGACAAGTAAAACAGATTCTATTCGATTATCTTCACTCAAGCTTAATCAATGAAAAACTTTCCCTGAGTAGCTCCCAGGAGCAATTGTAATGGCTTTTCTGTGCTAAATTAGAAGCCAGCAAACATTGATAACCATCCCTGCCTAGGAAATACAATGAAATTTTTTATCCATAAATGCCCTGGTTAAGGGACAAACATGCCCTTCTTCTCTAACAGAAACTGGCTTTCCTTTAATTTTAGCCAATGTAAATCAAAGCACTTCTGCTAAAACTGAATATAAAAGCCATGGGAGGAAAAAATACCTGTCCTGAAGTCTTTATTTTCTGTCAGGGAAGAATATGATACTGCTAAGAAAAGGTTACAATTCAAGATGTTTAGAGAAGCTGTAACAAATGACAGTAGCTAACTGGAGAATATTTAAAATAATGTATTGAATACTGATATCCAGGTTAAAAAAATAAAAATAAAAATAATAATTAAAAAAAATAAATCTGTGGCAATCTTATTCCCGGTGAGTATTCAAAAGACACTTAGACACCTTTGCGATGATGGGAATACGGTCTTGACCCTGTGTCCTCCCACTTCAAAAAATGATCATTCAATGAACAACTGTTTATAAAGTTGTATCTTAATTTGTTCTGGACAATATTTTTAATTGTAGATTGTTCATCCCACCTAACAATTTTCCACAGGAGGAAAAAAAAAAAATCTATTAGATTTTTGTCTGTGAGCTTTGAGGGAATAAAGATATGATTTACTGTGGGGAATACAGCTTCTGTTTTCACTGAAAGCCATAAAACAGCAACTCCCTGCCACCATTTTTTACAGTCAAGACTTCATTTTGCTAGACTAAAAGTTAAACCCTGAAAACTCTGCATTGCTCAGTCGAGTTGCAAGCCAGGAGAGAGTTAGATATATGGAGCTAATCCACTAGTTCCCAACTCTGAAAATTGCTTTGATTAATTAAAAAACATCTCGAGTGTACACAGAAATGTCAGTGCACACAGCGTGAGATAGGCCATCTTGCTGCAGTTTTTGAAAGGTGGAACATGAAATGTTCCTAATGCAGGACAGAGTCAAAGGTTGCTGTTATCTCCTGGTCTTGCTACACCTCCCCCCCCCCCCCCCCACACACACCCCACACACACACCCCACACACACACCCCAACAGACACACTCCAGGCTCTGGAGCTCAGCAAACAGATACATTGCAAATTGGCTAGGATCACTGAACCACTCTCACTTTGTCTCTGGTTTCTGGAAGGGTATTTCCTTATTTTGATCTGTTCTAATTTCTGGAGGGAAGGAGACCAGAACTGGACATTTCATTCATTATCATGTCTATAAATTCACATGGCTATAGCAAAAGGATGTCATGACATGCAAAGACAGGTGTGCCTGGCTAGGGTAAGGTGTTTTTGAGCCATGGGTGCTAGCATTTCTCTCTGCATCCCTGTCCATTCCCTCTGAGAATGTGACACTACTTCCAGAGTAGACTGAAGCATCTGACCTTTTTCCTCAGCCTCTTCTGAACATTTCTATTTGCATTCCCTCTAGACAAGCAAGTCAAAACAGATCATCACAACTTTACAAGTTATATGCCAGGAAGATTGTTGCACACCTGTGCTACATGCACTAAAAACAGAACTGCCAATATACCTGGTTACAATTATTTTCTCTAAGCTAAGCAAGAGATTTCAGTATAATACGGGGTGAAGACTTAAGGGCAGTGCATCAGACTAGAGGGAAACTAACAATTTCAGAGAACTGTGCTTCTAATCTGATTCTGCAAAATTATAGTTTGACATTGCTTTGCCTTTTTATCCTCGCAAAGGCCTTTTTTCCCTTGTCACAATGAGGTCTTTCTACTGTTCACATTAGCATATTTACATGAGCCTTCATAATCGTTTCTTATAAAATACGTTGATTTCTATCATCCTGTTTAATGATGTGCTACATTGTTTATAAGATAATGCAATGAACCCACATTGAACTCATTCTATTATCCCATAAGTAATGCAATAAACTGCTTAACAGGGCAATTAAATCAAGTGATTTCAGGTTAATGTTATTAGACAGTGTTCAAGAACATGCAACTTTTGTTTTGAGGATTGGCTTACCCTCTTAAATATTGGAAAATGTACTTTGCTAATGTTTTTGTTTGTATTCCCTAAGGTACTAATCACATTATTCATTGCTGAGGACTAGAAATATTATAGCAGCTTTCCAAATGGAGGAGAAAGTTAGTGTAGCCTCTGGTAACTTGTGACAAAGCAATGGATTTAATAACCTTGGAGAACTCCCCAGGGTATTATGCATCAGTGTTCGAAGCTTAGAAGATATTTCATTATACACAGTCGGTAGAAAATCAAATACATAAAAGAAACATAAAGATTAAATACATTATGTCATTGAAAAAAAAATTGGGCTTCTCAACCTACATATCATACCTGATTTGAATTTTTAGAAGGCTCTTAATGGATATTTTTAGACAGCATCACTCTTTTCCTTATATATATTTTTCAGCCTACCCCCCCCCCCCCAAAAAAAAGTAATTCAAATACTCTGCACCATGCAAAAATTAATTAGGAACATTTCCAGTGAATCTGAACCTCTATTGTGCATCTTGAGACTGTTCTAATGATTATTGGTCCACTGACTATGTAGTTTAAAATCTCTTGTTAATAGATGAGGTGCTGAACATCAACAGCTAGCTCTTCTAGACTGAACAGTTGAAGAGGTGTCTTGCTTACAGCCAGAGAAATCTACTTCCAAGTGGATTTCCATGGAACAATACTCACATCTGAAAGCTCCTGGAAAAATCCCCACTGAATATTACCTAAATCATTTCTGAAAGGGTCTATCTGTATTTTTATTTTTCTTAAACTTCTCAGTAAGAGTTATGAATTTCAAAATTAAGAGGAATACTGGACTTCTTACCAGGATTAAGATTAAATTCATTATGCTGCATTATGCTGTTAAGGAAAACAAACAAACAAAAAAACAAACAAGAAAAAAAAAACCTGCAGCTACTTTGAATCAAAATAAATAAAAAGCAAATGTTGAGAAAATAATAAATATTGGAATATTGAAATGTTTCAAGACTAAATATTATTACATTTACTTTTTAGTGGGTAACATATCTCAAAAAGGATGTTTTGATGTACCAAAAACACCTCATATATATGTTTAGATTTTGGTTCACCATCAAAAGTAAAGCTAGTTGTTTAATGAGTTCAAATCATGATACCAATTAAAATAAAAAAAATCTCTTCCCCTGTACAGAGCCATGGCTTCAGATATTCATGTTGAGTTCTTTTGAAATTTCAAATCACAGCCTTCTAAAAAAGTGTTCTGCTTTTTTTTTAGCCGATGACTCAACACTTTCTGTGGATAGATTTGTGAAATTTGGGTGGTTCAACACTTTTGAGAAAAAAATGGGACCATTATTCAGTCACTGTAGAGGAACTTAGCAACCCAATTATTTCTTTTCCTTTTCCCCTTTTTTTTAAGTAATAGTAAAGATTAATTTCATTAAGTCCAAATGAGCACTTTTCCAATGTCACCCAAACTCTCACTTCTTTTGTGTACTAGTATAACTGCAGCAGCTTGAACTATTTGCTACCGTCTGTATGTATAGTCATCTTTATTTTTATTTCAGTGTGTGATTTATTTGTAAAAAATGCCTCAATTCTGAGAGTCTGATCATTTCTTCATAAGTCTTTGGTGATACAGTTCACCTAAATACCTCTCAACCTGCTGCATGGATGTTTCATGAACTGCAAGAACATTTCACATTTAAACACTTTTTTTTTTTTACATGTTTAAAGCACTAAACAGACATTAAGTAAGTAGGATAGAATTTTCAAAAACGTCTAAAAGACTTAAATCCTAGCCACCCTTAAAATCAACTGGAGTAAGCAGTTAAACTCCTTGTGGAAACGTGGAAATCTCATTTTCAACCGTAACAAGGCCTCAGTGATGGTAACTACCACTAACCCTTTTCAACACAAACTGCTTGAAGCACTGCTAAATAAACGCCCCAGGATGACAGATTCAGTTATTGGTACTGCTAGGACTTGAGCTTGAAAAGATTCTCCCTAGCTGTGCATGAGTGTCACAAGGGCTGGTTGAGCAGGTAACATCGCATCCATTAATAGATGGGCAGAAAGGTATTCACCAAGGCTGAGGTAAATCTTATTGGGATGATCTGAATTGCTTCTCATCTCAGATTAAGATGAAAGTAAGGCACTGCCTGGCAGCCCTGTGAAATTTCTAGACTTTATTTCAGAAGATTATGACTCATACAAACAGTGACTGAAATCAGAAGAAAATTGAGGTTAGCCAAATAGGTTAAAAAATTCAAGATAAAGCAAAGCACGTCAGGTTCACCTAGCAAAAAACAAACAAACAAACAAACAAACCAAAAAATGCATTTTTCATTTGTTTTGATTTAGCACTGTTGCTGAACAATTTGAAAAACTTTTTTGACTCAGCTCTATATAGTATTCACCTCACTCTAATTTTTTATTTCACCAAGCCTGAAAAATGTTATTTCACCCTGCTTTGTTTGGCATACTCAGCTACTTTAGTAGGGGTGACAGTTATTAAAGATTGTTTAAAAATTACAGAGCCTTTGTAATATAGGGACTACAAGCCAGTAAATCAAATCTGACTTTCTTTTTCCTCCATCTTTTTCTTCTTCTTTTTTTTTTTTTTTTAATATCTGTCTCTCACATAATTAACTAGCTAGTTCTAAAATGTAATTTATATCACTCAGATGGGTCTGAATTACATTGTACTTAGAGAGGCAGATTGAAATGCGAAATGCAAATTTGAGTTCATGTCAGTTTTTAAAAAGTGAACACTAATCCTTGTGGGACTCTGGATTTGACAAAATAAATAAATAAATTATATGAATGATGTATGCTCAGAAAAAGCAATGCTGATAAGGAGCTTGATCCTGAAAGGTCTTGAATGTGTGAACAGCATGAGCTTAATTTTCAGTTTTTCTCTTTCTTCACTTCAGAAAGGGATGGAGTGAAAACTGGAGGAGGTGACTCCAAACCACCTCTTTGCACCTCTTTGCTCTTGCATTGCAGCCCTAGATAATGCAGAATCAAATGAAAGCACCACCTTTCCAGCTTTTACTTCCATAACATCTTTGCTGATACTTCAGTGCCTCTTACTTCCAACGTAGTCTTGGGGCACTTACCTAACTGTGTATTTCATGCACCAAGGTTAGCTATAGTGGGACATCACATGTCCAAGGTCCTGAATATATGGAATTAGGAATATTTAACATTGCAGTCTGAGACATCAGAAAATGAGAGAATATGACCCAGAAGACCTATTCGTGCCCATTGCTGTTACCATCTCTCAACAATGCAATTGGAAGAGTTGTAAGGCACCTTGACTTTCTTTTATTTTATTAGGAAGGTAACCAAGTATATAGTTTTGGGTTGTTCCTCCCAAGTCTACAAAGCATACTGTATTTATTTTGTTTTGAAAGTCAAAGTGTGTTTACTATGATATAAAATAGGAACAAATTGTTAGTGCAGAGATTTGCATATATCATTACCATACTTCCTAATTATTTCTGGATCTATTTGCATAATGAAAAAGGGAATAGTTTCTTCTCAATAACAGTAAATATAAAAAATGTGCTTGTCATTCCTCCACAGGGAAGGAACTTTAATTGTTTCATTCTAAACCCTAAAAAGTTGAAATTTTAGAATAGCTAAACAAATAGTAGGATGAAAAAATAAACAAAATCAGAATATATCATGGATCCTCTTAAGGGCATACTGGGGCAGGTTAATCATTGCCAATACTTTTACAATTTAATGAAAGATAAGTGAAAAAGAGTACAGAGACATTCATCTTTGCAGGTAAATTTTCTAAGTGACTAAAAACAATCTTGGTGATCTCTCAAGGAAGTAGATGTTTACTGTTGATGTTCTGTTTACTTTTATTTTACTACTAATGGGACATGTCTGAGCTGAAAATGCTGTGAAGATTTGTGCATTGTAGTGACACTTCATCCCACCCTCACTTAGATGGAAGAAACCTTTTATTGATCACCTATCTGTCTTGTTTAAAGGCCATCAGCTCCACTCTCAGGTTTTAATGGCAGGAAATTCATTTGTTGGTGTTTGTTAGAAACCAGATACCTTGAGGCAGAAACCAGTACAAGATAAATTATAAAAAAACTCCAGATACGTTTGATTTTTTTTTTCACAACCAGAACCTAAATGCCAGGATGGACAGTGGAAGTACTTGCGGAAGAACTCATACCAGTTGAGGATAGTTTCATGATACTGAGCAAATCACTCTGGGAATAGTTATAACTCATAACACACTGCCATGCTATACATAGCCAAGCTAGCTCTGAACAAGGTACTGTGTCCAGACCAACACCATGAAAAAGCAGCAGACATAGCAGTGAAAGCAGAACAGTGTCACTCTGACAACACATTTCAATTTATTAAACTATTCTCCCAGCAAAACTGCATAGCCCAGCTGGACTATCCTCCTAGTCCGGGAGCTAACTAAGAATAAAGCACAGCATGCTGCAGAAAAGTTTTGTTATGCCCTTATGATGGGGTTTGCTGTCTGTGATGAAGTGATTCAGCTTCCAGCCTTCACAGATGGTTTGGAGGTAATTTGCAGCAGCTGACTAACAAGATCTAGGAAGACAAACAGACAGGAAGACTGACAGACCACAGGACCTCAGAAACACATACAAATATTTAAATATAAGCTATTGCCCATTGTCAAAATATTTAAATATGAGCTATTGCCCATTGTCACCTGTCTTTCATGATCACTTGGAAAGCAAATTGCTTCCTCCTGTAAACAGAAATAGTTAATAATTAGCTGATTGCCGATATGATTGTAGTTGATGAGAGATTTTTTCTCCCCCATTGTATTGTGTTGCAGACCATTGTGTTATAGTCCACAGAAAGAAGGAAGGAAGAGATGTTTAAATGATAAGGATGTTTATTAGACTTGTATAAGTAGAGGATTCAAAAAACAACAACAACAACAGCAATAAAACTTAATTTACAAAATGCTAAACAAAATTGTAGAGAGTATGGTCAAAATTCATTTAATGAAAGGCAATAGGAATGCTAACTGGTATATTTTAAGTACACAATAGAAAGAGTCAGACTGAATATGAGAGAGAAAAAGATGAGGATCTTAATTTATGCTTGAGCACTGTATATGTACAGAAATAATGGGATGAAGAATATCAGACCATAAAGAATTCCTCAGGAAATTTGAATTCATCAAAGTTTCTAAACAGAAGAGAATGCATAGAAAGAGAGATAAGGAAAAAGAAGATAGAAAGGAAAAGAAGAAAGAAAAAAGGAAAAGATGAAAGGGGGGGGGGGGGAGGAGGAAAAGAGGGAAGGGGAAAGAAGTAGGAAAAAGGGGGAAAAAATGAAATTGTTAAATTCTTAGCTTGACATCTTTGGAAACCAAAAATGTTCTGGCTACCAGAATCTCAGAAAGTGCAGTTACACCACTGTAATACTCCAAATTAAGAAAAGCCAAAAACCTTAATTAAATTTATCGTTCAGGTTCTGAAAAGAAAGGTGTATTTAAGAGATCTAAGTAGAGAGACTGCATTCAGAGTTGTTCCAGATTGTGATTTCATAAGGTCATCTAGCTAAGCAGACATGAAACAAGAATATAAGGAAAGAAAGTGCAACAGGAAAGCACGCATATGAAAAAGGAGAGGGGAGAGAGGGAATAGAGCAGAAAAGCAGAAATAATCTAGACTCAAAACCAGAGGTGACAGACACAGAAATCATTCTACCAATTAAAAAATAATTAGATTCTCTGTACGATGTGCTTTTCCTGAAATTAGTTTTGTTGTTGTAGTGCAAAGTTTCCTGATTAACAGAAATAGCAATAATTATAACAAGTAATAATAATAAATGTATAAGTAAAAATATTGCTACTCTTACATGTTGAGAATTATTTTGTATAAGCAAAGGAAATCATTAAAAAAAAATCAAAACAGTGAATCTACTGAAAATCCATAATGTGAGATAACATAAATATTTTCAAATTCATTGCTAAGCCTAAGGCACCAATATACCTATTATGTTAAAAAACATATTATACTCCTATAGAGCTATAAAATAAAACAAACAAAAAAAACCACTAGATTTTTAAGATTTTTAAATGAAATTTATTTGAGACAAGTTTAAAATAATTTTAAAAAGCATTTTGGTGTTTATTTTTTTTACTTTTAAGTGCATTTTTGCTATGTGGGCACACTTTTTTTTTTTTTTTTTTTTTTTTTTGAAATTTCTCTTGCAAATCAAGGAAAGTCCCAGAACACAGTCCTCACCTGGTGTAAATTGCTATGCACAATTGTCTCAGTTTACATCAGCCAGGATCATCATACCATGGTTTGGTTTTAATTAAAAAAGAAAACGCTGAAATTTTATTTAAAGTGCAACTGTACTCTTTGGAATTCTTTTGTCCAGTGAAATGGACTTGAAGCATCACAATATGCTTTCTTATAAATTATTTAATACGTCCTGCCTCCAGTGTGGTCAGGATCAAATATTGATATAATCAGAGTTTCTCTGTAGACTGACAACCTGAATTATAATCAAACTGCAGAGCAGGGTAAGAAAACCATAATTTTGGAGGAATTGCCTATCTGACGATCAAGTACGGATGTCTTATTTTTCTTCTGTAAAATGAGTACATTTTACATAAAAATAAATAAGATAATAAAAGCAATTTTCCTTTTTTTTTCCTAACAACACAGATACCACTAATAGAAAACCACACATACAACATTGGAATCACACCTAGAATAAAACTCACTGTGAAGTGTTTTGTAAAATGTTAAATGTATACAACATTATTTAGCTTTCAGGCAAAGCATTTCAGTAAACTGTCCTCATTACACTTCAGTAAAATGGAGTGGCATCATTGTGCCCATTTTCCAGATAGTAAAACAGAAGTCAAGGTGGGAAAAGTGATTTAGCAAACACCATGCAGCAAAACAGTGAAAATGCTGTTAGATTTGAAGTTCTCCAGGTCCTGATGCATCACAGTTTTCCCCAAAAGACACCACTAACACAAGCAGACAAATCCTGTCTGCTATCACTAGGTCTGTTGGAGAATACTTTGGAAAGTTCAGAGTATTATCTGGTAGCTTCGGTGATTTACACAGGGGCGGACTTTACACGTATTAGATACCTCTACAGAAGAAGACTTTTCAAAGCATGAGAGCAAAGACTGTGCCACCTGCTATGAAGGAATACAATGAGCAATAACAGTAAAAGCCTCTTAAGGAGACAGAATTATCTCGAGTCTGCTCCAAGACAGAATGTGTTCAAAGCTTATGTTAAAGCAAGGTCAGAGAGCAGATTTGTTTCCCAAACTGTGACATTCTTGATCTGAACCCATATCTTAGAACTTCTGCAGACCCCCCTTGCTTTACTCTACCATACAATACCAGTGGGAGATAAATCACAGCTGTCAGGCAGGTTAGGAAGCTGTTCCTAATTGCCTCTTGGATGTACAGCTGCCATCAGCCTCCTTTTTCCAGGCTGAACAGGCCAAGTGACCTCAGCCGCTCCTCATACGTCTTCCTCTCCAAGCTCTTCACCATCTTCATAGCCCTTTACAGCAGTAACAGGTTAAGAAGTGCAAGATAAACACAACAAATATATCAGATATATTTCCTTGATACTAACATTAGATATCAGGCAATCTGCTCTAACTGGTGTTGTGCCAGCTCTTTTCATGGGCCTTTCAGACCCCTTTCAAAGAGGTTTATTGACCCTTTGCACACGATGGCTATAAATAACCCAGGTACCCAAAAAATAAGGTGCTCCAGTTCTCCGTACTTCATCCTTATTCCAAAGAGAAAACTTTTACCTTAACACATCAGTGCATGGGGCTGTATGCCGCAGAATGGGACATGTTCTGGATTAGGGATTTCCAGACCAACTCTAACCTAATTGCAGGATATATCCTATCATCCCTCTGTCAGGTTTCTGCAACAGATTGAGATTTGCTGTTTTCTCCGCAGATCAAGGTGTCACTCCTTGGGAAGAACCTTTTTTCTTTTCTTTTTGAGTGCAGAAAGTGCTCACTTTCAAAACACAGGATCTATAGGTGATTGTATCATTTCTCTCTAATACATTAGAAAGCAGCTAGAGAATTTAAGAAAGGAGAAGTTTAATAGGTTTAACGTCAGCCTCTGCCTGAGGCTGTTGAAATTGTCATCCAAAAAAGTACCAGAAATCCCAAGGTACAGCCCAGGTCCTTGCTATAGAGACACTCTCTGTGTATTTCAGTCAGTAACAGTTAATGTCAACATAGTGACAGAACAGAGATGAAAGCTCAACATCTCACCCATGAGTGCCTTAACCAGCAGGTTGCAGGGTCATGTACCTGTCTGAGGTCCTGCAGTGTGACTTAGGGGATATTAGAATTGGGACCCTACAGAGTTCAGCTGCCAGCAAAGGGGATAGCTGGCAATTCAGGCTTTGCAAGGCTGAAAATCCAGAACGTATGCAGCTGAATAATGCTAGGAAGTGTTATTTTTGGTACCTGAATCGTGGTTTGAATCTGACCTTTTGTTTAACAGGTATGACATCGTTTGTCTCTGCACTTTGTTCTAACTGTCAGGAGGAGTTAATTGCAATCCATATGCTAAAGTTCACTTCTACAGAATCTAAATCTAATTATAGCTCTGAAATTTGCTTCATCCTATTATCAGAGAATAGAGGTCTTATAGAGCCAATGAAAGAGGAACATATTTTCAGCAAATCCTTTTTCCCTTGTTGCTCAGAAATTAAAGGTAGCTTCTCTACTTATTGATTTGAGGATTTCCTAAAGTTTCTCTTATATCAAGTTTCTTCTAGAGTACAAATGTGAAAATAAAATATGGTCCTTCAGAGTGACTGATTTTTTATCCGTTAATTTTCATGCCAGACTTGTGTGGATAAAACCTTTCAGTTACTGTTGATATAAGTGTCTCGGATGACAGAAAATACCAACAGACATTTCTTCTCTGTAGTTTGATGTAGCCTCATGGTAACAACTATTAATACAATGTACTTCTCTAATATCTTTTCTTCAGTAACTTCAAAGCACCAGCTGCCTCTGATCAGGCCTGAGAGATGAGTGAGGTATTTGTATAGGAGACCCTTCACAAGACGTGAGTGTATGGTGTGAAAAGCAATGAACAAGAGCTAAACGACATACAGTGGTTTGCAACAAGTTTTAAAGAGAATAGGTTATCCTGTGGAATCCTGTGCAAGTCTACTGGACGTGTGTCCTCAATTCAGCCTTTGACCCTTTCAGTGGAAGACCAGAGCTTCATGTTCCACAAAGAAAATTAGCATAATGCCCTTGAATTCCAGTTATTTCAATGAAATTGTGGCAGCAGTTCAGTAGTGTCCCTCAGATGAAGGCTGGTGTGATTTTTGTTTGTTTGTTTGTTTGTTTTGTGTTTTTTTTGTTGTTGTTGTTGTTGTTGTTTTGTTTCACAATTGAATTATACAAGTGCAATTGAGAGAAGAGTATGGCCTGTAAGTGCTTTGTTACTGTTATTGATTCATGAGCCAGAAGGATCATATTTTGGTTGTTAGCTTCCACAGTGAGTTTACTGTGGCAGTGGTTAGAAAAATGATCATTTTGCTTTTTGTCTGACCAAATCTGACATAACGTCAATAAGACAAAGTAAGCAGGGCACCCTGCAGTACTGTACTATCTCTGCAGACTCACTTTTCAGCATGCACGTTTTTGAAATGTTTTTTTTTTCCCATTCATACTAATCACCTGGGGCATCTAAAACTACAAGCAGTGCCTTGTATTTGCCAAATAAATAGAGGAAATCAGAATCCCAGTCATGAAAATCTGAGTAAATTTCATTTCATTTCATTTCATTTCATTTCATTTCATTTCACCACTTATCTTGTAATTCAAAAAGGGAAGTCTTACCATTGGTACCTGAATAACCACTCAGGGGCATCAGTCCAAATGTTTCAGCAGCTAATGCTTGACCAGATTATCTGGAAAAAAAAAAGATCTAAACTCTTGTAGAAGGGGAGGGACACTCAAATCATGAAACTACATGGGCAGAATTTTATCTAGGCATAGTGTCACAGTTTAGATGCTTTCTACCTGCAGAATCAATCCATTGTATGATTTCACCCATTTGTGATTTTTTCAACAGACGTCTGGTCTGCAAGCCACTGCAAGACAGGTTGGCATTCCATAAAGTATATGAGCCCTGTGAGAGGATAGACACACAAGAATATTGGCCTGTGATGTCTTATTCATGAAATGAGTTAGCAGTGTCAATGCTTTGAATTTTCACCTTTCTCTCCACAGCAATCAGAAGACCGACTCTCTGTTGGACTTTCAGATGGAGCAACACTGACCTCAGCAGACCTGCATCGAACTGTATAAAGTTCTGTCTCTCTGCAGTGAATTTTATTACCCAAAGAGAAGGAAAATTCTCTTACCACTTCTTGCCAAGTTATACATGAAGCAGTGATCTTCATTTCTTAGCATGAAAAGATCAGTGGTTTGGTCTATATTATTCTTATCACCAGCATTAACCACAAAAGATCAATGACACTCATTTGTAAATGTAAAAATAATAAGAATAAAAGGATCTAAGAATCTATGGTTGCCTCACTCTTTTAAGTCAACAAAGGAGGAAAAATGTTAGTGTCAATTGTGTGAAACAAATCCAGCCTTCTGAGTGAGTAAGTAACACCAAAAACACCAAAAGACCATGAACTGACTAGTAATAGTGGACAAAACAGTCAAAGCTTTTCGTGAGTACTCATGGGATTTCCTGAGAAAAATAACCCAAGATTATTGTATGTAACTTGGCAACTGTGCTCAAAAAGATTAAAATCTGTAAAGCCAACAAAATTCAGCTGCACTAAAAGACATTAATGAATAGTACACTTCTGTACTTAATACTTATATGCTTAATACAAATATGCTCACCCAACATTAGGAAAACCATAAGTGAGATTATAAAACTCACATGGGGTAAAATAAACAGCAATAGAGCATAAACAGAGGTGTCACAAGGATTGGAATTGCTTAGCTGCCTGAGAAGAGGGATTTTAAGAGAGTTTACTATGAAAATTATGAAGAACATTGCACAGGGAATAGCACAGTTAAATGAAATTGAGAGTTTCAAATAATATATATATATACACATACATCTGTATTCAGCAATTTGGACTTTATCGTTGAAGGAGGTATTTGATTTAAATACTGTCACAGAAATTCTGAAGGGTTGGATAATTTTTATGACCACTAATAACATTTGTCATTATGTATGTTGCCGTTACAATAAGAATAATAAACTCTAATGCTATAGAGCATGTTATCACCTGCAGTTATCACCTGCAGGGACCAAGAAATTGGGGATTTTTTTTTTTTCTAACTCATTTTTCTTGCTCATTTCTGTTAGTTCAGTGAAGTATCCCTCAACCCATACAGGTTATTTCTTACTGCCTCAAAGAGACCACTTTAGGCTTCCCAGGGGGTTACACTTCGTTAGGTGACTCTTACCCTGCTAGAATGTAAGAGTCCCCTTCTGGGGATGAGGGAGGTTATTCTACTGTAAATCACAGAAGGGTGTCACTATAATTAATTTAACAGAGTAGCTAATATCCTTGTCTTTATGCATTCATCTAATAGATTAAATGGGTCTCAGGATCTGAATGGGGTTGAGGGACTATATGTAGACAATATTGATCAGTTTGTGTTGCTCCAGGAGAATCACCTTAATTGGTCAGAAGAAATTTATCTTGAATCAATACATTACTGACAATAAGAATTTGACAGTGGAAAAAAAAATATATATATATATATATATATATATGAACTGACAAAAGCTTAAGGCATTATTTTCATAACGTCTTATAACAGTATCTCAAGAACTATGAAGAAGTAACAACATGGAATTAGAGGAATCATTGGTGTTAAATACTTGCTTAAATTTTTCTGCTGTATAATGTATAGTGTTTTAATCAAATTCTTGCTTTATTTCTGCTCATTCATTGATATCTGTACATGTAATTAACAGTATTCTGGCCTAATCATTCCTTGATAATTATGCTTATGTAAAACCTGTTAAATTTTCTAAATTTTCTGAGAGAAAAGTTATTCGGACTTATAGCTTGCAGTCCGTTCAACTAGATAATTTGAGATGTAGTGAACTAGTTTCCAAAAAAAATTAAATTTTTGAAGTACAGTTATCTAAAATATAGGTTGAGGTGATTTTACAAACCACAAGGATATTTTGCCGTCTTTTAAAATTTCTTTATTTAGGTTAATAGAAAATAATTTAAATTAATTTTTAAAATAACAAATGTGTTTTCAGCAATTAAAAAAAAAAAAAAAGATTAAAATATATGTATTACCACAGCTCACAGTTGACCTGGTCTCTACATCTCAAGGAACTTACACATTATAGACTGGACAGATTGTGTTAGCCCAGTGTAAGTAATTTAAGCTTCAACTTCTGATCACCTGGAGCTTTAAAATTTCATGATAAGATGACAGAGTTAACATGCAAATTATTATTTATTTATTTATTTATTTATTTTTCAAATAGAACCAATAAAGGTAAATAAAAGGCCACAGCATTTGATATTCTGTGGTTCCGACTGTGTCTACTGAATGTGGGCAGAAAAAAAAAAAAAAAAAAAAAAAAGCCTGATAAGAGCACCTGCAACTTCCTCTAATCTGATTTTTGAAAATCAGTCATCACTTCAAGGAGACCCTAAATATTAACATTTTTTTAAATAGGGATTTTTGCAGATGTGATCCTCACCCCCTTTCACTTCAACATTAATTTGCTGTTAACCCTCTTTCCTTGAGGTATATTAGATATACTGAGTTTCTGTTTCCCTGTTACTCTACTCATATGCTTTGTTTCTACAATATTGGTCAACTCAGCACTACAAAAGCTTTTTTTTTTTTTTTAATTACCTGCCAGAGATATTCATTTTTTTATACATACATATATATATATATATTTTTTTGTCCCATTGAGTTTTCTAGAGCTGCAGTAATAAAAACTCACTGCACAGTTTATCCTTGTGACATTCAAATGAAGGTTCAAGCAATAAGAGAGTAGGACCTGGAACATACACATTTCATCCCTCCTACTACAGCCAGATTCAGTAGCCTAGAGGTCAAGACTTGGCAGGACACATCTGGTTTGTGACTACTTCACCTTGTGATGAATATTGAAATGATTTGTGTATCTAATGTGGCGGCCAGGTTTGACAGGTATGCTTCATTTTGCGGGGAGGATTTGCTTTACTAGCATATCCATGTAGCATATCCAGCTCAGCCTTCATCTATCAGACGGGTCTCTTGTAAGTCCTGTGCCACTAGCCCCATGTGGATTCCTGGATATCCTGTGGATTCCCTAATCACTCCAGAGATCCAATACAAAGCCTTCTCAAAGCTAGAACCAATTTTTACCCCAGGCTTCAGCAAGGGTCATGGCTCAGTGTCATGTAAATCTTTTTATTAACGTAAATGGTTATTAGCCCTAGGACAACTACTACATTCACAAAGGCAATGTGCCAGAAGAGAAAAATATATCTAACCCTTGCAAACAAGTCCTGCAAGAGACACTACCTGCTGGCCGTTAGATCTGGGAAGAAGCAGGACATAAGAGCTCTGAATAAAGATTTACTTACAGAAAATAATATTAGCAGAAAAAGGCTAACACAAAGCCAAGGTTAACTGAAACATATAATTAAACTTCCCATTTGCTTTAATAAAATACAATATTGACTTTACTCTTTAAAGTAGATTATGTTGTTGACATTACAGCAGTACAATAAACAAACCGCTAAGCTTTTTACTAGCAGAACAGAAAATTAAAGCTGGTTATGACAAGCCAAATAAAATGAGTTTATTCAGGACTGTATAAATCATCAATAAGAATTCCTAATCACTTGCCTACAAAAAGCTAGATTATTTGATCTGCAACAAAACTGGGGCTGTGTCAGCAAGTTGGATGCAAATCAAACAACATTCAGACATCTCAAAAATTCTGAAAGTATGTGTCTGGAATACAGATGAAGGCCAGAAATTCAGTGAGGCCATCTTAGGGTTCTGGAAAAATAAATTAAAGCTGTTTTTTACACTGAGATGTGGTTATTGAAACAGGAGTCTTTCATCAGGATAATGTATCACAGCAAAAAAAAAAAAAAAAAAAAAAAAAAAAAAGTTTTCTAGTTTTATTTTCTATGTTTCTATGTTTCTATGTATGTTTTAAGAAAGAATTTGTTTGATCCATGCATTTTATATAAGGTACAAAGTTAAACTGTTCGTTTTGATGCTTTATCACATTGTATTGCCTTTTTAATATAAAACCACATGGTTCTTGACAGTGTTTACTATAATTTAAGGTCTGCCAGGAAAACTAGCACTCTTTGATGCATGTATTTTATACACAAAGTTTTATTGTACATCTTGCAATCAATAAAGATGTTCATTCATGCATGGAGTGAATTTGTGAACTATTAATATTATCTAGTTCCCTAAATCATAGTTCACTTCCACCTCAATAAAATGCATTTTCCAGACTTGTTCATACCATATAAATAAGAAGTAATAGCAAAATAAAAATAACACTAAAACATGTAATAAGAGGTTTCCAAGATAACTCCAAAAACTATAATGCAGAATTCAGATGCAGCATGAAACAACTTTTTTAAATTTACCTGAACATGGATCTGGCAAAAAGTTTTTCATAATAGATGATAAAAGCTGAGGAGTGCAGCTGTTTGCAAAAGAGGCATCCCTATTTTTTACTATGGAATAATTTATTTTGAAAGTACCAAGTTAAAGTACTTGTGTAAAGATTTCTCTGTGTAGGACTGCATTTCAGCATTTACTCTTGGCTTAATGATTTAAAAAATAAATAAATAAAATCTTGAAGAAATCATGTTACCATACTCTTCCTCTTACCAGCAGTCCAGTGATCCTGAATATGAATGAAGTGCTCATGGAGAAGATTAAAGCTTCAGAGGCCTCTTGCTTAGTGACTCCTTTCCAAGTTACTATGGCAGAGCTGGGAGTAAAGTAGAAATTAGTCCAGAGTGGTCTCTTGACTATAATATACAGAGGGTGTTGACCAAATCTTGGACAAAGAACAAAAAGAATGCATGGAAGTAATGTGGAAGATTAGACATGGCTAAAGGAAGATTGAGTCAGATTAGCCTGCTAGATTCTTTTGCCTTTTGAAACAAAAAGAGTGACTCTGAAGATTTTGGACTTTGGTGAAGCCTTTGATTCAATACAACAAGAAAACTTATTTTAGCTGGAGAAGGTAGAAACTGGAAAGAGGTTAGAGGGCAGGTGAATATGCAAATCCCAATTACTTGTGTAAATGGCAATTAGTTGTCTATGAAAGGGGAACCGTTCATTGGGAGGAAGGTTACCAATAAGAATAAAGTACAGTTTATATTTGACTTCTCCTTAAAGTGATCATTATTGAGCATAATACAAAAGTGTGAATGTGATAATAGCTTAGAGCTGGAAGACATCTTTTGTTCAGAGAAAAATCATAGTATCACAAGGAAAAAAAAGGAACAAGGGAAGAAAGGGAAGAAAGGAAGAGAGAGAGGGAGAGAGAGAGAAAGAGGAAGGAAGGGAGGAAGGGAGGAAGGGAGGAAGGGAGGAAGGGAGGAAGGGAGGAAGGGAGGAAGGGAGGAAGGGAGGAAGGAAGGAAGGAAGGAAGGAAGGAAGGAAGGAAGGAAGGAAGGAAGGAAGGAAGGAAGGAAGGAAGGAAGGAAGGAAGGAAGGAAGGAAGGAAGGAAGGAAGGAAGGAAGGAAGGAAGGAAGGAAGGAAGGAAGGAAGGAAGGAAGGAAGGAAGGAAGGAAGGAAGGAAGGAAGGAAGATATAAAAAGCTGGGCTAATCAGAATTGCTATGAGCTGAGGGGTCATCACAGAAGACAGCAGGGACAGTGAACTGCTGGTGTGATGTTTGCATACAAACAGACAGGGCATCCAAGGGTGTATCACCTGAAAAATTTCCAGTAGAGGAAGTATGTTTATACCATTGTAAAAGCACTTTCTAAGAACTCAACTAGCATCCAAGAAAATGCAATTACTTTGGACCATGTGAGGTCAGGGCTAATAATTCATTGGAAGCAGGGAGACCTCCTTCTTATGAGAGGATATTAAAGGACCTCATTTTATTCACTTTAGCAGATAAAAAGCTCATATCAGTGAAGGGAGAGAACTGTCAGTTCAAGCAGGAAAAAAGGAAAAAAAAAAAAAAAAAAAAAAAAAGCACTGAGAACACTGGAATTTTCTAATGGAAATGGGTCTCCTGCCCAGAGATTATATTCAGTGGCTGCTCACCACTGAATATAAGGGCAGCTGATGTTTCAGAAGAGTTCTTTGTATGTTCTTGACTACAGAAAAACATTAAGGAAAGTCTCATGAGGTTACAATGACAGGCATCTAGTAATTCCAATGGTAGGTGGTAAATTGGAAGAGATGGAAATATTTTCTCACCACAGTAAAACAACAGAAGAGACTTTGGTTTTTCTTAGTTTTCTCCTGGGGATAAGCCAGGGGTGGGGGAGTTGATCACGTATAGTGGAAAGTGGAATCCAAACTTGCTTTGTATATTCCTATATTTCATCCTCTGTTCTGAACAGAGGATTCCAACATTCTTTTCTGAGTCCAACCAATGCTTCTGTGGCCTTTAAAATCTGTAACACTCTGGAGAGTTACTGATTCACACAAACTCACTCTACAACCTTATCATTTACTATCTGGTTTAAAGGGGCTTAGGTTAGAGTTTGGGTAGCAATTCAAAAGACAGCAAAATCAGTTAAAATTACCCTGTTAAGACTGAAAAGAAAATGAAACAAATTAGTTCAATGATTTTGCTGAAGTTAATTAACCAAATAAATAAATTGAGAAAAGCTCCATTGTTTAGTTCTTAAATTAAATGATAGTCCTATCTCTTGGAAAATATTTTTAGTGGTTTAGTAAATCTTACATTCAGAATGTCAGAGAATGTATTTAAAGACAAAAAAAAAAAAAAAAAAAAAAAAAAAAAAAAGACAAGCACATCCTACTGTGAGTGAAATATGTTTCCATCATTCAGTACTATTGTTTTCTTAAAATGTTGTTGGGGATGATGTGTGGAGACTGGCATCAAAATGCAAGTCAAAATACATAGGGGGTTCAAATATGTGTTAGATATTGTTTTGGGTTGATTTCTTTTGACATCCAGCTGTGTTTATGCTTGGGAGCAATGCTTGAAATCAAGGGTCATCTCTGCAAGCAACTGTGCTGGGAAAAAATAACTGGCATAGTAAAGTGAGAGGGTTTGAGTCAAATACCATTCACAACTGAATGTGAATACTTTAGGCTGTTTAAAACAGTGGAGCAGAGTGTCAAAATCTGAAAATACTTATTAACAGATGTAGTGGGTTTACGTGGCAAGGTTTTGGTAGCAGGGGGCCATAGGGGTGGTTTCTGTGAGAAGGATCTAGAAGCTGCCCCATGTTTGGTAAGGGCCCCATTGTTTTCCAGAGCTGAGCCAATAAGTGATGTTGTTTTGGGCCTCTGTGAGAGCATATTTAAGACAGGGAAAAAAACGCTGAGCAACACAGCAGCTGGGAGAGTGAGAGGAGTGAGAAACAGCCTTGCAGGTGCCAAGGTCAGTGAAGAAGGAGGGGGAGAGGTGCTCAAGGTGCCAGAGCAGAAGTCCCCTGCGGCCTGTGGTGAGGACCATGGTGAAGCAAGATGTCCCCCCACAGCCCATGGAGTACCACGGTGGAGCAGGGTTCCACGCTGCAGCCCATGGAGGAGACCACGGTGGAGCAGGTGGCCCTGCACCAATGGAGGCTGCCGCCTGTGGAAGACCCCTGCCGGAGCAGATTCCGGGCTGGACCTGTAGCCCGTGGAGAGGAGACCACGCAGGAGCAGGTGACCTGGCAGGAGCTGCTGCCCGTGGGGGACCCAGGTTGGAGCAGTTTTCTCCTGAGGGATGGACCCCATGGTATGGACCCATATCTGGAGCAGTTCTGGAAGAGCTGCTGCCTGTGGGAAGCCCACGCCAGATCAGTTCATCAAGGACTGTATCCCGTGGGTATCCCCACAGCACAGGGGACGAGAGTGACCGAGAAGGAGCGGCAGAGAAGAAGCGCTGTAGACTGACCATAACCCCCATTCCCCCGTTTCCCCTGCACCACTCGGGGGGAGGAGGTGGAAGAGGGTGGATCGGGGGGGGGAAGGTGCTTTTGGTTTCTTTCCTTTGTTTCTCACTTCTCTAGCTTGTTAGTAATGAGCAATAAATCTTACTATCTTCCTATGCTGAGTCTGTTTTGCCCATTACAATAAGTATTGTGTGATTTTCTCGTCCTTATCTCAACCCTTGAGGCCTTTTCACATATTTTCTCCCCATTCCTCTTTGAGGAGGGGGAGTGAGAGAGCATTTGTGGTGGAGCTCAGCTGCCCACTCGAGTGGAACCACGACAACAGAACATATAACAAAGGCACTGTTTTCCTTAGGAGATTAATGAGTAATACATTTATGTTTCAAATTGGAATGATTCTCCCCATACCCCCAGTTCAATAAACCCCAGATACGCTAGAGTGATGATCATGCAGAATGACTCCAAAATCATGAACTTTTTCCATTAAGCCACTAGTGCTCCAAAGAAATACATCAGTTTGACTTTTCTCACCACTTATAGAGTGTATTGAATGCTAAGAATTTAGAGGATTACTTGGACTATGCATTGTTAGAAAAGACTAGATTTTTGTCTAGAGTCCAGGTAGGGATAATAAAAGCTTTGGAGCCTAAATTCTAAGAAAAATTAATTCAAAGTGAAAAGCTATACATTAAACATATGCTCTTAGGTCCATATTGGTCTTCTAGTTTCCAAACAAACAAAAATTCATTGCTTAATGCCCTAGTAAACCCAGATTCTGCCAAAGGAACCACCAGCAGGAACTGCCATATTCTGACTTTGACATCTGAAACTGGGCCTTCTGGCTTCTTTTCCCCACTTTCTTTCTGTCTTTCCCCAGTGGGAAGGGGAGCGTAATTGTCAAACATTGACTGTTATCCTCCTAATGCCCATCAGGACCGCTAAGCCAGCATGATGTTTGGTGGTAATTCACTGCAGCTGTAGGTCAGCAGAAAACAACTACTCTGGAGGCAAAAGGAAAACAGAGATGAACTGCTTCTGTGATCAGCTTCCTCCTGGAACCAGTCTTTGTGCAAGGCAGCCTCGTGTTCTCCAAGTGCCTGCAGGCATACTCTAACCCCTAAACAGATGGCTGAATTTGCAAGCTGCTGCAGATTGTCCATTTGCAGGTGTGTGTGGGAAGAAGGAAGTTATGGTGGGTTTGATTTCTGTGTATTGTAATGAATAGGAAAGCATGCTTTTTATTTTATGCTTATACAAGGAAGCCACGCTTTAGCTTTTTCTTTATTGGGAGTAATGTAAGAGTCAAGTCAAAGATTATTTGTTTTCACACCCCTGGCATGGAAATTACTATAGTAAGTCACACACAAATACTGTTTAGTTCAAATGCCTGTCTCCTACAGAGGCCATAACTGGTTTTTAATAATGCACAAAATCATACTAAAGGAAGTGAAGGAGAATCTCATACATATAACAACCTGTTAGACATTGATCAAGAGTGAGGCACTTGGTTCTTCACTGCTCATTCACTTTACTGTTGGATATTAATAACTATAATTAAAATTATTCAAATACATGCATATAAAATTCCAGTTGGTCTTTGCTTTCTGTGAAAGCCATGATCCAATGTGAATGGAATGCATTTGTAGGCATATCTTTATACCTCATAGCAAGTAATAGGCTTTTTAGAGTGCAATTTCTCTGTCCCATTTTAAGCATTTACAGCAGGGTATGGTAAATTGTTCCACTGAACTTCCTTTTTTGCTGATAAAATTGAGCTTAGATGATATGTGCAGATGTAGACTCTTACACCAAAGGTGTCTAGATTTGCTCAGATTAATCCCTTTTAATTTGGCAATCATAAATATCAGTTCTTTGTCTACTGTATCAAAATGTTTGCGTAAATGTCAGTACATTAAAAACGTGTGAATGTTGGCTCTGATCTGTCTGCCCAGACACTTAAAGTTCTCATTGAAACACAGCAATTCAACTTGAGAAATAAATCAACAGCCAACTCCTCTGGCTCCAGGAAGAGCAAAGCCCACGTGCATCTGAGAGATGAGTAAAAAGGTCAAGAAGTTGACAACTGTAAAACACAAAAGATTTCCTAATTAGAGTTTAACTGAATTTGACCTTGAAGTCTGAGGATTGTTCCAAGTTCAAAGGTTTTTATTTAATTAAAAAAAAAAAAAGAAAAAAAAAAGAAAAAGAAACTTCCATGTGCGTGTTCTTCATACACCTAGAAATGGCCATTTCATATTTTATTTCAGTAAAAATAGAGTTATTATAATAATTTACTACCACTCCTCAGGTATTTCATATGGAAATGTCAATGTGGTAGCCCATGGCAGCTATACTGGCAAAATGCCAGCATACATCAGTTTATGGAAACAATACACGTAATAAGTGTCACTGTATCAGTCTTTGGCACATAAGGCTTAATCTAACAAGATGTTAAGCAAGCTGGTTCCATCCCAGAAAAAAAAAAAATAAATAAAATAAAATAAAATAAAATAAAATAAAATAAAATAAAATAAAATAAAAAATTATACATGTTCTTAAATCAGTGATTCCCAGCCTTTGTCACTTGTTGTCTCTTCAGAAAACAACCTCTGTGCTAAATGATAAACAGCATTTACTGCCTCACATTTCTTTGCTGACTGTTGAAGGTCCTTTATGAGGACCTTCAGGTACTATAGGTTGAAAATCATATTCTTAAATGATGCAAGCCTGTTCACTTAACCATATGGTTATGCGTTTTGGTTGGACAGCTCTTCTACTGCATACGATTCAAATCATTTAGAGTATGTGTGTACAGCATCTGATACAATAAAGCCCTATTGTATTTAGTGTATACGGAAACTGCTGAAAGTCTGTATAATTTCTCTATATATAATATTTTATGTGCTATTTACAAATGGAAAACTACAGCCTCAGTTTCAAGTATTTAACCTTTGTCTTCATGTCAACATTGAAAAACAGTTTATACCGCTAGTAGAATAGTACTACAATAAGAAATAGCAGTGAGATTTAGAGCTGTTTCTGTTTTATTTATTTACTTATTTATTTATTTATTTTGGAAGGGGGGAATGACTACTGTCTGTGTAGTTTTTCTATTTGTTAAAATTTCAATTGAATATAATTTACTGATTTTTAAGGAAAAATGTGGAATTTTTAATTGTGTTTTATCCATTTCATTAAAACTTACTTACTAAACATTTAGTTCACAACCCTGCAGTGCATAAAAGAAATTTGGACTCCTACCCTTGATGGGTCTAGACTTTACTGGTATAAAATGCCAGAAAACTCTGTGGCTTGGTGGCTATAATAATATAATGTCACTTTTTATTTTCTCCTTGCTCTCCCTCCCTCCCCCAGCAGGAAGAAGAGGAAGGAATAGAACAGAAAGATATTTGAAATGTTATTCATTTTGTTCAAAACTTAAACAGAAAGTGGGGGATTTTGAAAAGTGCTCAGTGTTAGTCTAAACATTGTCAGTTCCTACAGAAATGAGTTGATAAGGCTCCTGTTGACTTCAACAATAAATGGTTTTAAAAACACTGCTTTTGGCTTTCTTTGTCATAAGATAGACCTGTGGATAGCAAATCCACAATATATATGGTCTCCCAGATTCACAGAGTTTTTCAAAAAACATTTTTGCTATTCAAAAGACAAAAGAATGGCTACGTCCCAAAGAAAGATAATTTTGTTTTCTATATTTAGAGGTGATCATGCTGTTTTTAACTGCTTTATGATATGACTGTAGAGATCAGTTTTTGGCTTCCTTGTTTTCCAAAAGTCTCTGCATTTTTGTATGCTGTCTTATTAAACTGTTTCTCTCTGTTTCTACCCAGTGCTTTTGCCAAGGTGATCTGCACACAACTTTCATGTAAAGCACACAGTTAAAATGATCCTATCTTCACTTCTCCATCTGCTTAGCTAAATTTTCTGGAGAAAGAAAGTAAACTTCATAGAGTTTTTGGTCCCAGAATGGAGCCATATAATGTGACAAGTGAACTATTTTCCATCTAGAGCAAAAATGCCAGTGGATTTATGGATAATGGTTTAAAAGGTGAAAAGGAATCATCTGTGACTTCACTCTTTACAGTATTTGCATTTATAAATATTTATCACCAACTGCTAATCTTTGCCCATGCATGTGGTATTTGGGCAATAAAAAGTAAATAAAATTTACTGTCCTTGATATAATTTGCATCAGTTATGCACACCTCTATTAATAGTTCTAGAACTCCTAAATGTATACAAATTTAAAGTGAAAAGGGAATTGTTTTTTTTTTCTTCTTACTTTCCATTGTGTTTGAAACAAAGAACTATTACAAGAAATAAAGAGAAAGTTGCGTTTCCCTCCACTCAATCCTTACACTGGATTGTCTCCTAAGAGAGAAGCATTGTCTCCTGCGAGAGAAGCATAATGCACTTACTTAGTAGCAAGAAGCTTGAAATTTTTGATTAGTAAACCCAACCTGAACTTAAAGACAAAGACTAGCTTGAACATAAGGTGAATGGTTGCTCTGGACTCCCTTTACAACCAGTGGAGTGCTAAGCAGGGGACAATTCACTCAAAACTTTAAATTTAAGTGTTTCAAATCATCTTCCTTAGAAGTGCCCAGTCTTGAGTATGAGGAGACCAAACATCCTGGGGCTAATCTTACTATTTTAAAGATGTTTTTATCTCTGTTCTGTTTAGCTCTGAAAATAAATCCATTACTGCCAAGATTCATAGCCATGAGCTGCTGGAGCCAGTTGCTATAGTCAGCCAATGTAACTGGTGTGCAAGACATGTTACTTTCAGAGAAGCTTCACCTGGAATAACAGCACTCATCTACGCTGTGGAGAATTATCTGAGGGTGTTAAGCCAACCCCTGACAATGAAGTGACAATAGCAGGATGCAGAACTGCTTTCTTTGAAGAGCTTTTGTTTGTCCAAGGAGGTAGGCACATCTCCCACTGGGGAACTTCACCCATTTTTGGGGTGATCCTCTGTTAAAGCAGAAGCTTCCCAAGTCCTTGCAAGCAGATGAGAGAGATGAGCATCCAACATACATCCTCTAAACCACAAAGCTGTTGGCAAGGGCCTTTGATGAGTAGGAGGCCCAGCAGAGGACAGGCAAGCAGACATATCATTTGGCATTGTCAAAGTTTCAGCACTTCCAAAATAAGTTTTTAAAAGGATTTAGATGCTTATGTGGGTCATCAAGCATCAAATACTTTAAGAATTTTTTATTTTTTGGCAGAGCAGAGTCTCAGTATATTTTCACTAGGGGAAAAAATTTAATAACTTGCATCAACTGACAAATTAGCACTAATCTGAGATAAAATTCCAGGAAACACAAGAAAGACAGCAGTTTTCACATGTACTAACATCTAGTAAGCCCTATGGGAGTTACCTCAACTAATAACCTACTTTAAAGCTGCTCAAGCACCTTGCTGTCATTAGAGCTGTGTTTTCCATGAATGAACAGAAGGTGCTAACACGAGACATGATATCCCACTCCTACAATGAGGACAATGCTTTAAAAAAGTAGGATGTAAAATCCAAAATAATTTATGTCCATATTTTAAAACAGAGTTGTACATTACAGACCTTTTAAAATGCCTGGTTCACTTCCAGCATGCTTATACCTGCATATTTGTGTGCCCCAATAGTTTGAAATGTGGCACTTTTGGAATCTTTACCTCAAGAGAAATCTTGAGAGAGACTGATTTCTTGAGAGAGATCTCTTTCTCTTGAAAGAGAAAGAGAAAAGAGAAATATGACCATCTTTATCTCTGTTTTTAAACCAAATCTGGGTAATGTTTGATTTCAGATTATTTCTCTGTGTGGTACTTCACATATCTTTTGTGATATTTTCTGCCTTAAAACTTTACTGTAAACAGGTCCTGCCACAACAACACTTTGAAGACAGCATTGGCTTGGGGTTTTGGTCAAATCAACCTAGATATCTTTGCAATTACAATTACAAAACCAGGGATAGGCTGTAGAACCACATTTCTCTCACTCTTTTTAGAAGCAGTGGACTGATGACTTGCAACACTTTTCCAATCCCTTTCCATGGGACTGCCTAGGGTAGGAATTTTCATCATGAATTCATCCTAGAAGAATAACTAGGGAGGCAGAATGATCTCTGCAGTCCAGGGGGAAAAAAAACAACAACAACAACAAAAAAAAAAAAAAAAAAAAAAAAAAAACAAAAAAAAAAAAATCTTTGATCAGTTTTGAAGCACTCAGAGTTGCAGATTTCCCAAAAACTATACCAAGGAAGCACTGATGTGCCTTGAGCTGCTAAAGCCCTGCAGTAGACAACAGCAGGTATTTATGACCCTTTTTGGCGGCAGCCATCTGAGTATCTCAGAAAAACAACAGTGTGACAGCATTGCACCATCCATCCTGTGGAGATTTCTGGCAGAATTCTCCCATCTTTTGAGTATATTGTTCTTGTTTAGTAGCCAATTCCAGTTCATGTACTTTTTAAACTCTCCTGGCAATAACTTTACCCCTTTTGCGAAAATTTGCTCAATATCTCATGAGTTTAGCATTAGAATGATCAATGAACTGTGTATTCAAACTCAATAACCGCCTCATGTAAGAAATTAATATTATGGCTGCCTTTACAATGACTTATTTACCTCATTGGCTTCCCATAAAAACCTTAGGGGAGGAGTTGAAATTTCAGATACTATAGCTCAATTCCTCGCCTTTGTTGATGCAAAAGGAAGAAAAAAAATCATTACTGATCTCAGATGGGACAGGCCATACTAAGCACTTTTTAAAGACCCAGCTCTTTCCCACTATCCAGTTTCCAACCTTGCCCATTGTCTGCATCTAAGCAGAAGTTGTTGTTTATCTGATTTGAATTCAGTATGTTGGCATCACATCATAAAGTTCTGGTTATCCGATGTTAGGACAGAATAAGTACACTACAACTTAAAAAAAAAAAACAAAACAAAAAAAAAAAACAAAAAAAAACTTCAGAGGAGGAATTATCCAGTTAAAAAGTCTCTAAACAGAACAGAATGAAGGTGACTAGGGAATTATAATTGCTTATTTCCTGGAGTACAAGAAGAGGACTGTCCAAAGAAACAATAAGATAATAGCTTTACACCAAATGTTTTTTTTGTTTGTTTGTTTGTTTGTTTTTTGTTTTTTTTTTTTTGTGTGTGTGTGTGTGTGTGTGCGTGTTTCTTTTTGTTGGTTTTTTGTTTTTTCTTCATAAGGAACAATACACATTTCAAAGTTTCTGTCACAGGATATTGTGAAAGCTGAAATTAAATAGGTAAAAAATGAATGGACATTTCTCCTAGGAGAGTTCCAAGCATGTTTTATTGTTTGATTTTGGTTTTAATACATGTCAAGCCTGACACAACTTACAGTTCACAATGTGCTTAATTTAATGGTTAAAAGGACTGCTAGACTTCACTGGAGCAGGATCATCCTTTACATTTGATGTTTTTGTTTGTTTGTTTGTTTTCTTTTAGTATCCATAGGGGAATGGATTTAAGAGATCTATTATCAGAAAAAGGACACAAGCTAGATGAACCTTAGGTCTGACCCACTGTGACTTCTTTGTATGCTTTTGACACATGAAGAATTTGCTACCATTGCTTCCAAAAATCTCCTCATCATGTCTTGACTGTTCAGACACAGATGGAGAAAGAAAAAAAAATTGTTTTAAAACTGCTTTGAATACATTTGAGAGGTAGAAATACAAGTCCTTTCTTAGAAACAAGCATAACTGTTAGTGATTTGTAGATCAATGCTGCATTATTTAAAATGTGCATTTTCTCATTGCAAGTATCTGCCTTTAAATTTGCTTCATAAATTCTTCTCATGTTCTTATGTACTCTTTTCTTTGAAGTTTTCCAGGCCACCATAAATCTCCCAGACTGTCAGAAATTAGTGAAAATATGAGAATATATTTTAAGATAAAAACCTAAGACTTCAGCAGAGTTGGCATTTTAGACACCTCATTTTCCACATTTTGGGCAGGCTGGCCTTTTTGGAGACATTGCTCTCCAGTGCCATGCACTTGCTGATCAGGGGGTTATGGTGCCTGTGAAAAGAGCTTAATTGAAAGCTCTTCATTCAACCCCAGCTAAAACAGTGTCAAGTGAGAGAAAAATCATTAGGAATACTGCAGTCATCGTTGACCACAGACATTGTGTTTACATGAGCCAAGGAAGAAAAAAGAAAAAAGGAAAAAAAAAAAAGCACTTCATTTCTGTTATGTGAAGTATTTGAGCTTCTAATATTTTTATAATTACACAGCCTGGGAGCTGATTTCTTTTTCCATTATTTGTGATCCTAATTAAGCCTCACATTTATTATTAACACTGCATCCTATTTGGTATGGGGGAGCAACCTCCAGAGGCTCAGTTCTGTTGTGCTGTGACACCCCAGGCCTCAAACCTCTCTAATTATTGAGGCCTGCCTGTGCTCCATTAGGATACTGCCTCATTTAATCCCCTCTTGCTTTTACAGTCTGGGAATGGTTTCTTTTCCTAGTATTTGAAGTTCAAATTAAGCCTCATGTTTATTAGTAAGCATATCGTTTTATAAGAGAAATACAAGCCCTCTGAGAAAGATCAGAGAGCATTGTGCTGAGCTGAAACCATTGAGGGATTCCACACAGTACAGCAGGAGTTGGGGCAGTGGCAACAACAACAACAGTTTTGGGTTAATAGTAGCCAAACACACAAAAAAAAAGCACATCTGCAAATAATATCTGAGGGCCACAACAAAACCTGAAGTTTGGAGAAGTGCTCTCAGTGCTAACTCTGAGCTTTGATAAGGGTGGGAAGAAACTGGGAAGTTCTGAGAAGAAGCTATCCATGAGCCAAAGGATCATGACCTTACAGTCAGTGCATCAGTGTGAGGGGATATATCATGCGTACAAATCAGCACAGCCACTTTGACGGCCAGGTCTTTATAAATACCTTGCTGTCATGCATGTGTCCATTATAAGTTTTAACTAAGACTAATATAAAGGGTCAGAAGAAGTTGTACCATGAAACAGTGAATGTGAACTTGTATCAGAAGCCTGAGCATTATTGCTGGTTCTGCCATGACTATTATGATCATATATAGAATTATATGAATGGTTTCTTATCCAAATTTTACTTGCTGCTTTTCTCTCTAATGCCTTTGCCACGACATTTCATCATGCTGTAATCAACTTCATTCTGCTGCTGACTCCATATCTGCCTCTGATATACAGCTGACTCTGTATCTGCTCATAGCTCAAAGACATCAGCCTAAAATGCAGTAATAAGATGTGACTGCAAAAATAGCACATTTTCTGTGAGGAATCTTCTCCCTGCAGGTATCAAGACCTCAGCTCTTTTTTTACTCTCAAGAATATCATCCTCAGCCCTGTGAACTCCTGCTAGCTTTGCAGATCTGGATTCACTTACCTGTAATGAAACTGGAACAAATAGGAAAAATTTCTTCAGCCACCTGAATAAAATGACACCAGTCATAAAAGGCTGCAGTCCTCTGTAGTCTAGATTAGTAGACATTCAGACAAACTTTTGATGGAAACCCAAAACTAAATCATTTCAATTCTCAATAAAGATAATGGTATTGAATGCAGAGGACAAAGGCAGAATGTGCAGTGAAGCTGTGGAAATAAAAAATTGCTATGTCAGAGGTAGAAGCAGCACTTAAAAAAAAAAAAAAAAAGGTACACACATTTTGAAGCAGCAGATAACCTGCATCTGGCCCAGCGTTATAAGTCTAACAGCAGGGAGTTTTAACTAGATTTGTTGAATCCAAGGAACAGTATTAATAACTGGAGCAAAGCAGGTGCATGCAGCACGTGCATGAACATGAGCTGCCCATTGCCTGGCCCAGACAGGCCTCACAAGGCTGCAAGGCTTTCCAGTACTGGTGAAGAAAAAAACAGTCAAATGAAGGAAAAGTGTAATGAAATAAATACATCAACAGTTTAACAAATGTAGGCTCTGCCAGACTAACATGATAGCCCTCCTTGATAAGCTAACTGAACTTCCAGACAAAAGAAATGCAGCAGACCTAATCTACCTGGAGATCAGTAAAGCATTTAATTATAGTCCCACATGGGATATTATTAGTTAGGCTAGATAAAATGGGAATTAGTGCAGGAACTAGAAGGTGGGAAGAAGCTACAATAAAGGAGAGAACTTAATTGGTTGTTTCAAGGGGGAATTATAAGGCTGCAGAGCAGCTACCTGAGACTCCCACAGACATTGGTTTTGGAAATCGTTGTAGACATTAAATTTGCCAGTAAAATAAGCTTGATGAACACGGGGTCTGTTTGCAGAATCTTTTACATCAAAATGAAGACTTTCCCCACCTGTAATCCAAGCTCATAGTTTGTAAGCCACATCTGATCCTAAACTATGGAACCACATAACTGCAAGTCTGATATGCTAAATGAGGGAATGAGAGACCCATCAGCAGAACACCATGTCTTTTGCAAAGGATCTAGCTTGCTTTCAGTTGGGTTAGATGGTAGTTAGACCAGGTCCACTAAAAGTTACACTACAAAGAATAATCAAGATGTAAAGAATGAGGAGGAAGACCTTTAGACTAGGAGTATTTCCTCTTTAGGACAAGAGGGAATGGCATCAAGTTGTGCCAGGGGAGGTTCAGGTTGGATATCAGGAGACATTTCTTCTCAGAAAGAGCATTCATGCATTGGAACGGATTGCCCAAGGAGGTGGTGGAGTCATCTTCCCTGGGGATGTTCAAGGAAAGGTTGGACATGGTGCTTAGGGACATGGTTTAGTGGACCAGATGATCTTGGAAGTCTTTTCCAACCTTAATGATTCTATGACTAGAGTAACTAAGATGTAGCATGAGGTACTTGAATTCTAGAAAAATATATTTTTGCTTAAAGTTCTCAGTAGGAAATGAGAAGTAGAAAAAACTGAGTACCTCACAGAACTCCAGAATGAAAATGATACACAAATATAACAAAGAAAACATCCTCCTAATTTCACATGCAGCTATATTATTGTGGGGAGCTCTAATTAGACTGCATTGCATACTACGTGCAATTACATTCACAATAGGACAAGAAAGGTGAGTACAGAATGCTACAGAGGGCACTATGCCTATCGCAAATTCTTTCTTCTGGAGGAATTAGTTTTTTTTTTGTGGCTTCACCACAGGTATAGCCATGTTTTCATTTCCCATTTCCTTACCATGCCTGCTGTTAAAGCTTGATTCTGCATAATGGGTGAAACTGTACTGTGCATTTTCCTAGCTAGAACTGTTAATTGAAAACATGAACATTTCTCCTTCATTTCAGGACAAAGTCACAAGAGTTAATTTAAGCTATAACAATACGAGAGAAGGGCTCATAGAATCAGACGCTGATCTCAGCTGGGAGGAGGTAAATGAGTTCCATGTGGTAATTTAAAAATCTGTTCTTTATTGTTTCTCAGCTGTTAGTTGTTGCCTCCCAACTGGGCCTGTGCTTGAGTGTGTGCTAATTGGACCCAACAAGCAATGGTAAGATGGGTCAGAAAGCCAAAGCTTTTCTTGAATTTTGGCCTGTGTTACAGGGAAGTCATGCTTGTTCTGTTTAGCACCTGGAAAATTAAATGTTTGTATGAAGCAGAGGACAAGGTTAGCACAAGAACAAATTGTTTTAACCTGGACATAAGTATATTTTGGCTAGATTTCTTTTTGAAATACTTCTCATGATTGTAGCAGTGGGAATCTGGAATATCAGTTTTTGGAAGGGGTTACATAAATACATGATACCCCTTCCAGTCAACACCAGAGGACAGACTCAGCAGTTGTGGGCATCCCTTCAAGTTCTTTGTTCTGACTTTTGAGAGGATTACTAGCAAAACTCTGTAATGATCCGAAGTTTAGATCATAATGTATGAGCCAGAAAAAGAATGCAATACACAGCTTGACTTTTTGTTCCCAGGTGGAGTTTGCAGAACTGGCATTTACAGCAACCATCTGATCTCATTAGATATGGAAGCCATCAAGAGATGATAAACATGGAATCCCATAGCTCCATTTTTACAGGTATATTTTAAGAGCTGAACAGCATTTAATGCCAAGCTGACTAAAATGCTGCCATTTGAAATATTGCCATCCTCATGTGTTGACTTAAAGAAATGTGTGAGGACAGTGCACGCACCTCCCAAATCAAGATTAATGCAGATCTATTGTTAGCTTGCTAGTAGGTGTAAGGGCTCAAAGGGTGAATCAGAGGAGGGAATTTGGAGGAGACAATGGGTTTAAGGCTCAGCTGTGTAGCAGCCAGCGTCAGGATGACACTGTATGTATGTACAGTTTCCAAAAAGCACTCAGTGCATGTGCACCACTCAATAAACTCATACAATCAGATACGTGTGTTCAGCCAGCTTCTTTCTGCCTGCCAGGTGGGTTTGTCCATAGTCTCTGATTTTTGTACAACAAACTGTTTTTGTGCATGTGTTTCTTCTTAAGAGTATGGTTTCCAGAAATAGTTATTTTCTCCTGTATGTTTCAAAAGCACAAAATGTTGATGCAAAACAGCTTTCAACAATTTCACATATCAGTGTAGGAAACATAAGTGTAGGAAAGGTGAATGGAGAGGATTTATTCTGCCATTTTTATTTGTTTTTAATAAATACTCATAAAAGATAATGGTGCCATTAGTTGAATAATGTAATTGATTGAATGAGATGGTATAATAAGAAGGGCCATTAATTATGATCATAGTAAAGTTTTACTTTAGTATTCTTACTGAATGAGGGAATGGCTGCTTTGTACACCCTTGGAAATCAGAGAGAGCAACTTGCTTTTGAATTGGCATGGGACCAGAGGAAGTTTTGCATAGTTGATTCCTACTGTACCTCTCACTGGCTGGGGAAGAATTATTTAAAGCAGAAGCACCACTATGTTTTTTGGCTTTCATCTATTTATTTATTTGGATCTTTTTCTTCATTTCAGTGAGCAATAGGTAACGCTGCTAAAATAAATGGATGTCACCAGACATATAAATGGTGTCTTGGCTAATGAGCCCTCTGTGTCTCACTGAACTGAGGCGTCTTTTATCATCTCAGCTCTGGATGTGGACGTAGGTGAAAAGCTGCATCATAAGCTATGATAAACAAGAGAACAAGTGGGCAGACACAATATTTTCAGCTTGTGATTTGAAGAGAACCTTGGGATATGTAATATAATATGATACAATCAAATATATATACATGATGCTTTATACGTATAACATATAGGAAGCATCATTTGGAAACTGCAGAGTATTTTATCAGGTCAGATAATGTATGTGTATTATCTATTACATACACACACACACACATATATATATGTAAAGATCTGAATGAATCATTAGATCATCCATTTTGGCATTCCAGATATCAAAAGATATGTCATTTCAATCTGTTACCCTTTATAGAAAACAAGAAGTTATGTTTGCATATCAGTCAAAAAGATATCCAGCCAATATCAACAGCATGCATAAATCTTAGCAGGGCTTTTAAAACTTGTGCTGATGTATTCTATTCATCTTCTCTTCTATATTCTCTCTGTCATGAGATCAGTGATTTCCTCCTAATGAGTAGATTGGTCCTGTAAGAGCAGGGAATCATCTGATAGATGCCACAATTAGCCTCCTCTCAACCAAACAAATGAAACAATACTGTATCCTGTGTTATGAGAGGCTCCTCTTGGGGATGGGAGAAACCAAAAGTCATCCTAAAAGCAAAGAAACGTCTTGGGAACAGCCCCGCACAGTCACAGATAAGCAGAAAAAGTAGTGCTGAAGGCTTCCTCAAATTGCAGGATCTGAAAGAGAAAAAAGGATGAGAAAATGCTTATCTGGTAACCATAAAGATATACAGAATCTAGGGGAGAGCTAATAGGGCGGAGGAGTTCTTACAAAGTCTGGAAAGCCTTTGAGACTGGATGAAGATTTATACGGACATTGTAAATGTCCCCCAAAAGGGCTGTTTGAAGGTGACAAGTAGTCAAAAGGTTTGAGTAACATCTTATCCTATGGAAGTTATTCATGCTCTGAAGGGGAATAGCATAGAGAAACAATGCTTGTATTTGTTGTTTAATGTGAGATGGAAGGTCAGCTGAGACAGTACACAGCCCTGTAGCAACAGAGGGTAATTCTTCACTGTGTTCCCTAATTATACACCGTAAATGTCAGTCACACTTCATGTTACCTATAGTTATCTGTAATCCAGCTGCATGAACCCAAAATAAATTAGCTGGTTTGTATAGTTTACTGTTAAATATACTTCAGAATAGGGTACATCTGATTGTCGGGGGAACTGGGGGAAACAACTCTGTAATCTCCTGCCATAAATCTCACCTTCCTACCCTGAAGCACTCTTAACCACATTTCTTAACACAAAATCTGCATCAGTGTAAAAGTTTGCCCTTGTCTGTCTGTTGAATCTTCTAAATCCTTTTTGCTTGCAAGGGGTGAAAAGAAATCCTCTTGAGGCAAAGGCAGATCTCTGCTTGTAAAAATGACAGAATATTAGAAATTCAATTTATTGTGTAACATGGAAAGAGAACTTTTACTCTAGGTTTCCTTAAAAATGAATATATTTGAAACCGGTTATCAGCAGGCTGTTTATGACCAGAAATATTTTCTTATAACTTAGTGCTCCTTATATCTTCAGATTAGACACTTGTAAAATAGGCCATTATGTGTAATAAAAAGCATTTAATGAAACTTTCATTTGGAGGACATTGAATTCAATAGACTTAACTTTGACACTGACAAATGTCTAGCAAGAGATGATTTGCATGGAAACCACTGGGGTCTCATTTTAGTTCCTGTAACAAACCAGAACAGTGATTTTATCATTTCAAAGTCATTTATATTAGCCCAGAGCTACATGACACAATGGCAATGCTTAGGAATGTAGCAGTACATCATCTACATAAGTGGCATAACTTTCACTGCTGTGATAATCATTCCCAGAGCCTATATCATACATATAAACCTGCTTCAATAAGAAAAAATAAATAAATAAAAATAAAACAAAGTCTAATTGGTCCATTATTTCCCAGAAAGACATGTAACACCTGATTATCTATGTGGAAACATGGGACATATACTGAAAAGTATGGTTTACAGGTTGGATCGTTATTTTGCCTGCCTTTAAGGAGACAAGATTTTTCTTTTGTAATTTTCCACAGTTGCATACAACACCAAAGCAAGAAACAGATACAATGCATGAATACATTTATTCGAGCTAATTCTCTTCATTGCAGGAAAGAACAATTTGTAGGATCTAATTAATGTTCTAAACTGTAAACATTACGTGGCTTGGACAGACTGTGGATTCAAATTTTTATTTGAAAACTGTTATGTGATAGTCAAATGTATCTACATAGCTAGAGACACAAGCAAACAAACAAAAGGGCATAAAGGAAAATCAATGCAAATGTATAGCCTACAAAAAACAGAAGGATCGATAAATGCACTCTAATGTTAATACCACAGAGTTAGATTTATTAACCATCTAGACATCTGAGAAAGAATTTATATAAATACTTAACTCCTCTATTATAAGGATTTATATCTGAAGTTCATCTTTGCAAAAGTCTATTAGAGTAGGCAGCCTCTTTACTTTAAATAGCTCCCTAAAGCAGTGACATTTCTTGTATAAATCACTCCTAACTGCCACAAAAACTGAAACTAGATTTTAATTCATTGATAATAGTTTTCAAAAACATCTGAATACTCTTAAAAATAATTTAGGTGAGATTTTTCAACATTAATTGAGGAACTAAATGCCATTGATTTGACTGGAGCAAAGAGTTTCCTGTTGGAGTCCAGAATTCTATTCTTTTTGGTGTGAGACAACAAGGGATCTTCCTAGCAAAACTATGACTCTTCAGGTTGCCCACCACACCAGTGGGTAACAGAAGTGGGACTGAGCTATGTCTTGCTCCCCTGAGGGACAGACTCTTCTATCAACACCCTAGCAGACCATGAGGCTTCACATAGCCCTTCTGCACACAGCACGCAGTCTCAGTGCCATCACATAAAAATTCATGTAACTGGCTTGTTAGGTAGTATTCTCAGTACCAACAGTCAATGTAAAATTACTGTTTTTCAAAGAAACTTAAAAAATTGTATAATTGTCTCTGGCCCAAATTGGAGCATGTGACCCAGAAGAGAGCCTGGTACCCATGATGATTTCCCTGAAGCAAAATATTTGAATGGCAGGGCAATTCTACGTCACAGGGTTGGAACACAGCTTTCAGTGGTGATGACTGAGATGATAAATAACTGCATAAGAGCAGCCCACGTTTCAAAGTTATGATGAGAATCAACAAAATCACACTACATGTATGAAGCTAAGCACAAGATGTGGTCTGGGCTATTTTGTGGAGCAACAGCAGAGCGAGGGAGTGGAACTGTTTAGACTTACCCTATTGTTATTAATTTCACTGTTAAGTTCTTTTTACTGCATTCATGTCTTTTCAAAGCTACACAGTTTTTATTGGATTATTTTTTCCAAGTATCTGGTCTCCCATGTATGTCTCAGCTCTCTTAAATATAATCAGAACAACTGCAGTTTGAACAGTTTTGGCTTCCTACTCAGTAAAAATCACTGGAAGGATTCCCTAAAAACATTATCATTCCTTGGTGTATGAACACACAAGTGAGCAGGTTTGCCAGAGTAGCCTCTGCTTGAAAGAGATGGGTATGCCAAAGTAACACAGAGAAGGGAGAGATACATTACCAGTACTATCACAGGAACATCCCCACCTACTTGTGTGTAATCTGCTTGGCGGTAGTTATCAGTCATTTTTCATATGCACCACACCACAGTATTTACTTGGAATTAAATCCTACTTTTAGAACCTCTTATTGTCTGTCACAGCCTCTGCAAACTGATTTTAGGGCTTTTTTTTTTTTCCCTGAGATTTCAGGCCTATACTACTTTTTACTAGGAACTGGCCCCTCATTTGATGTAGAACAAATTTGTCACAGCTTTTCTTAAGTATTTTCTTAAGGAGATATTTCCAGTTGACTAACACCCCAATAGGACTTTGGCAACTGTGTAAAATATGCATGGCATGTCAGGAAACCAACCAGAGTATTTTTAAATCACATTTTTATTTTAACTTGGAGATAGAAAGAAACCAGCATCCTGTGAACCACTGCCTCTGTGAGGAAGTGACAGCTGATTTTCAGACCCACAACAGACCCTAAGGCATAGCTCGAAACTTTGCATGTTTAAACATTAACAACAGTTACATTATTATGTAGAATAGTGTGTTATTCAGCAGCTGTAAAAACCTTTAAGGGATATCTTGCAGTGCTTGCTGAGACAAAGCTGGTTTTGAAGCCAAATGGCATTTTTTCCCAAATAAGACAAATTTGGACAGCTAGTTATATTCCTATAATTCTTCAGTGTTTGCCCTGAGTGCCCATGCAATGAGGTTCAGTACTTATATTAAAGAGATTTCATTTTGTCAAGGTGAAGGGTGTTCAGGCTGCTGAATATTTTGCTTAAGATGGGATTTACTTTCTCTCTCCTTTCCCAGTTCCCTGCAGTTTGCCTCCTGCTGACGGATGATCTTTCCCTAGCGAAGGTATTTTTCCCCAAGTGTGAAATTGATTCCAGCTGACAACAGAGTGTGTCAATCACTTCCCACTTTTGTCATCTTCAAAGACTCCTCTTCCCCTTATTTAAATAGTATTTTCATAATTGAAAATTGCTTTCAGATGACTTAATGAATTCCTGCACTCTATTAAAGGCTGAAAGCAGATGAAATACTGCAGCTTTCAGATTAAATGTATTTTCATAGGGAAGCTTTAGCAGAAGCTTCAGCAACAACAGCAACAAATTTTCTGCATTAAGACATGCCCACTGAAGAAGCAAATCAGAGTGGTAAAAATGGGATTTGCCACCAGCACCCCTGCAAGCAAAACAAGTACTAAATTATATTTTGACCCTACAGTTATATTTTTTAAGCTTCTGAATTTGTGGAGCTGCCATCAATCTCCAAACAGTTAATGTGACCCATTGATCAGCTGAGATTTGTATGCTTTCCACATGATATAGTGCTGCATCTTCCTTTGTGGTATCTCTTTAGAAGGATAGGTCTGACCCTGGAAAGCATAAATGCCAATGGTAAAATATACTGTGTAATCTCCATTAGATATCCACAGTTAATCTTATGATAGTAAGTAGAGAGAGTCATAAACTGTTTTCATACGATGATACCCCCAGTCACTGGGGCTTGAAATGCAGACTCACTCAGCAAATTTGTAGTTGATAAACATAGCTGGACTAGTAAAACATCTAAAACTTTGCATTTGAGAGACCATAATGCAAAAGCCTGCTGAAATCTGTGTCATTTACTCACATAGTCTACTTAAAAGTAGCTTATACTTGAGACCTTATGTAGATCACACAAAAGTGAACTACAGATCAAAAAAAAAAAAAAAAAAGCAAGAAAAAAAAAAAAGCAGTATTTGGAAATAAGAGGTGTTTTTTTTTTTTTTTTTTTTTTTTTTTTTTTTAATCCTATTGATATTTTATCTGATGGTTTTATATTTTTAAAAATCTGGCCAATGTATTGGTTTGTCCTGGTGGGTTTCAACACATGGCTAAAAGACAGTATTGCCTACATTAGAATAAGTCAAATCTCAGCAGTGTGTAAACCTTGAAAAGCAGAAATATGAAGATAATTTATATATTATAATAAAACACATAAGGCCTAACAAGGGCATAATTTTGTAGGGAAGTTTCCACTGGCCATTTGTGATTACCTTACAATGCCCTGGCACACAACAGAAATATTTTATCTAGGTTTGTAACCTACACTTCAGTAAATGTACCTTTAAACCACCCCAGCGTTCACAATACTTATCTCCAATTCAAATTATCTGTGTTGAAATCACAGTAGAGCACAACATGCCAACCCTGTAAAACAAGGAATAGTGGTAATTTATTTCACAGGTTTGTCATAGATAAATAATAGTGTGATAAAAATAGTCTAGGTGCTATGAGGCAAAGCAACTCAATATCATACACACTGTTTCATGAGGACTAACTTGAGGCTGCTGAGTGCTGACACACTGGCTTTGCATTATTTCCAAATTTATTGCAGAAAAGATCTAATAAAAAAGAATAATGTTATTTCCATTTCTATTAGCTTTTTCCTACATAATTGGGTTTCAACACATGGCTAAAAGACAGTATTGGGTTTACATGGCAAAAGTTTGGGGCTGCAGAGGTGGCCTCTGTGAGCAGAGTCCAGCAGCTGCCCAGTGTTGGATCAGAGCCAGCTCCGGATAGCTCCAAAAGGGACCCGCTGCTGGCCAGAGCTGAGCCATGAGTGATGCTGGGTGGGCTTCTGGGAGAGCAGATTGAAGGAAGGGGAAATCTGCTGTGCTACAGCAGCTGGGAGAGAGGGGTGAGAGTTTAGAGAGAAGCAGCCCTGCAGCCCCCAAGGGGAGTGCAGCAGGAGGGCAGGAGGTGCTCCAGGCACAAGGCAGCACAAGTTCCCCTGCGGCCCGTGGAGATGCCCCAGGTGGAGCAGGCTGTCCCCCTGCAGCCCATGGGTCCCACATGGAGCAGATCTCCATGCTGCATCCCGTGGAGAGCCCCTGCAGGAGCAGGCCCCGGGCCAGAGCTGCAGCCCGTGGAGAGAAGCCCACGCAGGAGCAGGGGGGCTGGGGGGAGCTGCCACCCACCTGTGGGGGACCCGTGCTGGAGCAGTTTGCTCCTGATGGATGCACCCTACGGTACTGTGGTGTTTTGACCCTGCTATGCAGCTGAACTCCACCACAACTGTTCTCTTGCTCCACCTCCTTAAAGAAAAAGGGGAGAAAATATGATGGAAAGGGCTCAAGTTTTGAGATAAAGACAGGGAGATCATTCAACAATTATCATCACGGGCAAAACAGACTCAGCATAAGGGAGATTAAAGCAATTTATTGCCTACTTATAACAGTCTAGAGCAGTATGAACTAAAAAACTTAAAACACCTTCCCCCCATCCACCCTCTTGTTCCTGATCCTGTATGTTTTTTCACTGGAAAATCATTTTCTCTAAATGTGCCAACAATTGTAATGTTAAAAAGAGATTGCCAAGCAGGAAACATTCAAGTCTTGAAGCAAGGAAATCAATTGGTATGAAACGCTGAGTTACTGTGGCTGTATTGCTAACCTAAGTTGGACTGTGCACCTTTTGCTCTGTTATCTGTATATTGTGGCTTCAGAAATGTAGCCTCACTCACCAGGCTATTTAGGGGAAAAAAAAAAAAAAAAAAAGTGCTTTATAACTTAACTTCAGCAAAACTTCAAAACTTTAAGAAACTAATCTGTTTAATAGAATCCATGTAAAAGGGGAAATAAAAAGAGGAAATACTGAAATATTGAAGACACTTCCATCTTTATAGAATCACTAAATCACGGAATGGGTGGGGTTGGACCGAGACGTGCTCACCTAGAGCACATTGCGCAGGATAGCATCCAGGCAGGTTTTAAATATCTCCAGAGAAAGAGACTCCACAACCTCTCTGGGCAACCTGTCCCAGTGCTCTGTTACCCTCACAGTAAAGAAGTGCCCCCTCATATTGAGCCAGTACCTCCTGTGCTTCAGTTTCTTCCCGTAAATTTATTTAATTCTTATATTGTTCCCATTATCATTGTAATTGTATCAGCCTTTTTAGGGAGAAAAAAAAAAAAAAAAAAAAAAAAAAAAAAAAAAAAAAGGTATATGCTCTCCTACTGTTTCAAAGGCGGCAAAAGTATTATAGTTATTCTGGGCTACTGCCAAAGAAAATCAGAAGTTAAATTACACTATGTAAATGAAAAGTTAATTATATTTTTTTCTACATTCTTTGTTCCAAAATGGATAATGTTTAACTGTCTTGATAAGTTCTTGCTTTTTTTTTTTTTTAATTCTATAAAAGAGTTAAAAGCAGCAAAACAGAGCTTCTCTAACAGTCTCATTTTATTTAAATGTTTCCTTCTAACACTGGGCAATGAAATATATATAAGCATGGATGGTCACTTGCTATAGACATGACTACGAAGATATAAAGGACAAGAAAGATTATAATGAAAAAAATCTTTTGAAATAAATGAGTGCAGAAAACTGGGGCAGTCACAAATTACGGGATTTTCTTTTGTATTGATGTGCATTGATTCATATATTAAGAAATTTTACTTGCACTTCTAAAAAAGAGCAATTATTTTATGAGTTGCAATGGTTTGTAGCTTGATTAGTAAAATACAGATAGGATATTTTTCTACTCATAGAAGCTCGTGAAGGTAGAAGGAAATATTTTTCATATAATTTAAGCTTTTCATAATCACTCAGAAATGACTAAAAGCCTCTCGGTTGAGTGAAGTTTGGGGTCTTACTACATAGTAAATGACACAGTGGGTCACACCAATAATTATCTCCAGTATTTTATCTTGAGCTGATGTCTAGTTCAGGTGCCTTAACTATGAAGATAAATTAGACCTATACATAGGATTTTATTTTTTTTCTAACCCCAAAGAAATTACTTGTAGCTATAATTTTAAACTTAGATCCCTTTATACATTAAACTTTTTTCAATATTTGTGACTAATCTTTTTTCCTATTATTTTTTTCCTTATATTCTATGTTTCATATCCTCCATGGATGGTGAAAAATAACAAATTAAAAAAGTTTTCTAACTGTACAATAACTTTCAAACTATCAGATGATTTTCTACTGCCATCATATTAATGTGGTATCTATTAATAGCATATATATTGTTACTATATATATAAGTATATGCCATACTTACTATATATGCATACTGCTTTTTTGTTTTTTAAGAAAATAAAAATGGAAATGAAAGGTTCATTATTGAAAATTCTGTATTTCAATTCTTGCATTATATAAGAAACATAAAACCACTGAGATGATAAAATTATTTGAATCATCTTCTCTCCCTAAATGAAGAAATAATAGTATAACAATGGGAAATAATGATCCATGATGCAATAAAATCTCATTGACTTTTAATCTGCATTCTTTCTTCCAATAAGTGTATTCCATTTGATTTTCCAAATCAGCAGAATAAAAGGGGACATATCTTAACTGCTATCTAATTTTAAGGCTATGCTTAGATGAAGATAACATTGTTTTAGTACTCTTGTATGCATCATCAGCAAACTTCCAAAAAAGGCCTCTAGACATTTGGAGGCAGATTCTCTTCTCATTTACACCACTGCAACCTCCATTCATGAAAATTAATTGAAAGGGGAATTTAGTCCTTTGAGTGTAAATCCAGTTTATGAAAGGCTGTTAAATGTGACAATATGAATTCACTTCAGGATGAAACTCATTAGATGCTATTTCAACCTGATAAGAACTATTTATAAATTAGGTTTTATCTCTTTGTGTTTTATTGCTTACTTTAGAAAATTTCATTTTAATATGGATAGCTATTGTAAAAGCTATTCATTTAAAATTGAGACAAGAAAGTCATGTCTGTCTTCTCCCATCACACTCTGACAAAGGATACTCTGCAGAACAATTTTAAGAAACAGAAATAAATGGCATGAATACTTGTTAATTCTCTGAGAAAATGACATGAAATGCAACATCATTTCACTCTGTTTAGTTCAGCACAAACTCTTTTAGTAAATCATATTGTCTTTTAATATACATCTTTGAAGGTTGGGTGCACTGCATTTAGTTTTAGACAAGGATTGTAGCTACCACAGAGCTAAGATTTAGAATCCCTTCCTTTAAAAGAGAGAAAGACAGTTACCTCTTAGACATGCTGGTTGACCTTGTCTAGAGTATTTGTTTTAGGAAGGGCTGTACTGGCTGCTGGAGGTGTCTGCTTCTCTACACTGTGTATCTAGACAGCTAGTTTAGACTACACACCTATCTAAAGTAAAGGGAGATTAATCCAACTGATAATATTTTTCCTCCAGCTCTCAGTCCGCAGCAGTTGGGCATTGCATCAGAAATGCGAAATTAATCTGGAAGACAAAAAAAAATCATCTTTGTTTTAAGTTACATGCATTTGATTGCAAGGACTAGACACTAGAAAGCAAATAAAAAGAACTTTAAAAAGACTCTCAAGATTTCTAAGTTAGTCTTACAGCTAATTTATTTTAGAAAGCAAATGAGAATACACTTTAAAAGACTCAAGATTTCTAAGTCTTACAGTTAATTTATTTTTTCTCTCTGGAGACTGATTTTCAAAAGAGGATTTTTAATAAGATTAATATGTGGGATTGACAGCATAGCAGCTTCCATCCACAATACTTCTGGTAGTTAAATGTTGGGATTTTACCGCATCTTTCTTTTTTGTGTTGCTGGAATATTATAATACAGAATAGTGAGTAAGTGAGATTGTCTTGGTTAATTAATTCTGGCAATGCAGTAGGTTTATGAAGACAAAGAATCCTTTCTATATTACTTATAACCATCTGAAATCACTGATTTAAACCAGAGCTTGTTTGTGTGTTTTTTTGTTTGTTTGTTTGTTATTTTTGTTTTGTTTTGTTTTCTTGTAGTCAATTAATTTGCCACTAATAGCAGGCAGAACACAAAAACTGATAGAAAAAAGAGTGAGAGGAGATTTATATACCTGTAATTCATGTCACTGAAAGCACACTAGAGGCTCAAGAGCTTCTCTTAAGGACAGCTACAATTGTATGTGTAATAGTGTAATTGACCACACATTTACTGTTGTTTAATAAAATTTGGACAGGCACAGAATAGCACATATGACTGAATGTACACGGTGGAGTAATTACACTGAAGAGACTAAATGTAAGTCAGAGCTGGGAAGTAATGAATACAGAGCATTTAATTATACTGTAAGCAAAGGCATTAAAGCCTGCCAAGAATGTGAAGGTGAACATTGGGTGATTTGTCAGGACAGTAAAATTGCAAACGGAAAGCACAGAGGATGCACAGATTTCTAACAATGGAAGGAAAGGATTTTTAACAATATAAACTCTTGGGCCCAAAACTTTGCATCAGATCAACCTCTGGATAAATTCTATATTCCACATTTATACACATCTTTGCTAATTAAAAACATTGTCTCTAACATCACGACATAATGATGTACTCCTTCTGATGGCCACTTAGCAAAATGATCTTGTTTTCAAGATACTGTTGCTCTGTTGTGTTTGTATTTTGCTTCGTTGAGATTCATCCAGCCTCAATTCCTTGAATCCTGCAATTGAGTCGCTCCCTATTTAAAATTTAATGTTGTGGGTTACTCTCATTCCCTCTTATGTTCCAATGGAGAAGATGTCATTGTGTCTTTAGAGAGCATTAATGCCAGGAATTTCTCATTGCCTTAAGTTTTAAGCTCTGCCCCTCCTACCAGTTTTCCCTTATGAATCTGAGTTATAGTCTTATTGTTTCAGGGCCAACTACAATATTCTAGAGGGATGAAGGAGGGAGGGTTAAGTTGCAGCTGCAGGTGATGGGTCTGGAGGTAATTAGGAGTAACCTACTTGGGGTAACATATCAGCAAAGATAAAAAAAGAAAGATTGGGTAACACAAAAGAAAGAACATTGCTGTAAATTAAGTAGCAATCAGGGGTTCAGCCAGAACCTCACTTCTGGGCTAATCTTATGCTAGCACTCTCTTTTGTCCTACTTACTTAAGATAAATCTGTCTGTAATTGACTAAAATACTTCCCAAATCTTCATTTTTTCTTTAGTGATAATACCAAAATTCTGTTCATGATTTATTTTAACTTCATATCCTGTAGCATTACTGCTCTCAAGTCCAAAATATTGTTGCTAATTTAATCTTTTTCAATACTTTCTTAGCTGTAGACTTAGTTGGGAGAAAAACATAAAGAAGGGAAAGGAAGCTATTCACCAATGAAGTCAGAGTACCAGGAATTTCCACGATCTTTCTCTTCCAGTTTTCTTGTGTGAGTGACAGCATATGGGATCTGATCAGAAAGTCAAATCCAAAAAGAACTTGAAAACTCTGTAGTGTAAGGAAAATAGATTTCAGTAGTAATGTGGCACATTACTGATCTTCTCAATTCTTAGCAAGCCATGAAAACATTGAACATTAATATTTCATAGCTAACCCCAAAAGAAAAGAACTCAGCAGATACTTCCCAGGGATTTAGACCTTTCCTAACAACAATTTTCTGCTGGAACACTTCTGACACATGGTATAAGGCTAAATCACTGATTCCCCTTTTTGAGATACAAGACTAAGAATTTGGCAGATTGATGAGTCTGATGAGATGTGCCTGACAAATCTAGTGGCTTTCAACGATGGGGTTACAGCATTGGTGGAGAGGGGAACAGCAACTGACATCATCTACCGGGATTTGTGCAAAGCGTTTGACACTATCCCCCATTATATCCATCTCTCTAAATTAGAGAGACATGGATCTGATGGAAGGACCACTTGGTGGGTAAGGAATTGGCTTGATGGTCACATTCAAAGAGTTACAGTTAATGGCTCAGTGTCCAAGTGGAGATCAGTAATAGGTGGTGTTCTGCAGGGATCAGCATTGGAACTGGTGCCGTTTAACATCTTTGTTACATGGACAGTGGGACTGAGTGTACCCTTAGCAAGTTTGCCGATGATACAAAGCTGTGTGGTGCAGTTGACATGCTGGAGGAAAGAGATGCCATCCAGACAGACCTGGACAGGCCTAAGAGGCGGGACTGTGCAAACTTCATGATATTCAGCAAGGTCAAGTGCAAGGTCCTGCAGTTGGGTCAGGGCAATCCCAAGCACAAATACAGGATGGGTGGAGAATGGATTTCAAGCAACCCTGAGGAGGACCTGGGGGTGTTGGTGGGTGAGAAGGTCAACACAAGCTGGCCATGTGTGCTCACAGCCCAGAAAGCTAAACATATACTGGGCTTCATCAAAAGCAGTGTGACCAGCATGGTGAGAGAGGTGATTCTCCCCCTTGGCTCTGTCTTTATGAGGCCCCACCTGGAGCCCTGCATTCAGCTCTGGGGCCCCCAGAATAAGAAGGATGTGAAACTGATAGAGCAAGTCCAGAGGATCACCACAAAGATGATCAGAGGGCAAAAGCACCTCACCTATGAGGACAGGCTGAGGAAGTTGGGGTTGGTTAGCCTGGAAAAGGGAAGGCTCTGGGGACACTTTACAGTGGCCTGCCAGTACCTAAAGGGGGCTACTGGAAAGCTAAGGAAGGACCCTTTACCAGGGAGTGCAGTGATAGGACAAGGATTAATGACTTCAAACTAAAAAAGGTGGTTTTGGGTTAGACATTAGGAAGAAATTCTTTCCTCAGAGTGTAGTGAGGCACTAGAACAGGTTGTCCAGAGAATCTGTGGATGTCCCATCCCTAGAGGTCAGGTCCCATCCCCTTCAAGGCCAGGTTGGATGGGATTTGAGCAACCTGGTCTGGTGGGAGGTGTCCCTCATACCTTTCTATGGTTAACTAACCTTTCTGAACCTCTTTTTCTCAATATTTTTAATGTCTTCTCTCTAAGACTGAAAACTGCAGCACCAATGTGCTGAAAATGCTTTATATATGTGGACAATGATCTCTAGTGGACACTTAAATGTAGCATAAGGAGCTCATGAAAAATGCTCCTCAGATATCTGGTTTCAGGAAGCTCTTGAGTTTTCACTTTCAGCCCCAATTTCACTGTGAACCTTGGTCTAAAAGGAGTGAAGTAATTAATTACTTAGTCACATCTAAATGTTCTACATCCAAACAATGACATCTGTGTGCATTTTTCTGAGCTGCCCTCTATCAATGACATTGTAAACAATATTCTGTGCAATTTAAACCCGTTCTCTTCAGATTAATCTTGTTTGTGTTATGTTCCATTGTGAAATCTTTTTCGTCCAAAGAGAAAGTATTTCCCCAGTTGCAAATACCAAACTAGAGAAAACAGGAACTTTGAATTAAATCAGTAGTGAAATGTCTCATTTTTTCCTATGATAAAATCCATCATATTTGTTGTTTTCTTATAGTAATTAATTTAATTATTATTGTAAAATGTTTAATCAGATTTATGAAAATGTATACTTTGCCAGCAGGTTTAATCATTTAAGAGTTAGTTTCTAGAAGTTATTGTAAAAATACAGCTAATAACATTTGTGCCCCATATAAACAATATTGATTTCAGCCTCTCACTGTAGTAAACTATTCTAAATCCTCCTTTTTTTTCTTTTTCTATTTTTTCTTTTTTAATAACAACATAATAACTTTTAAGACTTTCATGAAAACAAATAAAAGCAAAACATAACTCCACTTATAAGATAAGTGCCTTTTTATACTTAGCAGTCTGGAGTATAATGTTTGGGTACTGTGAGAGGAATAAATACTGCTAAAGGAAAAGAATTATGTAATTTAATGAATAATTCTGGAATGTGGAACGCATGCTTTTTGTAAGCCTACTTATTTTGATTGCGCAGTGCCTCTGTAATTCCTTCACAGTCAGAGGTATAGTAGTGGGTGAAAGAAACAACATACAATTAATTGTCAGTTATCCCTGGTAAGATTATCTGGATTGCAGGTGGTTACTTACAGATGTGCATAGGCATGACAACAGGCTAATTTATGGTGTTACTGGCTTGATGACTATGATTAATCATGGCTAAATTTATGAATGGTTTGTGATAATTGGCACAGCAGTGTGAAGACCTACACTTATCAGATGCATCATCTAGGTTAAAAAAGATTTTTTTTCTTTTAGCATACACTATGTACAATTCTTGCCTTGACAATAACTAGGAAAATAAGCCCATCAGGACGACTAACATGCTTCTTGAGAAGCCATCTCCCATCTTAGATTTTCCTGTCCAACATGGAGAAGCAAACTAGGATTCTTTCAACACAACACTGAGTCCCTTTCTCAGAACAGGTAGAATCATCCTTTAGAGTACTGACCCTCCAGACCATAAAGCTACCAACAAACTGGAGTGTGTATAAGCCATCTCTGTTAAATATTTAGCCCAGGCCAGAGCTCAGGTGAAAATACATGTTTTTCTGAGCACATGGTACGAGTAACAGAAACCTGAATATCTATATTACCCTTGCAAGATCTGTTTTGGGTTTGTTTTTGTTTTCTCATGTGGCCTTTGATACTCACATGTTTCTGCAAAGTAAGGCTATTTCATCCTCCTCCAACTCTGATGCTTAGGTTTGAACAGCAGCAGTTTTGACAGAGCTTAATATGTCAGTACTGAGGTTTAGGCCCCTCACAGCCCAATTAAATCTGCTCTAAGTGTGTATGGGCAGTGGGGCAGCTAGAGAGGAGGTTGACAGATATTGCAAGATAATGAGCAAAATATAGGCAAATTAGTATATTAAGAAGCTCAATTTGTAGCTGTACTGGGTCTGGCTGGAATGTTAACTTTCCCGGCAGCAGCCCATACAGTGCCGTACTCTGTACTTGTAGCTGGAACAGCAGTGTTATCACACCAGTGTTGTGTCTACTGCTGAGCAGCAGTGGCACAGCATCGGGCCTCTCTCTAACCCTCCTAGGGGGTGGGCAAAAGGTGAGGAGAGAAACTTCACTAGGGCAGCTGACCTAAACCAATCAAAGGGATATTCCATACCATGTGATGTCACACTCAGCAATAAAAGGTGGAAACAGGAAGAAGAGGGGAGGGGTGGGCTCTCATTGGGAAAACGTCGGTCCTCCTCCCAAACACCGGCTGCGTGCGTTGAGGCCTTGTTTCAAGGACATGGTCAATCATCGCTCATTTGTGGGAAGTAGAGAGTAATTTCTTTCCTCTGCACTTCCATATAGCTTTCATTTATTTTGGTTTTTTTTCCTCCCTTCTTTTTATTTTCCCTTTTTCCCCTCCCTTTTCCCCTTTCCCTTTTTATTTCCTCTTAGTTAAATTGTTTAGTTCATGGTAGTCTTTATTTAATTATTATAATTATTTCCCTTTAATTAAATTATCCTTATCTCAAACCGTGAGTTGTTCTTTGCTTTACTTCTCCCCCTCCTCATGTAAAGGAGGGGGAGTGAGAGAGTGGTTGTGGGGTTTAGCTGCCCAGCACGGTAAAACCACCACAGTAGCTGTCTCCTGTATGGCTCAGAAGGTAAGGATGGGAGATATATTTTCCAAGAGGAAACAACCCATGTTCATATAATATTCCTTTGACTACTGACAATTTTAAGATCAGGATTAGGGATAAGGATGGGAAAATAAGGACTTGTATCCCTTACTAATCATTTATGAAGTGTCAGCTTATGTCCAGCCCATAGCAACTAAACATATTTTGTATTGATTCCGTAGTCAACTGTATTTGGTATAAAACATAAAGAAGAGCTGAATGGCCAAAGTGTTCTGGGTTTGTTTTGTTTTTCTTGGATACTGTGCAGCCCACCACACTAGACTGTAGATTGATTTCTGCTGAGGTTCATAGTTTATATGATGTTTTTCAATAGGTATTGGACACCTGTCTGTGGTTAATGTTAAAGCTTATGAGAAAGGAATTGGGTTTCTGATTTTAGTCTTGGATCTGATATTTCCAGCAGGGAACAGAGTGAGCTTTGTTTCCTGAAAGTGCAACCCTTGCAAAAGTAGTTACAGTTAGAACTTTTAAAGGTCAGTGTCAGAGTAAAACTTTGAAGAAGAAATATTGAAGGTTTGAATCTATTGCATTTAGAATACCAGTTAAAAATAGCTATATCCAGACCAAAAAATAAGCCTGGAATAAGGGCTAGTTTCACAGTTTACAGTTTATTCTCGGTATTTCTGCAGACAGAAGTCATCTGTCTCAGGATAAGGTTAAGGTTTGGAAACAGAGATAGAACTAGTTTATTGATGTAATCGAAATTAATTTTACAGGCCTCGATGTCCTATTTTATCTGAGGCCTCTCATTTCAAATAGGTTTATTCTGCATATATTAGTCACCTGGCTACTCATAGCTTGTTATTTTCCTTTCTGTAAGGTTGTAGCTGAAAGGCTTAGAAATAAAAGATGTGAGACAACTAAGCAATTTCTGGATCCTCTGTTGATCACTGGCACAAACTGAATCTGGTCTCTGTTGACAATGCTGGCTTATCACTGGCAACGCTGCAAGCTCTAGGCTAAAGTAAAGATTTTCCTGTACACAGAGCCATATGAAGGGTAGAGTTTAGGAGTAAAACTCCACTGATCATGGAAAGTGATGGAGAGATGACCAGTGTCTGCTGAAGCTTATTGATACTTTTGAATTTATTTTTTTTTAATTGCATTTAATGAGGGTTGCCCTTAGTGTGAAATTATTGATTTCTTCAGATACAGTCCAGAACCTTGCCAGCAAATATGCTAGGTCCTGCTTCTCATCAGGAAAGAATAATCATCCATCTGGGGCTATGTTAGTATTCTGTTGACTTTCTGGAGGTCTAGCAAGTCACAAGATCAGCGCAAGATAATGAGTAGAGCTCATGGCCAGGAGCAACAGTATAGAGGGTAATCGAGAAGAACAGGCCTCCTTCTCTTTAGCTAGGGCAGCAAGCTGTTATGTCACATTTAGGGAGTTGTTAGGCTACAGTAAAGATTTGCAGTAGGGCTGAGTAGGGATAAATTGGTGCAAAAAGAAATTTTAGGATCTGAACTAACATCCTGCATGGCCTATAGTGTTTTCAGCTGAAGGCTGCTCTTTGGAACACTTTCCTTCTCATAACCTTAGTTTTTCTGATATTTTGGAAGGCTTTTTCCAACCCTCAGCACTCTTCTTCCTTAAAAGAACACAGTGTCCTTATGCTAGAGGATCTGGATATGTATTTAGAGAAGGGAATCCATGTACTAAACGTACATTTGAGTAAAGTTACTTTTTCTTACTTTCTTAAAATTCAGGAATGAAGAGTTTTTTTCTCAGTCAATACACAATTATAATAACAATGCTGATTTCTTTATTTATAGCCATTATTTTTTTTTCTCAAAAACAAATAATCTCTATCTAATTAAACTGCTTAAACTCGTGAACAAAGAATGTCCAGCACTATGTTACTATCCAGCAGGTCCTACAAGTGCCAACACAGGTTGCCAGCCCATGCAGTTGACTCCCTTGTGTCCTACATATAGAGTAAAGGTCATAATCAGTGATACCAGTGATGTAGCTGTTCCCCAGCTAAATCATAAAAATAAAATGCAGAGGAGTATCCTTTAGCCTGCAGTCAAGAAACATACAATTCACCAGTTTAAAGGGTCTTATTTGTTGGTATGTTCTTTACATTGAGTACAGCCTCACTTCCATGTGATTTGTTGCACTAACTGTCTCTCTTGAATATGTGATAGATGAATATTTCGTTTAGTGTGTTGCTGGTGCCTGCCCACATAGTGACAGCTCCATTATATAATATATCAGAAATATAATACAGTGAGGTCCAGCAGATTTTGAAACAGTCTAATGGAGACATTGTTTCACTGATGTTCTAATCTACAGTTGTATGGTGACTGGGGAAATTGTCATGGTGGAAAAGCCGCACCACCAACAGTTTTATGATGACTATAATTTAGCAAACAGTCCTCTGTTTGAAAGCTGTATTTTGAATTGTCACAGGGAACCTGTTCATATTTGAAGCTAATTGTAGTGGCCTGAATGGTAAAAAAAATAATATAAAAAAAAAAAAAAAATTTACTAGACTTGCATCCATGCAGCATTTGCTGTAATAGCTTTCACAAGTATTTTCTATAGCTTTCACAAGTATTTTCTGAAGTCCTCTAAAATTGTATCTTCAAAGACTATGTACATCAGCGTATGCAAAACTCTCAGCATGGTTTTTACACTGCCGAAGCTGCTACTTTTACTTTTGTAAGCCACAGTAAGAATTTCTCATATTTCCAACAATACTTGAATTCCCCAACCCAATTTCCATATCTCCAAGATGAAGAATGATGCAAAGGAAAAGATCACAAGGCAAACCAGTACTGTTAACCACAGGAGAGACTAGGAGAGAGGAAGAAGCTGATACATTTAGGTACTGAAAGCAATCTGACATTGTCCCATATAGATTGTTATAAAATTCTCACTTCTATCACATTTCACCCAGATTAAAAAAAAAAAAAAAAAAAGCATCTTGTGGAGGATCTGAAAGCTGCATGTCTCAAACCTATTTCCATCAAAGAACTGAAATTCTGATATACTGTACAGGATGAGTACATATCCTGAATTTACTTTTGAAACAAAGTCAGAATACGTTTTGTATGTCTAGTCACAGGCCATGATATGACTTTATATCTGCAAAACGCATTCATGATATTTGGACAGTCTTATCAAAAATTCAATTCTGTGAAATGCTAGAAATTCATCACTTCAAAATAAAGACATGTAGAAATCAGTTGCTATTTCTGAAGTTCTTGACTGAATTTCTGATTATCCTTTTCCCATTTACAATGTAAAGGCAGCTGTAGTGGCTTATGTCAATAGTTCATCAACAGTGCCATAACTGGTGACTATCTCCATGGTGCAGTGGGTACAGGTCTGTTTATTGAATTGTCCATGGGATTCCCTTATTCCTCTCCTTCAGCAAGAGACATTCCTGCACACATGTACATTGAATTTACCAGGCTGCAGTTCATTTTTCTGCTTCTTCAAAGTCTGCTGTGCTTCTTGCTGTGCTTTTCACCTCACATTTTATTTTCTTTTCATCCAAAGCTCTGTTCTATATTCAACCATCTTCAGACTATCCCTTCTGTCCCCAGTCAAGCCAGACATCCATTGCTAGAGGCACGTGGTACGTTTTTGTTCCTGTGACCGGCCACATCACCAGATATAGCATGACCAGGGAGCTTCTACCAGCTCCTTGTATGCCTTCAAAGTGGAAGAGATGGTGTAAGATGTCAGGGCATCTCCCTCTTTTTCCCCCCAGCTGTTTATTTTTACACTTTTGACCCTATGATCTTTTCTCACATGCATGCACACACACACACATACATAAACCTCCTCCTCATTCACTGCTCCTCAGAATTATTTTGTTCTCTTCAGATACCTTTCCATAGCCTCTTTCATCTGCTTTTGTTACGGAGGGACCAATGTCGTTCCCAAGAAAGATAACTAGAAGGAGCAAGGACTTTAAGTGAATGTCTAGAGACATATTTGATTAGTCCTCTAATCAGAGAATCATAAAATGTCTTGAATGGAAGGGATCATTTAGTTCCAAGCCTCCTGCCATGGGCAGGGATGCCACCCACTAGATAAGGTTGCTCAGGGCCTCATCCAACCTAGTCTTGAACAATTCCAGGGATGGGGCAGCCACAGATTATGTGAGCAGAAGTTCCTGTCTCATCTTCCAACTGTTTTCAGCTCAGGAAGTTTCTGAACTGGATGCTGTTTCTTGTATTTTATAATTTTTCAAGAATTTTATTTCCATGTAAATGTCCAGTCCACTCTTAAACCCATGCAAATTTTGGCTTTACACAGCATGCTTTCACAGGGAGCTTTACAATACTGTGTTGGGTCTGTCTGGGATGGAGTCACCTTCCCTGCAACAACCCACACAGTGCTGTGCACTGCACTCATAGCTGGAACAGCACTGGTATCACTCCAGTGTTGTGTCTATTGCTGCGTAGTGCTGGCACAGCATCAGGACTCCTTCCAAGCCCCCAGGAGCCAGTAGACTGGGGGTGGGCAAGTGATGGGGAGGGGACATCACCAGGGCAGCTGACCTAAACCAAACAAAGGGATATTACCTCATGTTACACTCAGCAACAAAAAGAGGGGCTCTTGTGGGGGAGGGGGCTGTTCCTCCTGAACAACTGCTATGCGTTCTGAGGCCCTGCTTCCCAGGGCATGGCTGGACATTGATCGTTTACGGGAAGTAGAGAATTTTTTTTTTCCTTGTCTCTGTGCTTCTGCTCAACGTTATTGTTTCTTTTTTTTTTTTTTTCTTTTTCATTTTCTCCCCATTCCCTTTCCCTTTAATTAAATCATTCTCACCTCAAACCTCAAGCTCTTTGTGTTGTATTTTCTCCCCCTTCCTCTTTGAGGAGAGGGGGAGTGAGAGAGCGGTTGTGGTGGAGCTTGGCTGCCCACTCGAGTAAAACCACCACAAATACTAATATGCTATGTGTGAAATCACCCTTTTTGTTTTTCCTTTTTTTTTTTTTTCCCAAATAACTTCTAACATCGTTATTTGGTTTTCCACACTTCTATTTAAAGAGAGAAAGAAGTAATTGAGTCATATCTACTCTCTCCATGCTGTTTGTAATTTTATAGAAGCTGGTCGTGTTTCTTTTAAGTCTTCAGTTTTGAGGACTAAGAAATCCTCACTTGCTCAGCTGCTACCTGTAGAGAAGCCTTCTGTATTTTTTATCCTCTTTGCCCTTCTCTCAGTCTTTTCCTATTCCTTTTACTAAGATGAGAGGAAAAGCACCACACACAATGCTACAAGTACCTGCAAAACAGAGTTAACTATCTGCACCAACAGCTATCATTTTGTTCAGAGGCTTTGTGACCTGCCAGGGAAGAGAGGGATGATCAGAAACAGCAACTTATATTCTTGTATTGGTGCTATTGCTCTTCCTACCTTTTACTTTTCACTATGCCCAAAGTTGCTAAACAAGCAGTCTTAGATCTCAAAAGGTGGCAAGGACTACCCAGAGGTGTAAGTGGAGTGGGATTGAAAGTCCAGATGTGCAAACTGCATCAGAATTATGATGTCTAAACACTGGGAACTATCATGTTACAGGAAAAAAATAAAAAATAAAAAAAAACAAACAGAGTTTACATATGTAAATAAAATGGGTGCAATCACTATTATCAAAATGAAGTGCAAGTAGAGAAAAAATATGTGAAGACAAAGGGGAAAAGCTCAATGGGAGCTGTGAGTTTACAGTTCCACTTCTTTGCAAAACAAAGAGCAATAAAATCTGAAAGACAGCTACAGTCCATTAGCACTAAGCTAAAAATAGTCCAATGGAGTAGTCATATAAATAGACATCTTTTGCAAGAAACAATGAAAACTACCCACAAGATACATATCTGATCAGAAAAGACTTTCAGCTATGAGTAGCTGTTTCTCAGACACTAAATCCTGTCTTAGGAATCATCTGTTCTGCTCACATTTTGACACATGAGGTTTCCATAGTATTGTATAGGTAGGATCAAGAGATTTTTTTTTCTTATTTTAGAATAATGTCCAACATTCTAAATATGTTTCAGAATCCACTATCCTAAGCAAAATGATCATCTTTTACTGTTGATACAACCTTCTTTTCTACTAATTTTAACATCCACATGGTATCTAGCATTACCAACCAATGGGCCCTTTCATGGGCCCTCTCAACGGACACTGCAAGATTTTACAGATGTAATGATATGCATGCATGTCCGCTTTAAATACTGTAATTATTTATATGCTTAAACTAATGCATATGTAAACACACGTGCAGAGTGAAGACAGCTGTCATTTATTTTTTATTTTTTTTTTTAATTATAAAGTCATAGCCTAAATACCAGGAACAGAGATTTCAGAAGCTCGGTTTTCACATTAGGAATTGTTCTATGTTTTCATATTCTGGGCAGTAATAAAGCAAATCATTTAGTTTGGGTGGGAGCTGAATCCATCTGTGACTGGGAAATAACACTGCACTGCCTTACCATCCCTGGAGTCTGTTGTTGGAACTGACAGCAAAGCTAAGCTGATGGTACTTGTACTATACAGGATGACAAACACTACTTACTTAGCAACTGTATAGCCCATGCACTTATGAGCTTATGAGTAATGTTGAAGCAAAACCTAATTCTCACTTTCCCATCCCTCCAGCAAATATGCACTTTGCTCAGCATCTGACCTGGGGAGTCACAGATCTCTCTCTTGCCAGTTTTAATATTATGCCATATTACTTGCCATGATCTTTATATCACAACCTGTCTCTTCAAATCACAGCAGGCAAGATCCAGAAATAAATGTGATGTTTGGGTTTGGGTCCCACCGGAAAAGGGACTAAGAGTGACTGAAATATAGGATTTCCACTAGAAGGGATTAACTCTCAAATGGGATATATAACTTTTCACATCAGGTTTGAATTCAGCTGATTGAAGTGATGAACCATTCACTCAGCTCTACCAGTGGTGTATCCCACTGTAAATCAGAAATATTGCCACAGAGTTAGGGGTGTAAAACCCATTGAAATAAGTGAAGGCTCAGACATGTGGGATGCAAATTGTTCACCTCCGATGAGCGCTGTATTCATTTGATTGATTTTAAATGGCTGTATAAGTGTTCTCATACATGTTGAACCTGTATAAAAAATTAAGTAACTCCCAGTGGGATTTTTCTGATATTACATTCTGAAATTGAACTTAACTTGAAAAACAGAGTTTAAATATCTTGGGATGTAGTTCATCACAGAATGATTTTAATTTTCATGCAAAACCATAAAAGCTAAAGAAATGTGGGTGACATAGTCATTTTGAACAGCCTCTTATCCAGGATGTGAGCCAAATTCACTATTCCCAGTATTATTCCACTGACTTCCATCACATATAAATCTAGTGTGGTATTTTCAGTAAATCAAGTACATGCAATTTCTGATTTTAGATTCCTGACAGTTATGCATAACCAAACCGCCATTATGTATCTCTTGGCACAGTGGATATTATTAAATCTACTTGTCCTTTTGTTACATAATCTTGGAGAGGAAAGAAAGAGAGAAAGAGAGAAAGAGAGAAAGAGAGAAAGAGAGAAAGAGAGAAAGAGAAGGAAGGAAGGAAGGAAGGAAGGAAGGAAGGAAGGAAGGAAGGAAGGAAGGAAGGAAGGAAGGAAGGAAGGAAGGAAGGAAGGAAGGAAGGAAGGAAGGAAGGAAGGAAGGAAGGAAGGAAGGAAGGAAGGAAGGAAGGAAGGGAGGGAGGGAGGGAGGGAGGAAGGGAGGAAGGGAGGGAGATTATAGGTGAGTTGGAATATTTTAAAGCATATTGTAATTACTGTCTCAGGTTTTTTAACTTTGCTAACCTGAACAAAAAGGGTCATGACTTGCTCTCTGAGTTGCCTCTAAGCTTATCTTTTTCAAAGTTAGAAGATATACAAAGAACTTTCTGCAGAGAGCCTATGGGTTATTTTGGAAAAGTACAGTAGTGGGATCAGTGTGTCAGTGAGTGCAATTTGAAGGTCTTACAAAGGAGAACATTCATTGAATTCCCAGTCCAAAGCTCATCATTTAACTTTAAACTCAAAATAAGAATTGCCATCTTTTGGGGAAAAAAGAAAAAAAAAAAAAAAAAAGTTGTACTCTATATCCTGAAAAATTAAACTTTTTCCTTTGTAGACATCTCTTAAGATGCAGATACTACTTGATTATGATGCAGGAACTGGGTTTCCTCCACCATTTAGCTAACTTTCTGAGAACATTTTTTATGTAAGGCTTGAGGCATCGCTCCTGCAGCTCCTTAGCACTTTAGTAGCTTACAGAAAGCAGCTGTCTGAGATGATGTCTTCCCTCCTCTGCAGAGGGAAGGGAGAAAGAGGTAGAAGAACAGTGCTCCAGAATGGTACAAGTGATGCAATATTCATCCCCATAGGACTGAAATTTGATGCTACTGAACCTGGTCCAATTTCCACAGCAAATACTGTCACATATTCTGTCACTCATCTTGCCATTGTGCATGTTTACTGAGAAGCCCATTATACCCCAAGTCAGGCAATAAAATTGGTAACTATGCAGCAGCTCCTCCAGAAGTCATTGCTCCTTGATTACAATCTTTAAAGAGAGATCATTAGCACCTAACTTAATTCTCCATCAAGATTTGCTATGGGACCCTTGAGCCTTACTGCTACATGTTGTTTTAACTAGAACATAGAGAGAAAATGACTGTACTGTTGAAAGCAGATTACAGATTTCTTCCAAGCCTGGATGTAGACATCACAAAGTTTAATTATACAGCCTGGAATTAGGCTACAGTAAAAATTAGAGTTTAACCAGGGTTTTGTCAGGCTTCTGAAATTTGCCATGACATCTTTCATAAAGACAGTTAATTTAAAGCCACCTTGGTGCTTAAGAGTAACAAAGTAAAGCCCAGCTTAGCCATATCCAACCAGCACAAGTGGAGGTTAGTATTTTTTAAAAGTTAACAACACTCTTCTCTCTCTCTGCTTTAAAATTGATGACAGCAACATAAAAAGCCATATGATGATACTGTTTAATGGATAATGTGACCAGAACCAGGCAAAGCAAACTTAAAGCATCTCCATGGAGGCAGGAAGAAATTCCTGGTCTTCATGACTACATCAAAATGCTGCAAAGCCAGACTAGCTACTGCCCACAGAGTGAAGATGGTGTCTGAGGCACTGGTTACTGCTGAGGAGGAAATGGCACCTATCGTCTCCATCATCACCCCCACATGTGTGTGCCTATTTGGTTCTGTAAGACTTTCTCTAATAAAAGTACAGGAAGACAGCCATGGCATTAATGGTTACAGAATCACAGAATCACAAAATTTCTAGGTTGGAAGAGACCTCAAGATCATCGAGTCCAACCTCTGACCTAACACTAACAAGTCCTCCACTAAACCATATCGCTAAGTTAAACACCTAAACGTCTTTTAAAGACCTCCAGGGATGGTGACTCCACCACTTCCCTGGGCAGCCCATTCCAATGCCTAACAATCCTCTCAGTAAAGAAGTTCTTCCAAATATCCAACCTAAAACACCCCTGTCACAACTTCAGCCCATTCCCCCTCGTCCTGTCACCAGGCACATGGGAGAATAGACCAACCCCCACCTCACTACAGCCTCCTTTAAGGTACTTATAAAGAGCGATAAGGTCGCCCCTGAGCCTCCTTTTGTCCAGGCTGAACAAACCCAACTCCCTCAGCCGCTCCTCGTAGGACTTGTTCTCCAGACCCCTCACCAGCTTTGTCACCATTCTCTGGACTTGTTCGAGCACTTCCATGTCCTTCTTGTAGCGAGGGGCCCAAAACTGAACACAGTACTCGAGGTGCGGCCTCACCAGAGCCAAATACAGGGGGACAATCACTTCTCTAGACCTGCTGGCCACACTGCTTCTTATGCAAGCCAGGATGCCGTTGGCCTTCTTGGCCACCTGAGCACACTGCTGGCTCATATTCAGCCGACTATCCACCAATACTCCCAGGTCCTTCTCCACCAGGCAGCTTTCCAACCACTCATCTCCCAGTCTGTAGCTCTGCTTGGGGTTGTTGCGCCCCAGGTGCAGGACCCGGCACTTGGCCTTGTTGAACTTCATACAGTTGACCTCAGCCCACCAGTCCAGCCTATCCAGATCCTCCTGCAGAACCTTCCTACCCTCGAGCAGATGGACACACGCACCTAACTTGGTGTCATCTGCAAACTTACTGGGGGTGCACTTGATCCCCTCATCCAGATCATCGATAAAGATATTAAAGAGGACTGGCCCCAGTACCGAGCACTGGGGAATGCCGCTAGTGACCGGCCTCCATCTGGATTTGACTCCATTCACCACAACTCTTTGGGCCCGGCTATCCAGCCAGTTTTTAACCCAACAAAGCGTGTGCCAGTCCAAGCCATGAGCAGCCAGTTTCTTGAGGAGAATGCTGTGGGAAACGGTGTCAAAAGCCTTGTGAAGTCAAGGTAGACCACATCCACAGCCTTTCCCTCATCCACTAAGTGCATAACTTTGTCATAGAAGGAGATCAGGTTCGTCAGGCAGGACCTGCCTTTCATAAACCCATGCTGACTGCGCCTGATCACCTGGTTGCCCTGTAAGTGCCACATGATGACACTCAAGATAATCTACTCCATGAGCTTCCCTGGCACTGAGGTCAAACTGACAGGCCTGTAGTTTCCTGGGTCTGCCCTCCAGCCCTTCTTGTAGATGGGCATCACGTTTGCTAGCTGCCAGTCGACTGGGACCTCCCCCGATAGCCAGGACTGTTGATAAATGATGGAAAGCGGTTTGGTCAGCTCCTCTGCCAGTTCTCTCAGGATCCTCGGGTGGATCCCACCTGGCCCCATCGACTTACATACATCCAAGTGCCGTAGCAGGACGCCAACCATTTCCTCATGGATAGTGAGGGCCACATTCTGCTCACCATCCCCTTCCACCAGTTCAGGGTACACGGTATCCAGAGAGCAACTGGTTTTGCTGCCAAAGACTGAGGCAAAGAAGGCATTAAGCACCTCCACCTTTTCCTCATCTTTTGTAACTAAGTTCCCCCCCACATCTGTTTTGCATTGATGTATTTGTGAAAATATTTTTTGTTGTCTTTAATGGCAGTAGCCATATTGAGCTCCAGATGAGCTTTGGCATTTAAGTGGTTAAATGAATTGTACCTATAAAGCACCTCTTTCCACTGACTGCAAAGGAAGCCTACTTCAGAAGATGAGAAAACTACATTGTACATACTTAAATGAGATGATGTAAGATTCAACTCTAATGCCTGCTTGGTCTAATCCGTGCTGATTTACCAATATTTTTAACAGATACCTAATGTAATATATTCAGGAACTCCAGCACAACCCACAAATAGTACTCTAAGTCATAAAAGATGTGGTATACTGAAATGTTTTGCACAAAAATCAGCCTTAGGAATTTATCATCTGAATGACAAGCACTCAGTGCCCTATGAAGAAGCCCTGCATATCTACTGCATGTGTAGGATAGGAAAATATGAAAATATTGATTGGTAATAAGGGAAAATACATTTGTAAGTCATACACGGAATTTTAAAAAGTAATTGAGTTGAATCAAAATTATTTTTGTGGCTTTGGTAACAGATGCATCATCAACTCATGAACTATCTTAACTTAGAATTGTATAGATTTGAATCAAGTTTCCACCCTAAGAAAGGAATTTGTTTCAAAATGAATTAAAAACTCTGCTTTGTACTCTTTTTATCCTTTGCATACTTTCCATTTAGTCTAGTCCAGTATAACACACTGAGCCTGACACTGCACCTGTCCTTGTGCTACCTTAACACCTTCAAGTGATGCATTGCAACAAGAATAGCATTTATCATGACAGATCTTTTTATAATACTGTTCCTATGTTAAGCCAATATCCTTTCTCAACACTTTCTGAGTAGCATGAGGATGTCACACTTGACTTTTAGAAACATAGGTTTTATGCATTTCCTTTACATGCATCAAATTTCTGGGGCAGACATATCTGTCCTGAAGAGCAGGAGGAGAGCAAGCAATGGCTTATTAAATTGGTAATGAATTTAAGTCCTTGAGTCTTTATATAGACAATATTATAATTCTGTACCCTAGTTGCATCATATTATCTGATCATCAATCTAATTGATTCAGATAACAATAAAAGGAATCACAGAAAGACAGCAAATGAGATTGCCTTACGTAGGAATTAAAACATTGTGGCGTGTTAACCTTGGCTGGTCATCAGGTGCCTGCCAAGCTGCTCTCTCCGCTCCTACTCATCAACAAGACAGGGATAAAATATGATAAAGAAACCTGTGGGTTGAGATAAGGACAAGGAGATCACTCACTAGTTAATGTAAAGGGCAAAACAGATTTGTCTTGGGGAAGATCAATTTAATTTATTGTCAGTTAATAACATACATGTAGTAGGGTGATGAGAAGTAAAACCAAACCTGAAAACTCCTTCCCACCTACCCCACCACGGTATCATGGCTTGGATCAGGAATAGTGTAGTCAGCAGGACCAGAGAGGTGATCGTTCCCTTGTACTCAGCTGTGGTGAGGCCACACCTCTAGTACTGTGTTCAGTTTTGGGCCCCTCAGTACAAGGACAATGAGACCCTGGAGCATGTCCAGAGAAGGGCTGTGAAGCTAGTGAAGGGTCTGGAGCACAAGTCCTGTGAGGAGCAGCTGAGGGATCTGGGGTTGTTTAGTCTGGAGAAGGGGAGGCTCAGGGGAGACCTTATTGCTCTCTACAACTACCTGAAAGGAAGGAGAGGGGAGCTGGGGGTTGGCCTCCTCTTGCAGATAATTAGTGGCATCACTAATTAGGTTAGAAATTAGGAGATATTTCTTCTCAGATAGAGCAGTCAGACATTGGGATGGGTTGCCCAGGGAAGTGGTGGCATCACCATCCCTGGGGGTGTTTAAGGAAAAATTGGACCTGGCGCTTAGGGACATGGTTTAGTGGGTGACATTGGTGGTAGGGGGATGGTTAAAATACCATGGGTGAACAGTTTGAAGGACTGGGCTCAAAGAGTTGTAGCGAAAGGGAGAACATCAGGCTACTCACCAGTCACTGGTTGTATTCCCCAGGGCTCAATTTTATGGGCAGTTCTCTTCAATGTTTCTACCAATGACCTGGATGCAGCAGTTGAGTGCACACTAATTTTTTCTGGTGATACTTAACTGGGAGGAGTTATCAATTCCCTTGAGAGTACAGAGGCCCTACAGAGAGGTCTTGATAGATTAGATTGCTGGGCAATCACCAACCCAATGAAAGAGCAAATGCTGGATTCTGCACCTGGGACAGTGTAACCCTGGATGTTCAAGTAGACTGGGGCTGGAGTGCAGCCCTGTAGAGGGAGATCTGGGGGTTTGGTTGATGGTAAACTCAGTATGAGTCAGCAGTGTGGTCTGGCAACCAAAAGGGCCAACTGTACCCTGGGGCATATTATGCACAGTATAGCTAACCCGTGGAAAGAAGTGACTGTCCCTCTCTGCTCTTCTGTGGCCTCACTTGAGTACTGTGTGCAGTTTGGGGGCAACAATATAAGCAAGATTAGGAAAAAAAAAAAGTAAGAATTTGTCCAAAGGAGGGCAAAAGGTGCTGATCTCTGCTCTCTGAGGACAGCAACAGGACCCAAGGGAACAGCATGGAGCTGGGACATGGGAGGATCAGGCTGGGTGTTCTTCACCCAGAGGGTGGTAGGGTACTGGAACAGGCTGCCCAGGGCAGTGGTCATGGGTCATGGGCACCAAGCCTGACAGAGTTCAAGAAATATTTGGACAACTCTCTTAGACATATGTTTTAGTTTTTAGTTTGTCCTGTGTGGAGCCAAGAGTGTGACTCAAGGATCCCTGTGGGTCCCTGTTGTGGTTTATCCGAAGTCAGGCAGCTCAGCACTACACAGCCTGTTGGGGAGAGGATTAGAAAGTGCAAGAGAGAACTTATGGTCTGAGACGAAGATAGTTTACTAGGTAAAGCAAAAGTTTCATGCAAAGCAAAAGCTTCATGCAAGCAAAGCAAACCAAGGAATTTATTCACTACTTCCCATCAACAGGCAGGTATTTAGCCATTTCCAAGAAAGAAGTGCTCATCAATCATAACAATTTCTTGAGAATTCAAATACCATCACTCCAAAAGTCACCCCCTTCTCTCCTTCTTTACCCCAGCTTTTATTGCTGAGCATGACATACTATGGGGCATTCCTCTGGACAGTCTGGGTCAGCTCCTGGTGGTGACCCCTCCCAGATCCTTGTCCACCCTCAGGTACCTCACTGGCAGGGCAGCACCAGAAGCTGAACAGTCCTTGGCTCTGTGTGAGTGCTGCTCTGCAACAGCTAAATAATTGGTGTGTTATCACCACTCTTTTCACCAAAAATTCAAAACTCAGCATCATACGATCCTCTACAAAGAAAATGAACTCCATCCCAGCCAAAACCCTGAAGGTCCCTTCAATTATTCTATGATTCTATGATATGTGACTCTCTGTTGTACTACAGTGGCCACCAAAATGACCGTCAACAAAGACAATGAGGAGTCTTATGCCAAGATAGATGCATTTGTCAAGCAAGAGAGATATTTGGGGGTAATGGTGCCTAATTAGGAAACAGTTCTTCACTGAGAGGTTTTCAGGCACTGGAACAGTCTGACCATAGTGAAGTGGTCATGGCCCCAAGCCTGTCAATACCCAAGAAGTATTTGGACAATGTTCTTAAATAGATGGTTTAAATCTTAGGTTGCCTGGTTTGGAGTGTGGAGTTGGACCTCATGATCTTCATGGGTCTCTTCCAACACAGGATATTTTGTGATTCTGTATCCGTCTGTTGGGAACTGTACTCTACAGAGTAACTCAAGTGCCTCAAGTCAGGTCTCTAGTGCATATTAGATGTCCTAGGATATTAGACCTGATCCCAAGAGACCATTTTACAGATCTTCTATAGATCTCGTGTCATATACAGGATCTCTATGGCATAGATAAGACAAGAGTGAAAAAGAGTGAAGTTGAGCCTTCTAAAAATGGGAGGGACAGTGGGGAAGATGTTGTTTTAATTTTGTCTTTGCTTCTCACTGTCCAACTGTAGTATGAGTGAAAGAATGCCTGTGGGGGAGTCTGCCAGCTGGTCAAGGTCAACCCACCCCAGAAAGACTGCCTGCTTTGACAGTGGTCTGTCCAACTGGCAGGAGTATGACAGTGCTCTGCAGAGATGGCTTATTTTGTTGACTCCTACTGCATAGCCTTGGGCTACTTTAAGGGTCATCCTGTTGTGGGAGCAATAGTGCCTGAAGTGTCTGTTAATATGCACTGGTCTGACACAGCAACAGAGGAATTCATTTGTACTTGAATATGGAAAGATTCTTTGGTTTTCTTTTCCTTCCTTCCTTCCTTCCTTCCTTCCTTCCTTCCTTCCTTCCTTCCTTCCTTCCTTCCTTCCTTCCTTCCTTCCTTCTTTCCTTCCTTCCTTCCTTCCTTCCTTCCTTCCTTCCTTCCTTCCTTCCTTCCTTCCTTCCTTCCTTCCTTCCTTCCTTCCTTCCTTCCTTCCGTTCTTTCTTTCTTTCTTTCTTTCTTTCTTTCTTTCTTTCTTTCTTTCTTTCTTTCTTTCTTTCTTTCTTTCTTTCTTTCTTTCTTTCATCCATTGAATAAAGCAAAAAGAGCATCTTTATCTGTGTAAAACTCTCCAAGTTGGAACTCTAGCCCTCACCTTAAAATTTCTTTTTTTTTTCTTTTTTTTTCCTGATATGCTTTCAATGCAGAGAACCCAGGCCAAATGATTCTTATTAATAGTGATGGGTAGGTTACCTAGCTGAATGAGATGGATGATATCTGTACTCTAAGACTGAGGTCTCTTCAAAAGCATTTCTAATGTCTTTACAAAGCAGGAGTGTATGCTCAATCATGGCAACACTGAGATATCTGCCCATCTCCCCTGCTGTTATGATCTCACTACAGATGGATTTGTAGCTGTTTAAAGCCTTGAAACAATATTCAGTGGATAAGAAATTCGCTCAAAGGTTGCACCCAGAGAGTGGTGGTCAATGGATCTATGTCCAAGTGGAAGCTGGTGATGAGTGGTGTATCTCAAGGGTCTGTCCTGAGACTGGTACAGTTTATTATCTTTATCAATGACATAGTGGGATCAAGTGCACCCTCAGCAACTTTGCAGATTATACCAAGCTGAGTGGTGCAGTCAATACAACAGAGGGAAGGGATGCCATCCAAATGGACATGGAAAAGCTAGAAAAGCAGGTCCATGTGAACCGCATGAGGTTCAACAAATCTAAGTGCAAGGTGCTGCACCTGGGCCAGGGCTATCCCAGACTTGAGGACAGACTGGGAGAAGAATTCACTGAGAGCAGACCTGCAGAGAAGGACTTGGGGGTCCTGGTGGACAAGAAGCTCAACATGAACTAGCAGTGGGTGCTTGCAGTCCAGAAGGCCAACTGCATCTTGGGCTGCATCAACAGAGACGAGTGGCTAGCAGTGGAGGGAGGTGATTGTCCTTATAAGGCCCCACCTGGAGTGCTGTGTCCAGGTCTGGGTCCCCCAGGACAAGAAAGATGTGGACCAGATAGAGTGGGTCCAGAGGAGGGCCACAAAAGTGATCAGAAGGCCAGAGCACTTCTAAGAAGAAAGGCTGAGAGAGCCGATGATCTTCAGTCTGAAAAGAAGGCTGCAGAAAGACCTCATTGCAGCCTTTCAATAACTTAAAGATGCTTGTAAGAAAAATGGAGAGCAACTCTTTACTCAAGCAGATAATGATAGTGGGAATTATTTAAAACTAAAAGAGGGGAGATGTTAAAAGGAAATTCTTCACTCAGAGGGTGGTGAGGCCCTTGCACAGGCTGCCCAGAGAGGCTGTGGATGCCCCATCCCTGGAGCTGTTCAAGGCCAGGCTAGATGAGGCCCTGGGTGGCATCCCTGCCTGTGGCAGAGGGGTTGGAACTAAATGATTTTTAAGGTCCCTTCCAACCCAAGCTGTCTGATGATTTTATGATTCTAGTATTCCATGATTCACTGATTTTATGAACATTGGGCATTTTTCCCCCTAAAAGTCTACTTCTGTATGGATCTTACTTATTTTATCAAACCTCTGCTTCTACTCATAGCTGAAACAAACTGAAGGAGGGATTTCACAGCCACCACTGGTAAACAGATGTGGTAATTAAATAAACTAGTTTTTAAAGCACAACTGATCTGTGCCAATCTGGATCCTTGCCATATGACAATAGGAGAAACCCTCCCCAGCACAGAGGGACAGCACCAAGAAAATGCACCATCTGAATCTAGTCAGGCCTGTCTGCAGTGCTGAAGAGCCACTGCTGAGCTTCTGCAGGGTGAATAGGAATTTTCTTTTCAAAACAACTAAGATATTCTTTGGTCAAAGGTTATGTGCGAAACCTGTCCTACCACACCAGTAGAAGGTCTTCTGTGACTGGCTTTCTTAGTGACCTTGGGTAAATTTCTGTAAGCTGCATTTGTAAGAGTGTAGGCACTTTATGACGCACATAGGCACTAACTTTAGCCTCAGAAAAAACATTTCATCTTCATCTGCTTCTTTCAGCTTCTAGATGGGTTTTAAAATCTGATCTTAATGTTTTTCTGTCTCTATTCACCATCTGTTAAATGATGATGAACACTTTTCTTCCCTATTTTTTTGGTTGATAAGGCTATAAGGAAGTAAACTCATCTGTTTGGTATTGAAGGTTGGATGGAAACAAGTGAATAAATACTGCTAGACACAAAGTGGTGCTGAACTACAGACCTAATTGTACTAAGCCCAGTGCCTGGCTAATGCTTTCAGAAACAGATTTTTGTGTTAAGATTCATATTCGTTTATGCAGTGCCACATCAAATAATGCAGGTATATTTGGCACAGACATATTCAAAGATGATGTTTTACATTGTTTATAATGAAGGGACCAAGAGGCCAGGTGTGCCATGAATCATTAAGAAAATGTCTATCCTGTGGATAGTGATGAGATTTGTATTTTTATTTAATTTCATCTTCTTTGGAATAAATGCTAACATTTTTGAAGTTTTCTGGAAAAGTCTGCTTTAGCAAGAACTGACAGCTTAATCTTTAAGGGTCTGACTTCAAGGGACATCCGGAGAGAAATCATTTGTGCTTTTCTTAATGGAAAATGGAAAATTAAAATGATATTATTTAAGCCTGCTACTGCTAGGAAAGCCCCTCTGACAGGTTCTAACTTCCAACAACTTCTCACTTCCCTAAGGCTTTGGAGAAGTCCTGAGTGTAATGCCAATTGCTTCACTAAGACAGAACTAGCTGTTCTGAAAATAAAGAAAAATACATCTTTAATGAAATCAGAACGGCACTGGAAGAGAACAGATTTACCCCTTATTTTTATCACACTGATTACCTGTCTTAAAGGAAGCCTGCCACTGGTAAACTGCACAAAAGAAAACAGGAAGATAAAAATATTCATAATATTTGTAAGTGCTTTTATACTCAGTCAGTTCAATTTTGACTTGCAGTTGGGAGGAGTGCATATTAGAACTGTGGGGAAAATATGCTGCATTTTGTGACCATTGAAATCTTCAGTAAAAAGTCATCAAAAAAAAAAAAAAAAAAAAAGTGGAGCAAAAGCCAATCTGCAAGGCCATCCCAATTTTTTATTTTTATTTTTATTTTTATTTTTATTTTTATTTTTATTTTTATTTTTATTTTTATTTTTATTTTTATTTTTATTTTTATTTTTATTTTATTTTTATTTTTATTTTTACTTTTATTTTTATATTTTTTATTGTATAAAGAATAGAATAGAACAGAACAGAACAAAACAGAATGGAATGGAACAGAATGGAACAGAATAGTTCAGCTGGAAAAGACCTTCAATGATCATCCAACTGCCTGACCACTAAAAAAAATAAGGGAGTACCTTAACATCCTTTTTGTATGGTGGAGCCCAGAGCTGCACACAATATTCAAGGTGAGACTGCACCAAAGCTAAATACAGTGTAAGAATCATCCCATTTTACCAGCTGGCCATGCTGTATGGGCTGCTGCAGGGAAAGTTAACATCCCAGCCAGACCCAGTACATGTGTTTAATTCCCTTCATCCACCAAGTGGGGGATCTTATCCTAGAAGGACATCAAATTACCAAGGCAGAACTTTCCCTTCAGGAACTTTTGTTGACTATACCTGATAATAGCTTTGTACTTTAACTGCCTTTCTATATCCCCCAGAACAATCTTCTTCATAACTTTTCCAGGTTAAAGTTAGTTTAACTGAGGTTAAACTGAGACATCTGTAGTTTCCTGGGTTTTCTCTCATGCTCTTTTTGTAGGCGGGTTTAACATTGTTTAGCTTCCAGTCAGCAGGGACCTCCCCAGATTTCCAAGACCTTTGGTAAATTGTTGAGAGTGGTTCATCTATAATAGCTGCTAACTCCTGCAGTACACCGGGATGAATCCCATCAAGCCCCATGGACTTATAAACATTCATCTGTTTCAACTGATCTCTTACAATTTTCGTGGCCACAAATGGAAAATTACTGCTCTCCCAGCCATGGTTCTACAATTCAGAAGACTGAGTAGCCCGATATCTGTCATTATGTATTATACTAGTTTTTCTTGTTGCTTTGAATCACAAAGCTTGTAAAGCTTCTAGCAGTACTTCTGGGATCTCTGTTATGTGTTTTTTGTTTGTTTGTTTGTTTATTTTTTTAAGAATTCAGGATTCCTAATCCTGGCTTGACTCATCTTTATAACTCACCTTCTGTTTACACTGTATGTAGGAAAAAAAAACGGGGAGGGGGGGGAAGACAACTTGCTAGTCTGACAGATTTAACAACTGAAACAATGGTTTACTTATTCATGTGGTATAAGTGTTTACTTTAAAGAGAGGAAAATCTACACATCACAATAATTATCCTATCTGAGCAATGAAGCTTGAAAACATTCACTGCCAAAATTTCAGTTAAAGTTGTGAACTTTATTGACCTGATAGCATTAACAGAGCCATAAAACTGAAGAAAATACCCCCCAAAAAATGAGCTACAAGTGTAATTAAGGCATTGCTGCTGTTGTAAGATCAGAATATAGTTTTGTAACTTGAAAATGAACTTTTATTTCACATCTAAGTCAGAGTTTGTAAGCACTAGTGTGAATCCCTGAGTATCTGTTTTCCAAGAAGCTTGGGAGCTTGGAGAGCTCCCAGACAGAAATAAAAGTGAGATCAGAATGGGTATTTTTTAACAGTTCAGAGCTTTTGTTTGTTTGTTTGTGTTTTGGATGTGTATTTAAACTATAAACAACGGGGAAACACTGATAAGGACGGAAGTCCAAAGAACTATTTTTTTAAAAGACAACATGGTCACTTACTTTGTGTTCTTTATCTGACAACATCTTTTAACTACTACAGCTGCCTTTGCTGTCCATCATTTCAATTTTCTTTGAATAAAAACTGGCAACTTTTAATGGCAAACTTGAATTTTTATATCAAAAAGGATGAATAAATAAATCTGCATAGTTTCATAGCAAATTCATATTTTTACATTCATTTTTTTAATCCAAAAAAATAAAAATAAAAAATAAAGATCCAACTCTCAATGTTTTGCTCTTTATAACCCTTTTATGATTCCAAATTATTTCCATGTTAAGTACACAACCACTTCCTGATAACATTTGATAACTTCCCTCCAAAAATCTTCCAGTGCTCTCGTTAATACTGTTCATTAGTGTTAGATCTTGACTGGACTCTAAGAAGAAAAAGTTTCTGAGAGTTTCTCAAGACCACTGGAAAGTGAAACCTTAGGTTTTCACTAAAAGGTTTGCAAAATAAAGATTTTTGTTTGTTTTGGTTTTAGTATGTATTATGAGCTGAACAAGCATGGTTCTTTACTGCTTTGGGGCACTCAGTGAGCTGGCTTGAATAACTCAAATACTTGGGAAGCCACAAATAATACAAGTCCATGCTCAGTCTGCAGAAAATAATAGAGGAAAAAACATCGTTCCAGAGTGTTCCAATACCATATGGCAAATAGCATTTTCTGCTGGTATGCAGCACATTTTAACTCCAAGGAATTTGTAATTATATTCAACTAATTAACTCCATTTATTTTTTTACTAGGCTGTCCTTTCTGTTAAAAGGAAAGGAAATTCAATCTCCACCCACTGTAATTATCATTTTTATTATGTGTATAATTGTTAGGAGAGGAGAAGGGATTTAAAGGCTATTTAATGAATATGCGCACAACATATATCAAGTGACAAGAAGGAGAAGGAATGCCAAAGAAACTTTTGTTTAAAATCTCAGTTTCTGATAGATACAGATTGTCCAATTATCCCCTGCATTTTCTTTTAGGGTCATCAGAGGGTTAAGTACATACTTACAAAGATATCACCTCCTTGAAGAGCCAGTGTATTAATGTAGCTGTTAGAAGTCCCCCTCCCTATCTGCTCTTCTGTTGCTTTTGACAACATCCAAGGTTAGTCCTCTGCGTGTGCATATGTGTTGATGTCAGTTGTTGCTCAGATGCTTTTTTTTTTTTTTTCCTCCTAGACTGGCATGTGATGATCCTCATCCCTGAAAGGATTAAGGAGCAGTTGACCCTCCTGGCTCCCATGTTCTCCCTGTCAGGGTTGATGCATCAAGTATTTCAGTTCACGGACCCAGAGTTGGCCTCATGTTGCTGTTTCAAAATATGTTATTAAAAAATGAATCATCACAGGGATGAATCTTACTGTGGGATACTGCATGCCAGCTCTCTGGATTTCCTAGCAAGATAAGGTAGTAAAGCAAAGGGAGAAGGACCTCCACAAAGGCAGGGTGTAAGCATAGGCTTTATGGCCTACACGAGTCTCTATTTCCTAGATTTAAATGGATTTTAAATGAGCAAGAGACATGTGGTGCCTGTGTAGGACTGAATGCCAGATGTATTGAGAAATATAAAACAGATTCTTTGTGGGGTGCCACTATGGCAGACAAGGCAGAAAGCTTTCTGTTCCCTTGCCCATAGGAGCTGTCTGATAGCACATCTCTACTTGTCCCACTACACAGTTGGATAATTTCCTAATTGTTTACATCAAGGTAAGCAATAGTGTGTTGGTCCTGGGATTGTGACATCTGCTTTTGCAGAATAAATATAGTACCCTGAATATCAGACTTCCGTGGCAAGTAAAAGATAAATTACTTTTATAACATGGATTGGTTTATTCATTTTTGTTCTTTCATTTCTGTTGATTGTTGCTTCTCACAGATAAAATCCCATGTGGCTCCTGTTTTCAAAATGAATCAGTTTTGAGGGATGGTGCTTCCAGTTTGGGAAGTCTTGTAAATGGAGACTGCTGAGGTCAGAGACCTTCTGAACATCTCCTATCTCATCTCACCTAATTAAGGCACTTAGACACTTGCTGATAAGTTTGGTAACCCAGGCTCTCTTTTTAACCAGTACAGAGGAACAAGAAGTATTGGAGGGCCATTCCTCTACCTTAAATTAGAAGAGGGTTTCAGGAAGAAAACAATCATTCTCTAAGATTGTATATTTCTCTCAGTTGAATAGAAAGCTGGGATGAAAAGCTCAAACATGAAAGTCTAACTATTACACAGTCATTTAGCATGATGACACCTATGTTAGAGGTCAATAAGGCTTTCTCAAAGTACTAGGATCTTTGTGGCTTAATAAGGCTGCCTTAACAATGCCTATTTTTCCTTGATCTTTCTACATTCCCTAGAAACCCAAGAGCATGTTACGTAATATTGATAATTAAGAGACCAGAATGATTGAGCCAAAATGACAAGGTACTTGTCTCAGTGAATAGAACAGGGAGATGTCTGTGGGATCTTGGGAACATATCAAGAGAAGGCTTCCAAAACCCAGGGACCAAAGATTTCATCATGACAGTGAACAGAGATCCATATCCACTGTCTGACCAGCCCAAGCCAGGTGGAACAACACATCATCACAATGGGTGATGGGATCAGGAAACAGTCCCCCTAAGAGCAGCTGTGCTGGGTTACAGCAACTGGCTACACCGTTTTCAAGCCCCAGGCCAATGTTTTGACAAGGTACTTCCTTGGCCTGCATGTACAAACTTAGTTTGGGCAACATGTTTCATTTGAGCAAGTTTGCTGATGACACCAAACCTGGAGGAGTTGTGGACTCGAATGAGGGTGGAAAGGCCTTGCAGAGGGATCTGGATAGGTTGGAGAGCTGGGCGATCGCCAACCGCATGAAGTTCAATAAGAGCAAGTGCCGGGTCCTGCACCTGGGATGGGGAAACCCTGGCTGCACGTACAGACTGGGCGATGAGACGCTGGAGAGCAGCCTAGAAGAGAGGGATCTGGGGGTCGTGGTAGACAACAAGTTGAATATGAGCCGGCAGTGTGCCCTGGCAGCCAGGAGGGCCAACCGTGTCCTGGGGTGCATCAAGCACGGCATCGCTAGTAGGTCGAGGGAGGTGATTGTCCCGCTCTACTCTGCGCTGGTGCGACCTCACCTCGAGTACTGTGTGCAGTTCTGGGCACCACAGTATAAAAAGGACATGAAACTGTTGGAGAGTGTCCAGAGGAGGGCTACGAAGATGGTGAAAGGCCTGGAGGGGAAGACGTACGAGGAACGGCTGAGGGCACTGGGCCTGTTCAGCCTGGAGAAGAGGAGGCTGAGGGGAGACCTCATCACAGTCTACAACTTCCTCGTAAGGGGGTGTCGAGAGGCAGGAGACCTTTTATCCATTAACACTAGCGACAGGACCCGCGGGAATGGGGTTAAGCTGAGGCAGGGGAAGTTTAGGCTTGATATCAGGAGGGGGTTCTTCACAGAGAGAGTGGTTGCACACTGGAACAGGCTCCCCAGGGAAGTGGTCACTGCACCGAGCCTGACTGAATTTAAGAAGAGATTGGACTGTGCACTTAGTCACATGGTCTGAACTTTTGGGTAGACCTGTGTGGTGTCAAGAGTTGGACTTGATGATCCTTAAGGGTCCCTTCCAACTCAGGATATTCTATGATTCTATGATTCTATACCAATTGTAAATGTGCTCGAGACTGAGCATAGTGAGGACTACGTGATGAGGAACTGAATAGTTTGTCTTCCCTGTTTTTACAACTCTCAGATATCAGTCATCAAGGAAGGTAAAGGAAATCTAGTGTCACGTGCTGAAACTGGAAATGTACAGGCTGATTTTCACACCAAAATAATGTGTTTGCATATGCATTAATTACAATTTTCAAGTGAATTGTAAGAGTTCCTGTACTTCAGTCTAATCATAACCTCCCCTCTGCCATGAGCAGCAGAGTGCTTTGGGCGGCTGCCTGTCACAGAGCCCTGCCAGGAGAGAAGTGTTCTTTGGGGGATAATGATATTGTTTGGATAATGGACAGTGGATGTGATTTGGTATGCTTACTTAGCATGTTGGATACTGAGAAAGTAGTCTGCTCATAGCTCGCTTAAAGTATTTAGCTGTCTTCATTTGACTCATTAAAATCTCCACAGACTGGTCTAAATCATAATCCCATTATGGTTGGTGGCAAAACTCCCACTGATTCCAGGGATCTCTCTCTCTCTCCTTTTCAATTTCACTCTCCATCACTCTTTCTCAGTCTTATTCCACTCAGCACTTCTGCATGCATGGAAACAGAGCTGAAAGCAGCAGGATCTCTTCCCCCTGTTTCACCACTTGATGGGATACACAGATGGCTTTTCCTTTCCATCCCTCCCTCCTTCCATAATCCCAACAGAGTAGTAGAGGGAGAAGTAGAGCTGTATTCAACCTGCCTGTTACGACGTTTAAGATGGACCAAGAAACCAGTCACAGCACCTAACTTCAAAATGCGCAATTCAGATCCTGTGTTGCTCTGGGACTATCAAGACCCTAATTCCCTGTAGGAATGTGACAATGGTTAATTTCGGCAACTCTTTCTGGTGGTCTAAATAATGCCTCCATGGACAGTACAGGATGCCAGCCTTTAAAACAAAAGGTTTGAATTGCTCTTTTCCCTTCTGAATTTAGACACTGCAATTGAAGTTTCATTTCATATAGCAGCCAGAATAGGCAGTCAGACCACAGCCCTAAATCACAGTCTGAGCTATTCATTGCTCTCTTGAGGTTATTACATGCCATAGCAGATGGCCTGAGGTACCAGAGGAGGTACTCTGATGATGCCTTCAGGGCCTCTGATAAAACTGACCTCTCTTATACATTTAATGAGTCCCTCACATAAGACTTTGGAACCTCAGAACCATCTCACATGTATCCGCAGATGATTTTATATTTTTTTAATGCAGTTCTGCCTTTAGTCAAATTGGGCAGAGAAGAATGTTCCTTCAAAATAATAACAATCTTGATTCCACCCAACATGGAGAAAAAATTGTTTTCACTTAAATAAAACTGAAAATTAAAAGTGAATATTGAAACAGTGAATCTAGTGTGTGAAAATGGCACAGTATGGTTTCAACAGGTGAGGAACTAGTGGGGCTGTGAGGACATGGGCTATCAATGCTGGCCAGGATGGCACATTCTCCATCTGTAACTTCACTGTGGCTAACTAAGATGCCTCACTAAAATTTGGGCAGGGAGTTAACTATGTCTAGATTCAGCAGGGTGACCGCAGTGGTGAGTTGGTCAGTGTTGTTTGTGTGTCTCTTAAGATACTTGTTTCTTTGTAGAGCCCTGCTGCATATGCCAACCCTTCATGCTGGATACTTTACCTGTGTTTGAAACTTTGTTTTACCGGAAGTGAATTTAATAGAGATGGCAGTTACATCCTAATTCCTCTATGAGGAGTGGGTGACAGGTGAAAGACATTTGCCAGCTCCCCCAATTTCAGTGTGGCTGTGATCACCCTTATTAACAATTGATTATTACACTGGAAGATGATTCCTTCTTTGAGTGCTTGACACAACACTCTCCACAGGGTATCTATTTTCAAACTGTTGTATAAGCTTTCTTGGGATTACAAAAATAAATAAATAAATAAATAAAAATAGAAAGACTACAAACCATCTCCAGAGAAGTTATAGTGCTCTTACTTAGGTCATTCAAAACCCAGAAACTTTAACAAAAAGGGAGATACTTCAAAATATGTGTAATATTCTCCCTAATGTCATTTAAGTGCATTCCATTAAATGCTTCCATATACTGGAAAAAAATATTCATTTTCTGCTAATATTTCTTATAAACAGTTTTTAATAAGTTAATGATATATGGATTTATTTTTTTAATTGTTAAGACTTCAACCTGCAGATGAAATTTCTGAAGGAACTGTTCAAACAAAAAAAAAATGTAGTGAGCAGCACCATGTAAAAAATCAGGGGAACTAGGTAGGCAGAGAGGAAGACGGATATTCTCATACTCTCAGTATAATCTCAAAAAGCTATGGCTTTGAGATAAACGTACATTTATTTGAAGGAAATAGATATCATACAGAAAGCCAAATCCTACTCAGCTAAACAAGATTCTTTTACCACTGGGATGATTGACCTCATCCAAGTGAATTGGATTTGTTCTCAACAGTTCCACTCTTCCTTCAAGTGCTGAGCTGAATGGAAACTGATTAAAGCACAGAGGAAAGTGTATATTCAGCAAATAATTAAGAATAACTGAAAAATAGTTGTTATATGGCTATTTTCTCAGGCAAACCACCAGGAAGATTTATGTTGATTTTATGTAACAGCTGCATGGAGGAATTATCAGAGGCTGTTTCTAACCTTAACCACTAAGATCTTGAGCTCACTGTTTTGATCAGAGGATGTTTCAGTGTAGCCATATTCAGGCTGGATATGATCCAGTGTCATTGTTCTGCATCCTCCTTATGCAATACTCTTACTCTGACAATGGCCAGTGCAGGATGCTTGGGGAAAGAGACAATTAACTCCCCCAAAAGTAAACTTGGACTAAGCAAGTCTGTGGTACACCTAACTCTGTCATCAGCAGTGCTCTTCCTCCTCTATGAGTGCACTGCTGAGAAAGCTGCTTCTCAGGCCACATGTAACAGAAGACCCTGAGTTCTGAACAGAGATGTTTCGAAATCTGTTGGCATATTCTTTTCTGCTGTTTGCATAAGACCTGGAACAGTTGCAGAGGGTTTTATGTTGGATCAACTAGTACCCAGGTATATGTTGCATTCTGATCTTTGCTATGGGGATTATAAGCAGTGGCAGAGAGGCAGGATAGGCAACTTGGGGTAGCAACATATTAAACTCTATTAGCAAGATCTGCCAGAACCCTTCTGTCCACTAAGACAAACATGAAGGGACTCCATTTTCTTGCCATTTTACTAAAATAAATCAATAGAACAAGGAAAAACAATCAAACCTACAATCAATATCAAATCTAACTTTTGGGCTCAGGTCAAAGGCTGAAGAAAATTCCTCTTTAAGCTAGGCTTTCACCATGTCTCTGGGAGCCTCCTTTACTTTCTAGCCTGCAGCCCAGGAGCTAGCTTCATTATACTTGGGAATTTGCCATGCAGCATACCCTTGCCTCCTGCGGACATTTGGAACACACTGACTCTCCAGAGTTTTAAACAACCACATTAACATGTATCAAAGATGCACATATCAAAGTACAGTCATTATGATTAATTACTCCAGATTGCCCCTCAGGGCAATTAGATCAGGAGGACTGCTGCACAAACATATTCAGGATGATTCCAATACCAGAGACAGGTCAGTCATCTCTTTGCAATCCTGGCATGTAAAACTACCATAAATCAAGTAGGCACATGCCAAAAGTCTTTTCAACAAAGACTGAGGCACACAAAGGAGCTTCACATTTAATCACTTTTCATAGTTGCACCCAGAATTCTCCCATTAATTCTTAAAGTGTTAAAAATCTCTCACTTTATAGTTTTAATCTGTTGTTGAAGTGAAAAATTATACCATAATTCCTTGAGCTGCAGGAGCTGATTTTAACACCAAGAGAGCTTTCTTTTTGGGCAACACCTATCCCTAAATACATATACATCCTGTCCCTAAATATATATATATATATATGTATATATACATGTACGTGTGTGTGTATATATATATATTTATATACTTAGAATGCTTTTCATCTTGAGTTATTTTTGTTGTATATACAACCCAAATTCCTCCAACAGTGTTGGGATAACAACATATATATGGCTTAGCAAGAATCAAGTTTATGAATAAAAGGCATTAGGTTGGCTGATTCCCCAAGATTGCTAGCTAAAAAATGTTTGCTTATCTTTAGCTGGAAAGTTGCAATGTATCCTACTATGGCCCATTTCCAGCAGCTATTAACATTCTTCCTACTAGATTTTCAGTACAGTTTTCTGGCATATATTAAAATTTGAAACTCAAAAATATCATTAATTTTCTAGTTAATGTGTTCAACCTCTCCTACATGGAGAGTACTTACATAAAATCAGTGGAATGAGCTACTGTGCCTTGGTCAAGAACCCAGATGAATATCCATCACTGTTAATGTTCTTGCAGTAAAGATGGACTGCAGTTATTAAGATAACTCGTTAGAAACAACAAACACTTCGAATTCTCTATGTCTTTACCATTATCAGGTCTTTTACATATAGGAAAAGAATGTGTGGCAATGTGCCAAAACTATTCCAAGTTATAAACTTATTAACTCTCAAAAATGGAGTAAACATATCTGTGCTTATTATCTATTTATCTATCTAAAACTGTATATGCACATACCAAAACAAAAGGGTAATAGTTTCCACTTATAGACCAAAATTTTCCTATCTTCATGGAGTGGAATAGAGCTTGGCAGAATAACTTTTCACATTATTTGCTTTAAAGTGTTTCTGTAGTTGCACAGAATGTTTTACAAGCAGTGATTCATCCATAGGTTACTCCAAACCTCTTATGACATCTTGTCCTGGTTTATGGAAAAATTAAATATCTTTCTGAGGGGTACATTCAGGGTAAACCACAGAATTGCAAAGCATATCTTGTAGCTCTTTCACCCCTTGATGTGGGGGTGAAGCCAATAAATGGTGAGCGTTGATGAGAAAATGCTGTGCTGACATGATATATTCGTCATCCTTAGTCCACCTGGGTGCACTTAAACCTTCTTAGTGGAGCACTCAGGATCTCATGTGATAATTGTACTCCACGTATTAAATCATAGAATCATGGAATCACTTAGACCAGAAACATGCTGTGAAGGTCATCCAGTCCAAATCCATCTCAGAAATGAGCCCTTGTAGATAAGGTTACTCTGAGTCTTGTCCAACCAAGTTTTGAAAGTCTATCAGGACAGAGATTCCAAAAGTTTTCTAGCCAACCTGTTTCAAGTATTTGTGGCTTCATGTGTGTGTTTTATTTTATTATAACATGTGTCTGTTGCACCTCATCCACTCTAGCTGCAGGCACTTTAGTTTTAATGTCCAACAGCTACCAAAGAAATCTGGTTTGGGTCAGAAGGACCATGAATCTTTGCACATGGAGATAGTATCTCTGCCTGTGTTATGGATGAAACTGGTACACTGCACTTTGGTTGGACAGAGCCAGGGCACAACATGAGGTAAAACACTCTGCAAATTCACTGCAAACAAAGTATGGAACATTGGTTATAGAGACTGAATAGGACAGAGTTCTGCTTTGTAGAGAAGCTCAGGACTTCATTATTTGCTTTCTTTATAAGGCAGGGGAAAAAAAATAGCATTTTGAAATTTACGGTGAAAGAGAATGGAGCAGCAGCTCTGGGATGGTCTTCCTGATGGGATTCCCCAGAGGTTATAGCAAATAGGAGCTTAATTTACTTGGGAAGCTTGAAGACTGGAAACAGATTTTCCAGCAGCTCATTATGCAGCTGGTGTAGGGCCAGAGGAGGGAGAAAACCAAACAGGCTTCAACAACTGCCTAACAGGCAGGGTTTCACAAGACCTCTTTGTTCAAAACCAAATGTTTTCCACAAAGCAATTCAATTCTGATGAATGAACAAATTCCAGTAGGAAAGAAAGAAGGATTTTTTTCTGATTCACAGAATCACAGAACAAAATGGCTGGGAGGGTTCTGGGATGTATTACTAACGGTAAAAGGCCTCCAGCTATTACCTGAACATTTTTGTGTGGGGGTTGTTTGTTTTTGTTTGTTTGTTTGTTTGTTTGTTTTGTTTTGTTTTGTTTTTCTCAGATTCCCTTGACAAAACATGGCCTTGATATTTTCCTCTCCTGACAGAAGCAGGATTCCTATTTATATGTTAATAGCCATTTTGCATCAATAATGACTATAAGATGCTGGTTAGGAGATTCATCAGAAAATATCGAGGATAGATATTTTGCTCTATGGTGTGGTGTCACCTGGAAGTTTTGCATCAGTGTGTCCATAACATCTTTGTTATTATTTTGCAACTTGCTACTGTCTTTCAACTGCAAGCCTAAAAATGTTGGGGTAGGTAACTTATTGAAAAAATAAAATAAAAATGATCTCTCCAAGGTACAAAAATGTACAGACATAAAAATGACTGAAAAATCAGGCCTAAGCATTCTAAGAGGAAAATAAATGCTTATTCATATACATTTTTATTAACTACAATTGGAGCTCTATTACAGTAGGTAGATGTTATTGCAGCATTACTAAGATACAGCCAGCGCTGTACAGTCTAGACAAGGTCAGAGTGCAGAAGAAAAAACACACATGGATTGGCTTGTCCAGACATACATTTGAAAACATTTATTATCAAGAGTAATTTCTGCGGAACTGTCTTATAGCTATGGGAACTGAGTTTTAATGTTTTAACCTATTTTTTATCCCTTCTTATTTAAGAAGATAAGAAATGGGCTCAGTATGTTTCCAACATTGCACAAAATTTTAGCAGAGGAGTGTAGAAGTCAAGTTAATGGGCTGAGCATGCCAGATTCTTGATCAGATAGGAGGGAGGTTTATATATTCTAGGAGGCCACACACAAAGTCTGCATATGTGTACACAAAAAAAGACATCTCTAATGAATCCTGCAGACAAGAGGAATTTTAAGACTGCATTACGAAATGAATGGAGAAGACAGTTGTTACAGTTTGGAAAGTACATTAAATAAAAACTTCCATAAAAAACTGAAGTCTTACAGTGTCTAAAAAAATTTAATGATAGCTAAGGCTTGGAAGGTGTCATTGTTTTCAGGACTCACAGCTTTTCCCTGGAAGAAAGGACTGTTTTTAGCGCCATGATAATTGCAGGGTGTCTTCCTACTCCAGAGTGAAGGTGATTATCTCCAAACATAGGAGAAGTTGACTATCCCCAGACAAATAATAAGACATTATCTTTCTTTTCCAGGAAGCTAATTAAACAGGCTCAAGCTGTACCAATGTGTGTACAGTAATTTCTATGTTATTGTAGCTACAGAAATTAGTGTCAGGTACCAAAAAGAGCAGGAATAAAGATTGTATTGTTGAAAGATAATGAGGTAATTATTGCCTAAATATCCAGAAAAGTATATTATATTTGCATTGTAAAAATATTCACTTACTGATTATCTATTTCTTCCACAGATTTTTATCAGCTTCTCTATCTTGCAGTTTCTCTTCCTCTCTGGCTTGCTCTATACCATTGTCCAACACTTGTACCCCAAACCTTTAACTGTGTTGCAAATACAAGGTCAGTGATTGATTTTCCAAAGAGATTTCAGAGCTTTTTTATGTATTTTCAAGTTGAAGAGGGAATGCAAGATCTGGTTTTAGTGTGTTTAAATAGAACTTTAACCCTCGAAACTTGTCTCCTGGAATGTATTGCCAGGGTTCCTTAGCACAGTACAGTGGATATATCCATCTTTAGAAGAATTAAATTGAAGAATGAATAAGCATATATCTAAAAGCCCCAAGCCCCCCCCTGTATAGTGCCCCAAATCATTTTTCCATCATCAGAGCCTTTTTAAGGGAGTAAGCCTATCCCATCCTCCTTGAAAATGAGTCAGAGGAAGGGGCAGCTTCAACCCTGCTTTAGGATCCCTGATTGCAATTATTTTAAAAGCCATCACTTCCTTTTGTCTTCTCTGTGAATGAGTATCTTACAAACAGGCAGCTGGGCAAGGAACAGCAGTCCACAGTCGCACTGAAGACATTTAAAACACTTACAATTAAACAGTTTTGCAGGAAACACCAGTATTGACTTTTTCTGTACTATATACAGTCATGTTCATAAACACACTTCTGCAGATCCTTGTAAAGGCAGTGAAGATTATTCCATGCAATTAACGTATTTCTTCATTAATTCAAAAAGGTGATTGTGTAACATGTGGCCTCAGCAGAAACCTGTCATTATTTCAGGATGTCTTCTAAAATCCATGTGCAGTCAAGTTTTAAGGGTTACATTACAAATGCCTCAGAACAATAACTGGATATAAGGCTTCACGAAATCTATCTGATGAATTGCTGACATGAAAAAATAAAAATTAAGCTTTTTAGAGTAACCTGTTTCCTACAGGAGTTTCCATATTCACATGGTCTAGTGCTAAAGTTTTCAGACAATCGCTGCATGGAGCCTTTTGGAAGCTTCTCTGTGTCATCTCTAGTCCTCCCAACCACACAACTTCCATAGACTTGCTGTTTATTTTACTCCAACAGGTACACTATAGACAACATTCACTGCCAATTTACTGTGGATTCTTTGTTCTCATCCTCTCCACTCAACAATCTCACAACATTTCAGCAATACATTTGAGTATGTCTCAAAGAGCTTATCTTAATGCACAGCTCTTTTCCCCTGAATGACAGTGTAAATGTAGACATGATGGGTGTCACACATGTAAGCTTTTGGGAAAACAGTGACATGCTGGAGTAGGTGGAAGCATATGCTGAACACATAGCTGTTCACACAGAACCAGTTTCTCAGTTTAAGTTAATGTAGTTCCTTCACCTTTGATAGAATTATGTAAATTTATACCAATTCTATTGTGTTTCATCTTATTACAAAAGCAATACCATCTTTTAAATGTCTTGGAGCCTGAAACTGCAGCTGAGCACATTAAAGGGATGACTGTGACCAACTAAAACAACAGTAAGTACTGAAAACGCATTTTTGATAGTAATTACTACAGAAGCATTAACAATTTAATTTCTCATTTTCCCTTCACCATTGCAAGACATGCAGTTCTAGGTTCCCTTGAATAAAATAATTATGCTTGGAACATATTTGTTTGATGCCTCATCTTGATGCATAGAAGCAGAGTATTTTGTGGTTGTGTCAATTATATAAATATCATGAAAAAACTAATAAAGGTAATACATGAATATATTTACTGTTACTTCAAGTTAAGGTTCAAATTATTTGAATGCAAATGTGGTTTTTTCAGCATTGCAGAAATGTGTATTTTTACATAAGGTACAAGGCCAGAAAAATAAACCCAAATAATCTTCTCCACAAAGAGTGGTTTCCGTGACAACCTCCAACTTTTTATTATGGGATAGTTTGGCTGCATAAGTGATAAAAAATTATGAGGTCTAATTTTTATAATAGAAAAGTCTTTTTTTTCCGCTCTTATTGTAAAATTGCTGAACCATTATTGAGTATATTTTCAGAAATAAGACCACTTTTGGACAGAGCCTTCACAATTTCAGCTTTAGAAAGTTGTGGAATAGAAACCATTACACAATTTCAGCTCTAATAGTCATCATTATTCTCTCTATAACTGCATCCCAACTGGCTTAGCTTTGTCCAGTAGAAGTTAGATCTTATTAGACCCTGCAAGAAAGAAGATTTCAAATGAGGAAGGGGACCTAACAACTATCTGATGTCTCAAATCTACAAAGGTGATGTGGTACCTACCTCCCACTGTACTTGTTCAGAATTATGTGGCTAAATTATTTTGGCTCATATGTACTTAAATCCAAAATTTAGAAGATTCAAAGTCCCATATAACCCTTGAGGTTCCTACATTTCTGTAGTCTAGTGAGTGCCATTAGAAGAAATAATTTGAAACCAGATGTCTGCTATCAGTTCTATCTTTATCAGGAAATAAAACATTCTGTAGTAGCTTATCCCTTGATGTTTCTTCCCAAAGGCACTGTGAACTGTGTAGGTAAGAAAAACAGAAGACATGAAACTAAGTCTTCCGCACCCCAACATAGTAAACAAATCACCAAACCGCTGTGCTTTGAGGGGGTTCAGAGGGAAGAAAGGTTGTTTGAGAGTCCAAGTACATCAGAATGTTTCTAATGTATCAGAAACCTCTAAAACAGGAACGGGATTTGGTGGGAAAAGGTTGAGGCAGAAAACTAGATTATCATTTTCAAAATTTAAAAAATAAAGTAAGAGATAAGTATATTGAAAAGAAAATAAACAAAAGTGGTTTTGCTAGTAAAGACTAGGCCACAGAGAAGGTGGGGACAGTGTATCACCCCAGATCTAATGGGTGAAATCTTCAGTGTTGTAAGGCAGTGGCTCTATTGACGTCGCTATGACCTTTAGGTACTTTTTGCATTGCTAGGTCTCAGTCACTCCTCTGATTCTATCTGTGTCACTCCCTTGAATCTAACTGTATTTGGAGAATACATTTTTCTCCACCAAGTAAGAGCTTCTTTACATATATATATATATATATATATATATATGTATGTATTTATATATTTATATAGATGTATGTATTTATATATGTTTATATATTTACATATATAATGGAACTTTTTCACAGGAATAGAATCATAGAATCACAGAATCATATAATGGTTTGATTTGGTTTGGAAGGGATCTAGATCTAGATCATCTAGTTCCAACCCCCCTGCCATGGGCACAGAAACTGTTCACTTGACCAGGTTGCTTAAACCCATTCAACCTGGCATTGAACACTTCCAGGGATGCAACAGCCATAACTTTCCTGGGAAACCTGTTCCAGTGCCTCAACACCCTCTGAGTAAAGAATTTCTTCCTAATGTCTAATCTAAATCTACCCTTTTATTAGTTTAAAGCCATTACTCCTTGTCCTGTTACTACACTCCTTGACAAAGTGTCCCTCCCCAGCTTTCTCGTAGGTCCCTGTAGGTATTGGAAGGCCACTACAAGGTCTCACTGGAGCCATCTCTCTCTAGACAGAACAACCCCAACCCTCTCTAACATGGATGAAACTTCTGATCAGAATGAGAAAGACAGCTCCATCACTCCTGAACATGAGCTAGCTTAGAGCTCAGTGCATTCATCTAATGCAGATTGCCAGAATGTGAAAGGTATCCTGGGCTGCATCAAAAGAATTGTGGCCAGAAGGTGTCAAGAGATGATTCTCCCCCTCTAGTCCACTCTCATGAGACCCCACCTGCAGTACTGTGTCCAGATCTGGGGTCCCGAGCACAAGAAAGATATGGACCTGTTAGAGCAGTTAGTTTTAAACTGAAAGAGGGTAGATTTAGACTAGCTATTCTTTATGATGATGGGGGTGAGATGCTGGAACAGGTTGCCCAGAGAAGTTGTGGGTGTCCCATCACTAGAAGTGTTCGAAGTCAGGTTGGATGGGACTTCGAGTGATGTGAAAGACATCCCTACCCATAGCAGAGGGGTTCAACTACATGATCCCTTTAAAGACCCTTTTAAAGATCCCTTTAAAGATCCCTTCCAACCAAAACTATTCTATGATTCCGTGATTGCAAAGTATTAGTATTTCTGAAGCAGAGGAAATTCCAATTCTTCTGGGGTGCATCAAGCACGGCATCGCTAGTAGGTCGAGGGAGGTGATTGTCCCGCTCTACTCTGCGCTGGTGCGACCTCACCTCGAGTACTGTGTGCAGTTCTGGGCACCACAGTATAAAAAGGACATGAAACTGTTGGAGAGTGTCCAGAGGAGGGCTACGAAGATGGTGAAAGGCCTGGAGGGGAAGACGTACGAGGAACGGCTGAGGGCACTGGGCCTGTTCAGCCTGGAGAAGAGGAGGCTGAGGGGAGACCTCATCGCAGTCTACAACTTCCTCGTAAGGGTGTCGAGAGGCAGGAGACCTTTTCTCCATTAACACCAGCGACAGGACCCGCGGGAACGGGGTTAAGCTGAGGCAGGGGAAGTTTAGGCTTGACATCAGGAGGGGGTTCTTCACAGAGAGAGTGGTTGCACACTGGAACAGGCTCCCCAGGGAAGTGGTCACTGCACCGAGCCTGACTGAATTTAAGAAGAGATTGGACTGTGCACTTAGTCACATGGTCTGAACTTCTGGGTAGACCTGTGCGGTGTCAAGAGTTGGACTTGATGATCCTTAAGGGTCCCTTCCAACTCAGGATATTCTATGATTCTATGATTCTCCAGCTATAAATCATGAAAACCATTGAAACATTTTTTTCAACTTATAGTAAGGTTTTTTGTAGTTTAAGTAACATAATTACTTAAGTCTGAATTGCATTATTCCATCTTGGTTTTACTCTTCTCTTTACACCCTCAGCATCACATTCTTTAGTATTAATCAGTAATTGCTCATCACTGCAGAAAGCCTCTGTTTTTGTCCCAAAATGCAGTCCTTGGAAAATCTTGCTATTTTACTCCAATTCACTATACAAAATCAAATCCTGTGTTAAATTTCCTATCTATGATCTGACCTCTCATTCCTGTCCCCATATGCCCTCTTCTTTTACTGAGACAACTTTATGCTCAGTATTATTTAATTTGGCTATTGACTGTTAGGAGAATACTGAAGCTTTGTGATTAATTGATCACACAGTGTATTTCATGCTGGCAAGCACTTCTATACCATGCAGGGCTGGTATTTCTGCTTTCATTGCTTAAAAAGATCATGCATAAAACCAGAACACTCAGTGCTCCTGTTTAACATATACGTAGATTTTATTTCAAATAATCAGTGTTTCACGTGCATTTAAGTCAGAGAGCATTTCAAAAGATACTTGCCAGTCTCAAGTGCTCTTCAGCCTCTTATGTTCCTTGACAGTCAAGTATTGTATTAGTACACAATGCTACCAATGCTTTAAAGAACCCTATGGCAGCAATGATAACAAAAGAAAGGATTCTTCAAAATAATAATAATAATAATAATAATAATAATAACAACAAGAAGAAGAAGAATGAAATGGTGCCTGAAGCATTCTGCAGCTTGCCTGTGTGAAACCATTCGTGGTTGGCACTTCTTGCCCAAAAAACTGGCATGCCACTGTGTGCCGGCATCATGCCATCTTAGCAGATGGGAATAACTGTAATCAGCCAAGAGACCATATATGAACATCAAATGTGTTTTCTAAGAGCATAGTTCATAGCCAAGAATATTTCAATGGTTAGCTATTTTGTCAGTGTAGTCAAGGGAAAAAGCAAGCCAGGGAGAGTCGAGGACCCTCAAAAAGTCACCCATTTTCTAATTGACAAAACTCATATGATGGCATTGACTACAGTTCAAAGCATTTACAAAGATTGTCTCCTCCAGCCAACTTCTTGTACTCAGATACAAAATCTTAGTACAGAAAGTTGGTCGGGGTTGCCACCATACCAAGCATTTTAGTTATCTTCTGCTCACTTGTGATAGGACAATTAAAAAGTCCACAGGGCCTAAACATATAGGTAGGAGACTCCCACCTCATCCCAGGTTGCTGGAGGTAGCTGACCCTAAGTGGAAGGATAAGTGCCAGGGCATTGTGCAGTCTGGCACCTCCAGTGGATGCAGGAACAGTGGAGGCTCTGCACTGGGGATGGAGCCCCAGTCCACAGCATCAGACAAGTCTACGGTGATGTGGCAGATCCAAGGTAAAGCTGGGATGTCTGTCAGTTCCCTCAGGGCCCTGATGATACTGTCCTCACTGCACCTTGCCACAGCTTTGAATGGAACTGTTACTAGACAATCTAAAATGAGATTGCTTATTTTTTGTTGTCATGAATAGAACTTTTAACAGACTTTTGTGTAAAGGAAACTCAACATTAGAATAAATTACAAAATAATTATTGCTTTAAAGTATTTTTACAGCTGGCTGATGGCCTGTTCCCATCCCCATAGTCTTGCCTGGCCATCAATGACTGTGTCTTGACGTGGGTCCCCTCACCAGGCCTGATGCTGACCTCCACCATGGGCTAACACATTGGCCTAGTTTTGGTCTGTCCCCCTCTTCATGGAGGTACCTGATACTTTTGTCTCTCCACCAGCTACAAAGATGAATCACTAGTTTAGATTGAAACTCCAAGACAATAAATTTAAATGCTCACCATTGTCTTTACCACGTGCTCTGTTTAAGACAGAACCAGCACTGCAGACTCAAGGCTTTGAGAGAAAAACTGCATTATCATTTGTGTGGATTCAGGTGAGGACTCTGGAGTTTTCTGCGCTTCCAGCAGAAAGTGCATTTATTTTTAACAGCTTATGTTATATTAGTAAAGTTTTATGGTAAATGTGTTTTTTTCCCCATCAGAGTTGTAACACAGTGTGGACCTCTGTTTCTACCACATAGGGAAGACTTTGATTCAGGTTTAAAAAGAAAAACAAAACCACCACCACCAACAACAAAAGGAATATGGTTCAAGCATTATATTAAACCCAACAAGATAACTCATGTCTTCATATACTTAAGCATTCTTGTTAAACCAAGGCTTGAATATATATGATCAGTATCATTGTTCAAAGGAGTATTGTAAGGATATAAAAGGCTAGGCTGTGTACTGAATAGGAAAACAGAAGCAAAGTAGTATGAAAAGGGTGGCTATTTTCCTTCAGTGATTAAATGTACCAGTTTAAGCTGGACTGTAGCAAACAAATCTCTGAGGTGGAATGTGCATTGTGCACCCATGCCTGAAGTCATCATTTTGTGTTGTTTTAGGTAATATATAGCTATGCCAGGGAGCATTATTATTCTTGTAATTCTGTTTTGAGCATTCCACGGCTCCTGGTATGACATGTGAATTGTTCTCAGAATGATATTACTTTGGGCATGTGTGGAAAAATAAAAGGAAAAAACTATCAGGCTGTTAGTATTGCCTTTCTTTGACAATTAAAAATGGAATTCAGCTTTAACATCTAAGGAAGATACCTGGGTTTATATAGACTATTTTTCTTTTGTTGTTTAAAATCTTTCAAAATGTACTGGCAATGTACTTTGTTTATATATTGTAACAAAGCACTCCAAATCTCTTAAAAGGAAATTAAAGAGAACTGAGTGATCTCTATGACACTTTCCTGAACACACTAATAGAAAAGCAGTCCTGCTGTGGTGGTTGAATACATTCTCTCTTCTCCTAGTTAGCCAGATATTAGGCCCATCCTATCACACACACTGAACACAATTGTGACCTGCAGTTTTTATTATTTTGGTTCACTCTATCACAAAACAAAGTCGCAGATCAGAAAAAAAAAAAAATCCTAAAAATGTACAAAACAGATCTTTCCCTTAGCAACAGCAATCGATTTGGAATAAAGTACATTGCTGATTCTCCTCTCTGCACCAATTTCTTTGTTCAAATTCCATCCTGAGTTTCAGAAATCTGGATGAAACTTGTGACTTAACTTCTCCACTCCACATCCATGACCACCTGTAATGTATGTTTTCCAATGAAACACAGCAAATGACTACCAACAGGAAAAGGATTAGAATAAAATCATTTCCTCATTGAGTGTTTCTTTACTAGAAGATAGCATTCTTTTATTTTTGAGGAAAATTTAAACCACCATCTCAACCCAGTCAAGAAAATGCATTTGGATATTTTCTGATTTGAATCTAATGATGTGGTGTTTACAGGATTATGTTATTTCTACTGCATATAAAGTAGTTTTACAAACTAAAAAGATAAAACAAACCATAAAAAAAAAAAATCAACTTCATACATATGATCTTTTTTATGCTAAAAAAAAAATATAAATATATATATATATAACTCTAAAAAATCCAAAATTTATATCTCAGCAAAATTTCCAACTCCACATTTAAGAGGTCAAATCTATGTTTAAGAAATCAGAACTAAGTGTAAGAGAACTATGTGTATTTTAACTGTGTATTTTACTCTGTTCAGGAAGGTAGTTATATATCTTTCAGGAAATATTCTCAATCTCTTCAATTCTCCTGAATACATCCAGATTTTTGATTAACAATTTAGATACAAGTGACCCAAGATATAAAGTACAGAGAATTCTCCAGTCCCATAAAATCAAAGTAGCACCACTGTCCTGAGCGTAAAAGTAAACACTTTGCTCCATGCTTCAGTTATTTATGTTTAAATGGAGTGAAGAGCTGCCCAGTCTAGCAAGATGATGAAGGAGAAATAGTAAGGATGCATCAAATCAGACCAATGCAACTGATTTTTGTGGTTGCAACTTTCCTCCAATTGGCTTAATTTACAGCCATTTTTGCTGCCTCTTAGTTGGTATTTTTATTGCCCACTCTATTTCTTGTGGTTATTGCTGGTTATGTATAGACAGAGAGACCAAACTACAAGTGCATTTGCTTTACAAATATTATAGCTTACTAATTCCAAATGTCTCCATGCTTCACTTGATGCTAAGTGGCCTACTCGATGAAGAGCTACATATATGCTACAAAGGTAAGTTCCAGGTAAGCTGGACGTGCTGAGTACTTATAAGAAAAGTCTTATGCAGGACTTTGAAATTAGAACACTATTCCTGAACAACTCTGTTGGCTTCTAGCCTCTGATGATAGAGGTGATTAAGGATGTTACTCTAGAAAGTGATATAATATATAACTTGCTTTGAAAACCTCAGCAGTTTTACCTATAGCTTTATGACCTTAACTTGCTTTCAGCAAAAGCACTAATGAGAATGTACTAATCAATAAATCAGTCAAGAAATCTGATGATAGAAGAAAATAGAAAGTAGTATATCCAGGGTGGCAAATATTGCTAGTTTACTTACTGTTCTCATCACATAAATTGTGGATGATGACTTAGAGGTCTACGTAAAGACAGTTCCTGGTTAAAAAATAAATAAATAAATAAATAAATAAATCTCTAAACCCGGGGATTAATATGTTGTATTAAAAATATACCCACACAAGAAAGACATGTTAAAACATGTCAAGAGGAGTGCCACAAAAATTATCAGAGGGCTGGAACATCTCCTCTGCAAAGACAGGCTGAGGGAATTGGGGTTGTTCAGCCTGAAGAAGAGAAGACTGCAGGGAGACCTTACATTGCAGCCTTCCACTACCTAAAGGGGGCTACAGAAAAGCTGGGGAGATACTCTTTGTCAGAGGGTTCAGTGATAGGACAAGGGGCAAGGGCTTTAAACTAAGAGTGTAGATTTAGATTAGATAAGAGGAAGAAATTCTTCATTCAGTGGGTAGTGAGGTCCTGGCACAGGCTACCCAGAGAAGCTGTGGATGCCCCACCTCTGGAGGTGTTCAAGGCCAGGCTGGATGGGGCTTTGAGCAACCTGGTGTGGTGGGAGGTGTCCCTGCCCATGGCAGGGGATTGGAACTGGATGGTCCTTAATATCCCTTCCAACCAAAACTGTTCTATGATTCTATGGGCAGGCTCAGAGAACTGGGCTTGTTCAGCCTGTAGAGGAAAAGGCCAAGTGAAACATGGATAGAGTTCCCTGTTAGATACTGAGAAAAATTATTTTCCATAAAGACGGTCAAGTTTTAAAACAGGTTGTTGAAAGATGTGGAATGTACAACTTCAAAGGTGCTCCAGCTCAACGGGACGTGGACCCTCATAACCTCATATAATAAAACCTGCTTTGAGCATAAAGTTGGATTAGATGACCTCCAGAGCTTCCCTTCCAACCTGAAATATTCTGTGATTATATGACAAAAGTCTTATGTCATCGTCAGCTACTTAATTTGCCTGGTACTTGTGGGAATACAGATTTCACAACTGAATTTAGGATTGATGGCATGTATCATGCAGATATTTAATTTCTAAGACAAAGGGAGCAGAGAAGAGAAACGAATACACCTTAACAGGAATTAACAATGGTAGAAATGACAACTGTACTACTTCAGGTCCATATTCAAACTGTATTTCAATAAAGCCTTTCAAAATAAGAGAAATAAATAGATCTGTCTCTATTCATTAAATATATTCATTAAATATCTTACAAATATTAATTTAAAAACCCTGCCATTCAGTAACTATTTTGATGGTGTTATCAAGAGTGAAAGGTGATTTTATAAAGCTGGAAATGTGTGTTTTAGAAATAAATACAATAGGACAGAAGAAGTCCAAATGGCTCAGACAAAGTAAATTTTTGAAAGACAAACAAGATTCTGAAACTTTGAAGACTGATCTTAAAAAAATACCTTTTGCTCTTGGTACTTAATTGAAAGTGAAGAAGGGAGCATCAACTACTAAATGAGATTGTTGGTTTTTTGTTGTTGTTGTTTTTGGTGGTGGTTTTAATGGTTTTCAGTTTTTCTTAGTATACTTCCCACAATAATGTGGATTCTGCCCTCTTAATCAGATATAGGGTTCTCTTGTATCTTGTCTGTTATAGCAGACAGGACTATATGCACTGGAAAAAAATTATTTTTAAGGCAAATGTAGAATAAAGTTTCCTTCATATTAGACATCACATTCCCCTTGTATTAGTGACTGTCTTCAGTCTTGTGGGCTAGGATACTAATTATGTTAGCTATACTGTTAACATTAATTAGAATAACTCTGTACATTATTGCAACCATAGGGCACCCCTTTTTCTATAGTGTAGATGTGTAATTTCCTGTGGCAATGAGTTCTTCGGGCTAATTGTACATTTTGTAGATAATTATAATTGTAGATAATTTTGTATTTTATTGGCTTTGACTGTTCCTCATATTCATTTCACTGGATGCCCTCTTGTTCAAATATTTGAGGCAGTTAGAGGAGGAGCTTTTAAATTTCTTTCCACGGGCCAATGCTCATTTTCATATTGTTATAGCTTCTTTTTTGTTCTTCCATTTTACACATGACATTAACACAATGTCTGCCTGATTCATTCCAGGCAACCATAAATGAACTCCATCATCTCTCGGTTCACTTTCTGAATCAATCTTACATAATCCAGCTCCAGTTCAGAAGTCATAGATCTACTTCAGCATGAAATTGACCTAACATATCTTGCAGCCTAATTAGCAAAGCCTGCAGTGAATGTGCAAAAGTATCCCAAATTTATAAATTGTTAAAAGCAACAGAACTAGATTAGACTGAGTCCACACATATATACAGTTACACTCCAAGGGAAGTTCAGAATTAGGCTATAACCAACCCTCCTTCACAGATAACTTCCCAGTACCAAATCCTCTGTTCAAATTAACTTAATTGATATTACACCTGTTGGGAAAACCCACACTAGCTGGGGATTTCACGTTAGCACAGGAAACCTGCAGCTGCAGAAGAAATTTTCCTCCTAAACTATTTATTTTTAATAGAAACTTTAATATTTAGGATATATATATACTTGTTTTCCATGAGAAGGATTGATTTTTAATGAGAAAACAGCCCTGGAAACCTCAAATTCTGTATTTAGAAATTACAGATGCTGAATCCCTTTGGTTCTTAAGGGAGGTTCCACTTCCTTAATCTCTCTGGGAGAAGGTCACTGAAGGACCACCACCTCTGTGCAGTACTTTCTTGTTCCAACCTGTTGATCAAGGTCATGATGGGGCACATGTTGCAGTTCAGAGGAAAAAGAAATGTAGGTTACAGTAATATCCCTTTCTGGCCAGCAACTATTCTCATCAACAACTCAGAATATTTCTCTATTACATTTATAAAAGCAATTGTTATATAATTATTATATATATATATATATATTATTAAACATAAGCATAATATAACAATTCTATATTTAAAATGAATTAAGATGAAAGTAAAGCTTCATCTTACCCTTACTAGATTTTGGACAGGACACATAGCAATAAAAGTTTTACAGGTGGTTATAAGGTAATAATGGAAAAATGATAGTATTGACAGCTTCAGAACCCTCAGTTAAAATCTGAGCTTTGGCATCAGTTTCCTTCTGTAATTATGAGGAATGAAAACATTTGTTTTTAGTAAGAAAGTGTAAGTACAAATCCTGGGGTGTGGTGATTTTACTCTGCTGGGCTGCTAAATCCAGGCAGTGTCTTCTACTGTTTCAGTTCACCACAACTACTCCATCTTCTCATGGAAAAAAGGGAGAAAATACTATGAAAAGGGCTCAAGGGTTGAGATAAGGACAGAGAGATCACCCACCAGTAACCATCACAGTCCAAACAAACTCAGTATCAGGAGATTAATATAATTTATTGCCTGTCACTAGTAAACTAGAGCAGTGAGTACTAAAAGCGAACTACAGACACCTTTCCCCCAATTCCACCCCTTTCACCTACCTCCTCCCTCCCCCCCTCCCCCAAGCAGTGAAGGGGAATGGGGAATGGGGGCTGCGGTCAGTCCCTGATGCTTCATCTCCACCACTCCTTCACAATCACTCTCTGCCCCTGCTCCCCATGGGGTCCCTCCCACGGGATGCCGTCCTTCCCAAGCTGAGCCTGCAGGGGCTGTCCACAGGCTGCAGCTCTTTAGGAACTGCTTCCACATGGCTCCATCCCATGGGTTCCATCCCCCAGGAGCAAACTGCTCCAGCACAGGTCCCCCACGGGTGGGCGGCAGCTCCCCCCAGTTCCCCTGCTCCTGCGTGGGCTCCTCTCCACGGGCTGCAGCTCCGGCCCGGGGCCTGCTCCTGCGGGGGCTCTCCATGGGCCGCAGCCTCCTCCAGGCCACATCCACCTGCTCCACGGGGGGCTCCTCCACCCACGGGGGGGCTGCAGCGTGGAGATCTGTTCCATGTGGGACCCATGGGCTGCAGGGGGACAGCCTGCTCCACCAGGGGCTTCTCCAGGGGCCTCAGGGGAACTTGTGCTGCCTTGTGCCTGGAGCACCTCCTGCCCTCCTGCTGCACTCACCTTGGGGGCTGCAGGGCTGCTTCTCTCTCAGCTCTCACCCCTCTCTCCCAGCTGCTGTAGCACAGCAAATTTCCCCTTCCTTCAATCTGCTCTCCCAGAGGCCCAACCGGCATCACTCTGGGCTCAGCTCTGGACTGTGGTGGGTCCCTTTTGGAGCCATATGGAGCTGGCTCTGATCTGACATTGAGTAGCTGCTGGACTCTGCTCACAGAGGCCACCCCTGCAGCTTCCTGCTACCAAACCCTTGCCACATAAACCCAATACATGGGGCTGTTGTAAGGCACTGTATCAACTGGCCATTCTAAAAAAATGAGCAATTATCCGTAGAAAATATATGAAAATTAGGTTGTCATCAATATATTTTCTTAGAAATAGTTTTAAGGTCTTGTAGAGAGAGAAAAGAAATATCATTAAATGTGAAAAACTATAGAAGCAGATATCTTACAATGAATCCTACGTATTACTATGTTATATTCCAACTGATAGATTTTGGTAAAGTGGAGAGCAGCCATGTTACCAGTAAAACCAGTTGATGCTCTTTACCTCTTCTGAGCAGCAACAGTTGACACTGCACTGCACCACAAGGTGAGCTATGCTGGCCAGCGAATACAACAGGCAGAGTAAGATTTACATTCTTAGTGTGTGCTAAAGGTTGAGAAATCAGATAAAATGGATGGTCCATTTCCCCATAATCTGACTAAAGACTTGATTGCTCATGCAGGAACAGAAAACAGATTACTAGTTCTCCTGATTTCTTGCATGGACCTGCAATTCTGCTTATAATCCAGCCTACAATGAGGAATGATCTGTGTATAATAGATGTCTTGTATCTTATTTTACTCTTCATTTTTAATTTGAGACGGATACGTCACAAGGAGAGACAAGAATTTTTTATGCTTTCCAGAAAGCTATAAACTGGAAGATTAAACCAAGTAGAAGAAGCAACAGAGAGAAGTCAATGATGAAAGGCTGTGTAGGTAAGCAAGGTACAAATGTATGAAACCCAGGGAGATGTGGGGGCAGGAATGTGCACCACCAACAGTTTTACTTTAAATGTTACCTTGAGGTGGAAGAGTTTGAATTTGGAGTATCTGCAAGAAGTTGAGAATGCCACTGCCTCCCACAAAAGCAGCACAGATTGATTAGCTGATCCCTTCCTTGAATGTGTGTGGGAGGAAGCGTCTCATGGCTTTATAGCCCTACCAAGAACCTGAGGGATGGGAACTGCTGCCATGCACGAGGACAACTGCTCCCAGGTCTCGCTACCTACATTTCAGGGACTGCATCTGCACCACGCAGAGGAATGGGTAATTCTCAGCAAGTAGTATACACCATGCATTCCCTAAGATTGGAAGGTTCTCTTAAGTGAAGGTGCATTTTCAATCAGTTGTTTCATCCTTTGTCTTGAGGGCAGTGCTGCTCAGGACTGCAAAGGACACAACAGTGTTACTTGCAAGGACACAGGGAGAGAATCTCTGGTCTTCCCAAAGGAGAAGAAAATTGTTTAATCTATTAGACAAGGATATGAAGGCATCTGCATGCCACTAGGGCTCAGTATATATCATTATGAGCTAATTCATTTATGAACAGAATATCCACCAGGGCTTTCTATTGACCTGAAAAGGCCGAGGGAGGATGCAGAGCACTAAAGAAAATAAATAAATAAATAAACACCACCTCCCAGGTCTTTTGCACATGCCTGCAAAAGCAACAAACCAGCCTTTCCACAACCACTAGTTTAAATTAATATCTCTGTGCTACATATTGAGGCGGGCCAGCCACATATTCATGACCTGTTACCACATTTTATCTCAAGAAAGGTGTCTTTTTAAACTCTTTTTCATTGATCTGGTGATGCTCTTGTTTTTTTTTCTATATTCAATAAAATCACTGTAAAGTGCATGTAAGACAAAGAGTCTGCTCTTGTCAGTAGTCACAAGAGTCGAGTATCAAGATTCAATTTTTGAGGTGATACATTTTTTTATTGCTGGTAATAAAAGCTGGAATTACACATGCTAAGGTAATTAAATCTCATGCTTTCAGGAAAAAAAAAAATGCCTCTGTCCTTCTGATAGTTCTGGATATATGATTTATTGAACAGATGTATCTGTATCAGACACTGCTGAGCACAGAACAGTGGCTTGATGAATCTATTATGTCCCCTGAAGGGGAAATCACCACTCTTTTCGTTTGTGCTAGTCACAAGCTACATTAGCATAACAGATCAGACAGAGCAGAAGGCAACTACTGCTCTGGGAATAGAAGGCCAGGATCACATCCAAACTACAAGGCTTATTAGTGGAACAAGCAAACATCAAATCAGCATCTGCAGGACCTGATGGGATTCACTATGGGATGCAAAATGGGAAGTCAGCATATTCTCTGGCATAGATCAAAAAGTCATTAAAATCAGAGATGTCACCAGAAGACCAGAGGAAATCTAAATGTGGTGCCAATGTTGAAGAATGAAGAGATGAGAGTAATAGACCAGAAAATTTGGCTTCTGTGGCTGTAAACATGCTGGAATGAATCTTTCACTAGAGGTAAGATGTTATTAAAATAAATCCAAAGCAATGAAATGATACAGTGGCAAAATCTGAGTATTTGCCAATGCCAACAAAGAAATAGCTATGACCCTCTGTTTCTTTTTTTGCTCCAGGGGATTGACTAGTGGACAATGATTTTATAATGGTGTCCGCAGTAAATACCAGAGAAGAGCTAAAATATATATATATATAAAATAAAAATAAAATAAAAATAAAAAATTCAGAAAAGAAGAAATATGATAATAGAAAAGCAACAATTTTAAATGAGCAATATTGAATTCTTATATGTTTTGCTTATCATAGGATGAAGTCGAAGTCTCAAAATAAAAAAGTCAGGAGATCAGTGCAGCAAGCATGAGACATGGCCAAAGATGATAGGAACAAATTTATGTGGCAAAAGGGATTTTTTTAGCCTCTTCTTTCTTACTTCCCCTTTTCTAAGGGGATTCTTTTAGAATGCAAAATGGAGCCTACAGTTTCAATGAATTTAGTCCTCTCTTACCAGCAACCATTGCTGCTCCTAAGCTTTCAGGTTTTCCTGCATTACAATGGACAGAATTACCAGGAGACCAGTGAATCATCAAATATTCATTTATGTCCTCCACTTCTTTTGACAATTATTATTAAGGGGGAGATGCTGGGGAAAATATATGCACACAGACCTGATTGCAAATGGTACGAGCAAGTTTTATTACTTTACATGGAAACATGCCTAATAGGAATCCATACTTGAAGAAAAATTAACTGAACTGGTGAGTGAATCATTATCAATCTTTTTCATTCTATAGCATTAATAGAAATTACAAAAGACTCATGCTAGAAATCACTTTCAGAGACAGAAATGGATATTGCACTGCTTAAATGGATGTTCCAGGCAAACAGGCTATTTTAATCATGGTGTAAAATGCTGCCTCTTTGAAATACTCAGTGTAAACCTTAAGGGTATCCTTTTCACTAGGACATATGTGTTATGGTTTTGCATCACCACCTTCTAGAAATACGCCATCAGAAGTCCTTTTTGATTTTAATCATTCAAATTTGTTTATTACTGGAAGACAATAATGAGGCATAATTTTTCTATATATAATTTTATGAAGCAGCATCCAGCAGCTCTGTAGATGCTTGCATCACACAAGACAAGCCAGTAGGAGCTATCTTTGCCTCAATAAAACTACACTTTTTCCTTAATTTCAAAAACATTCCCAACTTTTCCTTATATAGTGCTTGAAACCACTAGGAAAATGCAGCTCTTTTGCTATCACAAAAAGCAGGAATCTGCCTACTTCAGAGGCTCAGCTCCAAAGTGAATATTTCTAAAACAGATTTCTGCAAGATGGCATATGTTAAATGGCTAGAAAAGAGAAAAAGAAAAATTTACTCTTAATGAAAATTGGACTACATCTCTGATTTTGCAGTGATTGTCAGAGTGATGACGCTCTGCCCCATCTCATCCCGTCCCATTCCGTGCCATGCCCTCTCTACCCCCCCCCCCCCAGATAAATCTTGATCAATCCTAATCCTTTGTTATCCAGCTAAATTAATCCCATTTTAGGACTTGGGAAATGAAGTAACATAAAAATGTCAGTAAAATTATAACCTTAGGTAACTCGTGGATCATGCAAAGGTAATGACTCATAGAAATTCACCTCTGGAATATAAACACCTTTTTCCCATTTCGTGTTCCCCTTTTTACCCCTTAGAAACTCCCGGTGATTTAAACAGGATTTTGATCACTTGCTTCTGTAAGAGGACGTCTTAATATCCTTTACATTCATCAGATTTTAAGGCAAGAAGATCTTCTAGGACATACTTAAGCTGACCCTTCTCAGAGAAGAGGGGAGAAGGGACAGAGTGCTTCCAGTTGCTCAAACTCATTTTTCTCTTTGGGATTAAATAAAAATTCATGACCATCCTGCTGGGTTTCCACAACCACTCTTTTGACCTGGTCTGAGGAGACTGTTCTCTGTGGGGTGAAAACAGGTTGAAATTAATGACTGGTTAAGTTAATGTGTTACCTTTATGTGATTACTGCACATTGCTGGATAGCTGAGTTAACACATTACCTGCAAATGAATGTTTACTGCTATGGGATTGTCATTAGCATCTTATTGTGAATTGAATTGAGCCTTGGAGCTTCTTGTGAGGTTACTTTCATTATTTAAATCTAAAGCCTTATTGCTAGACACCTGGGAAGATTTTGAACTACACAAGCAAGCAAACAGCTAGAAATCTACAGCAACCACAAGGGAAGAATCTTCATTTAGAAAGAAAGAAAAAAATGCTCTAAGAACACAAAGATCAAGAGATATAAAGATTGATAAACTTATAAAGACAATTAAAACAGCAACTGAAAAATACCTTTTTAAATAGTAGCTATTTTTAAATACCATCTATCAGAACACTGGCATGGCTGGGTAAGAAGAAAGTATTAATTAAGCCAGTCTTGCGGGATTTCAAACAGCATGTTTCTTCCCTCACATATTTATGCTATTAAAAACATCCATGCTGACTTGGATAGCCTGCTATTATCCCAGCCCTTCTCTAGTGCATTGTGTGTGTTGTGGCAAGGAAAGGGGAAGAATATTTTTAATCTCTGTTTCTTTAAGGAAAGTAGTTCATGTGCCCATGCTGTTATTTTCTTTCTGTGTCTTATTCCTTCTCCAGTCACATTTTGATGTGATGGCCAATGTGGCAAAGGATTAGAACTATCTAAAATATATAAAATTCATGTACGTATATGCCCTCTAAGTGCTTGAATGAAGGGAAGGGCTGAAACACGAATGTCATATCTTAGAAAATCCAAAGATGCACAGAAAGGAGAAAGCTATCAAATACCCCCAGACATGAGGTACTTCAGACAGAACTCACAATCACCAAATTCAAGGAAAATTAAGCCTCATTAGCTATGAGTGTCCCAGAACTCCCTCTTTTTTCCTCCATTTTTGATAGCTGCTTGTTTGTACAGATATTAAGGTGTGCTGGATTTTACAGGACTGACTGAAGGCTTTTGAAGACAGTGGGAGTGTGTCCATTGGCCCCAAAAGGGTTTGCCCTAACACAGCAAGGTATGACTAATTTGAGGAAACAGATGTTTCTTTGCCAACTATATAGTTTGTTCCTGCTCTGTTACTGTTAACATTATAAAAGGTTTATATATCACAATGCCAGTCAGTAGACATGGCAATCAAAAGGTAATGTTGTTTTCCCAGAAGCTAAAATGTGTGTGTGTGTGGGGGGGGGGGGTCACACTGTCTAATTTTTGGGCTTCTAACTTAACAGCTTAGTCTTACTGAGTTTTATATCCCTCTGTAGTTAAAGAATGTTGTTTCTCCAGAAAGAATAAAAATACAAATACCTCTATGAAGTAACTCTTCAAATGGATTTCTTTCTCTTCATAGACTGCATGTATGTGGTGATGGTGATTCAAGCTAAATGTGAGAACTTTGCCTTGGAGAAGCTGGAACAGTTCCTGAAGACCATGGGAAAGAACTCCCTCTATAACTCATCCTCCTGTGGGCTCCCTTGGTAAGTTTTTAAGACTCAGACAAGCTGGTTAATGATAGTCCACCTTTTTATGCTCCTACCCCTGGATACTTAGCATGAATAAAAATATAAATAATAGCCATAAATTCACCCCAATTCGCCCAAGAACCATATCTATGTTTTAGCTCACTGATCTGGCATAGTGTATTCCACAGGCAAGCTACATGCTTTTACTACTTCCCTTCTAACAGTTTGCCTTCCACATATTCACCAAAACCCAAACATCTCTCTAACATTTTGATGATCCACATTATCATATATCTTCATACTATTCTTTAAATACGCTTAGTCATTTTTTATAAGAAATGAAGCTGCAGGTTACACCCAAATCCTGATCACCGGTATCCCACAGTTTTTACCATGTCATGACTGCCATCATTACTCTTTGTACTTGTTAGGTAGAGTAAAACAGAAATGAAGGGCTGCTGAGTTTTGATACTACACTAGAAATCCCATGTACATCAACAGAAGTTCATCATTACCTTTTCTTCTGGTATCTATTGCTGGCAGTTCAGTTGGTCATCCTGGCTTTCCTCTACTGACTGCATGTGAGACTGTTGCCACACAGCCCCTTTAAGATCAAGTCACTGTCCCACTATTGACAACCATAGACCTGCCTGTTTCCAATTCAGATTTCCCAAGATCTCCTCTTGTCAGAAGACAGAAAGAAGCTCTGCCATAAAAAATCTATGGCCAAACCCTTCTGTGGGGTGACTATTAGCTGCACAAGTGCAAAACCAGACAATGGGAATTTTTGTAGCGTTCTCCTACATAACCGAAGGCACATAAAACATTATACTGCTTGCAGACTGGATTTGCTACTAATGTATATCATTGTCGGTGAGGCTAGGACTGGGTATCTAATCACTAATGTCTCAACCAACCACAAGTAATCAAGAGCCTGTTACTTAGCAGTGATTCTAGCTAAGGCTAATCCTGGAGGAAAATAAAACACCACTCAGAGAGGAATAACACGTTCTGCCCTGAAGTGTCCTGAAGATGGGAAATGGTCTGAAGAGGCTACCTAGTCTAACCCATGGTCCAACAAAACCATTCACATCTGTTTATCTTGCTTTCCTAAACAATACTTTCCTTGTGCCGCTCTTACAAGCTCTTATCTATAGGATTCATGCCATTGATCTTAACAGATATATCTAATGGAACAAAGACTTCTCACATGACTAGGGTCACATGCCAAACGGAGTAAGAATGTATTCATCTGCTAGATAATTTGATCCTGCAGGGTGCCATCAAGCTGCTGAGTAATCTGTACTCTGAAGCTACAGCCTGTTAGAAAACTTGTCTCCCAGAAAAATAAAATAAAATCATTTGATGTGTCTCCACCCAGGACTGAAATCACATTGTCTAAATCACAGCCAGCTAGGAATCAGAATCATGACAGATTACTGTGCCATTTCTCACAGCATCAGTCAAAATCACAGAATCACAGAAGAGCTGAGTTGGGAAGGCACTTCTGGAGACTCGACTAGACTACAGTTCAGTTGGAAGGGACCTACAAAGATCAAGTCCAACTGTCTGACCACTTTAGGACTAACTGAAAGTTAAAGCATAATTATTAATGGCATTATCCAAATGTCTCTTGAACTAGTCTGCTTTCTAGCCACGTCTCCCAGCATATACCTGTGCCCAGTGTTACTCTGTTGCAGGTGCAGAACTTAGCACTTACCCTTGTTGAATTTCACGCTGATCACCAAGGTCACACAGTTCAATCCCCTAAACAGAGGAGGGTCATGCAGAACAGGTTGCTTAGGGCCATGTCCAGTTGTGTTTTGAGGATCTCCAACGATGGAGACTCTACAACACCTCTACACAGCCTGTTCCAGTCTTCAATCATCTGGACAGTAAAAATATTTTTTCTTATGTTGGCAACATCCTAGAAAGAGGATAAGCAATTGATCTGAATTATTAAAGCAATAGGTTATAAAAATGTCTATAAAAATAAGCTAAAACAAAGAAATATTCCTGGCAATATATATTAGTAGGATAAATCATAGCTAAAAACCAAGTCAGAGCTGCAAGGTGTCAGTAAACTGAAATTTATATACTATCAGAAACAAACAGCCTGGAAATCTATGGCACAAATAATAATCTAATACATACGCTGACCCCAGAGAGGTTTCCTTTTGTATGCTCAAAATCTTGTTTATGAGCAAAAAGAAACACACCTTATATATAAAAACCAAAACTTATATAAGTGAAATCTTAACAGTCTAACTAAACAATCTTTATTAGTCTAGATACAATTAACATAGAAAAAGAAAGAACACACCATAACAGTTAGAAATCTCAATAATATTAATATTATAATTTACATTCTAACAAGCACAGTTTTTTTCTATGGTTCTAGGATTCTAGGATATCACTTTTGAAGGTCCCTTCCAACTGATCTGTTCTATTTAATTATACCCTTCTGTCTGTCTGGTCATTGTCCTCTCTTGATCCAAACATTTTTGCAGCAGAATAATGAGAGGTAAAAATCTCCATTTTTAGGTGTATTTTGATTGAGATTGGATAGCTTTTCAATAGGTATGGCAGGAGAATAAAAATATCTTCTCTGTGATAGCATAAAATTTAATAATGTGGTTATGTCAGAGTGCATGAAAGCAATACTACCTGTCTGCGTTAGGACCAATAATTCTATACAGCTCAGTCACATTTTGCCTGTTAGCTTTTTTCCACCTTCACCACTGAGAAGAAAAAAGTAGTATATAGTTTTTTAATGTATATCTGTGGGTGAAGAAAAGGAAAAATACACTATACAACACACACTGATATCCTTCAGATTTCAGATGGAATGAAAAAATCTAAAAGAGATGACACAACCAAGTCACTGTCTTCACATGTGCCTCAGTTTCCCCATTTATAAAATTAGAGAAGTGGTAGTGACATGCTTTTAGATCACCTGGAAAAAAAACAAACAAACAAACAAACAAAAAAAAAAAAACAGTATTTAATTTTGTCCCTTGCAATTGGCTGTACACTGGAACAATCCTAAATGTTAAGACCAACACTGATCTTTAAAAGCCACCCTCCCCCCCCCCCCCCCCGAAAAAAAAAAATATATATATATATATTTATTATATTATTGTATAATATATGTATATATCATTATTTCTTATATCAAGATTCCTATTCATTGAGGATAATGAATAGGATAGACAAAGGATAGACAATGTATATCTCTTAGGAATGAGAATAGGAAGTTTCAGAACTTTGGTGTGTAGACCAGGCTCCATAATTAGTTAGCATTCCAATTATAGCAATGTTTTTGTAACACAATAAGAAAAAAAATGTTTCCCAGTGATAATATGTCAAAATAGTAAAATATGATCAAAACATCTTTCAAAGGCACAATTTTCCATCTGAAAATGCTGATTCCATGCAATAAAAACGGAGCAATCATTTAGCAATTTTCTTAATTTTCAAACTTCTTGATTTATTTAAAATGTTTGGAGTTTATTACTGCTGTATCATACTTATATTGAAGTTTTATTGCAGAATATATTCTGAAAGGTAGAACAAGGAATATAAATGAATGAGTATAAATGAAAAAAAAAAATACAAAGTGATCTGTTAAAAAAAAAAATAATTTGAGATAAAATAAAATTGCAAAATCACAGAAATTACTATGGAACAAAATTTTCAAGCCACTAACATAATGTTTGCATCTAACAGTTACAACTGGAAAAGTGAATCCAAATGTACTCATGATAATATTAGTGTTGGTCACAAAATATATCACTTTCACCAGATACTTAATTACTATCTTGGAAGAATAATCCTCCTCCTTTCACAGTTGTGGAAATTTCTCCTCTAGTTTTCTAAAGTGCAACATCCAAAGATAGTTTTTGGCAACCCATGTTAATTATAAAATGACAGCTTGACATGGATTTTCAGAGACTGTCTAAAATCAGCAATAAACACAAATTATCTCAAGAAAAGAAGATCTGGGACTTTTCATTTTAGATCTGAGAGGAAATTCTTCATTAGCCTTGTTCATTAGCTTGATGGGGTTTATAGTGAATTTCTAGTCCGTCAGGTTAATCTATGGAATAGGAAAAACTTCCTCCAGAAAATTCCTCCAGAATTTTACTGTCCATTCCTTGTATTTCAGGTCTATGAGCACTAGATCAGGGATCCACAAAATATCTTGGAATGAGAGAAGTCCAGGTAGGATATTTCATAACATAAGTCTGGCAAGGTTTGAGAAGCTAGGACTTTTGATTTTAGTTTAATCCAAAGAAAACTGTGATCCACCAGTCTCCTTGTTTTAGCAAGCCTTGGATCAGACTCTGAAATTATGTAATAAGACACAAGGAAGAAGAGGATTTCCCACAAAATACTTCCCTTGCTTCAGAAATGCATCTGTCTTGGCATAAGACTCCTCATTGTCTTTGTTGATGGTCATTTTGGAGGCTACTGTAGTACAACAGAGAGTCACATATCATAGAATCATAGAATCATTAAAGGGACTGTCATGGTTTGGGCTGGGATGGAGTTAATTTTTTTCATAAAGGTTCATATGATGCTGTATTTTGGATTTTCGGTGAAAATAATGGTGATGACACACCAATTGTTTAGTTGTTGCAGAGCAGTGTTCACGCAGAGCCAAGGACTTCTCAGCTTCTGGTGCTGCCCTGCCAGCGGGGTACCTGGGGGTGCACAAGGATCTGGGAGGGGACAGAGAATCACAGAATGGCCAAGGGTGGAAGGGACCTCTGAAGATCGTCTAGTCCAACCCCTCTGCCAAGCAGGATCACCTAGAGCACATTGTGCAAGATGGCATCTAGTCAATTTATGAACATCTCCAGAGAAGGAGACTCCACAACCTCTCTGAGCAGCTTGTCCCAGTGCTCTGTCACCCTCACAGTGTAGAAGTGCCGCTTTGTATTCAGCCAGAACCTTTTGTGCTTCAGTTTGTGCCAATTGCCTCTTGTCCTCTTGCTGGTGTGGTGGTTTTACTCAGGTGGGCAGCTGAGCTCCACCACAACCGCTCTCTCACTCCCCCTCTCCTCAAAGAGGAAGGGGGAGAAAATACAACACAGAGAACTCGAGGTTTGAGATGAGAAAGGTTTAATTAAAGGGAAAAGGGAATGGGGAGGAAAAAAAAGAAACAAGAGAAACAATAAGTCAGTGCGGAAGCACAGAGAGAGGGAAAAAAAATATTCTCTACTTCCCATCAACGAGCGATGTTCGGCCACGTCCTGGGAAGCAGGGCCTCAAAACGCGTAGTGGTTGTTCAGGAGGAACAGCCCGCTCCCCCAGGAGAGCCCCCCTTTTTATTGCTGAGTGTGACATCAGGTGTTATGGAATATCCCTTTGGTTGGTTTAGGTCAGCTGCCCCGGCAATGTCCCCGCCCCATCACTTGCCCACCCCCAGCCTGCTGGCTCTTGGGGGCTTGGAAGGAGTCCTGATGCTGTGCCAGCACTACGCAGCAACAGACACAACACTTGAGCGATATCAGTGCTGCTCCAGCTACGAGTGCAGAGCACAGCACTGTGTGGGCTGCTGCAGGGAAAAGGTGACTCCAGCTTAGACAGACCCAACACAGCTGGGCACAACTGAAAAGAGACTGGCTCCATTTCTGACACAGCCAGGAGCTGACCCAGACTGTCTAAATGGATGTCCCACACCATGTGGTGTCATGCTCAGTGATAACAGCTGGGATAAAGAAGGCGAAGGGGCGGTGGGGATGTTTGGAGTGATGGTGTTTGTCTTCCCAAGGAACTGTTAGACATGATGATCCCTGCTTTCCTGGAGGTAGCTGGACACCTGTCTGTTGATAGTAAGTAGTGGATGAATTCCTTGCCATAAAAGACATAAAGTTTATAAGGTATGACTTTCCCATCATGAACCCATATTGGTTTTGACCAATGACTATATTGTCTTTCAAGTTTTTCAGTAATTCCTAGAATAATCTTCTCCATAATTTTACCAGGCACCAAAGTAAGATTGACAGGCCTATAATTTCCAGAGTCTGCTTTCTTGCCCTTCTTGAGAAATGGAATAACATGAGGAGCTTGGGAACTCTCCAGATTCCCAAGACCCCTGATAAATAATTAAGAGAAGTTTTGCAGTAACGTCAGCCAACTCTTTCAGTACTGTGCGATGAATGCCATTGGGCATGCAGGTGCAGCAGCAGCTCCCACATAAATTCAACATTGAACTGGGAGCTTATCACTCCCCCTGTTCAAGATGGAGAGCAACTTTTTGCTCAGTCAGATAATGACAGTACAAAGGGGAATGGTTTTAAACTACAAGAGGGGAGATTTAGATTAGATGTTAGGAGGAGATTCTTGGTTGGATGAGGCCCTGGGCAGCCTGATCTAATGGGTGGCATTGCTGCTTGTGGTCGGGGGGTTGGAACTGGATGATATTCAATGTTCCTTCCATCTCAAGCCATTCTATGATTCTATCATTTTATTTTTCTCTTGCAATATGAATGAGCAACACCCAACTGATTTCCCATAAAATCTGGGGGGAAAAATTTGCATGGCTTAGCACCCATGTTGATTGTCCATTTTTGGTATTAAAAAGAAATATTTAAAAGGTACAGTGAGCTGCCAGGTGATGTCTCTTTGTGAATGCCTAGTTCTGAGTCCTCAATACATTCCCTCCAGTTTCTACAGCTCACTAGAGCTGGAGCTTAGGTCATCAACATCATACCAGCCAGAGGTTCATTTTATTTGATCATGAGGAAAAGCTGATGACTGTCAAAAGTAACCCAGCAAGCTTTGCAGAATTTGTAACAGCCATTCTCACCTAGCATAAACCAAGGCATAAACTAGCATGGCAATTCCTTGCTACAAAATTGTGTTTTCAAATGTATTGTTATATATAAATACTTCCATCTAGCCAAAACAAGGTTGCAAACATTACATTTTGCACTAACTCCAAAAATAAACTTAGTCAATGAGTGCTCTGACATCTAAGTTTTATCTGCTTGACTCTGGTGTGGAGTTTAATGTTAAACAATCACTTGAGAAAGCATTAGAATTACTACGGCAGAGATCTCTCCTACCCTGAACAACTGCCCTACTTAATAAAATACAGTGCCATGTTCATGCTCTGTTGCATCACCAAGACAATGAATTGTTGCGCTGAGAAGAGGAGTTGAATTCCCTCTCCCACGTCCCCCCAAACTCCTATGTGCACTTGGGTAGGCAAAGAATTTCCCTGAATGCTGGAAACTGGGGAGCTGACATCTATCAAAAGGGGAATAGTCTTCTTCCAAATACTACTGTTTAAGAGGAATAAAAAACTCTTCTTCAACTGAGTTTCAGAAGGCAATAGCAAATGTCTTGGAGACTATTACAGAACTGTGTCTCACGTGTTCTGATCCTGAGAAAATCCCTCAAGGAAGGTAGGCACAGGACAGTCTGATCTCTGGATCACAAAGTTGAGCATGACGGAAAGGCCAAGCTGGTCTGTAAGTGTCTGGTCAAACCAAAATAAATAATAATAAAAAGAAAGAAAAAAAAACCAAAAACTGCTGGAGTGCTGGAGTTGTTCACCTTCAGAACTGGGACATAGCCTGGCAGGAGTTTGGGGGATTGAATTCCACCAAAACGTTCTTCAGGACTGGACCCTTAGATACATAAACTGTAATCAGGACAGGACAGACAACAGCAGGCATGCTGATCTTTTCTGTTTTCTAATCCATTGACATTTTTATTCATTTTATGGTTTTGATTGCTAAAATAACTGTCACAGATGGTACGTTGTGGGGAAAAGTCAACAATGTTTTGACTCATGCTGTAGGTGGATCAGTTCAGAGCCTCACACTCAAATAGAGGTTTGCTATTTATTTTAAAGGAGTGATTAAAACATGGCCTTACTTTTATAGGTATGAGAATTTCTTCCTCTCCAAGCAGAGGAGTGCTACTTAAACATCTTTAAGCTAGACAGAGATCTCAGTATGATAGGTAGTAAAAATGTAGTTCCTAATTCCACAAAAATAACATACAACATGTTTATCTTTAAGGAAATGAAGAGCTAGAGTAGTGATACTCAGTTCAGACTGAGTTTCCCATTGTTTCCTATGCTGCTACTTCACTTCATTTTGATAACCTGGACTTCTGAAGTCTTTATTATCCAGTATCTTCATTTAAAAATAGGAACAGAAATTGTGGACTTCATAGCTCTATTATCAGGTTTCACTTAGGGGAGCTAAGTTTTGTTTGAGGATAAGCTTGCACTAAAATCTTCCTTCCTCTGAAAAACACATGAATAATTTTGGTCTTTGATTATACTTCCTTGCTTGTGGATTTACATTTCTATACATGCACAGTAGTCTGTAATGCTTTATGCAGGCTCATAGTCTTGTAGATTTTTACAGTTACGGAGACGTGTCCAAATACTGGTGAGCAGTACAGAGTCTTGGTAGATAATCAGCTTAATTTTCTTCTTCATCTGTTTTCATTTTTCTCATTTTCCCTTGGGGGACTCATCCCTCATCTTATTATAACTTTGTGGCCATTTATTACATAGTTTTGGTACATTGCCTTTGTGGAATTCAGTTATTGCAAATCATAAAGTGATATTTTTACATCCACCTTGTGACACTGACATTTACAAAACTATCTAAATGACCATTGCTTTTAAACAAAGCTAGGAAAAATATACTACAATACCAGACATTAGTTCTGGTTGAGGAGATTCTTTGACAGAGACAGAATGATTCCATTGTCTAGGGACTGAATCCTCACCTGAGAGGAAAATCACCTCCTTGTTGTAATGATAATTTAATAGAAGTGGCTGGCAGTCAGCCCTCTGCCCCCTCCACTCTCAGCAGCATAGTCTGCCTCTCTGCTGAGAATTTGTGGAGCACATCTTGCTCTTCCGAGATTTATTCATCTTTAAATACTTCATGTATAATGCTACAGCTTTCACGGTAAAGACTGAGAACTATTCAATCAATTCACTGTTAAATAGGGTGTCAAAGCAGCCCCCTAGGAAGTAGAAGTTTGGACATCTTCAGACAAACACAGAAATGGAATCTATATATGCCACATGCTGGAGAAAAATTCCAAGCTGGCAAGTATTAGATCAAAAAAGGGATTGCAGCAGATGCTTCTGCTGTTGTTTAGGGCCAAACCCAGAAGTTATGTCCTGGAAGTTCCTCACTGATGCCTTCTGCAGTCATCCTAGATAAAGAAAATCTCCCCTTCAGAACTGAACAGGTCTTGTATAAATCACAGACAGTTGATTAAGACACCTAAATGAGAGAGAGAGAGTGGCACTTAAAGCCGAAGACAGGCATCCATCTATGGGATTTTCACAAGTTTCTATATGTCTCAATGCAATTTGGAGATTGCAGAATTGGTAGCTTGACACAATGCATTTGAAAATCTCACCAGGCTTTACATATTTTACCCAAAAAGCTTAACTTTGAGTTGACTTTTCAGCAAGCAGAGTTGTTTCTTCCCCTCTTCACTCCTCTTTTATACTGCCTTGGCTTCAGCAGTGCTATATGCTTCATTTATGCTGGAGCACAGAAGAGAAGAGTCATGTCCAAAGAATGTCTCTTTGGATACACATCTCAACTCTGCTTCCAGTTAGAGATGAATTCCAACAGCACTGGTGCCACTGAGATCAAACCTCACTCTGTGCGCAGTTGCTTCTCAGTATTTATTATAAAAACTTGATTCACCAAGTAGTAAGTAGGCAAAATATATGTACACATCTACAGAAATGGAGTAACCCAAGAGGCTCAGCATCTCTGCAGTCCCTTTAATATTAAAAACACCGAAGGTATGCAGTTATGCGGTGATCCATTTGGGAGTTTACATGTGCTAAGATATATAGATCTAATATTTCACTTTGCAGAAGTGGTTTATTTCCAGCAGTAAATATGATGTTTGTGAAATGAGAATAGGCTATTTCAAACTGTTATAAGCCCACTGAATAATTGAATTATTGCTCATCAGGGGGCGGTGTAATTTGTTACCTGTGTGATTCCAACACTCTGAATCAAAGTAATTACATTCATGGTGTCATTTAGTGAAATAATGCTGTGAAGGTCTCTATAAAGAGAGAGGCAATTGCTGAAAGGATTTTGTTGAAATAATAGCATCAGTTCAATTGGTCCTCTTGCTTCATTCATTGTTACTTTATTATATAGCTAAATAGCTCATTCAGCTCTGCTTTGCTGGAGTGACAAATATGAGCTTTGGAAACTGTCTCTATGGAAGGAAAAATGCATAGCTTCAAAGAGGAAAGCACCAAAAAGTCATCTTTAGTATCACAAATGTGCAAATGGAAAATGGTTGATTAAATTTATAAAAAAGAACACAAAGGCAGGTTAATATCCTTTGAAAATTCAGTGGCAAATTTCCACTGGAGGTTTGTCTAATGTAAAGAATTGGTGGGAGACTGTTTGAAACCACAGAGCAGCCATTGCCACATCTCATGAAGAAGGTTCAGAAAACCATGAAAATGGTAATAGAAAATAATAACATAAAATTAAAGAAAAAGAAAGAGAATAAGTATTTTGGTGTTATTATTTCACATGTCTCTGTAAGTATATGTATAACTATATATATCCATGTATGTGAGTATGAAGTGGTTTCTGTTATGTTACTTTATCCACATTTTCCCCTTTAATGCATTCATTACCATGACCTTTCTGTGAGGTAGGACAATTCTACTCTCTGTAGTTTGCAGAAACAAAAATAAAGAACTAGAGTTATCTTATAAAAGCTAAATTTATGGCTTACATCCCCCCTTTTTTAATATCTGTATTATTTTTTTCTTTAAGATTTGTAGATATTGTTGCACATGACCACCACCTTTTTAGGCTTTCTTTAGCAATTTGGCCCTATCGCAACTTAGAGAAACACATGCAGGAACTAAAGCAATAGAAGGGATGAACTTCATAAATAAGGAATACTAGCTAAAGGAACACTTCATGGAGTGTAATCCACTGAGATGAACTTAATGGCCATTCAGACCTGGGATTTTCTCAGTGATGACCTAAAAGCAACCTGGTTTTAGGCTAAAAGTCATCTGGTTTTAGGCTAAATCACCCTTTGCTCCAGGGAGACTAGCTACAGTTTTTAAGGTGTTGTGATGAAGGCATATGGTAGATCACAGAATCACAGAATCACAGAATCACAGAATTGTCTAGGTTGGAAGAGACCTCAAGATCATCGAGTCCAACCTCTGACCTAACACTAACAAGTCCTCCACTAAACCATATCACTAAGTTCAACAACTAAACGTCTTTTAAAGACGTCCAGGGATGGTGACTCCACCACTTCCCTGGGCAGCCCATTCCAATGCCTAACAACCCTTTTGGTAAGGAAGTTCTTCCTAATATCCAACCTAAACCTCCCCTGGCACAACTTTAGCCCATTCATTCCCTCTCATCCTATTACTGGGCACATGGGAGAACAGACCAATCCCCCACCTCCCTACAGCCTCCTTTAAGGCTGAGAGCAATAACATCACGCCTGAGCCTCCTTTTCTCCAGGCTAAACAACCCCAGCTCCCTCAGTCACTCCTCGTAAGACTTGTTCTCCACTTCATAATTATGATATGAAAACACCTCAGTCAGGTCCCTTCTTACAGTGAACTTGTTTCCCTCCACTAGCTTTTATCTTTCTATTCACCCTGACCTAGACTACCTGTTGTGCTAACACCAGGACCAGTACCAGAGACATCCCAAAATTGACCAGGACATCTTGGTAATGGACATTTTCCAGGATTTTGAGAGGGTCTTGTGTCTAGTTAGCAAGAGAGAGACACATGCCAGTTTCAACAAGCTGTTGAGCACCTCGGTCCAGCAGGAATATTTAATTCCCAGCCAAAGACTGAAACCCTGATAACTGGAGAACTTTTCCCCTAAAAATAGATTTTTTTCACATTGTTGGATTCATGTAGCATTTTATATAATTACAGCCCTTGTTGAAAAATTTATGTTCTACAGATCTGGCTTGTAAATCCTACACTTTACAGTACTACTGTGGCTCTGTTATAAGCCCTGACTGCTGAGTCCAATATTTATTATCGGGGAAAAGGTGGAAAACAAATCCACACTTTTGAAAGTGTTCCATAATATCACAGTGTTTTAGCAAATTCTGTACTGTTACTTTCATCTGGGGATTTATCACAGTGCCTACACACATCAATATCTGGCCCATATGCATGTGGTTTTTTTCGAATAAGAACACAAAGTTGTGATCTCTTTTAATAGGAACACAGTTTTCTGGTGTGAGTAATCATTTGGGGAAACAGTCTTTCTGTCGTGTGATGTAAAAATGAGTGACTTTTGCTGAGGAAATATTTTTGGTCCTTTTTGAAAATCTCTTTCTCATATTACATTAAGGGGATCTTCAGGAAACTGACGGTGCCATTCTGCATTATGGTACCTCAGGGCATGACTTCATGCTGATTTTTCCCCATAAGGCAAAACAAGCAGAAATTATTTTTTTCCCTGTGCCTGGCTGCCTGTCCTCTATACCCTTTGTTGGAACAACATCCTAATACGGACCACTGAAATAGTCTGTTTTGGAAAGCCACCATCTTCCACTATTTTATACAATCTCAGTAACACTCTGTTTTCCTAATGCAAGAAGATAATCAAGTGTTTTCCCCATTTACTCTCACAGGGAATCACAGTTTTCTCCTAGTCTCACTATGAGATCCTATGGACTGTATCTGTGGTGTGGAGTGGTTCTGCAAGGTGCACACAACCTCCTTACAGCAAGACTGGGACTAGCAAGCTCATCCCTGAAGCAACCCCATGGCTTGCAAGGTGAAACCCTAAGGCAGGTTCAAAACCTTCCTCAAGAGCACTTAGCAATGCCTGCAGACACTCAGCACTATCCACACCAAGGTAGCTTGCCTCTTAAATTTTCTAAAGATATTCTCTTTTTTTTTTTTTTTTTTTTTTTTTTTTAAGCGATGCAGATATTAGCAGTCTGGGCAAGCCTCCAACACAGGTAATTACATTCAATCATCTTGTATTCTCCTTGCAATTGATCTTAATAGCCATGATGTGACAAGAGTCCACAGACAGCAGGTAGTCCATAGACAGCAAGTAGACAGCAGCACTACTATATTATTTAAAGCTTTAAATACTAGAATTTAAATACTAGAGTGCATGTGTAGGGAAGAAAAAAGGAAAAAAAAAAAAAAAGGAAAAAAAAAAAGACGTTTTACATAGGGAAGGACTGGAAAGAAAAGAAATTGTGTAAATTGTGTGGACAGGAAATGTGGCAGAGCTGGGAAGGCAAAAATTACAGCATTTCAGAACATTTCAGTGTTCTCCCTAACAAGGACAGAGAATCTCTGCTGATGATGTAGGTTGGGCTCTCAGTCCACAGGCTGATTTACCATCCTGGTGAGAATAAGGCAGATGGCAGAGTCCCTCATGGGAGACACTGCTCACATGAGTCTTGAGGACTTAGCAGTGATAACGGCTTAAAGCTCTCACATTGAAAGCACAAAGCCATCTTCATCTTTTCTCCTTCTAATGAAAGCGTTTTGGTTCCTCGAGAAAGGTAAATTTTGGAAACAGCTCCTCCAGGACTGTGGGACCAAAAGCTGTGAAAACAGGAGCCCTCCTTCCATCGCCGGTGGCACAAACTCCATGTGGCATCCTGGCACTCACACGTTGGTGCCACCAGGAGACAGTGCTTTCTGAACAAAACCTGGGTGAGAGAAGTTCTTGTTTGAGCATAAATCCCTGATTGCCTCCAAACAAACGGAAAGCTTGTGGTTAAATATATGGTAAATGTGGGTTATTTCCAAACATCCACAGCTCTCTGTTTGATCTGAATGAAACACGTCTGCCAGAGACAGCTGCTTCCAGTCTGCTTGCTGCCAATGATATTTACAATCTCTCTCCTTTTCTGCATTTCTATCATTTTTTTTTCCTTCTTTCTTCTCTTGTTTTTGTCTTTTATCAAGGTTTTTATCAGAGACATTGTAACACTCAAATCCTCCTAGATTAAAATCATATCAGTCCCCTTGGGCTAAATAAGCATCCTTGGCTGCATAGTTCCACTGAATCCTGTGGGCCTGGGCCATTTTATGGGCTTTAAGGCATTGACTTGTTCACCTGGGCCTGGACCCAATATATGCATTTAACAAGCTGAGGACTGCAGGGTTGATGCTCAGATGGTTAAACTTCTGAGCCTGTTTCACTTGAAAAAATAACTCTATTTTTCATATCCTAACAGCCTGATGCCATCCAAGCTTTGTTTTTCTTTGGGTAGTTCTGAGGGCATGGTTTGTGCATCATTGGTGGGAGGAAAGAAAAGAGAGAAGAAGAAGTTCTGCAGTTAATCACCCTCGTTAAGCATTCGATCTGCTCAGTCCATTGTGTATTTTAGGAGACCAATAAATATGTGTTATGAGGATTCTAGACACAAAAATTGAATGTTTTTGTAAGCATAAAAATGTGCGGCCTGTGCAGGCTGGTTGCCTCAGAACTAAAAACAAGTTTGATCTATGAGACAACACTAATTGCGGGTTTGGTTCAGCCTGAAGCCACACTTGTAGGGTATGGTGTAGAATTTGCCCCCTTGAATGCATTGATGTTGGGAACTCGACTAAGCTGGATTGTGGGCTGTCTTCATGCAATGGCTCACAATTGATTTACTGCAGCATGAGTTCCTGCTCATCAGCTCACCCACAGCATCTGACCACAATCACAACAGCAAAGTGAGTTCAATTGCATCATGGCGGCTGACACACTTTGCTCAGTCTTTGGAGCATATGCCTAGAAGGTAAACTGCAGTAATTCAGTTTCTTGCCATTATCTGCCAAGAACAGCAGTATAAGCTTTGCAAAAGACACTTAAGGAGTTAGGTTTTCAGTTCTCACTGGGATTTGGATGCCCTGATTTTTAAAGGCTATTGGAAAATATCAGGGAAATAAATAAATAAATATATATATATATATATATACACACATATGTATATGTGTGTATATATATATATATATATATATACATACATACAAGGAAGGATCCTAACTAACTGGGAATTTATATCCACAAAGTTTCCAATTCCAAGCAGACAAGCAGGTTTTATTGTATGAGGTCTTTATTATCTTAGAAAGCCAAATTCCTTTCTAATGTGTAATTTAATACAAAATAGCTCATATTTAAGTCTATTCTGGATTCTTCTTCTAAAATCTGCAGATATATTTTGGCTTCAAGTTACAACAGTAAAGTAGGAGTAAAGTAGGCTAGAAATGTAAAGGTGTTAATCAGCAACATCTTTCATTTGATTCAGTATTTATTAACACATTTATTATGGCTGTTTGTGCTGATATTTGCTTTTATTTTGGTAAGATGTTATGCCTTGGACTTAATCATTAGCTGTATTTGACATCACTGATGATAAATGCCTTTAACTTCAACAGTGTAGAGCAGGGTTGGACTTTCAAAAGGATTTATGAAACATAAGACCGATGATGTCAGGCCATTGCTTTTGTGGAAGATGGACTGTACCTGTGACCATCCTGCCTGCATTTCTCCGAATCCTTTGGGAAAGTAGGCTTTCACTGCATGGAAATTAACTGAGCCTTACTGTCTTGTATACTACATATACTGCATTTCCCTGGACCCACATTCAAATTCCATGTTGGAATGAGATCTGAGTGAATACCAACACCTTCTCCCCCATGTGATATTGTAGCATATGGGCTAATGGGGAACCGTAACTCTTCCTGGTCAGGCCCACAGCCTGGAGTTAGGAATCGCTGAACCTCAGGGTGTATCTGCTTCACAGCTCAGACAATAATCAGGCTTTTTTAGCAATACCCTAACCCTGTTGACTGCCACTCCTGCTCCTGACAGTCCCAATCTTTTAAGCTGCTGATCACCTACAATGAGCTCTTTATGGTTCCAGAGGAGGATGAGGAGATCCAGTGATGTTTATAGTCTTATATATGGCCTGTTCCTTGTTAAACTCAACAGGAGACGCACCTGCCCCTCCTACATGGCTGTGCTGCAGGTAACACACCTGCATTGTTGTTTCTCAGAGGTTCCCTAAAATGAATGTATGCTTTTTTTGTATGGGTTCCTTAATATGAAATGTCACATTCCTGGCAGAAAGTGCATATAGATTGTCTTTTGAAGTGCTTGCAAAGAATGCATGAATAACAAACTAGAGGGTGTGTGTTTTTTTCTTCTTTAGGTTCTCCCATATCTGTGACTAAGTGGTGGAGCATTAGCAAAATTTAGAGAGGGATCTGAAACATGGCACTGTATCTGAGGTTCATTTGTAGAAGGTAAAGTAGCATATGTTATGAGTCAGTTAATCTCTTTAGGGCTTTATCCAGCACAAATTAGGTTCTGTGGTCACTGAGTCACAGCAGGCTGTGGGCCGCTCTAGCCTTGGAGCTTTATTCTGATTCAGCTGCCAAGAAATGAACTGCTCTGTGGGCACAAAAATTGGCTTACGCTCTGTGAGCTGCAGCCAGGCATGCGCGCATCCAAAGGCAGCTCCTCTCTCCACGTACAGCTACGTGATTTCTTTCTCACCTGTTCTCCAATAACCCAGATGAGTCTTAACACAGACTCTGTAAAGGAGGTGTTCGTTCAGTCTCATTAGAAATCAGCAAAGGTTTTAAAAGAAGTGGAAGTCCTCACTGTTTTGGTAATTTACAATTAGCCAAGGCAAATGCACTGCACAAGGATTAGATCTGTGTTGCTGCTAGAAGCAGGAATTGTCTTTCTTTCTTTTTTTTTTTTTTTTTTTTTTTTTTCGTCTCCCTAACATATTTGGCCCCAGTCTAAAACCAAAGATACTACAACACCAATAAAATAAAATGTCTTTGGTTTCCTAAGTGGACAAAAGAACCGAGAGGCATATCTCTAATTATAACTAGTGTGTCAAAGAGGTTTGAAAATCTCATTCTTAAATTCCTTAACAAAGGAACAGACCAAATCCTGGGGAATTCACAAGTGCTCACACACAGGTATCAGGATTTCTGGTCCTATGTACAACTTTCTCCTTCCTCACCAATTCCTTGACCTTAGTAAAGTACATATGATCTCTGTGCTATATATTAAACATTATAAAAAAGGCAATAAATATTTGCGTATGTCACAGCAGTAGCACTGAGATCAAATGAGTACTTACTCTTTGCACAAACTACAACAAAAATCATTTTATTTTTGCCATATTTATTATCACCATGTTATTTATTAATGCCATTCATATGAATTAATGACTATTAAAAGCATCACTTACTCCTTTTCATTTCTAATCTCTAATTTGTTTAAGTGAACTTACATGAAGAAGTGGTTCTTTCTGATATGTTGAAGTATGAAACATAATGGATGTGCACAGCTGTGACATCCTGAGCATACCAAACATTACCTTTGCATCAACAGCAAGAAGTTTTCACTGCAGCTTTACAGTAACCACAGCTTGGCCAGAAGTATTGTCAGAGGAAGACAGACACTGGACTAAATCCCACCATCTTACAAACACATTGAGAACTCATTTCAGGACACCTGGGGCAAGAGCTGAAGAAACAGGCAGACTGTTGACACATTATTTCAACAGAGCAACCCCCAGCCCTGCCTTGCCTGTCTGCAGTAAAGCGCCTAAAGCTGTGATGATGCACGTCTTGGACTCCTGCATCCCAGTTCAGGTTCAAGCACATCTCTTGCTTAGGGCCATTTGGGTTTGAAAAACTTGGTGTCTTTTCATGTAAAGCAACCTGAGAGAGCTGATCTGGTGGGTGTGCTCAGATCACACTCGCATATGCTGGTAGTCCTGACTTCAGCATGAAGCACAGTAGCCACCACCACTTCAGCTCAAAAGCATAGCCAGAAGAAGAAGTACCATTTTCTTAGTGCTCAGCACCTTAAAGACACGCCATATGTAGATGCAAAATGACCACCCACAGTATGATTTACAGTTAAGAAAGGAAGAGGTTGTACTTATCAGAGAAAGAATGGAATGAGAAGGCTATTTGTGCCTCTCTTCCTTGCGTTACTGCTATTTCCAAGCATCTGTGTTCATGCTGGATGGTACCACAGCTTCCCAAGTCCATTTTTCATAAATAGGGCTGATTACAAAGTATAAAGTGCAGGACAATTGTAACTATAAAACAAGGACCTTCTTTAGCCAGCCTTTTTACCCTATGTATGCAGCAGATACGCAGCAGCCTAAAAGAACCTGTGGGATAGTGAACCCAAGTATCATAACCTGAAAAAACCTAGTAGATTACTTATGCATTTCCAACTTTAATTTGGCAAAGCACATGCTTTATTTGCGAGTAATTTGGAGTTTTTCTACTCTTCACCCAATAGTAATTGCAGAAATATACTCTAACTTAAATGTGTGCATTTGTTTACAGGATTTGTTGGTTGTTTTTTTTTTTTCTTTTCTGTCAGAGCCTGAGAGATTGGCCCTCATACATCCCTTTTGCTTCACTGCTCAAATCAGTTTGTAAATATTTTGTCTGGCATTGGTGACCCTTCATGACATTTTTCATCTGCAGAAGCTGTAACCTACACAGAAGAGGTTGCCTCAAAAGTATTAATGTACTTTTGGCAAGTCATAGCTTGAGACGATCACAAACTAAATTTTATTTGCTACTGCATTTTCTAGAGTTTTCTGCCATTGTTAAGGAGTGCTTTTCTTCTCCTTTTTATATACATTGTACACAGTACCTCTCCTTTTGCTTTAAAATAAGAGCAATAAAAAAGAAAGCTTTCAGCCTTTGCACTGGAGCTGGTGAACTGCAGCTCCATCACATGTATTGGTTCAGCATTAGATGTTGTGTACCCCCTGCAATTAATGCAGCTGCAAGAGCAGTGGCAAAAACATAATACAAAATCATCCACATGAAACATAAAAGAGCCCAATAATTTAAGAATGTTGCTTTTGAATCTATATTAAGCACTGTCCAGGGAAAAAGCATTTGCTGAGCCCTATTCACTTTGCAGTTAAATCAAAATTAGGAGAGGATAAAATGGTTCTTATCAATTAACTTTTACTTTAATCTTTACAGGCCTGATGGAGAAAATAGATAGTGAGTCCCAAAACATAATTCTAAGTAACCACTAAGGACAGGACAGAACAGCAAGATTCAGCAGCACAAGCAGCAGGTTTGGGTGAGGTCACTGGAAAGAGTGGAGGTTTTAGAGCAGAACTATGTTGTAAACAGCTGGCGGGGGCTACTTGAGCACTTTACTCACAGCAACACTACTAACCATATGTGATTTCTTGATATGGCTCTTCCTTTCATCACCAGGGTAAAATGGAAGGAGCCTTTGATTAAGACCTTTGATTAAATGGAACTGGAATGTGAGAGGATGAGAATACAGATGATAAAACCTTGCCTTTTTTTTTTTTTTTTTTTAATTTGCTTACCTAACACTAAGCCTCCAAATCCATACTTAGAGGGGCAGCAAAAAAATCCCCGTCAAAATGTGTTCTTTCTCAACAGGAAACTAGGGGCTGGACTGAATAAACATTTTTATGGTAAGCATTTGCTTTCCCTAATAAGAAAAATCTTGATTTTTATGTAGGAGTGAAAAATCAAAACTCCCAAATCATCAATGTATTCAGGTTCTTAGTATTCAGTTATACATATGAGATGCCTAAAGCTTCCCAAGAATATTTCATGTCTCTTTTACGTGGAAAGTAAAAAACATTTTCCTCTAACTCTCTTATTTAGATATCCAGGGTGAGTTTACTGAGGACCATGAAAAGATGAGCCTGAGTCCCTTCCAGTAGCACTACCTGCTGCAGCCATGGCATCAGGGTGATGTGACAGGGAAGGGCAGTGTGTCCAGCGGGCTCTCACCTCCATGCACATCACTGCAGCCCCAAACCCTAAGCTTGGCACTGAAGCAAACTGATTTCCTGTCAGGGAAACCAAAAGGACCTGGCCTTTTGTCTTAAGAATTTACCTGGTGCAGTTTTAGGTTCTCAGGTTTGAATCAGTCTGAGATACACATAACCAACATGGGAAGTGACTAGCTGGAAAAGGTGTCCAATAGTCCAAGGAACCAGCTTACAAGAGGGAAATCATGTATGCTTCTGCAGTGGTCAGAGGTTTGACTGTACTGTACCTATCTTCAAAGAAGCCACCTCTCTGCCTCCAGAGTAATGTTGGGATCCCTCCCTTTACCACATTTCAAGGAGTATGGTGTATCAAGGAGACACACAGAACAACCTCTTTGTTAAAAACAAAAAATAATTTAGGGGGGATCTTGGCACGGGGCAATGCTTGCATGGGAAATAAAATCTCCCAGTGAAACAGCTGGTCTCTGTCTGGTGGTGACAGGAGTCTCCATTGCTACTGTACCTAGTATGTGCAGCAGCATCTTCATATGGGTAAAGAGAGACATCCCAAAGCTCTGTTCTGAACAGTTCTTATAAACAATCTAGCCATAATCTTATGTGACCATCCCAGCACATCCATAATTTTTTCTTGACTGCATACTAAAGACTGTTCTTTGTGACAGTTTCTGCAGGAAGAGCATCTAGTGAGTGTTTACTAATGTGATATCTATGTAAAATTTGTTTACTTCTAAAACTGGAACGTATCGGGTTATCTTTGGGACACTCCACTCTGAATGTTAACTTTTAAGCACACGAAGTGGACTAGACATAGCATTCCCTTAGCCAAGGAATATCTAGAATTGTTCTGGAGATCTCCAAATACGCAACTGTGAAGCTTCTGTCAATCATCAAGTCTGAAGTTGTTGTCTCAAATTGTCCGTTGTCCCAAACCAGCCCACTGTCTCCTCCTGTGAGTTACAAGCCAGGAGCTCCTGGACCATGCAAGGAATTAACGACTTAGGTGCACCAGATTTGTACAGCCCTGATACCCAGCTAAACTACAATCTTAACTAAATAGAAAACTTGATTTTCATACTCAAGCCTCAGTTGCGTCCCACAATGGTGTGCTCAGTGGTATTAAGCTGAATGCCTGCAGAAAGTCTTTGTGCCACAGGGTAGACTCCTCTTTCCCCATGTGTCTACTTTACCACAATTTAGCAACTCAGAAGTGTTGTCATGCATAGTGAGCATAGCATGCTGCGCTGGGTCTCCTTTCCCTTTGAAATATAATCTAAAAGCCATGAAAGAATATTCTGATTTTTACCTATCAGCATATAACTTTGTTCAAATTGGGTCAGACCATCATGCAAATACGTGAGGATCAGACCATCATGCAAATACGTGAGGATCAGACCATCACTGTGGAAAGAAAAGCCTGGGGAAAAGAAATAGACTTAGAGATGACTTCATATTCCTTCAGGCTTTCATAGGGGCAGAGACACAGAAAAAGAAGCAGAAGCAGCATTTGTAGTTTGGGGTCCTGCTTTGCATAGCATCTGAGCACCCAGACACACATTCAATATCACTGATGTTTAAGAAATTAGGCCAGAAATCACACTGCCCCTGCTCTGATGGGAGTGACAGGTGCCTTCTCAGATGACAGCTGAAATGCTCTCTCTGTGCTGGCAGGGCAGAGCCCTGGGCTTTTCATCCTGAATATATTCTTTACCAAAGCAACAGATTTGGGTTTGGTTACATCTTTTATGAAATAAAAGCACTTTTTCAATAAATTAATCAGAAGCTTCAGGGGATTTAAGGCTTTTAAAAGCAGATCAGTTCTTTTGCAATTCCCTTCTGAGAGCTTCAAAACTGGATTTCTTCCCATTCAATTTTTCATATTTTCATTTTGCAAAATTGAAGAGTCCTGAGCCAATGCAAAGACAGAATCGGTGCTTGTTCTGTGAAATTATGTTCAGAGTCTCAAACAGAATTTGCCAAAGGCCTCGTTGCCACTGTCCATGGGGTCTGATGACTGCAGTAGGGAGAGAGAGAACAGTCCAACAGACAGGAGAATTACAGCAGATCTTTGGGTCTGGGGCCTGCGACATCCTTGATTCAAAGATCTGTGGCAAGGAGTCACAGCCACCACAGATCATAGATGCTCGAATCATGATTTGTCCTGCTTATTAAAAGTAGGACAAATCCTACGTACCACCATGCCTCAAATTGCCCTTCCAAGCCTGGAAAAGGTGAATAATCAGCAGGGCTCGTGCAATGTCTTCTGAGATACTCTGTGCACCTGTAGAACTCACTTTTCCAAAACCCTTTTTAGGCCAAGTTGGCTGCTCCTGATGACTACAATGAACTGCACCCATTGCTTTGAAGCTTCTTGCTGTTGCTCAGGAAGCCATTTCAGAGTTAATAACTGTCTCATACTGAGAAATAAAGGGCACTGAGATGTTACAGAAGCCATCAATAGATCGAATGAGGGATAGCAGGTTCAGGCAGAGCCTGGAATGGCAGCTAGGGGTATACCCTCTGCTGTACTAAAATAGATGAAGGCAGTATATGGAGCTAGTTTTGAGCACTTTCCTTGTCACCTATTATCGTAGTACCCTTTTGTGTGGGGATACCCAAAGAGGATAACAGAAGCCCTTATATACCACAAAAACAGCCTGCACATCATATACTGCATGATTTCAAAGGATTTTCCATAAAACAGGTGCACAAAAGGCAGGTTATTTGGGGTCTTTTAGATCTTTTGCTGTTCACACAGTAAAAATCAAGGCAAAGGAGACACAAGGGCACAGTCATAGCTCATATAGCTTTTACAACAAATACACAAATGTACCATTTCCAGCTGTATATCTTCAGTCACTCTTGTCTGATTTCTGGTTGTTTGTATAATATATAGTGTCCTGTGGACCATCAGAGGTCTCAAAAGCACTTTGAAGTTCTACTGCTGAGATACCTGACATGGACACAGATGAGAAGTGAATATTGTTTCAGCATGGCCTTGATTCAAACAAGTATTTAGACAGAGTACTCACAGTATGAAATAGCATTTAAGAGCTTGAAAATCCTTGTTAATATTAATGAAAAGTACAAAAGACCTTTGTAGCTATGCAAACAATTACAGTACTGGAGGAGTGTTTAGACTGAAGACAATAGCGTGAAGGAAAATCGTTAAATGAGCCTACAAGTTATGAGCAATGTCTAGTCTCCTGATGCTCCGACTCCCTTAGAAAGCTTAATGTCTGACAGTTCCAAGTTTGCTTTTTCTTTTGATTAATGCTCTTTTTTTTTTTTTTTTTTTTTTTTTAACAAGCACAAGACCTCAGTAGTCTTTAGCAGGAAATCTCACAAGACCCAAAGTCAATAAAAGCTGAAAAGGGTAATCGTGGTAAAGGCTTTTCTTTTAGAATCCCTTGGCCACAGAAAAACTTTGCATTTGCCAAGAATATATACTGTAAGGAAGGGTGTTCGTATGCAGTAGGGAGAGAGAAAAGAACAGTCCAACAGATGTGGGTATCACAGCAGATCTTTGGGTTTGGGGCCTGGCAGTCTATGGAAAATTTCTCAGGGATTTGCAGAAGGTAACTAAGAAATGTGGGGCTTTTGCTAGTAGGCTAGGATACAATATACGGAGGTCTATAGTTCCACAGAAAACACCTTCAAAGTTCAGAACTGAAAGAAGTTTAAACCCACAAGAGTGGCGGTGGGACACATGAAAGAGAGATGGAATGTATGATAACGTAAGTTATAAAATTGTTAATATCCAGAAACCTTAAAGATAAACTAGTGTCCATGTAAACTCTTCATGAAAGATGACTAACAATTTGAGAACATGCAGGCTAAGAAAAAAAGGGTAACAATTCATACATGCATCTGAAACTCACATTGTACTGGCACTTTATGTCAGCATGTTAAATAAAAATAAGCTACAGTATAGACAGTCAAGGGACCTATACCTGCAAATAAAGGATTACCCTAGAGGTGAACAAAATTTGGAATTCATCTTAAAGGAAAACAAACATGTCAGCATTTGTTTTGTTATTTGTGCTGCATGCTGACAAAAATTTTGAACTAAGAAAAATTTTATACAGATTTCCAGCAATATGAAAATTTTCTTTTGGCATTGGCATTTGGAATAAAATATTTTGACTGAAATTCAGTTGAACAGCTTCACCATTGATTACTGATATGATCTCACATGCTTTGTTTGGAATTACTTTAATATACCCGTAGGATGTTATCCATTATAATACCTCCCTACACAGGCATTATATCTCAGGAGAATGATGCCCACGTTCCCTTTCACAAATTGGATTGCTTTATCATCTTTTATGATGCACCAGAGTTGGATGATTTTTACCTTGAAACATAGAGCATACTCACAAGGATATCTATTTCATCTTATGAAAGAAAGAAACCATCCTTTGGAGACCACTAGATAGATCATCAGAGATGATAGCGTCTCATACTGCTGTCTCATGTACGAACACATACAGCAGAAATGCAGTGTGACAGCTTCCTAAAAAGCAAATTAAATTTTGAGATGCTTTTAAACAGAATAAAACACTTTTACCTGAGCTGAACCAACCCAAAACAAGATAATTCTATTTACCTGGGCTGAACCTATCCAAACCAAATAATTCTACTGGACCTCTGAAAAGACAAGATAGTTTGTTTTCTAAAACAGATCTTAAAAAACAAAAATATTTTGACATTGTAGAAACAACACTTTTAACCTAAAAATAATTCCAATAAGTTTTACTTGCAAATTCTATCAAACCCCAAATCAGACTTTGTTTACAGATTTTATTTTCATTTGGCACCGTTTTTATGCATGCAATAACTTTGTGGGAGTGACAGTAGATTTATATTATGTCCTTAAAAGGTACCAGCAGCTGCTGTTTATCATGGAATTCATTAAATATCGTTCTTTCACCTGCAGGGAAGGAAATTACATTCCTTTATGGAAGAAACTGCCTGATGGCAGCACCAGCTGACGGCCAGGACAAGTGAGAAGGAAGTTCAGCATGGCTGGTTTGTGTGGGCCATATCCAGCCCCACAAGTAGCAGGACAGGGTTTGCAAACACCCTTGGTGACTGAGCTTTGTTTTGAGACAAAAGCCAACAGTGAACAGAAGAAACATTTTTATGTGGGTGGCCCTGAAAGAAGGCCAAAATTAAAGGTCCTTGAGGTACCGGATTTTAAACCGTGTTCATAAACTGCCTCTAGTGGTTTCTGACAAATCTGAGGAAGCATAACTTTGTGGATATACATTGTAAATAAGCAAGACAGCACCAAAAAAGCCTGTCTGATTCCTGTCATCAGTTTCTCCTCCTAATGGAAACAACCTGGCTGGGCCCCAAATGCTAACTGTTCAGGTCAGAGGGACAACAGTATAAATGTTTGCAATAAGGGACTTCTGGGCTCAGAACATATTTGTTTAATCAAAAAGATTTGTGAAGTGATCAAAGAAATTACTCTAGCAAGAGCCATACAGTTTGTAGAGATTAGGCAAGTTGTCCAGGCCTAGCAACAGAACCATCTTTAAAGCCCACCGTTGTAAATTCTGCTCCTTTCAGCAGAAATTAGGGGTGCACTTAACAGTCAAGATCTACAATATTTAAAAGGACAATCTTGCACAAATGCTTTCTGGCCAAAGCAGCTATGGGCCAAAATTCTGTTTGCACAAAGAAGTCAGGAAAGAGTTATGGACAGTAACCACGTTTGTCAAATCAAGACAATTGGCAACAAGCTAAAACATGAAAAGAGATGCAGCTCTCTTAATGAATGACTACTTTTTTTTTTTTTTTTTTACAAATTGTCAGTCTGCTGCTGATTTATGAACAGATAGGTATGGAACATAAAATGATCCCTGACAGATGGGAAAAGAGAATTCTTTATTGTGTGAATATTAATTACATCATTATTTTGCTTCTTTCCACGTCTCCTGCTTTCTGCTCATCTTTACTGGAGTGGTTAAAAGTAATTTAAATATTAAAAAAAGAAATCAGCTCAGATTGAGATCCATGCTACAGTTAATCACAATGTGTTCTCTTTACCAGTCATAGTTTTCACTCTGGGTATGCCTTACATGTATACATTAATGATGCTTCCAGTGACCTGGATAGCCAGAACAGCCCTACAGATTTAGAAGAGATGCTGTAACATAAAGGAAGTACATCTGAGTAAACAAGACTCTGGCATGTCTATTTGAAATCCAATTATTTCTCTACTGAGTGGGAAAAACTATGTAGCTCCATTTATTATGAAAGAATGTCAGAACACAGCTACATGAATGGAAAACTTCATGGGAAGCGCTTTTTCTTCTATGCACACACACTTTCATGTTACCAGCTTATACAGGTTCTCTGAACAAACACAGCCCATTAAAAAAGCTCCCCCTTCCAAGCAGCACTGCGTTCAGATAATACTTGTAAAAGGACCTGTGGGAATGGGAAACCAAACACTAGAGATGCCAATGCCTGTCACTTCAGAAAGATTCTGGCTGAATTTTCAAAACAGCAAAGTGTCAGAGCCACCTGAACACCACTGACTAGAATGGGACTTCGGCTCCTTTGAAATGTTGAGCTTTGTGCTCAGTCACTCAACAGAGAGACTTTTTACCACATCAGAGAGAATACAGGAGAAGGGGAGGAGGGAATCAGGGCCCGAATCTAAATTTCTGGCACTGTAAATCATGTTTTGCATTAAATTGCTTAATGGTGGTTAATAAGGTGATCGATAATTAAAGGCATTCTGATGGGAGTGCTGCGAAAAATGGAATCATCTTCTTACTTTCCATCCCTCTGAAGATCAGTCCTTGTTCTTGGTGTTCATTTTGCAGTTTGCCAAGGAAAGGCCACACAGTGAGAGCTGAAAGAATTATCAAGTGGAATGATTAATGTTGTGAATATGATATGTAAGGAGAGCTTTATCATGAGGATATATAGAAAAGTCTTATGGCTGATGATATCCAGGCAGTCCAATCTGAACTGTACCCACCATGGAAATATTAATGACTTTAACTGATGTTCTGCATTTTGAACGTCTTTCAAAACTGTGCCCTCTCAGAACTGGAAAGGACTTGGTGTCATTTTGTAATTTACACAGCAAAGAGACTTTGTTCATCTGTGGTGTCAAAGGTAATTGTTGGGGTAATGAGATTTTAGATCGGCCATTTATCCAACTAAATAAACAGGCTACATTCAGCTTGTGAAAATGGCCAAGAGATTAGTTTGAAATGTGCAAATGAAGGAATGGCATCTGGAGAAAGTATTATGTACTACAGCGTGCAGGAAAACCTGCACAGTCAGAAAAGCCAGAAACTTTTCTATTACATGGTGTCAATTTGTTAGATCCAGACAGGTTGTATCCCTTAGGTATACCAGGCAGCTTTCAACCATTCAGACTAATGGAGTAATTGATAGCAATAGCCAGTTGTCAACTTTGATGTGAAGTATGAACAGGGGAGAAGACACTTCTGGAAGACTTCACTGGTAAGGAGAAGAAGGTAATATGGGTTGGAAGCCTGGCCTGTGCTCCTGCCCTGTGTGGGAAGGCGAGCAGTGAGCATAGAACTGCATGTCCTTCCCTTCGTCTGCTGCAGCCTGACCCACTCTCTTCATGCCCGCCTCCCACTCCATATGGTTTGCCCCATGCCTTTTTCTCACCCTTGCCACACCAGTTTCCATTCAAGCTCCCCACCCCAATCCTTGCTGTCAGTGACCAGCCATGTCCAGTTCCCATTTCCCTGCTCCATCTCGTGCTCCAGTCTCCTTGCCTGGTTGATCCCAGGTCCCTCCCAACTTGTCCTTGTCCAATGCATCCCCACCTCAACTCCAGTGCACCAGAGATCTGCTCCTTACCCTCTAATTCCAACCCATACCCTCTGGGTCCTGTTTGCACTCACTCTTCATTGTTTCCTTGTCCAGACCCAGTAATTCTGCTCCCTTTGTGTCCACTCTCCATACCACAGTCCAGGTCTGCTGGAAGCTGCTGCCCTGAGAACTGCTAAGGGACAAGGACATTAGAAAGAGTACAGGAAGGACAAAGTTTGTTTTCATTTCTGGTACCCTGCACACCCTGTCCCCAAGCAGACAGTGCTGCACTTACAGGCACAGTCTTATTACAGGAAGTATCAGATATTCTTAATAGAATAAAAATATGAAACAACAATACATTGTGCATCCCATCTCCATTACTGAGATATTTCTTTAGAGCCCTGCTCCTTAGGCAGAAGAGGTTTGTATAAATAAGACTCTTTTGGAAAATTTCCTGGACACAAACTGCCATCTTAAGTTTACTCACAGGAGCTCAGGAAGAGAGCTACAAATGCAAGAGGCAGCCTTTTTGAGAAAAACAGCCAAAGCAGATTGGTAAAATTCATCAGAGATACTCTGAAAGCATCAGAGTTTTTCCTGAAATGGAGCAGAAGTGGATTTAAAGGCTGAGGAGGACGAATGTAGTATACTGAGCCATGGAAACACTGGGGAAAATGAAGAGACAGCCAGTATATCCAAACCTTCAATAAATTTTATTTTACTGCTGACACAAGAGATATCAGGAAAGGAAGTTGGGAAAAGCATTGAGGGACAGCATGAAAGAAAAGGGGCTTGCCCTTGGCATCACAGAAGTATTCTGCTTTTCTCAAAAGCATTTTACCAGCTCCCCTGCAATGCTCCCTCCTCCCCAGCAGCAAAGGTTGATTTGTGCAATCTCTTCCTAGGGGTTGCAGTGGAACCTATATCTCCCTTCTGGTTCTTAAGGGATCGGTATCTTGCTTCTTTTTTATAGACCTTTCTTCCTTAAAGGGACTTTTTCCCCAGACCCAGCAATACTATAAATGCAGAAGAATCAGAGCCAAGTTAACATGTTGAAGACATCAGTATATGTAATATTATGGAAACCTACATTTAGGGAATGCACAGAAACTCAGCTCTGCCTGGGGATATGCTACATAAATAAGAGCTGTGACATTTTAAAGTTGGTGGTCTCAATTTAGACCGAGAATAGTAGTATGACTGTCTATCACTCCTCTGCCTGTATACAGATCTCTGGCTGAACAGACACATTTTGGTAGGAGTGATGACTCAGAATAACTCCAATTTCTACTTGTGGGACCAATCATGTCTCCATTGCCCCTGCCAGTGGACGATGTAGCTTTCATTTGACAAGAATTTCTGCCAAGATGACAAAATGATTGTTCCTATTCCTCCACTATGAGAAAAGCTGTGCTTGTATGGCAGTATGTATTTCTTTAGAGAATGAACTGATACAATCCCCGTGAGTTTGCCTGTGAACCTTCCTGGTTTCTTTCACTATGCTGGAGGACATTTGCATAAATATAATAAGCAATACAACATTATAAGCTTAAGAGAGAAACTGCATGCTGTGTTTTTCAGTTCACCAAAGGCCATATCCTTTGGCAGGGATAAATCTCCTGATGCTTTTCCTCAAGAGCTCAGAATGCTGAACAATAGAAAATTAACAAGGTAACTTTCCCCAGATGACAGGTGAAGTTACATTCCTTAAGCTAGTTTTTCCTTTTCAAGCTCATACATTAAATGTGCGAGCATGATATGAAATAAACAGCAGTGAGGCTGAGCTAGCAACACCGAAAGAGCATTCATACAGTAAACTTAATGTTGCATGAACTGATATTTTCTGCATTTGTTTTGTAAACTGCTTGTGTTTAGTCCTTTTGCCCCTGTTTGGTGGGACTGGCAATCTGTGCTCAGAAAGGACCATAACTGAAAGAGCAGAGAAGTCACGGTCTGTGGAGAGACCAAGCAGAGCATGTGCGTGGCAGCAATGTACATTGTGCTTTGATCGCTGCCCAAGGATTTTCCAACCTGTGATTACAAGTCTGAGCCTGTCGCATTGTGCTACAGCACCCTCAATGGCCAACCCTGTACCCTGAAGAGAAATGGAAGGAGCTTTGGGGGAAACTGAGGCAAAAGTAACTGGTAAAGGTCATGCAGCAGATTTGCAGCCTGACTTTAAAGCTGAGTCTTGTACCCAGACCACATTTCTCTGCTGTGCTTGTACTACAAATGCTGCTTCAAAGTTCACTGAAATTGAATAAAACCAAAAACAACAAATAAATGATAAAACAAAACAAAACAAAGTCTTGACTTAGCGGTCTTTGAACTTTGTTCTATAGCTTCAGGAATAAACACACAGATTATTCACAAATGTCTATGAGAGGTAGCAAAAATACCCTTTAATTTTATACTCATTAACTCGTTGTAACATGGTTGATTAATTAGTGTGTATCTGGAGAATGCTGCCATTAATGATGTTGACTCCCTTTCACTCAGATCAGAGTGCTATGGATCTGCTGGGGAACTGCCTGGGGAGGCAGGGAGACTTGTGCCTTGTCAATATTTATTAACTGTATTAGCAAACGTGTCTCCAAAAACAGGAAAATAACACTAGCATGTATGCCCCTTTTCCCATTCCCTCTTTATATTCCACCCCCTGCTTTCTTCATGGAAGAAGTTCACTCTCAAATTGTGCCACCATTCATTGCAGAGCTGGCAAAATCCCCTATATCAGCAATTAAACTGGAGCCATGAGAGCAGGCTCAGTGTTCTCCTCCGTTCTTTTAGGCAAGAGGAAAGTTCACGCTCACAGTTTTGCTGCAAGCTGCTCAGCAAACACATTAATACTCCAGAAGTAGGTAATCAATCCCTTCAGGTCAAAGATGAGAGGGAATGGCATCGAGGCTTAGCCAGCAGCCCTGCAGCAGTTTGGCTGGTATTGGCTTTGGATTATGGCGATTCGGCTGTGAAGCTGAAAACTGGGGTTTGTGTGTTCTGTCCACACTTCACATAATCCATGGCATGTTTTCTTTTCTTCTTTTTTTTTTTCTTTTTTTTCTTTTTTTTCTTTTTTTTTTCTTTTTTTTTTTCCTTTTTTGTCTTTTATTTTTTAATTTTCTTTTAATTTATTTTTCTTTAAAGGGAAAAACTTCATAAAATGCAAAGAGGTAAAATCATATTCCTTTTAGTGGTAAATGGCACGTCTCATTACAGGAAAAAACACCTAACTTCTGACATGCAGGCAATGCTGGAAATGTCTACATGAGACGGCAGGGTCCGTTCAGAGCAGAAATCCTGTGAAAGGTGCAAAGTGCTTTACACTGCTTTCTGTCCCTGAAGGCCAGAGGCCATCCTATTCCCAGAAAGAACAGTGTTTACTCTTGGAAACCTTAAGAATGAGTAAATGCTGAATGAACTTCATTTTCTTTTAGCCTTGTGCTCCAGCAGCTCTGTCTGCCTCTAGCAACTGCAATACCCTCTCCAGCATCAGCTATGAGCACCCCACAAAAACAAATACATGCAACTTTGAGCTTTGAGCTTTTCCTGAGTATTCTTTTTGGTAAAGAGGAGGGATACATAAGAAAGCTCTGTTTTCACACGAGTAGACACAATTTATTTTCAGCACTACCTGCATTCTCTGGTTAACAATGGCTGTAGATTAAAACCTGTTTCCTGACTTGGAGTATTTAGGTTGTTGTTGGAGGACAGAATAAATTACAGGATGCTGGGAATTCAACTGAAACAAGTGGTTGCAGTGTCCAAGAGCACAATTTCTTTCTAAAGAGTTTGGGGCGGGCAGACTGAGGAGATCCCACCAACCTTCAGCAAGCCAGAGCCCAGTGAAATGCTGTAGGTGGAAAACAAAGCAGCCTTTGGTATAAGCACTGCTGCAGCCCCAAGCTTTTGTGGCCAGCTGTGGCAGGGCTGGGTGTCTCCCAGTGACACAACTCCAAGTTTCCAGCCAGGATCCTGCCTCCTGGCATCCACACAGCTCATCCAGTGACAGCTACCTGGGCAGAGAGAGCAACTACTGTCCCTTTGCATGGCTTTCCATGTAAAGGCATCTTCTTTGTGCTGGGGAGCAAGGAGAGCACCCTGGAACACCCTGGAAATAAATATTATTTTCCAAATGAAATGAACTTGTTGGCCCCAAGTTACTTTGGCATGGAGAAAACTGCACATTCAAAGCAAAGGCATCCATTTGGTTTTATTTTTCACTTTTTAACTAATCAGTTAGGAATTTAGTTCTTGTAGGAAGTATTTCCTAAACTAATCACATATGCCCATTGGCTCGGTGCATGCAGTGGTAGTATATGAGTAAATAAGGGGAGTAGAAAGCTTAAATTAATTCAGCAATCAGATGCTCCAAACAAAGATGAGGCTATCAAGCAGAAAGAAAAACAGCTCTGAACCCCATAAATGCTCCTACAATTGCAGCAGAGCGAACAAGCTAAACAGCCAGGGTTTAATTCTGCCATCGCATCTACTAATCTGACACTGAGATATTTTCTTTGCTGTTATTCCTGAATTACAGTACTGTAACACAGTGCAGAATCAGATGGAAAGATTGGGGACCTTTTATATGACTTAAGACTGCTTTTCTTATATATATTTATTTGGCCTTTTTGATATCTATTGAAGATTTCACAATGTGTGACTCAGGCAATAAACTGAATCATAGATTAAAATACGCAATAGTGTCATGAACACTGCTAATCTCAGTTTACTAGCTCACATGGTAACTAAATCCCATATCATCCCTTCCAAAAATGAGTCAGGCAGATTAAATCTGACAGGACAGCATGGGGTAATTTGTGCTGTGGTAGCATGCAGTGTACTAGTTTTCAGATAATTTCTCATTTCCAGGGCATTTGAACATTTAGCTTTGAAACTCTGACACATAAAAGGGAGAAAGCATTTGAGAAAAATTGTTTTCTCCATTTCCTCCTCACCTTTTAATTCACTTTTGAAGAAGTGAAGGGAAGTGAAGATGGATTGCCATCTATTGGTGCGACCAAGAAATACCACGAGTGAAAATTTCCTGGTCACATTCAGCTCGAGTACCTGTTTTCCAATAATCGAGGTACTAAGTCCCCATATGTAGCACTTCTTAAGCACATTAGGTGCTAAGATATACTTACAGCCTAATTTAAGGACACTTTTAGACAAAAACAGATTTCCTTCTTTTTCTCCTTTTTTTCCCTCCAAGCATATTGCTTGGATTCTCCAGCCAAGTTAATTTTGAATGTAGTTAAAAGCATGAGAGCTTGTGTTTGTTTTCAGCTGTTATTTATAGAGGCCTTTCAAACTGCATCCTGGCTTTGCAAAACAGATTAGAAACAACTAAAAAACAAAGGTCTAGCTCTTGGTTTAGTAGAAGAAATTTAGGTATGTTGGGATGACACAAGAGTCTGGTTTATTTGCAGAAAGATTGGGAAAAGGAAGTAGTGTAGAAAGAAGAATAATTCATGGATTTGAAGGCATAGAGACATTTCTTGATACACAGGAAGAAGAAAAGTTAAATCTGAGAGAGTCTGAGTTAAGCCTACAGACAAGAGAGGCAGGGAAGGAAGTACTAAGTGAACGTGGGAGAAGAGATGAGGAGCGTCAACATGGATATTGTAGCCAGCTGTCCCCTTCACCAGCCTTTCCACCATGGAGTGAGCATTTCCCAGATAATCTTCCAGTTTCATTGGTCCTCAAAGTAAAGAAAAGACAAGAGAAGAACAGATAAAAGAGCAGACAAGCTTCCCCATCAGATGCTGATGCCTCTACTGCCTTTTGCCACACTCCAGCTGGATGTTACCATCTCCATCCACCACCTGAGCAGTTTCTGTGGCAATTTTCAATGCAAGTTTATTCTAACCCAGGTACTCTTGCCTAAAGGCAATTGTTTCACAACAGAACTGCAGAAACAACATTCACCAGCAGTGGGAAAGCTGGCAGTGTTATTCTCCCGTCACACCTGGATCCAGACCAGAACATTAATGGTAAGGGCTCTTTGTGTCTGTGCCTCAGGGAAATTGGAGTTTTAGGCCAGTGAGGCTACAGTTTCCCCTCTTTCTTGCTCCAAACATTCATTTTATAATACCTTTCAGATGCCTTACTTTCCTCACTCACAAAAGGGATGCACTGAAGTAGTCAGCAAGTCCTTTACTGAAGCTGGTGCTTTCTATCCTTCTTATATCCATAGCTCTCCATCTGCCTTTAGAGGAGGTTTCTGACCTCCTCCTCTATAGCCATGACACTGTGGCATAATATCCCCTCCTTCCCAAGATGTGGGACATTTTTCTACCCAGTACTGCAAACATGTAGGAGCTGGAGGGCTGTGCTCCCCTAATGCCCGGGATACCTCTAGCGTGGAACTGATCCCACAGAAGAAGGATGCAATATTACAGCCCTGAGCTCTGGGCTGTCAAATTGTCTGAAGTAAGTCACTGTAGTTCATTTGCAGCTGGGACACTTTAGACCTATTCAAACACTCGCCTTTAGCTTTCAACACCCCCACTGCTTTTGGGCACCAAACTGTTCTCCAAACGAAATGAAATGAAAACAGCTCTTCAGCACTTCTCTGTTTCCAGGAAAGAGACTTTCCATAACTTATTTCCTCTGTCGCTAGAAGGTTAAAAGTGGCTGGTATTACACGGAAGTAAAGCAGAATAGCAGGGAGCTGGGCAATAAAGCATCTCAGAGCTATTTACCAAGTGGATTGGTTGATGTTAACGCCTGTTAGATCAGCATGGAAACAGCCTCTGGGGGTGTATAATAAACAATATTATCAGAGCTGAAAGTGCAGGGAATATCAGATTCCACTGTTGACTGACAAAGTGAGAGATTGGTCTATTTACTATTAAGAAACCAATTTAGAGTGCTGAGGGGTTGCTACATCTCTGTTTACTGAGAAATAATATATAGCTCTCATGTTCATTTGTTGTGTAAACATGTCCTTGTTACTTGATCCCAAAAAAGGCAGCTGGTGATGCTGTTACTGTATTGGAAGGAAGGCTTGGTTGCACAAGAGCATTTGCTCATGTTGGTACTGTGAAATGAAAAGTTGATCTAAAGCATACTGTGAGTAAAAAGAGTAATAGTTCCTAACTAAGCCATGAAACCAGTTTTCCAAAGTAAGAGAGCTCAATAATTAGAAGAAAAGGGCTAGCTCATGAAGTCCACTGAGGGATGTTTTTTATTGTCAATTGGTTTTTGAGAACCCCATTCAGACAACCTGATCGAGGTGCTGAACAGTAGTCCTTGTAACTACTATGAGGTCAAAACTCAGAAAGCTTTGCAACTTTGCAGAAGTAGTGGCAACCTAGCAGATGGCTAACTCACTTTATCAACAAGCTCTAGGTCTTGGCTACATATACAGTCAACAGAAAAATACTCCCAGTACCTTTGGGGCAAGGCTCCCCATGCAAGAGTTGTCTTGCAAGACTGCTTAGGCAACTAGAAAACAGTCAAAATACAGCGCCAATACACTTTGATGATATTTGGCAATAAGCATCAACTGTAAGAAATTGTAATAATTATTATGAAAATCCCTGTGAAAGGTCAGGTATGTGGTAAACCTTGGGACTGGCTTGTGTGATTGACACCAAGTTACAGCAGCTACTAAATGACTGGATCCAAAGAATGAGAATTGCATACATGCCAGTGTTATTGAATCAGCAATGTTTTAGCTGAGTATCGATTTTGTGGACTCCTATAGAACACCCAAATACCATTATAGAGCAATGCCTACAAGAACATTAGACTTAGACTTCCTCCTTCTCCTATCATCTAATGACTTTGTGTAAATCACTCAGTGTCAGTTCATATACTGAAGCACCTTATCTTTGGAGTCTCCACCTTCCTGAGCATTCAGAGGTCTTGGCAGTAAGACTTTAAATCACTACTACATCTGTCAACAGTGACAGTGTGCTCATTAATATTATTGAATATTAATTAACTTTGGGCACTTGAAAGAAATCATTAAAAAACTCTTAATGAGTGTAAGGACAGGGTCCTGGAAGTCTGCAGTGCAGAAGGCTGTAAGCAGGTGACTTCTGAAACTTTGGATTCCTGGGAGCTAGTTACTCCTGTTTCCTGTCCATACTTTTGAACTCTCTGTTTAAAGATGTTGGTAAAGTTTGTTACTCTATGTAGACAGTCAACAGAGTACTTTCAGTTATTTAAGTAGTGCATGAGATGATTTGGAATAGAGTTTAGATAATGGACATAGCTCTTGTTGGACATTTGCAGAACAAATTCCCTCCCCATCTCTGCATACTTTCCCAGCATTTCAGACATTAAATATGCAGCATAACAACATCTAGATATTTTATTTGCACACACTGGACCACAAAAACATAAGAATACTGTGAAGGCACATATCCAGACAGGCCCTGATATTGGACCACTCTGTGGATCCTTTCTCTGTTCTCTATCACTATGCACTGTAATCTAGTTCAGATTTAGGTTGGAAGGGAGCCTGTGATACAGCTTCTAAAAGAGAGATCTAGAAGCGAAGAAAGGTTTGTCCTTACAAAGTTACACATTCTGCCGGAAAATGCTGAACTAATTGAAACCACCTAATGCCTTACTCCTTATGGGGCAGCAGTCATCATGTAAAAAATACAGATTTCATTAAGTATTGCAGTATCCCAAATGTGTTATTCAGTGTCCTGGGTGTGGATGGAAGAAACTATGGGATTGACAATGTTGATTTTATTGACTATGGATTTGGGAAAGTTTCAAATTTCAGGGCTTGATCTTGCAGCCAGTTGCTAATTAACCATTGTCACTAATGCATTGTACACGTAAGGAAAGCAAGACCTGGCCATAGGTGTGCAAAGCTTCAGTGTTGAATACAGTAGGAGGAAGATATTTATAAGCAATATATGTGTAGAATTAATGACACAAGAATACTGGTGTAACACAACAGAACCTGCAATCAATATTCTACATTACAGCTAAAACCGTAGTTTTTGTCTTAATGCTGAACAAGGATCTAAGCACCCATGGCAGTACTAATTAAAAGAATAGAGCCAACATGGTGGGAAGCATCACTGAGAAAAGTAGTTCAAGGACTTCCCCCTTCCCACTTTTTGTTTCCCAATTTTTGTCGGAGCTCCTTCTCAATAGATGTTGCAAGTTCTTCTCTGAAGAGAGAGTAATGAAAAAAATACCCAAGAGATCTTCTTAAAAAGGAAGTCAACCACATTATTATTATTATTGTTATTGTTATTGTTGTTATTATTGTTATTATTGTTATTAATCTACATACAGCATCTTTTCACAATAAGGACTTGGGATGATGGAAAGTACAATGGGCAGAGCCATGGCATATTCTTATCCTTTTACAAAAGGCTCTATAAGCAGTTATGAAATCTACTCTATGCAGTGATAGTAGCTTCCACAAATTGAATAGTCTTTGTTAGGCCTGCCTCTCAAACACACTGTTCACATTACCACCAGGCTTGTCCTTGAATACTTGTGCTGTTGTCCAATTTCTTTTACTTGGGTAGGAGTTCTCTCTGCAGCATATCTCTGTTACTGAGCATGCTTTCAGGAGCTTTGTCCTATGGATAGGTTTAATTCTTCTCACACAACTGTCTCTCCATTTCAAATGCCACATCATACAAACCCATCTTTTGCTGTCAACTCGTATTTTGAAGGATCCTTTATTTCCCATCTCCTCTTTTCTTTATCATATTCAGGAGAATCTCTTATGAACAGAAGAAAGTCTCCAGGACTAATTTTAGTTTTGTGCCATAGTCTGACTTATGTGTTGCTGTGCAACCGATTATTATTTATCATCTGTCGTTGTAAACCAGTAAATATTAACCAGTGTTCCTGATCCTACACGCTTTTTCAAAGAACTCAGTTTTTCCTGTAGGCAAGCTCTTTGAACTTCACAAGTGAATGACTTGCTAGGGTCTTTTGTACGAAGAAATTAACATTAAAAAATAGCAGAAGAAATAAAAAAAATATATAAAAAAATCAAACTTGGTTTGTTAACGTGTGTTACAGTCAAAAATTGAATACTTCAGCAATTGCAGTGCAGCATCGAACAATATATATTTGTGACCATCTTCACTGCATTTTGCTGAAATGTTTCCACTGAGCTTTTAATAACAGATTGTATTTCTTAACATCTGGATCAGATTTAACAATAATTACACATATTGAAAAGAGCTTGGGGTTTCACATCTTGACGGGGTGGAAAGGTGACTTTCAGTAGAGAAATGAGCTTTGAGGCATTCAAAGGGAATCCCATTCATGACAATTTATCTCCTCCTTTACCTTAGTGAAATGGGTCTCAAAAATAAACCTGCCCAGTATTTTTGTCCAAGAATTTCAAAATCAACTGGAGCAAGACTTGGTTACCAAAATTTAGACATGTAGCACCATTTTAGACCCACTAAGATATTCTAACACCTTTATGGAGCTGTCAGACATGTCATTGATAAGATCTGTTCCATTTTGAGGTGTTGGCTGGATACCAGGTGGAATACCCTAAGCGTTAGACACCTACATCTAGATAGTTGAATCCCAGCAGATGCATATGTTGAGGCACCTGTGTTGAGCTCTTACACCTCATAAACTGAAGAGGGAGTTAAGATATGTAGCTCATCTCTGGACACCTACACTGTCTCAGGAGACACCTACAAGTAGGTGGCTGAATCTGAATTCCATGCTAAAGGTCTCCATGCATGTACACCACAATACATGCTCTGAGTTACAGTACCTGATGGTCAGAAAACACTGAATATAAAGCCTCATTCAAGTATTCCAGAGTAAGCACTGAAAATTAGTAGTCACATTTGCAGTTCTGGGGCATAACACTTAAAAGGAGTTGCACAGCCATTACAGCTTACCAGCAGCGATGGCACAGAGTATATAAGAAAGATAGGAATGAGTCCTCTGGAAAAGAAAAGGTAAAAAATGAGCCTCAAAACTAGCAAGAACAGCAGTTGTTCAAAACTGTCACCACTGAAAACAGAAATACTAAAAATACAACAGCTACAATGCAATTGCTATTGATAACCGTGATGGGTCCTGATCTCCACCTGCTAGAGGAGCTAAGCAGGTTATTGATTTATTTACCGTTAAGATGAAAATTGAATACAAAATGTTGTCATGTGCAGACAACTTTTGATTGACTTTTATCACGTGCTGAGAAAAAAAAAAAAAAAAAAAGATTCTGGATAAAATCCTCTTCTTGTGTAAATGGAGTAAATGGATTTTGTTCCTCTGCACTAAATGTAAATGCACTTAATTGCACTCAGAAGGAAGCCAACCCTTCCATCCTACACATGTAGAAAAGACACCTTAATTCAAATTCTTTATATTGCAGACACTGATGAGACTCTTCTGGGGCAGCTGACAATTATATTTTGTCCATACCTAGTCACAATGATGGTTGTGGGGATATTATTGTAAAAGCAGACATCTAGGTTAATGTTTACTGGTTAAATGTAAATTTATAAAATTGAACTACTTTCTCTAGACTTCTTTGACTTCTTTTATAACCAGTGGGGAAAATAAACATTTTGGTTGCTTTTTTTTTTTTATTATTATGATGAAGTAGACTTCTAAAATAGGTCAAACAAACTGCATCCTAGAAGTCCCCATTTCTCTTCACCAATAACATAAACTTCAGGTGGGTAGCTCAAAAGTAAATGACAGCACTGCAGATGTCCATGATTAGACGAGATTAATTCTGTCCCAAGAACAAGAAAAGATGCAGATTATACTAATACTTCTTAGCAGCAATTGCCCATGTTAAGAGGTACAGTCAACTGCAGATGAAGAAACAAGCTTAATGTACCTTTGATTCAAGCCCATAATAGTCTTGCTATTGCAATATTCTGTCTAGTGGGAAGTAATATAGCAGTAATGATACACTGATATTTAATATGACAATTTATGACAAGAATTGAATACCAGTTCTGTAATGCCCCTATTAACATAACTTTCAGCATCACAGTTCATCATAAATGTCTACATTAAATATTAGGGGAATGGCATCTGTCTTGTGTTGTAAAGAACTGCAGTAGGGATGTTTAGGTTGGTAGGGATAAAGATGTATGGATATGGGAACCCCAGAAGGAGCAAATGGCAAGAGAAGGGCTAAAAGAGTGACACATGCTGATGTCACTTAGATCAGGAGGTCATCAAGATGCCAGAACATCTGTATGTTTTTTTCTTAGGATACTCGGCCTTGGAAACATATGATAGTGAATAAAACCTGATGACAGGTTGGACAGGACACATAGACCAATCCCTGTCAATTTGTACAGGACCAAATAGGCTGTATCCAAAATCAGCAACCTAAGAAGAACCCAGAAGATGTGAATAGGAAGTGGCCTGTTTTTCTTGTCCTCTGTGTCACCACAGAGAATCGTGGTTTGCCTGTCTGCATACTGGCATCTTGGTGCTCCAATGGTAGACAGATTACTTGGACACACACATCTTAGTGCATGTACGTGTTTATGGAAATGTATGAAGGAATGAATGAGATCAGTTTTGTTTTAAAATATAATCCCCTTTCCCCTATGAAGATCTGCTATGCTATTGCTACAGTACTGTTTCCTACAATATTCTTCTCTTCCAAGAAAGACCTCCTCCTCAGTTTAGACCTACTGTTTCTTTCAAGTAACTGAATATCCAAAGGCAGGAGTTACCTCATACTACATTCATGACTTCACGAGCATTACACGAGATTTTTGGAGGCATAGGGAAATAAAGAGTCCAGTCCTACTTAACTTTTAAAGTCAGACTAGCAGCATGATTAAACTCACAATTACATTTTTTAACCTGGGTGACACTTAAGAGAACAGAGAAAAATGGACAATGACAAACCCTATCCTTCTAGGCACTGAATTATGTGAGACAGGGATGTTTAAAACCGGTTGTATTCCACAGCTTTGTGAATGAACAGGTTGAAATCTGGCACTTATTATAAGAAAGAAAAATGAATAGTTGGGGTATATTATTCATTCAAAAGAAAAAGAGCCAAGCCCTTTGCTGGCATAAATTGCCACAGCTCTATTGATTTCAAACAAGAACTGATTTGCATCGGATGAACATCCAAGCCATGTTTTATAACATGCCTAATTTTGATTAATTGTTATTACAGTCCTAAATAGGATTTTTCATTGCTCAATTATTTTAGCACCATACATAAAAAGAAAACAAAAGGCCCTGCTGCTGAATATACCATACTCTCTAGCCATAAGACAATTAATAATTCTTTTCTAATAATTTTAAAGAGCATTAGACTTGATGTTCTGAGTTGACTCATCTATGAAACATAAGCAACTATACATACCAGACCTTTTCAGGTTAACTTAGCAATGCTGTCTGTCTTCAATCTTCTGAGGTTCCTTTCACCAGTGTGTTGGATTGTCAGAAATGTTTCCTTAACAGAAAATGCCAAATGAATACATTAAATGTCTGGATGGAACTGGGTATGGTTTCCTATACAACCCATGATGAGGCAGCTGTACAAGCCATCTGAAACACTCTTAAAAACATTGTACAGAACTACAGAAGTATTATTCATGCAGCATTCTGGGCTTTCATTGTTCAATTACTCCTGCTTTTATTTATATATAATTCTAACTTAAAAGGAAAATAATAATAATAATAATATACTGAGCATTGTGCTCCCATATGATACATGATAGCTTTTTTCTTGACCTATTTTATTGACTTTATGGACCATTTCTGTTCCATCTGAACTATTGTAGTAACATACTGGGTGTTGGGAAGGGAAGGGAAGGGAAGGGAAGGGAAGGGAAGGGAAGGGAAGGGAAGGGAAGGGAAGGGAAGGGAAGGGAAGGGAAGGGAAGGGAAGGGAAGGGAAGGGAAGGGAAGGGAAGGGAAGGGAAGGGAAGGGAAGGGAAGGGAAGGGAAGGGAAGGGAAGGGAAGGGAAGGGAAGGGAAGGGAAGGGAAGGGAAGGGAAGGGAAGGGAAGGGAAGGGAAGGGAAGGGAAGGGAAGGGAATTAGGGAGTGTGAAAGGAGAAAGAGAACAGGAAGGCAGGAAGGCAGGAAGGCAGGAAGGGAGGGAAATGGACAGCTACTCTGTGGCTAGAGGAATCAACACATCAGATTGCATTGAGGAAAGGAGCTGAGTGATCTGTAGATCAAAGCACAAGTCAAGAGGTAGTTTCTTCAGTCAGTTCTCCTCTATGGCATGGAGTTCTCCTCTAGGCGTGTTTACATCTAAAGTTCTTTTTTTCTGATAAGTCTCTGGCTTATTTCTGTTATTTTAACAGTTTTTTCTCAGTAGCTTCATTCTGAATACTTCAACATGCTTCACCTCATTTTACCTGGAATAATATACCTGACCCCACTACCTCAATTTAAAGCACATTTAGAATTATCTCACAAGTCATTTCTATTTTTTCTAGTGTTATGATCTTTTCAGACTTCATATGCCAATCAGCCTTAGGCTAAAATTGTACTTCGATGGAAGATCTTCTGAAAAAAAAAATCTATACAAAAAAGCTAGTAGTTTTGGTAGTTCAGAACATAGGCGTATTCTCCATGAGTAGGCAATCTCAATAATACAGAAAGATGCTATAGAATTTGCTATAGGATTAAAAAATGCCATATAATTTTAAAGCTAGATGGTAAGAAGATTATTTGCCGGGGAGTCTTCGCTCTATTACACTTCATGTCCCTGTCTCTTTCACACTGATAAACCCTGATTGATTCAAAATGGTCATATCAGAGGTTATTTGCCTCAGCAAACTACCTATAAAACGTGATATGGTTCCAACATCAGGCTCTATTTTCAACCATAAACATGTACAGATGTTTGTAAATTTGGTCTTGCCATCTTGAACACACAGACTTCAAAATTCCATAGTGTACACTACAGGAGCAGCTAGTTGAACCATGCCAAATGAAAATCTATTCAACTTTCTTTCATGAAGTTGTACAAACCTAACATAATAATGATTACTGAAGGAGGCTCAGTACATGCTGACTTACCCCTGTGGGCTATTAATAGTTTCCCATACATCATCATGTAGATCTATAGCCTTTCTCTTTATCATCGAATAAATTGGGTTGGAAGAGACCTCAGGAGGTCTCTAGTCCAACCTTCTGCCCAAAGCTGGATCAGTTCAGAGGTCGCACCAAGCTGTGCAGGGCTTTATGTTTGCAGGAAACCTGCAAACACAGAGGCTGCATAACAACTCTGGGCAACATGTGAACTCATTTCCACTTATGCCCACTGCCTCACATCCTCTCACCTTAACTATGGCTTTTATGTTGGCTGGCATGCTGTCAAAGCTATGTCTTAATCCTTAAACTAGATTTATATTGCCTATTTGGTGTACCTTAATGTCTGTAAAAAGTCCTGGTGATGCTAACAAGATTACACCCAAGTGCAAAAGCATCTGTACCAGTCCTGTTGCAGGACTGCAGATTTCCAGAGCCTTCTCTTAAAAAAAATATTTTTTTAAAAAAAAGGAGAACAAACCTACCAAGTTAAAAAGAAATCAAAAACAAACAAACAAACAAAAAGCAATTAGACTATTTCAACTTTTTAAAACAAACATTTTCTGTAGGTTTCACTGAAATGAAAAACAAAACAAAACAAAACCAACAGTAGCTTTATAATTTAACAAAGTTGGGTATGTAAAAGAAACTGGAACAGCAGGCATCCAAGCTGAATCTTGAGGGGCTTTATATGATGGAGTAATTATCCACCTAAACTTATATGAAATGTTATATTACCTCAGCAAAATGCCATATCAGTTTGCTAGCTTAGCCCACATTTTTAAAGACAGAGATAGGCAAATAAATGAAAGCAAGATTGGAGACTGTGACATAAAAATAGAGAAAACAGGAGTCTAATATATACTGTCAGATAAAAGGAGCCTGAAGGGAGATGATAAAAACAGTTTAAATACCCTGAAGGAAGCAATATCAAGGAATGAAGAGAATTATTCACACTGTGTAGGAGAGCTAAGCTAACTTCTGTTTACCAGGGCCTGAAAGTTTAAAGCAAGAAAATATTTGGACAAGACAATATGAACGTTTTAGGAAAACAATTATGCATGACTGGGACTCCAGCAGGGAGAATGTCACATTTCTCAAGACCTTTTCTCACCTGCTGGTCCCTTGAGTATAGCCAGAGGGGCCCTGGCCTTTCAGGTGTCCCCTCTCTCAGAGGCAGGGTCCACCTGCTACCATCCCTTGCCACCCACCTCAATCACCTTGGCTGGCTGAAGCTCAGTTATACACAGTGTTGTTCTCTCACTGGCAATGGAAGCATTAACCAGAGCTCACCCTGGTCTGACCTATGATAGAACCACTCAGGAGAGCCCACCTGTTTCAGAGACGACTGTTTTAAAAGCATGAACACTGTCGTGCATCTCCATGTGAAGGCTCTGGCCCATAATCTTCCTGCAGACCCCCACAAGTGGATCAGAAGACCAAAAGGCCTGGCACTGAGGGCATAATGCCCACATCACCAGCATTTCAGGAGGCCTCCTTCAGGCTGTTTCTAGTCTAGCCCCATCTCGCGCATGCTCACTACCAACTAAAACGTGTTAGGTGTGCTACCAGTGTACCTCTTCCAGTCTGGTTTCATCTGAGATTGTTCTGATTTGGGTGCTCTGACACTATTCTGTGATGCAAACCAAAGCATGGGGATGGTTGGGAGATTAATTTCAAAAGTGCACTCTCAATCCAAATTAAAATGCTAATGGAGATGCATCCAACTGTCAGAACTGCCATTCTATTCCAGACAATTGTCTCTTTACTGGCCTCTAGCTAGGTCAGAAAAATCTGGCTTCCTTCCCAGCATGAAGATGCTTTGTTTCTGCATTTTTACATTTGTATTACTCACCCTTGCACTTCCCATTTCTGAAGGGAGAACCACTTAGATCCATGATTTGCAAACTTTCTTACCTTGTAGAACCTCCCTTTCTGTTTTTCATTGGAAGTGGTCGTCCCTGTGTATCACATTAAAACTATACACTCGCCTCTCTCCAAGCCTCTACAAAGACATACAAAGATCCTCAGAGACGAAGGCTTCATTCTTGCTCATTCCTTTAGTTAAACCACAGGAAAAGAATGGAGTCAATAATCAGCCTATGACAGCAACCCAGTACATTCTGACTTCAGGAGAGGTAACCATGCCTCTTCCAATGCTCTATTATTCCATTCCACTGCATCTCTCCCATACGGTTCAAGATTAAATCAGAGTAATCATACAAGGGAAGGAAAATTCCATGCATGTTACAATTAGATGAGAAAAAAAAAAAAAAAACGTCCTTTTCAAAGCTCATTGTCTCAGCTCAGAAGACAACTTTGATTATAAAGACATTTTCTTAGTTATGCTGACTCCATCTCGGCCAGAATCTGTTGCAATAATATGGAAGATGACAGCAGAACCAAACAACAAAAGAAAATCAAGGCAGGCATTGTCTTTATTATTCCTTTACACTGCAATATCTTCTGCAGGATAAATCAAGTGGATTTTACAAGCAGTGTGTCACAGCATAGATTCATTTTTCATAGCTTTCATAGATATTTTTTCTGCATTAAGCAAATAACTGCCAAATAAAGGCTAAACTGTGCTTTTGGAGTCGAGCCATCCCTTGAGCAGTTTTGCATGAATCACATTGTGTTTATTGGTAGCCTCGGACAAACAAGCAGTAGCCCTGACAAACAACAACAGACATAATAAAATAGTTATGCCTCGTTGCTTCTGGAAAAGAGGACATAGGTAACATAACCATATCCCTGCTCAATCTGCTGTTACACAGATGTTTCTGTCACCTCTAGACAGGATAGGCATCCTTTCCCAAATTATTTCCTAAGGAAGGAGCACCTGACCAACAGCAAGTAAATTAGGTATGATAGAGGTTACCTGGATCTATTTTCTTACCTTGACAAAGAATTCCTATCAGATTCAGACAAGTGGTGTGTGGGTTTTTGTTTGTTTGTTTGTTTGTTTTGTTTGTTTGTTGTTTTAATTATTATTATTATTTTCAATCTCTGTTCCCATGCATCATGCATGGAAATCTTACTTACTACCGAAAGTATTAGGAAAACGTACATTGTATATTCCAAGAGACCATGGCAAGAAGAGTCAGTTCAAGATCTTTCCCATGTGGGAACAATCTAATTGTTTTGAAAGATGCTATACACAATAACACTGTTATAATAAAAAATACTGATTCATTATTGTGATTATCTTCCCAGGAATACATGGAAAAAATTATACCCAAATAATATTTCATAATATTTTTCTTTAGAGCCTGAGAAATTGCTGGGATGTTAAAATACAAGTGTCAGCATTCCTTTCCCAAATCAAGTCAGAATACACTGAATTTAGTGCAGCAGCACCACCTGTCGGCAAATTTCTTAAAAAGTTATCTAAAAGCCAATAGCAAATTATCACAGCAGACCATGAAATAAAACGCTATGATGCAACCTACCAAGCGTGTCCTCAAGTGTATCCGTCTTACTGCCAAGACTCACATGTGCAACCAGGACCCATATCAAGGGGCGGTCATATGGACAGTGCCACAGAACTATTCTTCCACACCAACCATTCATTTATAGTAAACCACATTTTCTTGAACCCAAATTTCATATTTTTTTAAGCACAGTAATTTTCCAGCAACAAAAATTGCCTAACTTGCACAGAAGCTCTGGATTAAAATAAGAGTGGTTCTTCAAAGTGAGTCTAGAGAGAAAAGAGTGTTCCTGGAAGAGTCAAAGCCATCATAAGTGGCAAACAGTTTATCAAGCTGTCAGCAGTGTCAGTTCTGGCTGTGAAATACGAAAGAGCAGCAAATGTAAGGTTAACGAGTGATTATTACTTCAGGAAGGGTGGCATTCACATAACTGTGAAAGCAGGGAAATCTCACAGCTCCTACTGATGAGATCGTTTTTCCAATGTGGAATAGTAATTGAAATTACTAGGAGATTGTAAGGAAAATACACACCTCATCACCTTAATCTCAGAAACAGGCTGTAGTGTGTAGATAAATATTTTGATCACTGCAATAGTTTTATATAGGGATGTTTAGCAGTGATTGTGGCACACCGTAATAAAGGCAAATGACACGGAAAGGAAACTGCCATCAACTGCAGAGATCTGAGCAACAATCTGGGAAAAAAACAGACAACCCCCAAATTAAGAAAATATATTGTCAATCTAATCCCACATAATGTCATCATCTTTTACATTGAATGTGTCAGCTATTCTAGACCAGGAATCCAGGTCATGTAGGCACTGCTGTGCTCAGACTACCTAGTATGCAGTTCATATGTGCACAGGTGCCACTATAAATCCTTCAGGGCACTGTTCTCATTTAGAGCTCAACCTATGGTGCCAAAATAATCCTAAAGCAGTCGTGGCCATCATATCACTTTTTTTTTTTTTTTTTACAGCTGGGCATTCACCCAGAAGAGCTGCTCCACAGTCTCTGTGGTCTAAGGACAGTGTGAGATGCACTTAGGCCTACCAGGGTCTGTCCTCCAACCACAAGAATCTGAAGACAAGGACCTCTGGCTTCTCTTACACACAAAAAAAAATATTGATCATAGTGTCATAGAATAATTCAGGTCAAGCCCAACCATCAACCTGACCTAAAGAATCCCAGCACTAAGCCATGCCCCTTAGAGCCATGGCCACACACCTATTAAATATCTCCAAGGACATGGATTCCAGCACAGAATCACAGAATTTCTAGGTTGGAAGAGACCTCAAGATCATCAAGTCCAACCTCTGACCTAACACTAACAAGTCCTCCACTAAACCATATCCCTAAGCTCTACATCTAAACGTCTTTTAAAGACTTCCAGGGATGGTGACTCCACCACTTCCCTGGGCAGCCTGTTCCAATGCCTAACAACCCTTTCGGTAAAGAAGTTCTTCGTAAAGCACCTCCCTGGGCAGCCTATGTCAATGCTTGATCACCCTCTCTTGTGAAGGAATTCTCCCTAACAGCCAGTCTAAACCTCTCCTGGTACAACTTGAGACCTTTTAGTCACATCCTATCACTTGGCACCTGAGGAAAGTGACCGACACCCTCCTCGCTGCAGCCTCCTTTCAGGTAGCTGTAGAGAGTGATGAGGTCTCCCCTGAGCCTCCTCTTCTCCAGACTAAACAGCCCCAGTTTCCTCAGCCACTCCTCATAACTTGTTTCCAGTCCCTTCACCAGCTTCGCTGAATTTCCCTGCATGTGCTTGATCAACTCCACATCCTTCTTGTGGTGAGGGGCCCAAAACTGAACACAGGTTTTGAGATGCCGCCTCACCAGTGCTGTGTACAAGGGGACAATCACCTCCCTGGTCCTGCTGGCCACACAATTTCTGATGCAGGCCAGAATACTATTGGCCTTCTTGGCCACCTGGGCACACCACTTGCTCCTGTTCAGCCAGCTGTTGACCAGCACCCACAGGTCCTTTTCTGCCAGGCAGCTTTCCAGCCTCTCTTCCCACAGCCCATACCACTGCACAGGGTTGTGGTGCCCCAGGTGCAGCACCCAGCACTAACCCTTGTTGGTTGTCACACAGCTGGACTCATCCCATCGGTCCATCTATCCAGATCCCTCCACAGAGACTTCCTATCCTCAAGTAGATCAACACTCCCACCCAACTTGGTGTTGTCCACAAGCGATACTTTTCATACTTTCTTCTAGACTTTTAGTAATCGACTGCCTGCTCATACACTTTATGCAATAACTCATTACTTTTATTATGGATTTAGGCATAAGCAGCTAATCACAGGACTATTCGCATCATGCTTTGGAGAACTGTGAGTCCAGCCAGACAGCCTGAATTACAAGTACCCTGGTTTTGCCAGTCCTCCTTCTAATTACTCATGCTTGACAATACGATCAGTGTCAGCAGTTTCAGAGCTCAGTTTCTCATACTTGTTACATATGATCAATTGCACAGCTTTCCTCCTCCTTTTTAAAATTTCTCACTGACTGACACATCCATTTATTTACAGTTAAATAGACGCAGGCTACAGATTTCCCTTCCATCAGTGCTACAGCATAAAGGGAAATAGGAGCAGTGTGGAGGACAAGTAGCAGTTGGGCCTCCCCAAGCCTCGCTTGGTCTCTCACTGTCAACAAAGGAGCAGAATTTCAAAGGGTTTGGCATAGGCTTTGTCTTCCTGAGCAAGTATCAAAACCAGATTGGAGAAATCAGAACAAAAGTGCCACTCCCTCCACAGACTATAAGGATAGTTTAATGGCTGGTTTACACTAGATGCCTAACCTTTTCATAGCTAAAGTTAGGCACAGTGAATTTTACCTTTTATGTTTTTTTTCTACTACTGTCTTTTCCACATTTTACTACAGTAGGATTTTCACTTCATTTCTACACTCTTTCCCACTCTACAGAAGGTTGGTACATTCTAGCCTCTTTGCAAGAACAGCAGTGCTCCCTGCACTCCAGATGGAAGCATTAGCTGCAAATAACTGCACTGACATTTTCTTCTCTGCCCCCTTACTCTCTTGCTCCAACCACATTAATAAGTCAGTAAGAGCAGGAAATAGAGACCAAGATGTTTCAGATGACTAATAGAGTTCAGATACCCCAATTAATTTGGTGTGCAACACAAGGCATCTTAAAAGAACCTCAGTTTTCCAGCAAATAGTCATTCAGCACTGTATGAAGATAAAATAACATTCAGTAATCTCAAAGGAGATGCCAAGTATCAATTTAAAGCAAATGGGAACATCCTTGGGTTTCATTAGAACGTTGCAAAGGCTTGGAGAAAAAGGAATTATATATTATTTCTAAAACCCTTGCTTGCACCTATCTAGCAATTCTGCTTTTGTACCATGTGCATTTCAAAGAAAGTGCACTGCCGTATTATGCTGAAGATATTTGCAAAGCATTTTTGAATAAGGTGGTCTCTTTTATTCTGTATTTTAAAGAAACAGAAGGATAATGTATTGCATGTATCAGTATGGAGAAAAAAAAAAAAAAAAAAAAAAAAAAAAAGAGTGCTCTACTTAACAGCGTTTTTTTTCCTTTACATCATCCTTTACCAATTCTCTTTGATTTTATATCATAGTTTTGCTTCCCCAAAATTAACATTTTTTCTCCAACTTTTGAAGTGAAACAGTTACAGAGAACAGGAAAGTGTTATGACAATGATCTTGAAACAAGATTATACTATTTTTTATTATTATTCAAATGTTTGTGTTTTCATTTGTTTCGGGTTATGCCTATACCAGCTTCTGCCTCAACAGAAAAATACAGGGCTGTTGGAAAAAACTACCCTGAGGTTTTTCATATGCCCAGGTGTTCCCATGTATTCTACACTCAATTTTACCTCTGACAACTTCGGAACACCTAAGTTTTTGCCTAAAGCACTCCTTACCTGTGAATATGCTTTCTTTGCATGTGCAAAACAGATGCCTGAACTTCATGATTATCTACGTATCTTTGCATGCTTGCCACACTCTATACACATACAGGTTCTTTTTAACAATGCTTTGTAGACCTGTATCAATATCTCTATCTATACCTACCCATTATTTTTATCTCCTGCAATCATTTGCTGCATTCTAAATCAGCTCATCCACTTTCTTCATCTCTATAATTGCTGAGGCTCCAATACCACTTCTACACATACTGCCCTACACATACTGCCACAATTTTGTATTTATAACATGAAGAACAGAAAATGGGGAGAGCAGCACGTTGAAATACCACTCTGTTGTTGTAATCTTTGGTGAGTGTTTTTCTCTGTCAGAAACTTCAGCAGGAGGAGACTATGAAAGCTGCAGGCACTGTAAAAAGCTGCCAATTCTAAAAAGGCCGCTAGCTGCAAAATGTTAACAGCAGTAGGGCTTGCTCTGGGGCTCTTTCTTTTTCTTTGCTTTCTTCTGTAAGTTCTGGCAGCTCTGGACTGCCTCCCTTATTAGCCAGGCAGTGAGACTGATGCTCTCATAAGCTGATATTTCAGTTTACTGATAAATAGCCAGAACACAAACACTATTTTTCTAGCTTATTTCATCACTTTGAGTCTTCCTAATGTGACATTAAAACTCCACTTACTCCATTTCCAAACTGCCCACTAAGTTAAAAAAAACACACAGAGTTACCATAGAAACCATTTCTAAGATACAGAACAATTTCTTAAAGTCTGCACAGGAGTACTGAGCATCATAAGAGCGATACAATGCTTCAGAAGGAAGTGAAGGACAGGCTGTGCTCCTGAGACTGAATTTCTTGCTTGTTTCTCTCGGCGATGAAGAGTGTCTCTGCTGAAATATGAACGGCTATTTATTTGCACAGTGAACTGACCTAGCAGGGGGTTATATCAGTATCACAAGCCCATCACAAAATAATAAAACTAATAAAAGTTATCCCTCCACATCTTCAAAGTGTAACACTTGTTAAGCATGCTAACAGTATGAACGTAGTGCTGCATCAGCCCAAGCCAATGGAGAATGCTCTCCACATTTGTGCTCGCGTCTGTGGAAGAGTGACAGGATTCCTCTGGATGGAAATAACGTGCTATCTGGTCTTCTCATGGTACTGACATCTTCCAGTCTTGCAATACTATGAGCAAAACATATCCCTTGTCATTTCAGCCTATAAATGACTCCCTTTGGCATTAAAAAGTCTGTAAAAACCATAATTACAATTGCAAAAAAACACAGACAAAAACCAAGTAACAGATCCCACATGCATTCCTAACGCGTGACATCTCAGGCGTAAGTGCAGACACTTTTCTATTCAACGACGCTGCCAAATGAAAAAAATGTCAATGCTATTTGTTCCTGCCACTAGAAAAAATATGTTTTCTGAACTGCATTTCAAAATCACTTTGTATTGAGAATGCCTGCTGGAACACAATTCTGAGCTGTTACAGAATTCTGCTACCACCTTCTGGCTAACAGAAATACTTATCACTTATTTAACCAGTACACACTGAGTTCATAATGTGTTTACTGTTTCTTCAGTCTGCATTCTTCACAACAGTGCCCCATTTTCTCTAACACTGAAATAGGAAATACACCAAAAAATGTTACACCTTTAGCCAGCCTTCCTGGGAAGAAGAAGAAAACATTTCAAGGAAGCCTAAATATTTGAAAATGTTTTAGGTACTTGAAAACTATTTTAATAGAGAAGATTTGATTAAATATAGAAAAATTGATCATAATTTAAACATCTTGACATAAAATTGCTATTTTCCATGTCTTGTCCCTCTCAAAAAAAATATTGTGGTTCAACCTGGTTTATTTCATTAAGTTAGCAATGAACAGAGACCCAGGGTTTGCATTGCTACAACAATAATTCATAAACTGTGGTCCTGTAAAGTCTTTTGTACACTTCTCCCATTGCAAATGTGATTTAGACCCACTAATTTCACAGTATCACGAAGATGATAGGTATGTTGGCTTTTATTTTAATGTAATTGCTTGCAGAACTTGAAAGAAAAAAAAAAAAAAAGCATAAAATCCAGGTCACAGGCTTGTTTAGGTGTGCTATGACCTTTGTTACAACAATTTGTTTTTAGAACTTCTGGAGCTACAGAAGTGCTACAAAATCAGCACTTTGTTCTTTTCCTCTTTTTAAGTACTTTATTCAAAGCTGGTTTACTGACAAAGTGGAAGTGAAAACATGACCAAAGAGCCCAGGAGTAAAGGTCATTATTTTCCATAATTTCAACCAGATCTCTTCATCTAATATAATTCCTTACTGTTGATGAAACTGGTGGACTGAACTCCTCACCACCCACAAAAACGTTAGTTGTGTATGTATTAGCTTCCTCTAGTATAAAAGAAGGAAAAAGGACAAATCCTTCCTGCAGGAAGGATGAAAAAGATCATTATAACATATACACCACTACAAGTTTTTACAAAGAACTTCTCTACAGAATGCTGTACAGATTGCATCAAAGAGGTCTCATTCTGTAGCTAGGTCAAAAGCAAAGGAAAAAAACATAAATGAGGAAACGAGGAGGCATCACTGTATTCTTTGGACTTAAACCATACTCTAATAAACTCAGTAAAGAAAATTCCAGTCTCCTGAAAGACCTCTGAAAACTGATTAAAAAATTATAATGTTTTTTAGATTTCAAAGACCCCTAGAGAATCCAGCTATAAGTGATTATGCCTCTCTCAAAATGAAATGCAGGCACCTAGGTTACTTAGATGACACCTTTGAAAATTCTACCTTAAATGAATTCTTAAAATCAAACTGTATGCCAGCAAAGCCAGATATCAAAGGCAGGTGGCAAGCCTTAATGAAGTATCTACTCAAATTCAGGCCATGTTTTAGCAGCAAGCATTCAGGTGGATTATTAGAAGTGGGTGCTCTTTAATCTCTCTTACCTCCTGGGAAAAACTGGCATTTAAAAAACATTAGCAACAGCAATCACAGAAGGGGGAGAAGTGTTCTCTCTGAAAAAGCCAGTTGTTCTGTTTCTCCATGAGATGTGACATTTTCAAATGTTCTGCCTGTCATATCTGAGTACATTCAGTTGAACTGGACAGCGTCAGGCTTTTGACTCTTAACTTTTCAGGGATTTACATCTGTATTTGAAAACTCTGCTAAATTTCCTGAAGAAAGGATTTTTTAATTGTTCACAGTCTAATATATTTCTGGAAATGAAACAGAGCTCCCTGCCCTGACTCTCAATGAGTCCCCAGAGTCCAAGGAAGTTGAGGATGCCCAAAATACATTTTGCCACTGACAACAAGCCCAAACATTCGGGTTTCACCCACCTAGCAGCCCTGACATGGAGCAAGAGCCTTGACAATCATTCCCACTCTTCTGTCAGGTTTATTCAAAGCTTGTTTACTCTGGGGCTTTGGGAAATCCTCGGATTAGCAATTCTGCACGAACAGTGTCTTGGCTTGTAGACAGAGGACCCCAGGCTCTTCAACAAACTGGCCAAAAAATCAGAAGTTTCTGCATTTTAAGACATAAAATGAAACACTCTGTTTCTTTACAGATGCACTTTTACAGTCAAACTCTGTTTCAAATGCTTGAAAACTTTTGTATGGTTCCATTAAGCATGGGTGTGATGGGATGACATAAATGTTAAGAATAACACAGTGCATGATACTATATAGTAGGTCGTGGAAAGGATGAGAAAGCCTCACATGACAGCGGTCATCTCCGAGGGTAATAAGAAAGTATTTTTCATCACAGGATGGGCATATATGACACAGAGGACAGGACGGGCGCAGATAACACATATCACAGGATGGGCAGCAGCTCTTCACTCTAAGAGGCAATGCACATTCCCCATTGTACTAGTTCAATGTGTCTAACTTTCATTTCACAAGAACATAGAAAAAGAAGATATTGTCACAATGGATGTGTTGCTGAGACACTTCAGTCTCCCAAATTAAAAAGGGTTTTCTCTGAGAAAAGACTGAACTCCTTCCCCACAAGACAGACTCATTTCATTGCCTGATCATCTAGTTTGACCCCCAGAATAACAAGACAGGAATTTCCTGGAGCAAATCCTGCTTCGGAAATATAATCTATGCTTGAAAGACATTCTATCTTATGCACACAGACACTGTATACATAAAATCAATATACGCCGCACAAAGCCAAGCATCATTCTAAAACTTCAAGTAATGGAAAAATAATAATCCTTGGAAACCCATTCCAAAGATTAATCAGCACTATTCTTAGGAACATGTATCTCATTTCTGGATTGTAGTTGTGTAGCTTCTTTCCAGACACTGATTTTTCATAGTTCTTTCTGTTAGTCTTAGCAACTCTGTTTCAAAAACCACAATTTTCCATGGAATTATACAGACAATGATCAAATCTGACCCTTCTCTAGAATTCCCCCACTATGAGAACAATTCTCACATTTTATCATCTATGATCAGCAAAAGAAGTTTGTGGTCTTACTGTCAGTGTGGACTGGCACTGACAGATTAAAGCCCATCCACTTTAGAAGCCTATCCAAATGAATACATACAACTCCAGCGTGGCAGTACTTTCTCATGTGTCTATCTGTTCACTGCAGAACACTGCTTCCAACTTTTTTAGTGTAGAATTTCTGAGGCGAGAAACATAAATCATGTGTATAAGTGAAAAAAAAAAAAAGTTATATGAACACTTAAATCTTTCACTGCTTCTCTGGTAAGGCATTTCAGAAAAACAAAAGATTCAGTTCTTAAAGACATCATAAAAGTTCATCTGATACTCTGGAAGACTTTGCAAATGAAAAAAAGGATAAAACTCATCAAAAATCATATATGCACTTTTAATGTTTTAGAACCCAAAATCAGGAACCAGCCATTGGATTTTTCAGATTTTTTAACAGATTTCCAAAAAACAGAGATTTACACACAAGAAGTATTCTATATTCATAAACAAAACTTAAAAGCCTATTGTTATCTACACAAGATAACTATCCAAATATTATTTGAATAATTTACTCCACAAATGTTCACAAGTGGGTTGAAAAATTTCTTATGCTTTCTTCTAAGCACAGAAACTGCCTTTTTGAAGTTCTACTCAATTCTGTTGGATGATATTGCGTGATGTGAATCCATAGTGCCTTGTACAGAAAGAATATATGCAACTTCAAAAGACCCACTCAATCACAGAACACTATTTGCTTGTATGCTGTTCTGGGAAATAAACAAACAAACAAACAAAAAACTCATTCTGTTTAACAACATGTACAGACAAGACAGATACAGCTCAGTAACCTTCAGAGAACAGATTATGCGTGTATGAAAATTAATAAGAAAATGAATTTTCAGATTAGTTTTTTGTTTGTTTTTAATGCAGCACTCTACAGAATTTTGAGCTATGAAACAAATACATTTTTAATGAATTCCCCTCTGAAAAATCTAAGGGTGGAATTCTATGTCACTGATGTAGTAATTGGGTGTGTAGTAGCACCACATGATAGATACTTCTTAGGAACGGTATGGATTTCTAACTTTATTTTTGTCCCTAGAAGTTTTATTTGTCAATGTTTGAACCAAACTCTATCAATAAGGCAGTAGTAAGAATGCTGTTTAATTGAGTATGCATAATGTTATTAAAACAAAGCATTTTTTGAATTGCTCCACAAATATAATCAGGGCAGAAATTAAAAAAAAAAAAAAAAAAAAGGGGGGGGGGGGAAGCTGTTTAGCTGTTTCTTTCTCAAACAGAACCATGGTGCTCACTACGGATAAAATGAAACCAGAGCCACAGGAAGAGCATAAAATTTATTTTACACCTGTAAATTTATGCTTATGTGGTACTGTTGTTGACAGCATATAAGGTGAATTTCATCTTTTAACAGCAGTTCTTGGCCCTAAGACAACAATGCAAACACTCCTACTTTAATTTTGTAATATGTTACCATCAATTTTCTCTTTATAAAATAAGCTATGCAACAAACAGAAACAATTTAAATGCATTATATTTGAGTAAGAGGGCAAAAAAACAACGATATTCTTACACCTCTTTCTTTTCAAATTGTTATTACCACATCTTATAAAGCTCCTGCTAAAGGGGAAAATAATATTTTTTCTGCTTTGATCAAAGCTTATCTTACGACAGTGCTCAGTAGGACCTTTATTTTTCTTTAGTAAGAGTTGAAGTACTCGATGGCTTTGGTACTCAACAGCTCTATTAAATATGAGTTTCTTGGCCCAGAATATGTCAATCATTACTTAATATATATAGATAACGGAGCAAAGAACACTTCACATGATCTTCCAGTCAGTAGTTGGTAGCTACACTGGAAGCAACCCCTGGTGATCATTTTCGCATCACTTAGCCCCCTTAAAGAAGCATTTTTAGCATAAACTTATTCTGCTCATTCTAAGTATCTATTTCAGGATGTCATATGCCTTATGAACACCTATGCACTTCTATTTTAAAAACTGCGCAGTAGATATTTACAGAAGGTTTGAAGAAACCAGTTTGTATTTGCTCACAGGAACGTAGCTTGTTGTAATTGTTAAACATGAGCCAATTGTTATGTATGCGCCTATTGTTATACACATCAAAGGAGCCTGGGCAGCAGAGGACACGTCACTCAGTCGGCTGACCGGAGCATTCCGGGGAACTTCCAGAAACTCAAACACAAAAATAATCTTTTTCTTAGCCAAGAACTTGAAACTTCATATGTAATCATACTTGTTTCTACACAAGCCCGGTGGTTTTAATGCATATGCGTAAATATTCTTTGTAAATTAAGCTCACGTGTTCCAGTCACGCAACAAGCAAACTTCCTAATTACATCTTTCCCTATCACCCAGTCCCTCTTGAGGGGACATCTCAAAAAAAAAAAAAAAAATTACAAGAACCGCCAAAGACCGGGCACCCGCCGCAGCCCGACCACTCAACCCCGCGCCGCGTAGCCGGCGCCGCCATTTTCTCCCTCCCCCTCAGCTTCTTCTTCCTCCTCCTCCTCTTCCCCCTCCTCTAGCGCCTGCGTATTCGCTGCCGCCCTCTTCCCCTCTCTCCCCGCTTCCTTCCTTCCCCCGACGAAGCTTCGTGAAGATTCCGGAAGGCTCCGGCCGGTTCTTTTCTCTGAGGCACCCGAGCCGCCACCGCTCCGCCAGGCTCCCGCTCTTCTCCCCTGCTACCCAGCGCCGCCGCCGCCATGTCCTTGCTGTGCTACAACCGGGGCTGCGGCCAGCGTTTCGACCCCGAGACCAACACGGAGGGTGAGAGATAGAGGGGGGGTCCCTCATCGTGCCCTGATGCGATTGGGAAGGGTGAGGGGGGGTCTGTAGGGGAGATCTGAGGGATCCCCGGTGCTCGGTCCCGGTGTGGAGCTGTCCCGGAGCCCTGGGCACAGCCAGCAGCAAGCAGTGACAGGGCAGCACCCAGGCTACCTCTGCATCCCCCGCCGCCTGTCTGCTGCCGCAAGCTGCACCTCCTGGCCTGCTCCTCTCATGGGGAACTGATATTTGTATGTGGTGCTTCGCCTCACTAAATTTAGGGGTGAATTCCAAGAGGGCTGGGGGCAGCTGGACAGCAAAACCTGAAGGGCAACGGGGAGCCCGCCTGGCTAGTGGCAGGTAACAAACTGCTTTCCTGTCAGAAGGAGCAGCTGATAACAAAGATTCTGCATCTCTTTGTAGGCTTAAGTTTGCTCTTGTCAGAATGCTGTTTGCAGTAACAGAAAGGAAAAGAGGCAGAAAAAAGCAGTTTTTATTACTGTGACACTGTAAAGGTAGACACTAGAGGCCTTAAGTAACAGAAGTTTTTCTTAAGAGTGCCTCTGAATATTTCTGTGGGTGTTGCATACATAGCAGTTACATTATCAACTATTATTTCATTAACTTACAGTACACATACTCATAGCAGGTAATTAAATGTGTCTTATGATCCATGCTTTGCCAAGTGCTCTGAGCTCTTGCTGAGCCTCCCCTGTGCATGCTGGGGGTCCTGTACCTGGTGAAACATCTTCATCATTCCTCAGAGGCTGCACAAGGGTGATCTGAGCTCTCAACAGGCTTGTCCTCAACTGGTTTGTAAAGTAGCTCTCTGGACTGAATTTCTAGAATGGCGTTTTTGCATTAGCTTAATTTTTAGTGACGCATAATATCAGAAGTGTGCTAACATGATCTAGCATGTGTATGTTCTGTGATTAAGAATCACTTAAACTGTCTTTAATTTTCTGATCTAAGTCTTTTCAAAGAGAAGGGCAGAATTGTGTGTAAGACTTGCTAATGTTAGTAACAGCAAAAGCGGGCAGTTTTGGAATGCTTCCACTCAGTAATCCCTCACAAAGTGGATAGGGTTTCTTAGATTAAAATTTTTCATTAGGATTTCATGACCTGTTTTTGCTATTCAAATAACAATTATTTACAATTCCTCTTGTTCGAAAGTATATGTATGTTACAAATTGTAGTAGGCCCAATGTAATTGGCATGGCCCTGTGCTAACCACATGGTACTTGGATTGAGAAAGACAATTTATCGAGATTAAGTTGTGTCAGTAAGTGACTGGAACATTTAATGGAGTTCCTGTGTTCTAGACTAAGTAGTTCTAAAGATAAACACAGTTCTTCACAGGCCACTTCAGAAAATCAAGTTTGACGTTTTATTTGCTGAAGTAGAATGTTTACAACTTTCAGCATCACTAAACTTCACCAAGATCAATGGGATGATTACTGCTTAAACATCCAAATCCCTATTTAGCTGTGCTTAGCTGTCAAGTTCAAATATTTCAGAGCTGGGAGAATGTTTCAGTCTAACATACAATAGGGGTTAAGGTTAATGTGTGTTAAGCACAAATATATATTCTTTTGATAAGTTTTATATTGACACAATTTAATATTTAAGCATAGTATCAATAGTTATTAGAAAGCTTTTTCTTTCAATGAAAATAGAAAATAAGTCCTGCTGGCCTCTGGATGTTTTAGGGTGTTTGTCTGAATTCAGTCTACAGTTATAGATATTGCCATAGTTATGACTGGTGTAAGAGGCCGTTAATCTCTGTAGAATCAGGTGGCTGAAATAACATATGCATATATTTTCTGTAGAAACTCATTGTTTCCAAAAAATGAGCAAGTGGCAACTGGCTGACATGAAGGACTCAGTGCCTCTTAAAGAGAGGCAGAAAAAACAGCCTGAGGGAAAGCATTAAAGGTATGTCTACACAATTGTGACTGAATGCACAGTTATGAAATAACTTGTGGCATGCCTAGCAAAGTACAAATTTAACATACATTCTCAGTACATTAGCCGCTTGTTACATTCACACTGTTAAAAACTTGTGCAGCATCTGATTTGGAAGTTAGAACTTAAAGCCCTTCTGCCCCTTTTAAAGTTAATTATTTTATTTATTTAGAAATGAACGACCAATGAACATTTCTAATCCATTTCAAGGCCAGGTCAAAGTTTGATGCTAAAACAAAGCTTTGAGGTAATACTTTTATGTAGTTTTGAAAACAGGCCTGCTTAAAACTATAAAAGTTTTTCCTAGTCCTTAAAACTAGAGCTGAAAAGGTGGTGTGCACAAACAGAACAGACTAAAAGTGTATGCATTGTGTATTTGTCACAATTTCCTCACTGTACTACAACAGTTCTTGGTTTAGGCCATAATTTAGAACTTTGTTAATGTGGTTTGATTTGGTCCTTTGCCAGAACAGAAAGACTTACTCTTTCATGATTGTTCATACCCTCTTACCTTTATCAAACTTCATGATGTTGTACCTGTAAGAGAAAGATAATTGCAGAGATGATGAAAACTACGAATTTCTGACGTGGAGAGAGGTGGAATTGGAAGAAATGGTAGCCTGGATGTTTGGAATTCGTCTGCCCATTCAGCTTTCTTTAACTTTGGTCCCTGTAATTCAAACTCTGTTCTTATGAAGTGCATCCTCTGATCCTTTGTCTTCCTTGCAGCATTCTGTTTTTCAGCCTGAGTCTTTCTTTATGAACTCTTTATAAGCTCTATGCCACATTTGTCCCGTTTTCCGCATTTTATTCCAACACCATGAGTAATTCAGTGGAATTCCATGATAGTTTCCTACCTTTAGCAAACTCTTGAAGACATCAGCTTTCCCAGGGAACCGAACAAAATTCATCAGATTTAATGAACTTTCATTGCTGCCAGGCTGTAAAGCATACCTTGCAAAACATTAGAGTGTTTCCACAGGATAGCTGGTCTGTAGGTTGTAGGTAGACATAGCTCATTTCATCCTCAAGAATTCAACAGGATTCCATCTTAAATACCTCTGACTTTGCCTGACCTGTACAATTTTCTACTTTAGCATGTAACAAAAAGTCTAATAAAGTGCTTCAACAAATCAACAAGGATGTAGAAGTCAGGTAATAGCACTCCAGCAGTGTGTGCATTGTGAGCCTAGGATTCGTTTGGGTAAGAAGCTAGCGTTTAAACAAGTGAAAATTTGTGGTACTGCCACCTCCAAAATGATCTGAATACGAGAGGAAAAATTACTTGCTTTGAAAAAACTTTTTTGTCCCTATTAAAGAAAGGTATTAACAGCAGTGGAGAGGTGATATACACACAGTATATATACTTATATATACTAATATATATACTAATATATATATATATCTATGTGTGTGTGTGTGTGTGTATGTATGCAGTAAAAACATAGAATGTCAACCAAAGGCTGCAAGCTGAGCTCAAACAAATCTGAAACACAACATGTTTCTAACTGCTCAAGCAACTATTGCTGTGCGCTGAATGCCCCTTTTCCCCCACCTAATCTGAGATACTGTTACGAATGTATAGTTTACAGGGACAAGAGTTGCTGGGCTCACTGTGAGTGAAAGTAAGTGACGTTCTGCTCTTCTCTGAAAGCAGAATGGCAGACTGCTTAGTGGGTAAGTCCTGCTGCCTCCTTTTGAGGCACTGCCCCAGCATCTTCTCTTGTGAAGCACGCATGGCACTTCTCAGGTAGCAGCAAGGAGTGGGTTGTCAGCTGCTCCATGATGTACCTCCTGCTGAAAGGGCTTAAGGAAGCAAGGAGAAAGGATCGGACTGGGCCAGATGGACAAACGGATGCCTGTGTGTCTGACCTGTGCGCTGGATAGCTGCCTCTGAATTACTTGATTGTAAGATAGGTCGTGGTCTTGAGAAATGATGCACTGATTAACAACACCTCTCTCATTTGAAACCACGTAACTGTCAGGGGGTCAAAAATAGTAATTAAAATCTTCTCATTCAGAAGTACTCATTGCTACTTAGTTCTTCCATGATGGTGCTTGCGATAGCATGCTTTGATACTTCTGGAAAAGAATAGTTGCTATTTCTTAAAAATAAAAAACTAAGCAGTAAAGTCCTTGGTACAAAGCAGTTTGTCTCTATGTACAAAATTTTCTTATATTCTTGTGAGGGTTACCAGCATTAGCTTTTCATCCTGAAGCTGAAAGAATTGGTAGAAGTTTGTGGACATGTATGTAAGTCCTGCTGAGGGACGAAAGTTCTGAAATATTCCTCTTCCAGCTTGAGGTGGGAGCTATCATCTTAAGGCAGTGTGTCTGTCTGATTGCATTAGTGCATATATATAACTGAATATATATATATATAACTCTGAATATATAACTAAGGAAGAAAAAGTTGTTCAAAATCTACATTTTTTAAAGTAAAATAGTGATTTGTCTTTAGCCCATTTAATATCTGTAGGCAGATTGTCAGTAAAGTTATTTATTACTTGTCTTATTTGCCTCATTATTTGAAATGTGATATTGCTTACTCGTGTTTTATGGAGGAGTATTATAAAAATTGTTACTGTTTGTGTCACTTTAAATTTTCTGTTTCCACCAAAAAATGCTTTAAAGACTAGAAGATAGCTAGTGTTTCCCATTATGTTCTTAATCAGATCATTAAAACATTATCTATGAGTATGTGTCAGGGATGTTACATAATCAGAGCAATTATATTACACTTCAAAAATACAAACATTAAGGAAAAAACGAACAGTTACTGCATAAATAGCTGTAATGTTGATAAACATCTGTGAATATTAACAGTTCAGTTAACAGAAGAGGTATTTCAGCGTGGTGTTTGTACAGAACCTAGTAATAATTAGTGGTATTCACATGGCTGAATTGTGTATGTTGAAGATTGGCCTTTGACTTCATGACCTTAAACATCTAGGAATCCACCAGTGATAAAAGAACAAGCTAATTATCATGGATAATTTAATGAACTCTGAGTGTTTCTACATAGAAGGCCTTGATCAGGTGCAAGCAGATGTATGTGATCATGTAAATGAGTGTTTTATGTCCATCGTGTGGCCGCAGGGCCACCTTTATCACATCTCTGAATTACTAATGAGGACTACTGTTGAAAGCAAGGGATGATCTGTAGAAAGTTTACTTCCTCCAGTTACTTTTATAGAAGTAAAGAATAGAAGTTACTTTCAGGTGTCTGTTTTGTGATTTACATTGTGTAATACGGGGGGGAAGAACTCGATTGTTTCGGTTTAATGTATGTACTCAGAAAGCTTGTTCTGTGAAGTCTGCGTTTTCCTTAATAATCATGTGCACCTGGGTAAGTGGTGGAACAGCTCATGACATACCTGAATTGCAAGCATGAAATTTTTGCTAGGTTTGTGATCAGATGAATAAGAATTCTTGGTATGCCTAAATATTAATAATAGTCATTTTCTTCTAGATTCATGCACATATCATCCAGGTGTACCAGTCTTTCATGATGCTCTCAAAGTAAGTATGCAAGTATCTTTTTACGTCTTATCTTTCCGTATATGTAAAATGGTTGCTTGTTTTCCTTTTTCTCTTTTCCCAAGTCTGTCAGTTCTGTTCAGTAATGTCCAGTCTATAGCATTGGAGCAGCCCCATGAAATTAGAAAACCACACTTACTTAAAGGTGCAATAGGAACTGAAAACTATTCACACGATTTAAATGTTATGCAAGTCTGTTTGACTCATGTTTCTGTTAATTGACTTTAGATGTCTCTACAGTTTAATTAGGATCTTAGAATAGGTCTCTGGATATGTTGAGAGGAGTCATACTCCTTTCAGTTAATTCACTTGATTGGAATTTAGACCAGCTGCCTGCATTTACATGACTAGAGCACTAATATAAATGTGACATTTGCGTACTGTGGAAATTGTGTTCTGTTAATCTGATAAATTTATGTGTGGGCTAAGATGGAACTGCTTACCCATGCCCCTGATGGAGCTGTCTTGGGGCTACATCTTCAGTAGTGGAGTACATATACCTGGGACTGTCTGTAGTGATCAGGCCAACTGCATAGCCCATGTTTGTTATATTAAACAGTTCTGCTTCAGGATCTACTGGATACATCCAGAATGCCTTCTGGGAATGATTTGACAGAGAGCTGCTTAGGTTGTCCAAAACAGTACTGGAAATCCTTCTAACAATTTGATAGTAAATGGTCAGAAATCTGGGGTCCAGCCATGGAGTCTGGCACTGTTCAGTGTACTGACATAGATGTAGCCTCAGTGTCCTTTCTTAGGGATAGGAACTGCAGTTTGACTGAGTTAGGGGGCAGGCGTTTTTTGTTTGTTTGTTTGTTTTTTTCCTGATGTTCAGGAACTGCTTCTAGCAATGCATCTCAACTCTGTCCCATAATGTGGGTGTTTGGGGTGCTTGTGTGTGCTGGGTAGCACATTTTCTGTGAGCCAGCGGTCATATTGCAGGGCTTGAGTCTAGAAGTGGCCACAGTGTGCCACTGGCAATAGATGATGGCAATTTGTTTTCTGAAAAAAAAAATATAACTGTACTAACAACACAGTATATAAGACTTCTACCTAATTACAAGGACAGAAGTTATAAAATTTCTTCAAAAGCTTGTGTTTAATTTCTCTTACAGAAGCGCTGTTCTTAAAACAGGTACTGCTTCCCCTCTTCTTCCTAACTCTTGATCTAATTAAATTTATCATGATTTCCTATGAGTAATTTTCTTCCTGATTTGAATTGTAGATAATTGAAAGTGGGCATGGGTGGACATCTTACTTCTGTGACTGTAGAAATAATGAGCATTTTGAGGATATTTTAAAACTACCTACTTAAAACCCAGTGGCTCATTGGTTAAGCACTCAACATGCTAGAAAAGCGTGTATGTTGTACAAACTACTGGTTTCAATAAGGTTCTTTTGAGTTTTGAGATATATTATTCACAGTACCAAGATAATTTTCGCTGTAATTGGGTTTCTGATGTAAAATAAAGTTCTCAGTTGCTGTAGTTGAAGAGAAGGCTATGCAATGCAGACCTCCAGTTTATGGAGGGAAATGAGCAGTTTAAAGACTTGCCTAGTGCTCAAGGAAGGAAAGTATCCTCATCATTTTATAAAGGGGGCTGTACATTATGCCACAGGTGAGTCTCAAGTATAATATTTGTTCATCCTATAACATCTATAAAGATGTTACTTTACAGGATAAAGTTAGATATCTGTTTTTTTTTTCTCATACAGAGTTGGTTCTTGTCATGGATGTTGCCTCATGTTTAATGCATTTTCTGATTAAGGCAGCTGTAACAGGTTTCTCTGTCTTTTAAAAATGCAGATGATTACAGTATTGTCCAAAGAAGGGAATAAAATAATTGGTGATCATGAAGTGCCACATCTTATAAAGCAATATAACTGGTCTGTTGCTTTTTATAAACTGCTTCAAAATAAGGTAATCACGCTTGTTTTTTGTTCAAAAATGTTCATAGGGTTGGTCGTGTTGTAAGAGAAGAACAACAGACTTTTCTGACTTCTTAAGCATTGTGGTATGTACTCATGATTATTTACAATTTTTACACTTATCAAATCACAGCTTGCATGTTTAAAATTTGCTTAATTTTGTTACAACTGTCTTAAATCTTGAGTACACTACTTTTCCTGCGGTAATGTTGAAGTTGTCTCATTTTTCAAGTTGTAATGAATATAATTCATTCCATCAAAATCTGTTTGCAGTCTTGTTAATAATGAAGGGTCAATGCGTTGTTGCTTGATTTTGAAAAGTATGCATTTTTATTTAAAGTACTTGCAAATGAAGATATTTTTCATCATAGTTGTAGGATTACATTCATGGCCAATGTTATGAGTTGGGCTAAAGTGGAAGATGGTCTAAAAATGTAAAAAAAACTTGTGGCTTTTGATAGCTTGAAATTGTGCACACAAAATACATTGCATATCTGTGTGTGTGTGTATATATATATAAAATATATATAAACAAACATATCCTTTCCGTAATAGGGCTGTACAAAGGGTCACCATAATAGTGAGAAACCTCCTGAGCCTGTTAAACCAGAAGTCAAAACTACCTCTGAGCGAAAGGAACTAGCTGAACTGAAACCCAAATTTCAAGAACACATAATTAAAGCACCAAAACCACTGGAAACAATTAAAAGACCGAGGTATTGTATATAATATTATTTTTTTCAAAATTTATGGTTGGTTGACCGAGTTAAACCTTATTTGATTAAGTGTTACACAGCCTGTACAGTGTAAAAATTCCCAAATTATCGTTAAAAGAGCTTGTGTTTGGTAGCAGTGATGATGTTATCTTTGTCTTTACAATGAGATAAAAGAGTTGGGCTTGGGACAAGATATTACTGGATCTCTCAACACTTAACTTCTTGGGAAAATAAACCATGGTGTAAAGCCTCATAATTTAGAAAGCCACTAGCAATACTGTTTACCGTGTCTAACACACATAAAAACAGTAGGGTAGAGTGCGTGCATGTAGATTCCTTAATCTCTCTGGTTTGATTTTATTGTTGTAGAGTACTTAAGATTTCCTGTTGAAAACTAAGACCTTCTAAATTTCTAGGCTGGTTTCTCATACAGAGTACGAATGGGCACTTAGCAGTCTAGTTTGTTGTTGTAAGGGAGATTGGAAAGGAAGAGTCTTATTGCAAGATTGAAAGTTACTACTCTGTCATTTTTTGTAAATTTTTTTTCATGAAGTTGACATGAATACATGGACATTTTTTTAGCCCAGATGAGCCAATGACAAATTTGCAGCTGAAAGTATCAGCTTCCTTGAAGCAAGCACTAGATAAGCTGAAACTGTCATCAGAAAACGAAGAGAAAAAAGGTAAGGATATAGGCAGGTTAAGTAGGTATATGACACTTCTTGTCAAATAAATAAAGATGCTATTTTTTGTTGTTTCTGAGGTAATTATTTGACAAAGACAATATTCTGGAAAGCACTTTTCTGTAAAACGATAATCAAAGTTAAATGTGAACAATGTGGGGGCTTGGGTATTAGGAGCGGTATGTTCCCACGTCAGTTACATGAACTGCTTATTATGTAAGATATCCTGCAATAATGAACATCATGGGGACATTCATTTCTAAACAAATGGCTCAAAGAATTTCCAAGAAATGAACTGTACTCCTTTACAAACATAATACCATATGATGCCTTTCATAAACCGGTGAAATTCTGCTGAACACTAGCTGGTTCTCCCTTGTCTACTTTCCATCTTTTTTTTTTTTTTCTCCCAGAGAGCATTTCAAGTTTGGTTCTTTTAGAAACACTTTCTAACTTCAACCTATGTCCATTTGTGGTTATTTTATACCCTTTTGTGCTTTTGCTAAAACTGTCATTTTGCTATTATTTCTCCTTGATCAATTAATAGCAGGAGCCTTTTACAGTCTCAGTTTTACCAAAAAGATTTAAAAAAAAAAAAGTGATTGTAGTTTTGTAATTGTTTCACTTACAGTTATTGGAATATTTGTGTAATTTCTGTTTCTTTGTACCTTTCTGGCAGATTTCAGTGACAAGCAGAAGATAGATGACTTGTTTTTCCTAATCTTTTCGATTCTTTGCAGTTCTCAATAAAAGCAAAATATTTTGTACGTTGTATACTTCAGTTGCTTTTTTCTGTAATATGATTCTTTTTGCAGAGGAGGAGAGTGATGAAATCAAGATTGGGACAGCATGTAAAAATGCAGGCTGTTCAAAAGTAAGTGGTTTGGTGTCACACTTGCCTGCTAAACTATTACGTGTTCGGTTTTGTCTTGTTTTGTTTGTTCCCCCTCCCCCAGTACAAATCGATTGGAAATAGGATAAATTCCATCAGGCTTAACAAATATACATTCAGTAACATACTTTACTATTGACAAATGTGGGCTGTTTTGTGTGGTGGATGTAATAGGTATCAGATGTTTTGTTTTTTTTGAGGTCCATCCTGAACTCAGAATCACAGAATGGTTTGGGTTGGAAGAGACCTTAAAGATCATCTAATTCCACTCCCCTGCTATAGGTAGGGATACCTCCCACCAGACCAGGTTGCCCAAAGGCCCCATCCAGCCTGGTCTTGAATACCTCCAGGAATGGGGCATCCACAGGTTCTCTGGGCAACCTGTGCCAGTGCCTCACCACCCTCTGAGTGAAGAATTTCTTCCAAATATCTAATCTAAACCTACCCTCATTTAGTTTAAAGTCATTCCTCCTTGTCCTATCACTGCACCCCCTGACAAAGAGTCCCTCCCCAGCTTTCCTGTAGTCCCCTTCAGGCCCTGGCAGGCCGCTGTAAGGTCTTCGTGGAGCCTTCTCTTCTCCAGGCTGAACAACCCCAACTCCCTCAGCCTGTCTTCGTAGGAGAGGTGCTCCAGCCCCTTGATCATCCTTGTCGTCCTCCTCTGGACTCTAATTCTTCCATGACCTTCTTGTGCTGGAGGCCCCTGATCTGAGTACAGTACTCGAACTTCTAATCATCAAGCTTACCAAGCATACAATACTGAAGTGTTTCAACTTAAAATGTTAAATAATATATTGGTGAGATGTAGCTTACTGATAGCACTTGAATTGCTCTTGATAACCTGAATGTACTTCAGAAACATCTGCAAAGATGTTCATCAGCATCACTTAATGCTTCCTGCCAGAAGAATCACCAAAGAAAATTGTTATAACACTTCTAGCATTGAAATTAGTCTTTATATTACATGGTCTTTTAAACTGACACTGTTGTTTTGTTTGCTTGTGGTGTGTTTTGTTGCTTTTTTTTTTTTCTGACGCTTGTTTTGTACAGAACAGGAGAGTCAAATTGAAATAGGTATTTCACTGGACATCTGCAACTTTCTGAAAGTTTCTAGTGAAACTCTGGTTGGATAAGGATTTAGAGCATTCACTTGTTCGTGTTAGGAAGAACTGACATAATACTCATTGGCACAGATGCATATTGTTAGATTTGCTTCTGTTTAAGAATCATAGATAATGGGACCACGTAGGTTGGAATAGACCTTCAAAATCTAGTCCAACCATCAGCCTGACCTACCAAGTCCCATCACCAAACCATGTCCCTTGGTGCCACTTCCATACATCTCTTAAATAGTTCCAGGGACAGGGATGCCACTACTTGCCTGGACAGCCCGTTCCCATGTTTGACCACCCTCTTCATGAAGAAATTGTTTCTGGTATCCAGTCTAACCACTCCTGGCACAACTCGAGGCCGTATGTTCAGTTCCTTGTCCTGAAAACTGAGTAAAGGAATGGAAAATCGATTTGTGCTGGACCATGCAACTTTAATGTATTTCCTTTGAAGTACTTTCTTTCTCTGAATTTTCAGAGCACTTTTAAAGGTGGATATCTCTGAGATAAAGTGATCTTTATGAACACTTTTTTTTTTTTTTAACCCTTTGGTCCACTTCCTATAATAGTAAACTAAATGCTTTTTTTTTTTTTTTTTTTTTTTTTTTTACCAGACATACCAAGGACTGCACAGCACTGAAGATGTGTGTATATACCATTCTGGTGTACCTATATTCCACGAAGGGTTAGTATTCAGTTAGCTTGATTTTTACTTTTTTTAATTAGTCTGTTACCTGTTACTGCTTTCTTTGTAGGTGTTACCTTGTTTTCATTCTCTGTTTCTCACAGTCGAAAATGGCAGTGATTGACAAGGGTCTCCTAAATTAATGGTAATATTGCATAAGGAGGAAAGATCTTAAGTATTAACAATAGTGTCCTAAATATTGTTTGTTAATTACCTTCTTTGCAAACTTTAAAGGATGAAGTATTGGAGCTGCTGTAAAAGGAAAACGTCTGACTTCAATACATTTTTAGCTCAAGAAGGCTGCACAACAGGAACACACGTATGGACTAAAAAGGATGCAGTGAGTAGCATTAACGTTTGTGCTATAGCAGGGCAGATAAAGTCTGTGATGTTACCCGATTTGGGGGAGGGATGTGTATAGAAGGGTCTCTTTTGGACTCTCAACAGAATTTGGGTTCTGTTTACATGTCTGGTTTTCTGGTTTGAAGCATACTGGATGTCTTGGTTTGACTACTAGTAGAGCAAATAGAGAGCTTCTTAGTTTATAGCATTGAGATGTTGGAAAAAAAATGCAGAATTAAAAAGTACAAAATATTTCCATTCAAGGTTTAAAAGGTTCTCAGAGAATATCTCAGAATTTAATAATGGAACTGAGTGCTTTCTTTAAAAAAAAAAAAAAAAAAAAAAGCTGTTCGCATGTTGGATGCAGATGAACACACAATTCCTATCATGAATATATTCTTCAAATTCTTGATACTGCAGACATCAGGATCAGTTAACAAAAGAAAATGAAAGATGTATTGTAAGAGGGTGCCATCGACGTCTTTCTCGTTCAGAGAATTGCTACTTGCTTTGAAGATTCATGTTAAAGCAGTAGTTTCAGGTATTAAAAAGGGGGGGAGGAAGCTGAAGTGCTAAGCCTAAAGCAGAAGAGCGTTCTTGTAAAGAATTCACTCATATTAAGAAACTATTCATTAAATGTGTGCATATTGAGATAATGGGCTTCTAGCCGATTGGAGTCCCTGCTTTCTTTGTTTCATTTCTTCCCACTGTCTGCTGTATAACTCTAGTTTTGTAAAGGAGAACATGTTACTTTCATTCCATCAGTGTTCCTGCTTCTTACCATAGTCTATCTCCTGAACACTGTTTTCCTCACTGCTATTGTATGTCAGGGTCCAGTATCTGAAATAAAGAATATAGTTGGTTTTCTTTTTGTTGTTGTTTTATAATAAATATAAATAGAGATTTGCACTCTCATTTGAACACAGGGTATATTCCTATGCTAGCTATGTTTAATGGCTGTTAAAATAGTCCCAGGATTTAATTCTGATTAATACTCCTGAATATTATTTTTTCCCTGTAACCTTTTATTTATATAGGGAAAGAAGGTAGTTCCGTGCAGGCATGATTGGCACCAGACTGGAGGAGAAGTTACTATTTCAATATATGCTAAAAATTCTGTTCCTGATCTGAGCTATGTAGAAGCAAATAGTACAATGGTGAGTTCCTACTTTAATAGGTGATTCCTTTCTAATTTGTACAGAAGCCTGAAGTTAGAAAAATACAGCTTCTGCTTTATTTATGGAATGATGGAATTCCATCATCACATGTGTAAATAATAATAGATTTGTAATTTCATTGTATTTGGCTTAAAGTAGTTGAATATTGTTCTTGCTAGTGTGCACTTTCATGGGTAGTCATATTAAACAAGTGTTAAAATGATACTTCTGTGATTTCTTAATCATTCATTTGGAAAAAATGAAAGAACTTGCAGTAGGTCTATATGGCCACTATGGTACACAGACTAAGATACTTCAACACAATCTATTAGAATGTATTTTACACTTCTGTGTATGAGGGACAGTTTGATCACTTTGTTTGTTGTAGGATCTGAGTCCTAATGTGATATATTTTACATAAATATACTTGAGGTGTCTCATGTCTTACTAGCCTGACAAAATTTTCTGTTGTTTTTCCTTTTTAAGTTAAATATTCATATTGTATTTGAAGGAGAAAAGGAATTTCATCGCAATGTGAAATTATGGGGAGTAAGTATAAAACATTGTTTCTATTTTTAAATAAAAAACACACCACAATACTAACAATACCACAAACCCTTAGCTGCTTCTCTATAAAAGCAGTTGTTTTCCTTGTTGCTTATTGAAAAAAAAAATAAATTGCATGTCATTCAGTAATTAAATGTAAATCAAAATCTAGTGCCTCAAGTGACTGGGCCTGGCATCGACTCTTATTTGAGTGGAAGGTTAGACAAGATGACCTCTCGAGATTCCCGCCAACCCAATTTGTCCTAAGATTCTATCCTAAATACGATAGTGGTGTTAGATAAAAACTCTTAATGTTATGTAATTACTGTTTTATGTATGCATTAGACCTATATTTATATTGTACATACATGTTCATAGCTTGGGAGCGGGAAAGGGCTGGCTTTTCCAGATAAGAGGGAACTCCATCTACCTAAACATCTGATGAAGTCTAGTGATAAGGTACTCTTCTGAACTTAATTCAGTTTTGTAAAGTGAGGTGTGACGTGTTTTCTCTTTCAGGTAATTGATGTAAAGAGGAGTTATGTGAACATGACAGCTACAAAGATTGAAGTTACTATGAGAAAAGCAGAGCCTTTATTATGGGCAAGTCTTGAATTACCAGTATCCAACACAGAACAAAAGAAAGAGAATTCAGATCAATAATAATTCCAAGAGACACGATATATCCCATCCTGAAGTGGTGACTTGCTACTGTAATCAAGTATTTAACTTTTATATAGATAACTTTTTTTTTTTTTAATGCTAGACCTTATGTTCCACTCTACAAAAAAAAAAAAATGCACAGTAAATGAGGGTGTCAACTTGAAGAGTAATAGCTGGTTCTTCTGCTCTTGCTTCCGTGAGTGTATTTATTCTAGCTGGAGCGTCTCAATGGGAATTTAAAATAAGAGCTATTGCCCTGTGTTTACAACCTTACTTACTATGCACTGACTACCCAAACAGATAAGCTTTCAGTACACAGTGTGTGTTAATTTTTCAAGTCTTCTGTTTAGACTGGATCAGCTTGGTAGTATGTTCAATTCAGCACTCTTCATTATAAAGCATACAGTATTACAGATCTGAGTTTTTGAAGTGATAAACATGCAATTCCACATCTAAAATAAAAAGGCACATGAAAACAAATGTGAAAGAACACTTGTAGACTTCCATTTTTGTCTGCTAAAACTAATGTTTGTTTCGATATCTGCTGGCTGTAGAGGTATAAAATAAAAGGTATTTTAGTAAGTGTTTCAGTATTTCCCGATACTTGCTGTCTTTCAGGTATAAAAGCAGATCAGATTAAAATAAGAACAAAGATGGCAAGAGGGGATTTTTCCTATTCTCCTAACTTTGATACTTGAATTTTTAAATGTAAACATAAGCGGACAGTGAATATGGCTCAATAACAGCATCTCAGCTGTAGAAAATACACAAACTGCAGAATACTGTAAAGTTACCCAGCTACTGTATATATTTGACAGTCTTTACAATATGTATTCGGTCCTATTCTGCAACATTCAAAACTATGAATTTTCTCAGAGTGGATATTTTTAGGAGGAGAAGACAATATGCACTGTAGGTATCTTGGAAAAATCCTTTCTATGTAGATATGCAGAGCTCTTTTTCCCAAGGATGGTAATCTAGGAACTAAATTTACGGAATAACTGAAATCTTAGGAGAAACAAACAACAAGCTTTAAAATGCCCATCTCAAATCATAATCGTACTGTTAAGCTAAAATATTTTTAAAATACCTTTTTGAAGAGCATAAGCAAAATTGTAATTTGAAATCAGGACCTTAAATTTGTTTGCAGTTCTGCAGCAATAACGATTTGTAGCTGAAAACAGGATAGTTTTAAAGACTTCTGTCTTAGACTTCTGTCTAAGGAATAATTCATGCAGTGATATTGCTTTCTATTTCTGCTTGAAATCGTTCCTTAATTTTAGATTGTAGCTGAAATAAAAATGCTTTAATGTGTAAGTCAACCAAAATATATATTATTATTTATTGTGCCAAAATGTAAATATACAAACAAAAAGCCTTGTGGGCTGTGGAATGTGGTGATGCTCATCTGTCTACCTTGGCAGACCTGAAATGAGTCCAAGAGAAACAGTGAAAGTAGTGAAGGCATTCTGAAGTCAATATGGATTTCTCAGAATCTTAGTGTTTCCAACAGGTATAATTTGTGTTGAGTTCAGAGTTCTGTCTTCGGCAGTACTTGAAATTCTTGAAGTAGTAACATACGCATTACTGAAGAAACCAGCCCCAAACACCAAAAAAGTAACACTGGTGTTGAAATCTGTTTTAGAGCTTCTTTACCTTTTTCCTTATTGATTTGGAGGAAGTGTGGTTGCTTACTCCTTTGGGCCCCTATTAAAAATTCAAGTGCCAAGTTCTGCTTGAAAAATTCCATCAAATTCTAATAATTCCTTTTAAACAAAAATAAATACATTTGAAAACACCACGTGCAGTGAAGTACAAGCTTACAAAAATGTACGCCTGCAGTTGCTCCTGTAAAAATTGTTCAGGTGTTCCCCACTGAGTTCTGAGCCAACAACGGGAGCTTATATTAGTGTAATATTAAGAACAATTACTTCAGCGGATGAAAAATTCTAGATACCTGTAACTATCAGCATGTCATCTGTTTTTTTTTTCTGTTTTGTTTTGTTTTGTTTTTAGCGTTTAAGTAACTGCAAGGGAAACAGAATTTCTTCAAAAACGAAATTTAATTTTAAAGCAATCCTTGTGACCCTTGAGTATGCTAAGCACTTATTTGAGCAAAATCTGGATGAATGGACTTTTGCTTTAACATTGTAGACTTTGGGACCCTGTAACTGTTTTTATACTCCTTGAAACTAGATTCTGCTAGAAGCAGGATCAACATTGTAGTAGTGAGTGGAAGAAAGCTCCTGCAGACAATGTCCTCAGTTTTGCTTTTTTTTTTTTTTTTGTGGTCGTTATTATTCATTCCTTCTATTCCTGTTGTTTATACTCTCAGCAGGGAACAACAGATGCCTCAGGAGTTGCATAATAACTTTTCCACCTCAATGACAATATAAACACTTTTAAAATGCACCTATTTAATATATTTAAGAACATGAGCGAACAAAACCCCAGTTTATATCAGACAAAAATGCGTAGATTTTACAAATAGCAGCCTGCTTCTCTATGTCTTATGATGATTTTCAAAAAGTTAAGCTTTCAGATGGCTTATGTCATGAGTCTTGTTTAACTGCATTCTTAGCAGCTTTTTATAACTATTTGTGTGCATCCATCATCAAGCTGCAAAAGCTGTATTGCTGAATTTGAGTACTTTGAGCAGATCATAGTGGTTGCTCAGAACAGTCTTAATCAAAACATGCCGGTGTTTTACAAAATGACATCTTGATATGGCTAGTGGTATCTATTTCCAATAGAATTGGGTTTGACTTTGGCTTTTATTAGTAAATGCAGGGGGAAAAAATATAACTATGGTATATGAAAATAATCATAATGCTTCTCAAAAGCAAATTTTGAGAACTAAGCTAAACAGTCTTGCTCATGTAGGCTGTCATCTATTTAATAATAGTGAAATTAAATTGGGAAGTGCAAAAGGTTATGTACTGGGATATGTGCAGTTCAGTTTGCCACTTCATGGTTTTGAGAGTTGTCCTGTATTTAACAAGTTGTTTAACTTGTGGTCTAGCTATATTTTTATAATTATAAGACTTTAAAAAGTTATACTGTGTTTCAGAATGGGTTTGCATATTACATGTAGACAGTACATTATATGTCTCAGATATGACTGTACCAGGGGCATGTAAAAACTTCACAATACATTTTTAATGAGACAAAAACTGTGTGGGTGCACGGATTTGTAACAGAAATCTTAATCTTTTTCGTCATGCTTAAGCCCATTTTCCTACCTACTGTTGTATGTCTAAAACAGAACATTTCCTGGAGGAGTTGGAGTTCATTTTTAATGTTCACATGCTGTTAGCACTGGGCTGTTCAGATACTCTGTTATATTTTACATGGCACTGATGTAACTTCACAAAAAAAACTTCCATCTCTAAGACGATCTTCTGGAACACTTGCGTTATCAAGTCACCATTTCAGTAGTTTAGGGACTAGTTATATTAGGAATTTTGCCTTGAAAAAACATCTACTTATTCTATGTAATGATGCATTTTTTGCTTGCATTCTTTAAAAATGGCATGATTACTGGTTAAGTACTGTACCTGTTAATCAATTGTCTTTCCCTCTTGCTACTATTTTTTTGTCTTCATTCAGGAAAGAGATCCTATTTAAAGTAATGAGTTACGTGTCTGGAACACTGTTTTAAGGTGTTAATAATTTTGCCACTATAAATGAGAGTCTTGAATTGCGGTTGGGGGGGAGAGATGTCTTTTTGCATGGTTGTTTGATTCTGCACATTCATAAAACTTAAAAGCAGAAATTAATCTCATGTCTTCATGTTCCATTTTTTTCTAAATTTATTCAATAAAATTCTTATTACATGCTGGTTATGCTTGGACTTTTTGACTTTATGGGAGAGGTCTTCCCTTTGGATTTGTAACACAGTTATGAAAATGTGGGCATTTTCCACGGGTCAGTCTGTATACAAGGGAAACTGTCTAAGGGGCACAAAGTTCGAACCATGTTAATAAAACCAACATTCTTCTGTTGAATTGTTGAACGTTTTATTTTCATGTTAGCATGAACAGGAATGAAGGAACCTGCACATGAGCACTGTCAAGTGTGCATTTGTCATCAGTCTTGTGAGTTCAAAGGGAAAGGGGATGTAAAAACAGATCCTTGCCATCTATAGCTGTACATGAAATGCATGAATGTGATTTTCTTCAAATTAATTGATCAGCTGTATGATGACTGATTGTGGTTATCCAGAAAGCATGTGTTTTGTTTTGTTTGTTTTTGCACGTGTGTGTTGTTTTTTTTTTGTTTGTTTGTTTTGTTTTGTTTTCAGCCAGTGCTGCTTTGTGGCAGGGAGCATCCTTTTGAATAGAATATTTAATTTTTGTTACCTACTAAGAGCAGCTATTTGAAAAATTAGTTTCTGGTTAAATATTAGTAACAGCTGCATTTGCAACTAAGTCATTTAAAGCAAGCTGGAGGCAGAACTGTACCTTATAGCCATCTATAAAATGTGGTTAGTCCCAGAACCTTGTTCTCTGGAATGTTTATTTTAAATTAAGCATAAATATTGATACTGCAGTAGTATTACGGAATTCAGTGCTTAGAGTTGAACTGTGCTTCTAGCTTAATATGCTTAACCTAATTTGTTCTTCCTCATTGAAAATCAGACTTGTGTATTAGAGGCACTTGATACTGTGCACTTCCAGACCCTGAGGGACTTTTTAAATTTTTTAAGGAGTGCCTTATAATCAAGTAATATTGTATACATGAACATTAACCCAAAATTCTGAAGTTCTACCTTCACTTGTGAAAGCAGTTAACATTTTGATTGTTTGCTTACAAATATAGTCTACAACAGAAGTGTTCAGAATTATTCTTTGATTGGAGCTCTGAAAATCAGAAGCCTGTCAGCAGCTCTGTTAGAAGATTTTTACTTAAATGAATTTATAAATTAAATGGAGCTCTTATGCTTGCCAAGAGCCATGTGGTAGCAACTGTAAAGAAGGATAAAATGGAAGCAATGAATGGAGTATGTTTAAATGTAGTTAGAAAATAATTTTTAAGTCTTAAAGGTTTTTAGGTATTTTTTGAAAGATACAATATAAATTGTACAAAACACATTAAGACTGAAGGTTAATACAAAGCAGCAACTCCAACTGTGAATGATCTAAAGCACTGAATATTTGAAATCATAGGGCTTTGTAATTTTCCCCATTTTTCATAAAGGTTCACCTTTTTGCAGTGTGCACAGTGGCACTGAAGCATTTCTTATTTTCATTTTATTTCTCTCCAATAATGTCTTACTTTAAAACACAGACTGTGTCATTTATTGCACCATTATATTGATCCACAGGGCCTGAAAACTGCAGTGCGGTTGGGTTTGCCCAGTGAAAAGTGGCGTAAAACCTGGATGTGGTTGAGTGGCAGCACCACTGAGTGTATGGTTCTTAAACTGAAGCACGTGTTGCTTTCGTGAGTTTTTCCATTTCACAGTTTTGTTACTGGTTCAGATGTAATGTAAATATGTTAGTATTGCATTGTGGCAGCACTGTATGCCCTCATTTTCCATCCATGCGTTTTAGGTACTCACTGTTGTCTGCAGAACAAGTACTAGCCATGAGAAAGATGATGTTTTATCACTGAGTGAGACCTTGCTTATATGTCAGAACTTCTCCATAATCTGGTAATAGGTTTTTGGTACAAAACTGAGTGTAATACTGCCTGAGAAGCAAGTGCTGAGTTCTACAGTTACACTCAGAGTCCTGTGTAAATGTATAGCACTCAGTCAGGCAATCATTTGTCAGACTCCAGGTAGTTAAAAATGATTGATATTTGCGAAAGCAAAATCCAATCAGGCTGAATTATGTGAACTGGGCTGGTTAGAAAATGTGAAAAAAAAAGTAAAATCTTTCTCATACCCCATTTCTCAGACTTGCCAAGACCATATACAAAGTATGTATAAGACTATATATAAGTAGCTGTCCTTACTGATTGTTCTCTGGAAAATTGGGGCTCTCCTTCCAGGTAGTCCCTGAGTGCAGGTCCCTGCTGATGGCACGATAAATACAGCACCGCCATGGCTGGTAGCAAGGCACCAGCTCCTTCCAGCTCTGCAAGGCCTTGGGACTTGCCAGCCCTGCTTTGTCTGAACTGCTCATCACCTACCTGGAGACCCGTGTTAGCTCATTTGGCTAAGTAAACAATTTTATAATGACCTGAGTATTGCCTAATTTATCTTTGATTCTCCTTTATAGCATAAAATATTTTTATATAGATAACAGTAACACACTTTTATTTTATGTGGAGCAACATATTTATGGTCCTTGCATTTTATTACAGAGGAATACAAGTCCAATACAGCAGGGGGCATGAAAGCTGTGGCACAGGGTGCAAGGTGTGTCAGGAAACACGTAGTAGCCCCAGCCACCAGGATGAGGAAAAATCAAGCGTTAACCCCACACTCCTTGTGAAGGGCTTGGGACTGCTGATTTCTGGCTGCAGCTGTCCCACGCAGGCTGAATCCAGTGAACTCAGGAGCCAGCAAGGCAGTGGAAAGGGTAGATACTAGGCAGTATATATTTAACTATATTAACTGGATTTAGTTTTTCTATAATAAATAGACACTTGTTTGGACACTTAAGATTTTAATTACACTAACAGTAAACTTGGCTTTACTTGTAAAGTGTTTCTTTCTGCCCCTAGTAGGACGGGGGGATGCTTGTGTTTTACTCCTCTGCCCTGGCAGTGGGTGACAATGCACCAGTGCAGTTCCTGTACTTCCGCAGGGCCATGGGCTAAGATAATTCCCTCTGAACTTACCTGTGGGCTAAAGACTGAGTTTTAGGCATAAGGTGACAGCATGCAGGCTCAGATGGAAAGAGTATGGAAACATGGCCAGAGAGAAGCAGAGAACTGAGGAAGCAAAACAGTGCAACTTTGTTCAGGAGGGAGGTGTTTTGGTTCCAGGAAAATCAGAAGGGAGAAGTGATCTCGGAGCTAAGTTTTTCAGTGCCCAGTGCTCGCAGCTGACCGTGCTTCCCCAGTCTGATGTCCTACTGCGTATGGGTTACCTAAGGATGTGTTGCCACAACAGTTGCTGTGTCCAGCAACTGTGGCTTGAGTTTCCTTCTAAAAATACAGCCAAGTTTGGAGATAATGTGGATGGCAGCCTCAGGAATGCGTCAGCAGCTCACTGCCAGCAAGCAAGCTAGCAAAGCACATCTGGGGAAGGTGCCATGTAAACATAACAGGTCTATTCTTATCTGATCCCCTCCAGTGAAATGCTTTTCCCATTATCGCTTCTCCTGTTCTTTCCCTATATGGAAGACTATCATACACGTTTATTTGAACCAGGTCCAGCCCCTCCTACATGAGGTGCTTTGCAAGCCAGTCCTCCTCCTCTTCTCCCTCCTACCATCTCCCCTTCCTTCTCCTCCTCCTCCATTCTTGGAGCTCCCCAAGGGCTTCCATCCCCAAAATGGCTGGGCCTGACACTGACTTGAAGAAAAAACGTAAGTTTTCTTGGATGAGAAAGAAAATATTTAAAGGTGTCAGATCCATCAGGAAAAATACTGTTGGCACTGGGGTGAGCTGCCTTGACTTGGAGAGCTTTACTCAGAGCTGAAATCTAACCATGCTATAGACACAGCTAAATTACAGGGTTAAACAGCAGCCACTTGTATTTTACTGGAGATACTTTAAGTCTCAGGGGTGTAATGGCAACAGACCCTTTCAGACCCTGCCGGCATCTTCCAGAATCTCCTCCTGCTGCTGTTTTTCTCAGGATTAATTTAGGGTCACTGTGTAGCTTCGCTCTGTGGATGCTGCACAGCAGCACTAAACCCCAGTGGCATCACTGCAGGATAAATTATTTCTGCTTTCAAGCAATTTTGTTATTTTCAGAAGACCTGTGACTGACGTTTTTGATCAGTATCTTTGCTTAAAGAGGGGAACAAGCAAACTTTAAAGGATATATTTATTAATTTTCATGGGTTTCAATCAAGTGCACATGAATAGGGGAGCAGCAGCAGACCCAGAGGGGATGTCTACTTGGAGAAAAGCGCTACTCTGAGAGTGTGAAGTGCTGTCTTTCCTAATAACCCCTCCATCACAAATGTTTCCAGCAGGGAAAGGAACGAAGCAGGCATGTTTAATCCCTCCATGCATGCATATGTTTTAATTCCCAAGTCAGTGCTGTAGGGCCTTCTGATTCAAAGGTTGCATCTGGATCATGAGGCTGGTCTTTTTATGAGCACTCCTTGCATGTGTCTGAGTCTTTTTTAACACTTCTCATCTTTCACGAGCTCCTGTAGCAATGAGTTTCACTGTACAATCACATATTTTGTGGCTAGTCCCTTTGTACGTGTGAACACACAGAGATTTTAAAGGTTATCTGAAGAAGGGCCGAATGATACAAATGGGTGGTGCCGAAAGTCAGCGCGTACGGCACTGGGACCAATTGTGAACATCTGCTCATGGGCTGGGCACTGCTTTGGACCTTTCTCCTGCAATGCCTTCTCCTTAATAGAGACACTGAGTTACACAGTGTAGTTTATCACTGCTGTACAAGAATGCAATTTTAGGTCAGCTGAAGCAATTTAAAAGTTTGACCTGGGCCCGACAAATTGCTTTGGTTAAATCAAGACCACGGACAGGCCCAAAGGCCCTGTTCTAACAGATGAGCAGTGTAGTTACTGAGAAGACATGAAATTTCTCCAGCCCCCTTCACCAGAAATTACAAATTGATGGTGTGCTTGTACTTCAGTTGTCAGGACACTGGAAGAGCGAAATTTTAATCTCGTTTCACAAAAGCAGTCTCTCAATGCGTGACTCAATGAGAAGCATTGGCCTCACTTAATCCCAAACACTTCATCTTCAAAGGTATTCAATTAGCTTTGTTTTTATTAAGCTTAACATCTGCGAGACATTTTTGAGGTTGTTCAATATTTATTTATTTATTTATTTATTAAAAAGCACAGCCAACGAGCTATTTTAAATTACAGCCATTTCGAGTGCAAAGGAATGTGTGTTGTTGTATTATCCCTTGTCACAGTAGAGAATGAAGCACGTGGTTGTCCACACCTTCCAACCATTTCTACACTGAACAAGAGTTACAGCTATTTTTCCAAAGGCAAACCAAAGGTATTTCAACCTCAAGAGAATTTGTGATAAACTTCATGGCCCAGTTCCTTTCAAACCTGTTTCCAAGGGACAATGAGCTAACTTAATATCAAGTTTCATCCAAGTTTAATTTTGCCAGATTGTTTTGCAGCCCTTGTCCCTATGCTCTGAAGGATGACAGCCTGCTCCCATCAGGGTGTGTGAAAGAATGGTGCAAACAGAATTTATAAAGGACAGAGCAGGTGACCCAGTGCTATCCATTTGTTTGCAAGGAGGGTCTGAGAAATCCCTACACGTTTTGAAATGGTGGGCAGCTGGAGCTACACAGATAGCTTGCAGGAGCAATTGCTTTGCTGCACATCTAACGAAAAGGAGATGTGACTGACGAAAAGCATGGAAGGCAACATCTGCTCTGAGCAACTGATCCTTTCAGTACCAGCAGTACAGGGCTTTATGGAAATCAGTTAGCATAAGCCATTTATACACGGTTTGGTTTGCTTTTAAATATGGATTTGGTAATCAATCTACCTTTAGAATGTAGTAGAGAGGAAGAGAACGAGATTTAAGCTACTTCATACAGTTTTCAGGATGTATGTGCCTTCATAATAGTTACCAATAAAGTCAAGAAGAGAAAGGAAGCAATAGATTCCAGCTGTGCACTTACCCTGATGTGATATTTAATTTCTTTGTACTGCTTCAAAACAGCACATGGAAGTAGCAAGATAATATGCTACATTGCAGCTGCAGTGTCATGGCACAGGGCTGCAAAAACTTTCACTGCAAGGGTATCATAGAATCATAGAATATACTGAGTTGGAAGGGACCCATAAGGATCATCAAGTCCAACTCCTGGCACCACACAGGTCTGCCCAAAAGTTTAGACCATGTGACTAAGTGCACAGTCCAATTGCTTCTTAAATTCAGACAGGCTTGGTGCAGTGACTACGTCCCTAGGGAGCCTGTTCCAGTGTGCAACCACCCTCTTGGTGAAGAACCTCTTCCTGATGTCCAGCCTAAACCTCCCCTGCCTCACCTTAATGCCATTCCCACGGGTCCTATCACTGGTGTTTACAGAGAATAGGTCACCTGCCTCCCCACTCCCCCTCACAAGGATGATGTAGACCGCGATGAGGTCCCCCCTCAGCCTCCTCTTCCCCAAGCTGAACAGGCCCAATGACCTCAGCTGCTCCTCATACACCTTCCCCTCTAGTCCCTTCACCATCTTTGTAGCCCTTCTCTGAATACTCTCCAACAGTTTCACATCCTTCTTGTACTGTGGTGCCCAGAACTGCACATAATACTCGAGGTGAGGCTGCACCAGCACAGAGTAGAGTGGGATGATCACTTCCCTCGACTGACTAGCGTCATTGTGCTACTTTAATGCTCTCTTATGTGCATGCTAATGAGGTGAGCTAAGGTGACTGCATTTTTCAGAGGAAAAGGTAAGGGATGGACTGTGGAAGTGTAGTCTCCTCATGTCCAAAAGGCTTGATTTGTGAAAAGCAAAGTAACAGTATGTTATGAGCATGGTGTCCACAGGTACACAGTCCTTCCTATTTCAGAGATGCTTATGGAAGTGATGCCAATGCACACCCTTCTTCTAGGTGGTATCTTCCCCTCAAGCCAACTTTTCAAAAGACTAGTGATTGGCATTACTGGTTTCTTTGTCTGAATTCAAGGTATCTGCGATGAAAACAACTCTTTCGGTAGCCTAGTAGCTGTTATGTCCACTGCCCCGTTTTTCAATTCCGTCTTTTTTAGTACCCCATCTGTTCTACTCCCCATAAAAGAGAAAGCATTTTATTCCCACAACCTGCTGCAATTTATGGTTGTGAGATAAGCTGTAGTATATTTTGCACAAGAGAAAATACCAGTTATTATCAGCTCCCTCACAAATTGGAATGTGATGTAATAAAATTCTAGCAACTTTATTAGTTGTAAAGCAAGTGGATGAGAAGTACATTTAAAGGGGAAATGAAGCAAGAATCAATTTTTTATTTTCTTTTTTTTTTTTTTTACAAATTACACAGTTTTGTACAATTATCCTTCTCATGCGTTTCAGTTTCTCTTTGAATGTATATGCAGCTCCTGATGGAAAGCTGTCTCAGGCCTTATTAGAAAACAGAATTACTCCATAATCTCAAGTCCCATTCCAGTAGTGACCACATTGCCATCCATCTCCCTCAACTGGAAGGAGACATCTCTGCATGAAAAAGCCCTCCCAGGGGAAGAAGGGAAAAGAAAAAACAAAAACAGCCGAGACTGTCATTGCTGCAGTGCTACTCCATTCTGTAGCCATCATGCAGGGAGCCACGAGCAAGGATCCAACTGCTCCCTCGGCTGCATAGCCCAGGGTGCCTCCTCCCACCCCAGAGCCTGTTGACTGTACAGCAGTTGATGAAACCGGAGCAGTGGCTACTCCCTTGGCTACGGTTCCTGGGCACCAGGTAAGCCCAGCGCTGGGGCGCTGTCCTGTGCCTCCCTGTGATGCTTCTGTGGGTGCTGCAAAGCTCCCTGAGGGCCTCGTGCCCACTACGCGTTCTGTGCTTACCTGGTGCCCAGGAAGCAAGGGAGAAGCCAATGCTCCTGCTTCATCAGCTGCTGCTGGGCTGAGTAGATCTGTGCTGTCCTCCCTGAGAGGCTCTGCAGTCAAAGGAGTAGCCATTTCTTCTGGTTACTTCAGCCTTCCTGAGGAAACAAACCTTGATCTTCAAGGGCAATGGCAGGGATTATGCTATAGCAGAAGGTGTTACATTGTGGAAATAAAAAGGAAAAATACCAACAAAATGTATTCATTGTTTTTTTTTTTTGTTTTGTTTGTATTTATTGTAATAATTGTAATATTGTATAAATTGGGCCAAGCCCCAATTTAAAATGTTGAAATTAAAAGATTTGGATCCATACAAGTCCATGCATCTGGATGGGATTCATCCCAGAGTGCTTGGAGAGCTGGCTGACATCATTGCGGGACCTCTCTCAATTATTTTTCTATGGTCTTGGCAATCTGGAGAGGCCCCAGTAGAGTGGCAGCTGGCAAAAGTTGTACCAATTTTCAAGAAGGGCAAAAAGAAGACCCCGGTAATTACAGGCTTGTCAGTCTCAGGTCAGTGCCTGCTAAAATTAGGGAGAAGATTATCCTTGAAGTTATTGAAGAGCGCCTGGGGGACAGTGCAGTCATTTCTCCCAGCCAACATGGGTTCACGAGGGTTAGGACCTGTTTAACAAATTTCATTTCCTTTTTAACAATTTTGATTTCCATGGGCAGGCACGGCCCGCAGATGCCAGGCTGCCAAGCCCAACGTGCGGCCGCCAAGCAGGCGCCAGCTGCCAGAGGCTGCAGGAAGGCTCCAGAAGCAGCGGCAGCAGCCCGCGCAGGGGCAGCCACGACTGCAGGAGCCGCTCCTGGGCTGTGGGCTCAGGGGCAGACGCCTGCCCCTGCAGGGGATAAGGCAAACCCAGAGCCCAAAACCAACCCCAAGGGTACTGCATCCCCAACTTTCCTAGGCCCTGGAAGCAAATCCCCTAAAAGCGGAGCAGTGGCGGCGTGAGCAGAGCCCCTGAGGCAACCGCGACTGTCTGAAAGGCAGGCATCAAGAATGCGGACATGTCAGAGAAGAAGCAGCAAGATGCTGTTGATGGTGCCACTCAGGCCTCCCTGCCCACGCTGCTGGATGAGCTGCCCTATGTGAGAAACACTCCGTAGCCAATAACTTAGGCTCAGGCGAGGATCTCAGTGAAGTAGTAATTTATTTGCGATTGCAATGGCGGGCGCCCCACAAGCAGGAGAGCGTGCCTACTAGTTCCAAAACACAGTTTATATACCTTTTGATGACAGGACCCTCCCCTGTTTCCCCACTGAGTGAGTAATCCAGGTTCACAATCTATCTGATGCTTCACAAACAACGCATGGCCTTCGGTTGCCGGCCTGTTAAATTTCAAATTTCTTTTGACGTTTTTACTGCTTGAAGGGGTAATGTTTCTTCCCTTATCTGACTTGACTTAACACTGCAATTTTCACCTAATATTGTCCTAAGGAATCTGGTTGTCTGCATTTTACAAGGTCGCCTGCTAAGCTTTCTCATCACTGTAAGCATATCTCAGTACCACATTCCTTCCCTCTAAACAATGTAACTCTGCAAAAACAACATTTCTATTCCCACAATTCCCCCCTTTTCTTCTTCATAAACTGTTGATTTTTGCAAAACCTTTCTCTAAGGTGTAATTTGGTAGATTTCTTCTTCTTTGCTGTCTTTGCTTTCCATCTCCTCATTATCACCTTATCTGAGTAAGGTGGTGGCTCCATGGTCATTTGTTTCAGTAGTGCGGTTTCAGTTAACCACTGTACTAGTCCTCTTACACAGGGGATAATGCAGCAACCAATGGCTGTCAAAACTCCTACTACAACTGCAATCAAGGATGTAAATATGCCTGCTTTTTCTGCCAATTCACTGGCAAGGGTGGTAAGCCTTTGAAGTGCTTTGAAGTGAGGCAGGATGCCATGGAGTATGAAATTCCCATTTTATTCCCAAGGCTTTTCCAAGTTTCCACTTGACCAAGGCCTCCTCTGAGAGGTACACAATTAATAGTTGATTCTTCCCTATCATCGTTTTTTAACCTTAGGCTTCCAAATAATTATTAATACAAAGAATAAGATGTACACTACTACTATAATAAACTCCTCTTGGGAGCACTTCAATTTGTTATAGGTCTGTCCTTTTTAGTTACCTGTGAAAATAAAGGGTTAGTTTACAACTGTAAGCTTTTATCCTGCTCAGAGTCTGTTACGAGATTTTTCTTTTTGATTTTAACTTTCAACAAGTCGTCTGTAGGAACAACTTCCCAGGCGCTAGGGTCGGTAGCTGCTTTCACTCGAGTATAGTGAGTCCAACCTTTTTCCGCAGCTCTTACAGCTGTTTCAGTGCTTAGCAGTACTTGGAATGGTCCTTCCCATTCAGGCCGAAGTTTTGATTCTTTCCAGGTGCGTATCAGGACCCTATCTCCTGCATGGAATGAATGTACTGGGAATTCCAAAGGCGGAGTTTGAGCCAACAGTCCACGAACCCTGAGAGATTCTAAGGAAGAAGATAATCCAGGCATATAATTTTTGAGGAAAATATCTTTAGTTTCAAAAATAGGTATCTCACCGTTTCAGGTACGGTAGTCCAAACAACATCTCATATGGTGAAACTCCTACATCTTTTCTAGAAGCAGTTCGAATTCTGAGAAGTGCTAAAGGTAAACACTTTGTCCAGGGAAACTTAGTCTCTAAAACCAGCTTTGACGGATGTTTCTTTAATGTCTGATTCATTCGCTCCACTTTCCCTGATGAGGAAGGATGCCATGGAGTATGAAATTCCCATTTTATTCCCAAGGCTCCCATGAATCCTTGTAAAACAGATGAAGGGAAATGACTTCCTTGATCTGAATCTGTATTTTCAACAATCCCATATCTAGGGATTATTTGTTCCAGGATTACCTTTATCACCACACTAGCTGTTGCTGATGCTGAAGGAAAAGCTTCTACCCATCCTGACAAATGGTCAATCAACACCAGCAAGTACTTAAATCTGCCTACTTTAGGTGATTCAGTAAAATCGATTTGGATGCTCTGAAAAGGTTGAAGCCCTGGCTCCCGTCCGCCCAGGGGTTGTTTCCGTAGAGCCTTCTTATTCACTCGTTGGCATGTTATGCAACTATTACACGCTTGTTTAGCTACAGCGTACATGCCTATACGTATATATTTTCTTAATACGGTGTCACACATTGCCTGGACTCCCCAGTGGCTTCCTTGGTGTAGAACGGCTAACATTTCTCTCATTATCTGTTTGTTTACCATTTCTCTCCCATCAGGGAGAGTCCACCGTCCTTCGGACTCCTTTGCTCCTAATTCCCTAAAGGCTTCTATTTCCTTTTTACTGAATATTTGCTTTTCAGGTGGAGGTTTTATTTCAGGTACAAGAAGCAGCTTTGCTTCTACCTCTCATTGCAAAGCTGCTTCTTTAGCCTTTTCATCTGCAATCCTGTTTCCCCATTTAACTAGGGAGTTTCCTTTTCGATGTCCTTTCACGTGCACCACAGCAACCTCCTCTGGTAGTAACAGACTTTCCAAAATCTGTCTAATTAATTCTTCATGAACCAATTCCTTTCCCTTCCTGTTTACTAAGCCCTTTTCTTCCCATATTTTTCCAAATGCATGTACCACCCCATATGCATATTGTGAGTCAGTATATATAGTTCCCTGTTTCCCTTTTAATTATTTTAATGCTTGATTTAATGCATATAATTCACAGGTTTGAGCTGACCAATTGCTAGGCCGTCTTCCCATTTCTTCGACATTCCCATCCGGTCCTTCAATGATGCAATAACCATTACATCTCTTTCCTTGTACCACCTTAGAAGACCCATCTGTAAACAATATTTCCCCTTCCTCTAAGGGCACCTCTTGCAAATCTAATCTTACCTTTGCCTGGTAATTTATTAAATGTAAGCAGTTATGTTCCGTATTTATTGGATCCTCAATTCCCTTTGACAAGAAGGAGGCAGGATTCAAAACAGACTCTGTAGTTATAGTTAAATCATCCTTTTCAATTAGTATAGCTTCATATTTTAGTATTCTGGAGTCTGTCAGCCACCTTCCTGCTTTCTGAGTGAGAATAGCCTTCACTTGGTGAGGGGTAGCAACAATCAGTTGTCCTCCAAAGGTGAATTTCCTGCTCTCTTCTACTAATAAGGCAGTTGCTGCTACTGCCTGAATGCATTCTGGCCATCCCTGGGATACAGGGTCTAATAATTTAGACAAAGATGCTACAGGTTTCTTTTTATCTCCCATTCTTGGGTTAACACCCCCAAAGCAGCACCCTCACTTACAGTTATAAAAAGATAAAATGATTTCTTTAGGGCAGGAAGAGCTAAGACTGGTGCTGTAATACGGTCTTTTTTTTTTTTTTTTTAATTTTCCATTACTTCTTCTTCCTCTTTAATCCAGTTCAGTATATTAGGTTCTTCCTCCAATAATTTGAGATATAATTTCTCTGATTTCTGTGCATATGCTTCTATCCACAGTCTGCAATATCCAGTTCAACCCCCAAATTTTCTCAACTCTTTCTTTGTTTTAGGGAGAGGAAGTCGCACAATTCCCTGAATCCCCTCAGGGTTTACTCTCCGTCTGCCCTCAGAGACTACATGTCCCAAATACTTAACCTCTTTTTCTACACACTGTAATTTATCTTCAGATACCCTTAGCCCGTGTTCTCCTAAAAAATTCAGGAGTTTATTGGTGGCTTCTTTTACCTCCGATCTTTCTTCCCCAGATATCAATAAATTATACACATACTGTAACAACATCACCCCTTCTGGAATCTGAAATGTTTCTAAAATCTTTTCCAATTCTTGCCCAAACAAATTGGGAGATTCAGTGAATCCCTGAGGCAAAGCAGTCCATCTATATTGCTGTTTATGACCTGTCTCTGGGTCTTCCCATTCAAGTGCAAAAATGTATCGACTTTCAGGATCTAGTGGGCATGCCCAAAAGGCATCCTTTAAATCTATAACATTGAACCATTTGTGCTCATAAGGGATTTTACTCATCAGGGTGTAAGGGTTAAGAACCACAGGGTGGTGCTTTCATGTTATCTTGTTAACTTTTCTCAGGTCTTGTACTAATCGGTACGAACCATCTGGCTTTCGTACTGGTCAAATTGGAATGTTATATGGTGACATACAAGGCTCCAAAAGACCATCTTTAACTAAAGTTTGCACTATAGGTTTCAGGCCCATTTTTCCTTCACAAGAGATAGGCTACTGTCGTTGTCTAACTCTTCCGCTCCCTTCTTGAACAGTTATCTTTAAGGGAGTTATGTTAAGCCCTCCTCGATTTCCTGCCCTTACCCATACCGTGGGATTTATTTCTTTTTCATCATTTTCTGTTAATAATTTCATTGCGACTGTTCTTCCTTTTTCACAGGTCTTCAATCATAATCCTAATTTGACTATTAAATCTCTCCCTAATGTTATATATGGAGTGGTAATTCGTGTCGAGAAAATGGTTGATATTAATAAAGAAGGGGGAGATTTAGGAATGTGGCCATGGGGGTTGGAAAACCCCATGAGTGAGACAACATTAGACTCTTAACGATGAGGCCATCAGGAATATCAAAGAGTTTAGAGGGAACACAGGGTGATTCAGGAGACTCTGTGCAGTCTCCGGTTTCTTGTTCTCCAGCTGGTTCTCTTTTTCTCCAGCTGGTAAGGCATGGATGTTTCTGTGTGTTTGCTGTTGTTACATTCAAAGTTGTTTGACCAATGAAAAGTTGTTTTGAAAAGAACTGCTGTGGGGAGAAGGGGATAAGAGGGGAAACCGCCCTCAAGATAAAAAAGGCAGCACGATGAAGTTACATCAATAAAGAAGCAGGAAAAAGAAGTGAAGAGGAACAGGCTGGCAGAACGCAGACCAGGACGGTCTTTTGACACTTTGCTGTGCTGCAGGAGCGGGCTAGCTTGCAGCTTAACCTCCCTTGCCCCTGCTTTCAAGGGACTGGGAGGGTAAGGGGTGCATTGTCCCAGTGCATCCCAGCAACTCCTTGCACCTTCTGGCCGCTAGCAGCTCCTGGAAACTTCCCTCTCCGAGCTCTTGGCACCCCGATGGCTGCGTTGGCTTTCTGCCTGAGGAGCCCTGATGCCTTTGCTGGGAAGGGCATCCCTTCCTGGCCATGGTCTCAGCCAGGACTGTCTCTCCTGCAGAGGTTAGGCACAACGGATTTGGCCACATGGGACCGAAGAGGTGTCCTCGCACAGCCAGAGTCTGGAGGAGTCATCGTCTTTCCCAGGTGAGTGTGCTGCGTCTGCAGCCCATGGCTGGCGTCAAGGCCAGGGCACTGCAACTACTGAGTGTGGTGGCCTGGAATCACACTGCTGTCCTCTTCTTGCTTCCAGGATTGGGCTCTACATTCCATCTGGAAGAGCTGCAGGGGGTAATCCAGTTCAAAGTCCCGAGAAGCAGGCTGAAAAGAAGGGAGAGTCAAGGATGGGGGAAGACTCCAACACAAAAGGTAACATGAGAGCCGTCATGCCCAAGACTCCGCCAAGGGTTTCTCTTACCAGCCCTCCTGTTGCCTCCTTACAGGGATGCCTACAGCTGACAAGAGCTAACTGCTCTCACGGCAGAGTCTCTCTCCAGCCAGATTCCCCGGAGTGACAGAGGAGGCACAGCTGGGCCAGGCTGCTGGGGGAAAAGACGCCTTATCCCCTGCAGGGGCAGGCGTCTGCCCCTGAGCTCACAGCCCAGGAGCGGCTCCTGCAGTCGTGGCTGCCCCTGCACGGGCTGCTGCTGCTGCTTCTGGAACCTTCCTGCAGCCTCTGGCAGCTGGCGCCTGCTTGGCGGCCGCACGTTGGGCTTGGCAGCATGGGATGAGCGGGCCGTGCCAGCCCGCAGCGTGGCATTGGCGGCCTTGTTGCCGTCCCCAGGGCACGGCTGAAGGGGATATTGTGGATTTGATTTGCAAGGACGGGGAGAATTTGGGATGCAGTATCCCACTTCATGCGCAGGCAGTTCGCACTGAACAAGGTGGGCTTTGCAGCCTCATGCTGCCCTCTTACTCCGCTCTTTCCCAGAGCTGCCACCCCACAGAACGCACTTGTGGACCTGAAATCGAAGTCTCTGCAGATGGCAGCAGTGCCTATGAAGCAGCAGCATGTCCTCATCCCTCACCCCCCAGAGGAGGACACTGAGGCAGATCCTGTGAGGAAATCAATGCCAAGCATGTGTGGGCCAGCTCCCACAAAGGCCAGGGAAAGCTGAGCTGCATCAGGCTGCCCGAGGGATCCAGCATGCGGGTCGCTCAGCTCTGGGCTTTGGCTCTCCATCCCCTGGCTGCTTCGGGGTCAGGCAATGAGCATGGAGATGCCCTGCCTCCAGTCATCCCCCTGCAGACCCAAAGTCCTGAAGCTCCCCTGCAGCTGACAGTCACACACCTCATGTGGAAGGGAGCTGTGCCCACTTGTCCTGGGACCAGGGGAGGCTGAGTTGGCGTGTTAAGAAACAGCTGGGGAAGAGGAAGGAGGCCCTGCAGGAAGGCAGGACCAAGAGCAGAGCTGTGGACATCCCCGGGAAGACTGTGGAGGAGCTCCCGCTCTGGTAGTCCTCTGCTGCAACAGCCTTCTTTCCACAGCCCCTTGTTCAGTGAGGCCTCTGGGCTCTCACTGGCACCCTTCTCCCTGAAGGGAGCAGGGAGTGTCACTCAGCTCTCCTCACTGGAGCGGAATCTTGAACCTTTCCAGAGAATCACAGAATGGCTTGGGTTGCAATTGATGTTAAAGATCTTCTATTCCCTCCCGCCCCCTGCCATGGGCAGGGATGCCATTCACTAGAGCAAGTAGCCCAGTGCCTCATCCAAACAGGTCTTGAAGACCTCCAGGGATGGGGCATCCACGGCTTCTCTGGGCAAGCTGTTCCAGTGCCTCACCACCCTCTGTGTGAAGAAGTTTTGTGGCCACCAAGGAGCAGCTCTGACTAGCCTTCTCTTTTCCTCCTGACAGGGATGCCTCCTGCTATTAAGAGCCGGCTGCTCACACCCCAGAGTCGCTCTCCAGCCAGACTCCAGGGCGACAGGGGAGGCACAGCTGGGCCAGGCTGCTGGGGGAAAAGAGCCTTCTCCCAGGTGAGGCTGGGGGGCAGCTGGAGGAGGCAGCCCCTGGGCTCTTCCCCTTGAGTCAGCGAGCGGCTTTCCTTGGACAGGGGGACTTGGCCAGCTCCACAGGGGTCCCGACACATGTCCCACCCACTGCCCTTTCCTTGCTGGGCAGCCGTTTGCTGAGCAAAAGCTGTAGCAGCAAATCCTCCTCTTGTGTGCTTGCAGAATGCTGACAGCATTCATTCAGGAGAGCTCCTCGAGGATGGGAGAAGAGGGTGTAATAAATGGCTCAGTCTTCAAAATAGGACTATAATCAAAGTTTACAATTTATTAAAGGAATAGAGGTAAGCAAACAGCGATGGGTGCGCTGGGAGTCTCTGCTCCACCAAGACACCCACCAGTTACATCAAGCAGCTGATTTGTATGCTCCCAGGCTGATACATATTCATTACTACTTCTAAATAAAACAGGGTTATTATAATTAGTTTCTGGAATCCCAACTGGAGCATGTGTATCAGTCTCCGGTGGTCCCTCTGGGGGTCTCTGGGGGGTCTCTCGTGCTGAAGGCTCATAGTCTTCCTCCCTCTTGTCCTTCTCCTTTGTCCAACTTGGCTGTATGTCAGAGACTTGTGCAACATCCCCTGCAAGCTTTGTCTTTTAGTTGTTCTTCAGCTCTCGCCATCTCCTTAATCTCCTGGCCAGATATCAGAGACTTGCATAGTGTCCCATGCAATAGTCATAATAGTTAGCAGTTATTCTGAAACCCCCCAGATATCAGAGACTTCAAGGAAAAGCCTACAAATGCATTGCCCTTCAAGCTCTCTATTGACACGAATTGCTAAACCATTCCTTTGCAAGATACGAGAATTATATACGTTAACCACTCTGTTCTTCTTAGACTTGTGGTTATACAAGGGTATGTAAGACAGAAGGTCACATTCATCATACCATGCGGCCCTAGCATTGTTCCATACTGACACAAATCAGATGAACATATCTCACAAGGGGAAGGGCAAGCGCTGTGCTGCAGCCTGGCCCCAAACTCAAGCCCCTGCCTGCGAGGCTCACCAGAGAGCAGGACAAGTAGCCACTGCATCTGTGTGCCCATTGCCGGGCTGTTTCACGGGTTGCCTTTGTGGAGATTTGATGTTTCTCTCTAATCGTTGCATGCTCAGCACAAAGCATGTTTTTGCAGGCATTGCTCTCCTGCGCACACTGCCAGTGTACAGCCAGGGAAGCAGCTGCTGCAGCAGCTCAGAGCAGAAGGCCACGGTTGTTCACTCACCCAATGCAGCTGCAAAGGAGCCTCCATTTTTTCGGGGAACTCCAGGCCTCTGGGTACAGCAAGGGACAGGGTTCCCCTATCTCTGGTTCTCTCTCTCCCCTCTTTGCTGGGAGGCTCTGGATGAGGGCCTCTACTTCTCTGATTTGGCAGGTGGCTGCCACAGCTTGCACCACGGCTTCTCCTTGGGCCAGACCTCAGAAAAGAGACACTGGTCCTCGCAGAGAGCTGCCGCCTGCTGGAAAAGCAAGACCAGGTTGTTGAGCAAAAGCTATAGCAGCAAATCCTCGTCTTGTGTGCTTGCAAGATGCTGGCAATGCATCAGGTGAGCTCCACAAGGATGGCAGAACAGGGATAGGGTTGTTACAAGGGTAGTGCTTCTGAAGATTTGACGTTTCTCTAACCACTTCATGCCCTTCTCCCCTGCAGGAAATAGGCTGCCTGTGCCGCCAGCAAGACAAAAGAACTCTGAGAAGAACTTCAGAGAAGTTGTTCCTTGTCAATTTTGCTTTGGCACTATCAAAAGTCATCTGCTAACCAACCAGCCAGCCTTCATAACCGAAGACAGCTGAACCATGGATTGCAGGCCCAGCAAAGTCAAAGTCAACATCACAACCGAGGTTTAGGCATTCACGTTTATATGCTGACTTGATTTTACCACTCTTCTTTCCTGTATTTGGTGAGAAAGTTGTATCAAACGTCAACTTCAAGCCTTTGGCAATCTGATCTTCAATTGCAATTTCTGTTCCCAGAGTGTTATCTGTGTTCCGTTTTTCTGTGAAAGTCAGCCCATACTCAGCCCACTTGTATTTGGTCTCCAAGCTCCCATTAACTTTTCCAGTGTCGGTGTTCGAAGAACCAGATGTTGTGAACTCCACCCCACTTGCAGATTTTGTTTTCACATCCAGCTTCACCAACCCAAACCCATATCCTTTATTGAAGGTATCTCTGGCAGATTTGCCAAGGTCTGCGTACGACGGAGGAATTGCCATTGGAGCTGGCTGGCGCGGGAGGGCGGCTTAGCTCTGCCACGAAGCTTCTCTCCAAGAGAAAAACCTGCCCTTTCTGAGCCTTGTTTTCCTTCGTGAAGGATGAGGGCTCCTGCAAAGCCTGCTGCCCTGGAAGTGTTCTTGCCCTTAGCTTCAGAGGCCGAGGGCTGGGGCCTTTCATGCTGCCTTTCTGAGAGAAAGCAGGCTGCAGGGAAACTGCCCTGAGCCTGGGGAAACCCTGAGGGGACGACTGCCCCACTGCCATGGGACAGCTCCCACATTAGCACTCCCCTCTAAAAATGCTCCCTGTTTCTGCTTCCCCTGTAGCAGAAGATGCAGGCGGAAATGCAGAGGCTGCAGAGGGGGTGTGCTTCCTCCATGGCACTCATGGACCTGAAGAACGCTCTGCAGCTGGTACCAGTGGAGATGAAGCATCAGCATGTCCTCATCCCTCTCCCTCCAGCGAAGAAGGCTGAGGCAGCTCCCCTCAGCAAATCAAGTGCCAGGTAAGTGTGGGCCAGCTCCCACAAAGGCCAGGAAAAGCTGAGCTGCATCAGGCTGCCCGAGGGATCCAGCATGCGGGTTGCTCAGCTCTGGGCTTTGGCTCTCCATCCCCTGGCTGCTTCGGGGAGGCAATGACTGTGGAGAGGACCTTGCCTCCAGACGTTCCCCTGCAGACCCAAAGTCCTGAAGCTCCCCTGCAGCCGACAGTCACGTACCCACAGTGGAAGGGGGCTGTGCTCCCTGCTCCTGGGGCTGGGGGCAGGCAGAGCTGGGGACCTTCAGATCCTACCTGAGAGTTTTTTTCTCTGTTGATGCAGCTACCAATTAGTACGGAGTGTGCGGGCGGGGAAAGTGATGGAGAAGAGAAAGGAGGCCTGGAAAATCACTGGGCTGCGGCGCACTGCCTCTGTCTTGCTTCCGCGATTGCGCTCTACACACATTTCTTATTTCATTTCATTAAGATGTAATATTTATCTTTATTTCAATAATATTTATCTTTATTTCATTAAGATTTAATAAACAAACAAACGGCTGTTCTACAGTTTTCTTTCCACACCCGAATGGATCACTGTGCACGCTCCGCGGGGCCTGCTCGAGGTTTGTACGGGCCAGAAATGAGAGAGCTTCATTCTCGGTACCGGGTTGCTCAGCTCGCTGGTGGCCCTACAGGAAAGATGCTCCCTGAGTGCACAGAGAGAGAGAGAAAAGCTGCTCCCCGACAGGGCAGCTCCTGACCCTTCCTCTGACAGCCCTGGCGGCCATTTGGCAGTTCTGCCTGCCCCCCCGCGCCACAAGCTGGCTGAGGCCTTGGCCTGTCCGCAGCACGGCTGTCAGTGGTGTCGGGCGGCATCTAGAGCCAAGAGGCCTTTCCTTTTCTTTGTGCTGAAGGAAACTTTGTGCTGTCTGGAGAGGCAGTGCCTCTTTGCTCCAAGTCTTGCAGGGTTGCCTCTCACTTTGAGGGCCCTGTTTTTCGTCAGCATTTGTGAGGGGCTTCTGCATGCGCCCCGCTCACTTGTTGCGGCCAGGGCTTCCCCCCAGGATGTCTGGGCAGGCCCATGCCGCTGGGCAGGCTCTGGGTGGGCCTCGTTCCCTGCAGGGGCAGGCGTCTGCCCCTGAGCCCAGAGCCCAGGAGCGGCTCCTGCACTCGCGGCTGCCCCTGCGCGGGCTGCTGCCGCTGCTTCTGGAACCTTCCTGCAGCCTCTGGCAGCTGGCGCCTGCGTGGCGGCCGCACGTTGGGCTTGGCAGCCTGGCATCTGCAGGCCGTGCCAGCCTGCAGCATGGCATTGGCGGCCTTGTTGCCGTCCCCAGGGCACGGCTGAAAGGGGATTTGGGGCATTTGCTTTCCAGGGGCTGGGCACGTTGGGGATGCAATACCCCACCACGTGCACAGGCAGTTCGCACTGAACAAGGTGGGCTTTGCAGCCTCGTCCTGCCCTCGTAGCCTGCTCCCTCCTGCAGCTGCCACCCCACAGCCCGCCTCCTCAAGCAGAAGAAACGCCCCAGCGGTAGCCTGCAAAGTGCAGGTGTGCCAGGGGCCCCTTGCTGCTCTGGCAATATGCACAACAGAAGAGCCCAGCTCCAGCAGAAGGACGGGATGCGTACTGCCTGGCGCTTGTGCGTTGCCTGTGGCCCGAGTGGGCAAGCCAGCATGTAGCCGGAGCCGGTTCTCAAGGCTTTCCCTATTAGTTGGGAACCCCGTGGAGGGTTTTTCCTGAGCTGAGGGTGTTGGCTGTGCTCTTCCTAGCCCAGCTCTTCTGTAGGGGGCAAAAAGGAGGGAGCTGGGAAGCTCCCAGACACTGAGGCCATCTCCAGGGCTCTCCGCAGTGACGCCATCTGGCACCTTCCCATGAGCAGTGGCCAAAGCACAAGGGCCCGTCTTCTTTGTTGGGGAAGCCCCGCGCTGCATTTCCAGTGCCAGAAATGCTTAAATACCGTTCCTCCTTTCTTGCTTTTCAGCGTGTCTTAGTACCTGGGCTGGGTGCCTCCTTCCTTATTAAAGTGGGGCTGCTCTTGTTTTTTGCTTTGAGCTCCTCCAGGTAAAGAAGCCCACTTTTCAGCTCTCGGAGAACTTTGCCTGTCTTCCCGGAGTCCCACATAAGAAAGAAAGAGACTTTTCCCGTTTCTTTCTCAGGTGAATTTGGCCGCATCAGCAGGAAAAGTGTCCTGACACATGTCCTACTGACTGTCTTTTCCTTGCCGGGCAGCTGCTTGGTGAGCACCGGCTGTTGCAGCACTTCCTCCCCTTGTGTGCTTGCAGGCTGCTGACAGCACGTCAGGAGAGCTTGCAGGCTGCTGACAGCACGTCAGGTTCTTGCAGTGGAAAATTCCACTAACCTTGCATTTTCAAAAGGGATTGTGCGGGCATGGCAGTAGCATACCAGGTGAAGTATTTTAAGCAGATAAGGGGAATGTCCCACAGTCGCAAAATGAGGAGGATAGCTAAGAAAAGCAGGAGAATCAGGGCAAAAATCAGTAACAAACAAATAAATAAATAAATAAATCACGGGCATTCTGGTCACGAGAGATGAAGAAAAAAATAATTAAAAAAAAAAAAAAGGAAAAGGGGAAAATAAAGGTTGGTCAAATAAAATTGTACATATATGGCGTAGTAGTAAGCATCGCGTGGTTTGTGAACCTGATTCTCCCCCTGTACTCAGCTCTGGTGAGGTCGCGCCATGAATACCCTGTTCAGTTTTGGGGCCCTCACTGCAGGAAGGACGTGGAGGTCCTGGAGCATGTCCAAGGAAGGGGAAAGGAGCAGCCGAAGGGCCCAGGGAGCAAGTCGTGTGAGGAGTGCTGAGGGAGCTGGGGTTATGTAGCCTAGAGGAAAGGAGGCTTGGGGGAGACCTTATCACTGTGTACAAGGACCTCAGAGAAGGTTGTAGTGCGGTGGGGGTCAGTCCCATCTCCCAAGCAACAGGCGGTAGGAGAAGAGGAAAAAGTGGGGCCGCGGGAGGTTTAGGTGGATTTAGGTTTAGGTTTAGGCAAAAAGTCTTCAACAAAAGGGTTGTGAAGCATTGGAACAGGCTGCCCAGGGAAGTAGTTGAGTCACCATCCCTGGAGGCATTCGAAAGCCGTGTAGATCTGGTGCCGAGGGACACGGTTCAGTGGTAGATTCTATGATTCTGTACTTCTCTGACTGTGAGAGGCCCCGGGTTGGCATGGCCTGCACCACTCTTTCTCCTGAGATCAATGGCACAGAGAGGAGCACTGGGGGCAAAAGTCTGCCTGAGCTTTTATTCAGAGCAGAAAGCAGCCGCAGCTGAGCTGAGGCTGGGGGCAGGATGTGGTGGGGCATCTGAATTCCTGGGGCGCTGTCCTGTGCCTCGCAGTGATGCTTCCGTGGGTGCTGCAAAGCTTCCTGAGGGCCAGCTGCCAGCTCCGAGCATCCTCCTGGGACTGGCACAGCCGGGCGCGGCTACTCTCGCTGTCCTGCGATGCAGCTGCAGCGGAAAGCCCTGCGCAGCGCGCGAAGTGCCCTCCTGATGCGGGAGGGCCGTGGCTGGCGCGCCGGGGCTTGTGCGAGGTCAAGGGTGCCTGTGGGGGACACAGAGGTGTAGGTTAGGGCCTGAGCGGGTGCTGGGCGAGCCTGTCCCCCCCTCCAAGGCCTTTCCCCGGGGAGGGGTGGCCCAGGACCAGCCAGCCCCCCTGCGCGTGGTGCTGCCAACCTTGTGCTTGGTGCTGCTCGCTGCGCTGAACAGGCCCGGCCAACAGATCCTGGGACGGCGCTTGTGTCTGGGATGTTGCTGGCTCATCCGCTGGCGTATCTTTGGTGCAGGAGGAGGACTGCGCTTGGCCTCCCTGCTCGATGGCCACCTGCATGGGGAGAGGAACAGCACGGGCAGCTGAGGAAAGGGATGTCAGCCCTTGTGCCTGGGGCATGTGGAAATGCAGAGCAGCAAGCAGCTCCCGGCACGCACACCCAATGCACTGCTTCTGCCTGGGGCCGCCCTGGATGCCTGGTGCCCACCACGTGTGCTGTGCTTACCTGGTGCCCAGGAACCAAGGGAGTGGCTGCTGCTCCTGCTTCGTCAGCTGCTGCTGGGCGGAGATCTGTGATGGCCTCCCGGAGAGGCTCTGCAGCCAAAGGAGAAGCCCCTTCTCCACCTTCTTCTTGTGGCATTGCTGCTGCAGCGAGAGGGGCTTCATTGGCCTCCCCCACAGGGCCTCTGGCCAAGGCAGAGGCCGAGGATGTACATTCTGCAGGCTCTGGTGTGGGAGGAGGCACCCTGGGCACTGTGACCCAGGGAGCACTTGCTGCCTTGCTTGGGGCTCCCGCTCCCTGGATGATGGCTACAGAGTGGAGTAGGACTGCAGCCACGATGGTGTCAACTCTTTCATCCAGCTCTTCATCAGAGACACTGCAGGCATGTCGGGCACGTCCCTGGCTCTCCACCATCACGGCAGCGCTGTGCTCGCTGGGGCTTGGAGAGGCCGATGGTTTTGACTGTGGAGCCCCACGTGTCAGGGGAGGCGTCCTGTGTCCCTCATCTTCCAGAGCAGGGGCTGCTGGAGGACTTGCTGGCCTGCTCTGTGCCGGTGTTGTTGTGGTGAGAGGCGTGCTGTGCCTCTCTTCCCCAGGAATTTCTTCCTGGGGAGCAGCTGATGGGACAGTGTCCGTGGTTTGCAGCGAGCCAGGAGAGGCGCTTGCTGGGTGTTCTGCTTCTTGTGCTGCCTCCCTTTCCACACTGCTGGCTGCGCTGCCCTCTTCCTGCGGAACGTCCTGTGCGTCTGTGAAGAGGCTGGCGAACCTGGGGTTGATCCAGGAGTTGATGATGACGACCTCCTCTTCATCGCATCCCCCAGGACTGCTCTCTTTCTTGCCCCGGCCTTGGCTTGTCCCCTCGTTTCCTGTCCCCTGCCTGGGTTTGATGTGTTTCTCTCTCTGTTTTTTCTTTTTACCCTGGCCTGGGCTAGCTGCTGCAGGGTCTCTGCTGGAAGCCCTTGCTCCTGCGCATACCCGGGAATCAGGCCCTGGCAGAGCAGTGGTCCGCCTCCTCTCCATGTCTGTCTGGACCCCGGCTGATCTCGTTGCTCTCCCTGTGCTCCCCGTGCGTGCCAAGTCCCCCAGTGCTCCAGCCAAGGCAGATGCTGAGGATGTAGAGTCTGCAGGCTCTGCTGTGGGAGGAGGCACGCTGGGTCCTGTGGCCGAGGGAGCACTTGGTGCCTTGCTCACGGCTCCCTGGCTCATGGCTTCAGCACGGCGTATGACTGTGGAAACGATGGTCTTGACTCCTTCATCCAGCTCGTCATCACAGGCACTGGAGGCATGTCGGGCACGTCCCTGGCTCTCAACCATCACCGCAGTGCTGTGCTCACTGGGGCTTGGAGAGGCCGATGGTTTTGACTGTGGAGCCCCACGTGTCAGGGGAGGCGTCCTGTGTCCCTCATCTTCCAGAGCAGGGGCTGCTGGAGGACTTGCTGGCCTGCTCTGTGCTGCTGTTGTTGTGGTGAGAGGCGTGCTGTGCCTCTCTTCCCCAGGAATTTCTTCCTGGGGAGCAGCTGATGGGACAGTGTCCGTGGTTTGCAGCGAGCCAGGAGAGGCGCTTGCTGGGTGTTCTGCTTCTTGTGCTGCCTCCCTGTCCACACTGCTGGCTGCGCTGCCCTCTTCCTGGGGAACGTCCTGTGCGTCTGTGAAGAGGCTGGCGAACCTGGGGTTGATCCAGGAGTTGATGATGACGACCTCCTCTTCATCGCATCCCCCAGGACTGCTCTCTTTCTTGCCCCGGCCTTGGCTTGTCCCCTCGTTGCCTGTCCCCTGCCTGGGTTTGACGTGTTTCTCTCTCTGTTGTTTTTTCTTCTTACCCTGGCCTGGGCTAGCTGCTGCAGGGTCTCTGCTGGAAGCCCTTGCTCCTGCGCATACCCGGGAATCAGGCCCTGGCAGAGAAGTCGTCCACGTCCTCTCCAGGTCTGTCTGGACCCCGGCTGAACTTGTTGCTCTCAATTTGCACCCCGTTTGTGCCAGGTCCCCAAGTGCTGCTGATCGTTGGCCGTGTTCCCAGCTTTTTTGCGTCTTCTGCAGCACTTCAGACACGCGGGAGTGTGCTGTGTCCTGCAGTGCCGTGCAAGAGTCTGCAGGGCTGTGTGGGGCAGGGTGCCAGCTCTTCTTTAAATTCTGGGGCCCAGTTGCGGGCTGAGGTGGTGTTCTGTGTCCTTTGCTCGTGGGAGGTCTGCCCACAGGAGGAAGCCTTGCCTCCCTCATGGCTCCCTGGTTCCAGGCAAGGCCATTTCTTATTGCAGTGGAGACAAAGGCCTTTATTCGGTCTTCCATTTCTTCGTCAGGGGATGCAAGGCTGCTTTTGGACGAGTGCCGACTCTTCCAGTTTTGGGCCGCTGCTGTGGTGAGAGGTGGTGTTCTGGGGCCTTTGGTCCTGGGAACTCTGCTTGAGGGAGAAAGCCTTGCCTTGCTGCTGGCTCCCTCGTTGCAGGCTACAGCGTTTGTTATGACGGTGGACACAAAGGACCGTATTGCATTGCCCATGTCCTCGTCAGGGGCCACAGGGCTGTGTGGGCCACGTTCCCGCCTCTCTGCCCTCACTGCTCTGTCCCTGTTGCCAGAGATGCAGGGAAGAGGTGGCAAAAGCTCTTGCTGGCTGCGGGCCTCTGTTCCCAATGACTTTGCCCTTCCTCCCCCTGAAGAAGCAGAGGCTGCTGCTTGCAGAGGGGGCAGCTTGCAAGTGGCCTTTTCAGATGATGATGTCTCTGCTTTAGGCACTTGCTTGGGTGCTGCTGCCTGAGTCGCTGCCTGCCTTGGCAAAGGCGGCAGGGCTGGCAGCTGGATTCTCTCGGCCTGCCTCACCCCACGGTGAGGCAGTGTCTTGATGTCTTGCGGCTTCTTCTCCATCTGCAAGAGAAGCGAGAAGAAAGGCCAAGTTACTTGGGCCATTTCTGCCATTCTGCTCCGTGTCCCCACTAGAAGTGCTGCTGTGAGCTGCCCTGCAGCGGCCCCCGGCACGCCCTGGCAGCTGCCCACGCAGAGCGGGGCTCAGCCTGCCAGGGTAATGCCCTGCCTGTCTCCTCCTGCGAGTGCTGCCTGCTCATCGCAGGCTGCCAGGGCTGCCAAAGATGTTCGACCGAACCGTCCTGGGGCTCCCGACTCCGTGTGGCAGCTGCCAGTGTGACGCACGCTCTCTGGGCACGACCGCACCGGCAGCCTGTCCGCATGGAGGGACGGTGGAGGCAGCTCCTGGCTGCGCACAGCCAGGTTGAATTAGGCCACGCTGCTCTTTGTGCCTGTGGGCACAGAACTGCCAGGGCCACATGGGCTTTGGCTGTCCTGGGGGTGGGCTCTTCATGGAGAAACCCCAGGTTTGGGAACAACTGTGTCCAGGCCGGAGGGGCTCAGGGCCAGCTGGCCGGCTCGCTCCAGCACCGTTCTCCTCATCCTGGTGCTCTCGGTGCCATCCCGTCACACTGCTGTCCCTGTCTCGCTCCCTGAGCCTCACCTGGCGCCGCTCCTGCACGCTCCGCTGCCCTTCAGCGGGCTGGGAGTCATCCTTATTCTGCTGCTCCATGCTATGCTCCAGGTCCTCTGACCAAGAACTCCAACAGGCACCCAGGGGAGCTGCTGCCTCCTGACAGAGCTGCTCTCCTGAGAGTGAGTGGGCAGCCCGGGGCTCGGGCTTTATAAGGGACACCGTTGCCGTGGGTACCCCTCCGTGTCACAATGGCCTTTGGGTACGCATCACAATGCCCCGGTGGTTGCCATGGGGCCCTCAAGCCCATATGCTGGCAGACACCCCAGGGACACCGTCTCACACACCCACAGCAGGATCTGCATTGGCAGGTACCTCTGGCTCCTTCCAGCCAGTGCCCCCGGCTCAGCCCCAGCTCAGTCTTTCTCAGGGCAGTTAGCTTAGCTCCCTAACTGCTCCCAGGTAACTGCGCGTTACCTGCTCTGCCAGGAGATGCTCTGCTCGGTCGTCCGCGTAAGCTTCCTGGCTCTTTTGCCTGACTGCCCACACATCAGCAGAGACTGCACTCGAGCTTGGACGCCCATCAGGCCACCCTGGCAGTGCAGCTGGAGCAGGAGCAGGAGCAGGAGCAGGAGCAGGAGCAGGAGCAGGGATTCCTCCCGTGTCCGGGCAGCCAGAGGCCTGTGGCTCTAGGCACTGTGAAGTGCTCCCAGAGAAGGTGGGCTCCAGGGAGCCGGTGGAGCTGGCAGAGAGGTGGCTTGAGGCAGGCTCTGGCAGGGCTGTGAGAGGAAAGCCCTGGGCAGCCGCAGGACGAGTTCCTGCTCCTTGCTTTAAGAGCAAGCTGTGGAGGAGCTTTCAGCAGCAGAGCCACAGCTGTGCCACGCTGCTGTTTAGCCTGCAGCTTCTCTGGCTGCTGAAGCAGGTCCTATGCTTCAGAGTTGTGCCTGAAACAGTGTTGGTAACACAACGGTGTCTTTGCTGGAACAGGTTGCCCAGAGAGGCTGTGGCGTCTCCATCCTTGGAGATCTTCAGAAGCACAATCCTCGGAATTGTGCGTAAAGCTCGTCCTTTGGGGAGAAAGAGAAGGAATTGGAAAAACAACCCCAAAACTAGGGAAAAGGATAAAAAAGCACAGGTTAGATATTGTCCAATTGTCTGGCCTGAAAAGCCATTAAAAGGAACTTTGCTCCTTTGGCCACAACGCAGGTCCGATGAAAATTCCCGCTTCAAGTTTACAGGTAAACAATAAGACTCCTTTTCCGCAGGAGGAATCAAGTTATGCTCCCTCTAACCCTAACATTGCAGCCGAGGCAGCAGGAGCTGCACCAGCAAGGAAGTATATGTGTAAGTGTACGTGCTTGAGACAAAGTATTGGATCTGCTTGAGACAAAGTATTGCTGTGAAGGGAGTGACTCCTCACTCTAGAGTAACACTTGTAACAGTAACAGTAGAAGTTGTTGTACAGCAGATACAACATGAGAATCCTGTAAGGGGATGGCCTGTCCCGAATGGCAAGGGGTAGTACTGGCTCTGCGGCAATAAATGCAGGAAGGTGTTGCCCCTTGGCTGGAAGGCAGCTTGCACCCTGGGGGCAATAATTCCACATGTACCTATTACTGAAGACCCACAACGCCAAAGCCCCCTTGAGACCGCACGCAGAATTACGAGGACTCCACATAATCCTCTAGGAAACCGAACCAGGGAATTTCACTCACTGGAGAACTAGAAAATAACACTCTGCACGCAGTCCAGGCACTACGAGAGGAGCTAAGAAGCTTCTCAGAAACAGTACTTGTGTTGGGTCTGTCTGAGCTGGAGTCACCTTTTCCCTGCAGCAGCCCACACAGTGCTGTGCTCTGCACTCGTAGCTGGAGCAGCACTGATATCGCTCAAGTGTTGTGTCTGTTGCTGCGCAGTGCTGGCACGGCATCAGGACTCCTTCCAAGCCCCCAAGAGCCAGCAGGCTGGGGGTGGGCAAGTGATGGGGAGGGGGCATTGCCAGGGCAGCTGACCTAAACCAACCAAAGGGATATTCCATAACACCTGATGTCACACTCAGCAATAAAAAGGGGGGCTCTCCTGGGGGAGGGGGCTGTTCCTCCTGAACAACCACTATGCGTTTTGAGGCCCTGCTTCCCAGGACGTGGCCGAACATCGCTCGTTGATGGGAAGCAGAGAATATTTTTTTTCCCTCTATCTGTGCTTCCGCACTGACTTATTGTTTCTCTTGTTTCTTTTTTTCCTCCCCATTCCCTTTCCCTTTAATTAAACCTTTCTCATCTCAAACCTCGAGTTCTCTGTGTTGTATTTTCTCCCCCTTCCTCTTTGAGGAGAGGGGGAGTGAGAGAGCGGTTGTGGTGGAGCTCAGCTGCCCACCTGAGTCAAACCACAACAGGCCAACAGGGCTGCTGGTATTGGCTGTGTTCCCTGTTCGCTGCAAAGTGCCTGTGCACGTGGTGGGAGATTGCATCCCCAGCTTTCTCAGGCCCTGGAAGCAAATCCCCCAAAAGCGGAGCAGTGGCATCACGAGCGGAGCCCCGGAGGCAACCGCGGCTGTCTGAAAGGCAAGCATCAAGAATGCGGACATGTCAGAGGAGGAGCAGCAAGATGCTGTTGATTGCGCCACTCAGGCCTTGGCGAAGCACATCGAGAAGGGCATTGCTGCGCACATCGGGAAGGAATTTGACAAGAAATAGAATCCCACTTGGCACTGCAACACAGGAGGGAACTGCGGCAGCTACGTGACTCCTGAGAGCACGCACTTCACCTACTTCTAGCTCAGCCAAGTTGCTATTCTTTTCGAGTCTGGTTAGAACCACGGACTCCCACTGACACTTGCATCTGGTTACAGGACTTTGCTGGCTCCCATGGCTGGTTACTTCAGCCTTCCTGAGGAAACAAACCTTGATCTTCAAGGGCAATGGCAGGGATTATGCTATAGCAGAAGTTGTTACATTGTGGAAATATAAAGGAAAAATACCAACAAAATGTATTCATTGTTTTTTTTGTTTTGTTTGTATTTATTGTAATAATTGTAATATTGTATAAATTGGGCCAAGCCCCAATTTAAAATGTTGAAATTAAAAGAGTTGGATCCATACAAGTCCATGCATCTGGATGGGATTCATCCCAGAGTGCTTGGAGAGCTGGCTGACATCATTGCGGGACCTCTCTCAATTATTTTTCTATGGTCTTGGCAATCTGGAGAGGCCCCAGTAGAGTGGCAGCTGGCAAAAGTTGTACCAATTTTCAAGAAGGGCAAAAAGAAGACCCCGGTAATTACAGGCTTGTCAGTCTCAGGTCAGTGCCTGCTAAAATTAGGGAGAAGATTATCCTTGAAGTTATTGAAGAGCGCCTGGGGGACAGTGCAGTCATTTCTCCCAGCCAACATGGGTTCACGAGGGTTAGGACCTGTTTAACAAATTTCATTTCCTTTTTAACAATTTTGATTTCCATGGGCAGGCACGGCCCGCAGATGCCAGGCTGCCAAGCCCAACGTGCGGCCGCCAAGCAGGCGCCAGCTGCCAGAGGCTGCAGGAAGGCTCCAGAAGCAGCGGCAGCAGCCCGCGCAGGGGCAGCCACGACTGCAGGAGCCGCTCCTGGGCTGTGGGCTCAGGGGCAGACGCCTGCCCCTGCAGGGGATAAGGCAAACCCAGAGCCCAAAACCAACCCCAAGGGTACTGCATCCCCAACTTTCCTAGGCCCTGGAAGCAAATCCCCTAAAAGCGGAGCAGTGGCGGCGTGAGCAGAGCCCCTGAGGCAACCGCGACTGTCTGAAAGGCAGGCATCAAGAATGCGGACATGTCAGAGAAGAAGCAGCAAGATGCTGTTGATGGTGCCACTCAGGCCTCCCTGCCCACGCTGCTGGATGAGCTGCCCTATGTGAGAAACACTCCGTAGCCAATAACTTAGGCTCAGGCGAGGATCTCAGTGAAGTAGTAATTTATTTGCGATTGCAATGGCGGGCGCCCCACAAGCAGGAGAGCGTGCCTACTAGTTCCAAAACACAGTTTATATACCTTTTGATGACAGGACCCTCCCCTGTTTCCCCACTGAGTGAGTAATCCAGGTTCACAATCTATCTGATGCTTCACAAACAACGCATGGCCTTCGGTTGCCGGCCTGTTAAATTTCAAATTTCTTTTGACGTTTTTACTGCTTGAAGGGGTAATGTTTCTTCCCTTATCTGACTTGACTTAACACTGCAATTTTCACCTAATATTGTCCTAAGGAATCTGGTTGTCTGCATTTTACAAGGTCGCCTGCTAAGCTTTCTCATCACTGTAAGCATATCTCAGTACCACATTCCTTCCCTCTAAACAATGTAACTCTGCAAAAACAACATTTCTATTCCCACAATTCCCCCCTTTTCTTCTTCATAAACTGTTGATTTTTGCAAAACCTTTCTCTAAGGTGTAATTTGGTAGATTTCTTCTTCTTTGCTTTCTTTGCTTTCCATCTCCTCATTATCACCTTATCTGAGTAAGGTGGTGGCTCCATGGTCATTTGTTTCAGTAGTGCGGTTTCAGTTAACCACTGTACTAGTCCTCTTACACAGGGGATAATGCAGCAACCAATGGCTGTCAAAACTCCTACTACAACTGCAATCAAGGATGTAAATATGCCTACTTTTTCTGCCAATTCACTGGCAAGGGTGGTAAGCCTTTGAAGTGCTTTGAAGTGAGGCAGGATGCCATGGAGTATGAAATTCCCATTTTATTCCCAAGGCTTTTCCAAGTTTCCACTTGACCAAGGCCTCCTCTGAGAGGTACACAATTAATAGTTGATTCTTCCCTATCATCGTTTTTTAACCTTAGGCTTCCAAATAATTATTAATACAAAGAATAAGATGTACACTACTACTATAATAAACTCCTCTTGGGAGCACTTCAATTTGTTATAGGTCTGTCCTTTTTAGTTACCTGTGAAAATAAAGGGTTAGTTTACAACTGTAAGCTTTTATCCTGCTCAGAGTCTGTTACGAGATTTTTCTTTTTGATTTTAACTTTCAACAAGTCGTCTGTAGGAACAACTTCCCAGGCGCTAGGGTCGGTAGCTGCTTTCACTCGAGTATAGTGAGTCCAACCTTTTTCCGCAGCTCTTACAGCTGTTTCAGTGCTTAGCAGTACTTGGAATGGTCCTTCCCATTCAGGCCGAAGTTTTGATTCTTTCCAGGTGCGTATCAGGACCCTATCTCCTGCATGGAATGAATGTACTGGGAATTCCAAAGGCGGAGTTTGAGCCAACAGTCCACGAACCCTGAGAGATTCTAAGAAAGAAGATAATCCAGGCATATAATTTTTGAGGAAAATATCTTTAGTTTCAAAAACAGGTATCTCACCGTTTCTACCCAGGTACGGTAGTCCAAACAACATCTCATATGGTGAAACTCCTACATCTTTTCTAGAAGCAGTTTGAATTCTGAGAAGTGCTAAAGGTAAACACTTTGTCCAGGGAAACTTAGTCTCTAAAACCAGCTTTGACGGATGTTTCTTTAATGTCTGATTCATTCGCTCCACTTTCCCTGATGAGGAAGGATGCCATGGAGTATGAAATTCCCATTTTATTCCCAAGGCTCCCATGAATCCTTGTAAAACAGATGAAGGGAAATGACTTCCTTGATCTGAATCTGTATTTTCAACAATCCCATATCTAGGGATTATTTGTTCCAGGATTACCTTTATCACCACACTAGCTGTTGCTGATGCTGAAGGAAAAGCTTCTACCCATCCTGACAAATGGTCAATCAACACCAGCAAGTACTTAAATCTGCCTACTTTAGGTGATTCAGTAAAATCGATTTGGATGCTCTGAAAAGGTTGAAGCCCTGGCTCCCGTCCGCCCAGGGGTTGTTTCCGTAGAGCCTTCTTATTCACTCGTTGGCATGCTATGCAACTATTACACGCTTGTTTAGCTACAGCGTACATGCCTATACGTATATATTTTCTTAATACGGTGTCACACATTGCCTGGACTCCCCAGTGGCTTCCTTGGTGTAGAACGGCTAACATTTCTCTCATTATCTGTTTGTTTACCATTTCTCTCCCATCAGGGAGAGTCCACCGTCCTTCGGACTCCTTTGCTCCTAATTCCCTAAAGGCTTCTATTTCCTTTTTACTGAATATTTGCTTTTCAGGTGGAGGTTTTATTTCAGGTACAAGAAGCAGCTTTGCTTCTACCTCTCATTGCAAAGCTGCTTCTTTAGCCTTTTCATCTGCAATCCTGTTTCCCCATTTAACTAGGGAGTTTCCTTTTCGATGTCCTTTCACGTGCACCACAGCAACCTCCTCTGGTAGTAACAGACTTTCCAAAATCTGTCTAATTAATTCTTCATGAACCAATTCCTTTCCCTTCCTGTTTACTAAGCCCTTTTCTTCCCATATTTTTCCAAATGCATGTACCACCCCATATGCATATTGTGAGTCAGTATATATAGTTCCCTGTTTCCCTTTTAATTATTTTAATGCTTGATTTAATGCATATAATTCACAGGTTTGAGCTGACCAATTGCTAGGCCGTCTTCCCATTTCTTCGACATTCCCATCCGGTCCTTCAATGATGCAATAACCATTACATCTCTTTCCTTGTACCACCTTAGAAGACCCATCTGTAAACAATATTTCCCCTTCCTCTAAGGGCACCTCTTGCAAATCTAATCTTACCTTTGCCTGGTAATTTATTAAATGTAAGCAGTTATGTTCCGTATTTATTGGATCCTCAATTCCCTTTGACAAGAAGGAGGCAGGATTCAAAACAGACTCTGTAGTTATAGTTAAATCATCCTTTTCAATTAGTATAGCTTCATATTTTAGTATTCTGGAGTCTGTCAGCCACCTTCCTGCTTTCTGAGTGAGAATAGCCTTCACTTGGTGAGGGGTAGCAACAATCAGTTGTCCTCCAAAGGTGAATTTCCTGCTCTCTTCTACTAATAAGGCAGTTGCTGCTACTGCCTGAATGCGTTCTGGCCATCCCTGGGATACAGGGTCTAATAATTTAGACAAAGACGCTACAGGTTTCTTTTTATCTCCCATTCTTGGGTTAACACCCCCAAAGCAGCACCCTCACTTACAGTTATAAAAAGATAAAATGATTTCTTTAGGGCAGGAAGAGCTAAGACTGGTGCTGTAATAAGGTCTTTTTTTAAAAAAAAATTTCCATTACTTCTTCTTCCTCTTTAATCCAGTTCAGTATATTAGGTTCTTCCTCCAATAATTTGAGATATAATTTCTCTGATTTCTGTGCATATGCTTCTATCCACAGTCTGCAATATCCAGTTCAACCCCCAAATTTTCTCAACTCTTTCTTTGTTTTAGGGAGAGGAAGTCGCACAATTCCCTGAATCCCCTCAGGGTTTACTCTCCGTCTGCCCTCAGAGACTACATGTCCCAAATACTTAACCTCTTTTTCTACACACTGTAATTTATCTTCAGATACCCTTAGCCCGTGTTCTCCTAAAAAATTCAGGAGTTTATTGGTGGCTTCTTTTACCTCCGATCTTTCTTCCCCAGATATCAATAAATTATACACATACTGTAACAACATCACCCCTTCTGGAATCTGAAATGTTTCTAAAATCTTTTCCAATTCTTGCCCAAACAAATTGGGAGATTCAGTGAATCCCTGAGGCAAAGCAGTCCATCTATATTGCTGTTTATGACCTGTCTCTGGGTCTTCCCATTCAAGTGCAAAAATGTATCGACTTTCAGGATCTAGTGGGCATGCCCAAAAGGCATCCTTTAAATCTATAACATTGAACCATTTGTGCTCATAAGGGATTTTACTCATCAGGGTGTAAGGGTTAAGAACCACAGGGTGGTGCTTTCATGTTATCTTGTTAACTTTTCTCAGGTCTTGTACTAATCGGTACGAACCATCTGGCTTTCGTACTGGTCAAATTGGAATGTTATATGGTGACATACAAGGCTCCAAAAGACCATCTTTAACTAAAGTTTGCACTATAGGTTTCAGGCCCATTTTTCCTTCACAAGAGATAGGCTACTGTCATTGTCTAACTCTTCCGCTCCCTTCTTGAACAGTTATCTTTAAGGGAGTTATGTTAAGCCCTCCTCGATTTCCTGCCCTTACCCATACCGTGGGATTTATTTCTTTTTCATCATTTTCTGTTAATAATTTCATTGCGACTGTTCTTCCTTTTTCACAGGTCTTCAATCATAATCCTAATTTGACTATTAAATCTCTCCCTAATGTTATATATGGAGTGGTAATTCGTGTCGAGAAAATGGTTGATATTAATAAAGAAGGGGGAGATTTAGGAATGTGGCCATGGGGGTTGGAAAACCCCATGAGTGAGACAACATTAGACTCTTAACGATGAGGCCATCAGGAATATCAAAGAGTTTAGAGGGAACACAGGGTGATTCAGGAGACTCTGTGCAGTCTCCGGTTTCTTGTTCTCCAGCTGGTTCTCTTTTTCTCCAGCTGGTAAGGCATGGATGTTTCTGTGTGTTTGCTGTTGTTACATTCAAAGTTGTTTGACCAATGAAAAGTTGTTTTGAAAAGAACTGCTGTGGGGAGAAGGGGATAAGAGGGGAAACCGCCCTCAAGATAAAAAAGGCAGCACGATGAAGTTACATCAATAAAGAAGCAGGAAAAAGAAGTGAAGAGGAACAGGCTGGCAGAACGCAGACCAGGACGGTCTTTTGACACTTTGCTGTGCTGCAGGAGCGGGCTAGCTTGCAGCTTAACCTCCCTTGCCCCTGCTTTCAAGGGACTGGGAGGGTAAGGGGTGCATTGTCCCAGTGCATCCCAGCAACTCCTTGCACCTTCTGGCCGCTAGCAGCTCCTGGAAACTTCCCTCTCCGAGCTCTTGGCACCCCGATGGCTGCGTTGGCTTTCTGCCTGAGGAGCCCTGATGCCTTTGCTGGGAAGGGCATCCCTTCCTGGCCATGGTCTCAGCCAGGACTGTCTCTCCTGCAGAGGTTAGGCACAACGGATTTGGCCACATGGGACCGAAGAGGTGTCCTCGCACAGCCAGAGTCTGGAGGAGTCATCGTCTTTCCCAGGTGAGTGTGCTGCGTCTGCAGCCCATGGCTGGCGTCAAGGCCAGGGCACTGCAACTACTGAGTGTGGTGGCCTGGAATCACACTGCTGTCCTCTTCTTGCTTCCAGGATTGGGCTCTACATTCCATCTGGAAGAGCTGCAGGGGGTAATCCAGTTCAAAGTCCTGAGAAGCAGGCTGAAAGCTGCCAGGGCGTGCCGGGGGCCGCTGCAGGGCAGCTCACAGCAGCACTTCTAGCGGGGACACGGAGCAGAATGGCAGAAATGGCCCAAGTAACTTGGCCTTTCTTCTCGCTTCTCTTGCAGATGGAGAAGAAGCCGCAAGACATCAAGACACTGCCTCACTGTGGGGTGAGGCAGGCCGAGAGAATCCAGCTGCCAGCCCTGCCGCCTTTGCCAAGGCAGGCAGCAACTCAGGCAGCAGCACCCAAGCAAGTGCCTAAAGCAGAGACATCATCATCTGAAAAGGCCACTTGCAAGCTGCCCCCTCTGCAAGCAGCAGCCTCTGCAACTTCTGCCAGAGGAAGAGCAAAGGCATTGGGTACAGAGGCCCTCAGCCACCGAGAGCTTCTGCCACCTCTTCCATGCGTCTCTGCTGAGAGGGACAGGGCAGAGAGGGCAGAGAGGTGGGAACGTGTCCCACACAGCCCTGTGGCCCCTGCTGAGGATGTGGAGTACTCAGTACGGTCCTTCGTCTCCACAGTCATAAGAAATGCTGTAGCCAAGAGCAAGGCAAGGCTTTCTCCATCAGGCAGAGGTCCTAGGACCACAGGCCACAGAACACCACCTCTCCCCACAGCAGTGCCCTGGCATTTGAAGAAGAGCCGGCACCCTGCCCCACACAGCCCCACCGACTCTTTTACGGTGCTGCAGGACACAGCACTGTCTGTTGTGTCTGAAGCCATGTCAAAGGCGATGGCTAAAATGCGGCAACAAGGCCAATGACCGGCAGCAATGGGGGACCCAGTGACAGCAACAACATGGGCAACACATGGGGTGCCCAGTGACAGCAACAAGATCAGCCGGCGTCCAGACTGACATGGAGAGCAGGTGGACCGCTGCTCTGCCAGCGTTCGATTGTCGGGGAGGTGCAAGAAAACCAACTGCCAGCAGAGACCATGCACCAGCCAGCCCAGGCAGGGTTGAAAAGCAAGAGCAAGAGAGAGCCCAAAACATCAAACCCAGGCAGGGGAGCAGCAAGGAGGGGACAAGCCAGGGCCGAGGCAGGCAAGAAAGCGGTCCTGTGGGATGGGACCAAGAGGAAGAGATTGTCGTCATCAAGTCCGCGATCAACCCCAGGTTTGCCAGACTCTTCCAGGAACCACAGGCTTTTCCCCCGGAAGAAGGCAGCTCATCCAGCACCGTGGACAGGGAGGCCGCAGAAGAAGAAGCAGTAAACCCAACAAGCGCCTCTCTTGACTCATCAGAGTCCACGGACACTACACTGTCAGCTGCTTCCCTGGCAGAAGGTCCTGGGGAAGAGAGGCACGGCACGCCTCTCACAGCACCAGCACCAGCACCAGCACCAGCAGCAGCAGAGAGGACGCCAGCGAGTCCTCTATCAGCCCCTATTTGCGAAGATGAGGGGTACAGAGCGCCTCCCCAGACACCTGGAGGTCAAGACTCAAAGCCATCAGCATGTCCCTGCCCCAGTGAGCACAGCACTGCGGTGCTGGTTGAGAGCCAGGGACGTGCACGACATGCCTCCAGTGTCTCTGAGGAAGAGCTGGATGAAACAGCCGAGATTGTCGTTGCTGCAGTGCTACTCCATTCTGTAGCCATCATGCAGGGAGCCACGAGCAAGGATCCAACTGCTCCCTCGGCTGCATAGCCCAGGGTGCCTCCTCCCACCCCAGAGCCTGTTGACTGTACAGCAGTTGATGAAACCGGAGCAGTGGCTACTCCCTTGGCTACGGTTCCTGGGCACCAGGTAAGCCCAGCGCGTGTGGTGGTCTCCAGGCACCGAGGGCAGCCCGAGGCAGAAGCAGTGCGTGGGGTGTGCGTGCTGGGGAGCTGCCTGCTGCTCTCCATTCCCAAACGCCCCAGGCACAAGGGCTGACATCCCTTCCATCACCTACCTGTGCTCTTGCTCTCCCCATGCAGGTTGCTGCTGAGCAGGGAGGCCAAGCACAGTCCTCCTGCACCAGAGATACACCAGCAGACAAGCCAGCAACGTGCCAGAAACAAGAGCCGTCCCAGGGACTTTTGGATGGGCCTGTTCAGAGCAGCGAGCAGGAGCAAGGGCTAGGAAAACGCAGGGGGGATGGCTGGTCCTGGGCCACCCCTCCCCTTGGGTGCTGGTGCGGGGGGAAGGCAGGGGCTTGCCCATCACCCGCTCAGGCCCTAACCTACACCTCTCTGTCTCCCACAGGCATCCATGACCTCACACAAGCCCCGGCACACCAGCCACGGCCCGCCCACATCAGGAGACAGGCGCTTCAGGCTCTGCGCAGTGCTTTGTGCTGCAGCTTCATCGCAGAAGAGTGGGAGTAGCAGCGCCCAGCTGCCAGCACCAGGAGGGCGCTCGGAGCTGTACGCTGACATCACTGAAAGGAACAGGACAGTGCCCCAGGAATTCAGATGCCCCTCCACATCCTGCCCCCAGCCTCAGCTCATCTGCAGCTGCCTTCTGCTGGGAATAAAAGCTCAGGCAGAGTTTTGCTCCCAGTGCTCCTCTCTGTGTCGTTGATCTCAGGAGAAAGAGTGGTGCAGACCACGCCAACCTGCTTCCCGTAGCATTCAACACCGTGCAGCGCTGCATTCAGGAGACCCTGCTCTTTCTCTCCTACACCCTTGCAAAGAAGCAGGCTGTTGATTTCATCTTCAAGGACATCGGCCGTCTGGTCTCCCGCAAGAGCAGAGTCCAAATGCACTTTTCCTCCGACTTTGTTCACAACCTGAATAGCAACGGCCAGCTGTTGAAATGCCGCCTCACTGTAAGTTTCTCACTGCACCAGCACAGCCCAGGGCTCCTGGGAAATGCCCCAAGAGGCCGTTGGCGTGTTAGGAAACAGCTGGGGAAGAGGAAGGAGGCCCTGCAGGAAGGCAGGACCAAGAGCAGAGCTGTGGACATCCCCGGGAAGACTGTGGAGGAGCTCCCGCTCTGGTAGTCCTCTGCTGCAACAGCCTTCTTTCCACAGCCCCTTGTTCAGTGAGGCCTCTGGGCTCTCACTGGCACCCTTCTCCCTGAAGGGAGCAGGGAGTGTCACTCAGCTCTCCTCTCTGGAGCGGAATCTTGAACCTTTCCAGAGAATCACAGAATGGCTTGGGTTGCAATTGATGTTAAAGATCTTCTATTCCCTCCTGCCCCCTGCCATGGGCAGGGATGCCATTCACTAGAGCAAGTAGCCCAGTGCCTCATCCAAACAGGTCTTGAAGACCTCCAGGGATGGGGCATCCACGGCTTCTCTGGGCAAGCTGTTCCAGTGCCTCACCACCCTCTGTGTGAAGAAGTTTTGTGGCCACCAAGGAGCAGCTCTGACTAGCCTTCTCTTTTCCTCCTGACAGGGATGCCTCCTGCTATTAAGAGCCGGCTGCTCACACCCCAGAGTCGCTCTCCAGCCAGACTCCAGGGCAACAGGGGAGGCACAGCTGGGCCAGGCTGCTGGGGGAAAAGAGCCTTCTCCCAGGTGAGGCTGGGGGGCAGCTGGAGGAGGCAGCCCCTGGGCTCTTCCCCTTGAGTCAGCGAGCGGCTTTCCTTGGACAGGGGGACTTGGCCAGCTCCACAGGGGTCCCGACACATGTCCCACCCACTGCCCTTTCCTTGCTGGGCAGCCGTTTGCTGAGCAAAAGCTGTAGCAACAAATCCTCCTCTTGTGTGCTTGCAGAATGCTGACAGCATTCATTCAGGAGAGCTCCTCGAGGATGGGAGAAGAGGGTGTAATAAATGGCTCAGTCTTCAAAATAGGACTATAATCAAAGTTTACAATTTATTAAAGGAATAGAGGTAAGCAAACAGCGATGGGTGCGCTGGGAGTCTCTGCTCCACCAAGACACCCACCAGTTACATCAAGCAGCTGATTTGTATGCTCCTAGGCTGATACATATTCATTACTACTTCTAAATAAAACAGGGTTATTATAATTAGTTTCTGGAATCCCAACTGGAGCATGTGTATCAGTCTCCGGTGGTCCCTCTGGGGGTCTCTGGGGGGTCTCTCGTGCTGAAGGCTCATAGTCTTCCTCCCTCTTGTCCTTCTCCTTTGTCCAACTTGGCTGTATGTCAGAGACTTGTGCAACATCCCCTGCAAGCTTTGTCTTTTAGTTGTTCTTCAGCTCTCGCCATCTCCTTAATCTCCTGGCCAGATATCAGAGACTTGCATAGTGTCCCATGCAATAGTCATAATAGTTAGCAGTTATTCTGAAACCCCCCAGATATCAGAGACTTCAAGGAAGAGCCTACAAATGCATTGCCCTTCAAGCTCTCTATTGACACGAATTGCTAAACCATTCCTTTGCAAGATACGAGAATTATATACATTAACCACTCTGTTCTTCTTAGACTTGTGGTTATACAAGGGTATGTAAGACAGAAGGTCACATTCATCATACCATGCGGCCCTAGCATTGTTCCATACTGACACAAATCAGATGAACATATCTCACAAGGGGAAGGGCAAGCGCTGTGCTGCAGCCTGGCCCCAAACTCAAGCCCCTGCCTGCGAGGCTCACCAGAGAGCAGGACAAGTAGCCACTGCATCTGTGTGCCCATTGCCGGGCTGTTTCACGGGTTGCCTTTGTGGAGATTTGATGTTTCTCTCTAATCGTTGCATGCTCAGCACAAAGCATGTTTTTGCAGGCATTGCTCTCCTGCGCACACTGCCAGTGTACAGCCAGGGAAGCAGCTGCTGCAGCAGCTCAGAGCAGAAGGCCACGGTTGTTCACTCACCCAATGCAGCTGCAAAGGAGCCTCCATTTTTTCGGGGAACTCCAGGCCTCTGGGTACAGCAAGGGACAGGGTTCCCCTATCTCTGGTTCTCTCTCTCCCCTCTTTGCTGGGAGGCTCTGGATGAGGGCCTCTACTTCTCTGATTTGGCAGGTGGCTGCCACAGCTTGCACCACGGCTTCTCCTTGGGCCAGACCTCAGAAAAGAGACACTGGTCCTCGCAGAGAGCTGCCGCCTGCTGGAAAAGCAAGACCAGGTTGTTGAGCAAAAGCTATAGCAGCAAATCCTCGTCTTGTGTGCTTGCAAGATGCTGGCAATGCATCAGGTGAGCTCCACAAGGATGGCAGAACAGGGATAGGGTTGTTACAAGGGTAGTGCTTCTGAAGATTTGACGTTTCTCTAACCACTTCATGCCCTTCTCCCCTGCAGGAAATAGGCTGCCTGTGCCGCCAGCAAGACAAAAGAACTCTGAGAAGAACTTCAGAGAAGTTGTTCCTTGTCAATTTTGATTTGGCACTATCAAAAGTCATCTGGTAACCAGCCAGCCAGCCTTCATAACCGAAGACAGCTGAACCATGGATTGCAGGCCCAGCAAAGTCAAAGTCAACATCACAACCGAGGTTTAGGCATTCACGTTTATATGCTGACTTGATTTTACCACTCTTCTTTCCTGTATTTGGTGAGAAAGTTGTATCAAACGTCAACTTCAAGCCTTTGGCAATCTGATCTTCAATTGCAATTTCTGTTCCCAGAGTGTTATCTGTGTTCCGTTTTTCTGTGAAAGTCAGCCCATACTCAGCCCACTTGTATTTGGTCTCCAAGCTCCCATTAACTTTTCCAGTGTCGGTGTTCGAAGAACCAGATGTTGTGAACTCCACCCCACTTGCAGATTTTGTTTTCACATCCAGCTTCACCAACCCAAACCCATATCCTTTATTGAAGGTATCTCTGGCAGATTTGCCAAGGTCTGCGTACGACGGAGGAATTGCCATTGGGCTGGCTGGCGCGGGAGGGCGGCTTAGCTCTGCCACGAAGCTTCTCTCCAAGAGAAAAACCTGCCCTTTCTGAGCCTTGTTTTCCTTCGTGAAGGATGAGGGCTCCTGCAAAGCCCGCTGCCCTGGAAGTGTTCTTGCCCTTAGCTTCAGAGGCCGAGGGCTGGGGCCTTTCATGCTGCCTTTCTGAGAGAAAGCAGGCTGCAGGGAAACTGCCCTGAGCCTGGGGAAACCCTGAGGGGATGACTGCCCCACTGCAGTGGGGGGACAGCTCCCACATTAGCACTCCCCTCTAAAAATGCTCCCTGTTTCTGCTTCCCCTGTAGCAGAAGATGCAGGCGGAAATGCAGAGGCTGCAGAGGGGGTGTGCTTCCTCCATGGCACTCATGGACCTGAAGAACGCTCTGCAGCTGGTACCAGTGGAGATGAAGCATCAGCATGTCCTCATCCCTCTCCCTCCAGCGAAGAAGGCTGAGGCAGCTCCCCTCAGCAAATCAAGTGCCAGGTAAGTGTGGGCCAACTCCCACAAAGGCCAGGAAAAGCTGAGCTGCATCAGGCTGCCCGAGGGATCCAGCATGCGGGTTGCTCAGCTCTGGGCTTTGGCTCTCCATCCCCTGGCTGCTTCGGGGAGGCAATGACTGTGGAGAGGACCTTGCCTCCAGACGTTCCCCTGCAGACCCAAAGTCCTGAAGCTCCCCTGCAGCCGACAGTCACGTACCCACAGTGGAAGGGGGCTGTGCTCCCTGCTCCTGGGGCTGGGGGCAGGCAGAGCTGGGGACCTTCAGATCCTACCTGAGAGTTTTTTTCTCTGTTGATGCAGCTACCAATTAGTACGGAGTGTGCAGGCGGGGAAAGTGATGGAGAAGAGAAAGGAGGCCTGGAAAATCACTGGGCTGCGGCGCACTGCCTCTGTCTTGCTTCCGCGATTGCGCTCTACACACATTTCTTATTTCATTTCATTAAGATGTAATATTTATCTTTATTTCAATAATATTTATCTTTATTTCATTAAGATTTAATAAACAAACAAACGGCTGTTCTACAGTTTTCTTTCCACACCCGAATGGATCACTGTGCACGCTCCGCGGGGCCTGCTCGAGGTTTGTACGGGCCAGAAATGAGAGAGCTTCATTCTCGGTACCGGGTTGCTCAGCTCGCTGGTGGCCCTACAGGAAAGATGCTCCCTGAGTGCACAGAGAGAGAGAGAAAAGCTGCTCCCCGACAGGGCAGCTCCTGACCCTTCCTCTGACAGCCCTGGCGGCCATTTGGCAGTTCTGCCTGCCCCCCCGCGCCACAAGCTGGCTGAGGCCTTGGCCTGTCCGCAGCACGGCTGTCAGTGGTGTCGGGCGGCATCTAGAGCCAAGAGGCCTTTCCTTTTCTTTGTGCTGAAGGAAACTTTGTGCTGTCTGGAGAGGCAGTGCCTCTTTGCTCCAAGTCTTGCAGGGTTGCCTCTCACTTTGAGGGCCCTGTTTTTCGTCAGCATTTGTGAGGGGCTTCTGCATGCGCCCCGCTCACTTGTTGCGGCCAGGGCTTCCCCCCAGGATGTCTGGGCAGGCCCATGCCGCTGGGCAGGCTCTGGGTGGGCCTCGTTCCCTGCAGGGGCAGGCGTCTGCCCCTGAGCCCAGAGCCCAGGAGCGGCTCCTGCACTCGCGGCTGCCCCTGCGCGGGCTGCTGCCGCTGCTTCTGGAACCTTCCTGCAGCCTCTGGCAGCTGGCGCCTGCGTGGCGGCCGCACGTTGGGCTTGGCAGCCTGGCATCTGCAGGCCGTGCCAGCCTGCAGCATGGCATTGGCGGCCTTGTTGCCGTCCCCAGGGCACGGCTGAAAGGGGATTTGGGGCATTTGCTTTCCAGGGGCTGGGCACGTTGGGGATGCAATACCCCACCACGTGCACAGGCAGTTCGCACTGAACAAGGTGGGCTTTGCAGCCTCGTCCTGCCCTCGTAGCCTGCTCCCTCCTGCAGCTGCCACCCCACAGCCCGCCTCCTCAAGCAGAAGAAATGCCCCAGCGGTAGCCTGCAAAGTGCAGGTGTGCCAGGGGCCCCTTGCTGCTCTGGCAATATGCACAACAGAAGAGCCCAGCTCCAGCAGAAGGACGGGATGCGTACTGCCTGGCGCTTGTGCGTTGCCTGTGGCCCGAGTGGGCAAGCCAGCATGTAGCCAGAGCCGGTTCTCAAGGCTTTCCCTATTAGTTGGGAACCCCGTGGAGGGTTTTTCCTGAGCTGAGGGTGTTGGCTGTGCTCTTCCTAGCCCAGCTCTTCTGTAGGGGGCAAAAAGGAGGGAGCTGGGAAGCTCCCAGACACTGAGGCCATCTCCAGGGCTCTCTGCAGTGACGCCATCTGGCACCTTCCCATGAGCAGTGGCCAAAGCACAAGGGCCCATCTTCTTTGTTGGGGAAGCCCCGCGCTGCATTTCCAGTGCCAGAAATGCTTAAATACTGTTCCTCCTTTCTTGCTTTTCAGCGTGTCTTAGTACCTGGGCTGGGTGCCTCCTTCCTTATTAAAGTGGGGCTGCTCTTGTTTTTTGCTTTGAGCTCCTCCAGGTAAAGAAGCCCACTTTTCAGCTCTCGGAGAACTTTGCCTGTCTTCCCGGAGTCCCACATAAGAAAGAAAGAGACTTTTCCTGTTTCTTTCTCAGGTGAATTTGGCCGCATCGGCAGGAAAAGTGTCCTGACACATGTCCTACTGACTGTCTTTTCCTTGCCGGGCAGCTGCTTGGTGAGCACCGGCTGTTGCAGCACTTCCTCCCCTTGTGTGCTTGCAGGCTGCTGACAGCACGTCAGGAGAGCTTGCAGGCTGCTGACAGCACGTCAGGTTCTTGCAGTGGAAAATTCCACTAACCTTGCATTTTCAAAAGGGATTGTGCGGGCATGGCAGTAGCATACCAGGTGAAGTATTTTAAGCAGATAAGGGGAATGTCCCACAGTCGCAAAATGAGGAGGATAGCTAAGAAAAGCAGGAGAATCAGGGCAAAAATCAGTAACAAACAAATAAATAAATAAATAAATCACGGGCATTCTGGTCACGAGAGATGAAGAAAAAAATAATTAAAAAAAAAAAAAAGGAAAAGGGGAAAATAAAGGTTGGTCAAATAAAATTGTACATATATGGCGTAGTAGTAAGCATCGCGTGGTTTGTGAACCTGATTCTCCCCCTGTACTCAGCTCTGGTGAGGTCGCGCCATGAATACCCTGTTCAGTTTTGGGGCCCTCACTGCAGGAAGGACGTGGAGGTCCTGGAGCATGTCCAAGGAAGGGGAAAGGAGCAGCCGAAGGGCCCAGGGAGCAAGTCGTGTGAGGAGTGCTGAGGGAGCTGGGGTTATGTAGCCTAGAGGAAAGGAGGCTTGGGGGAGACCTTATCACTGTGTACAAGGACCTCAGAGAAGGTTGTAGTGCGGTGGGGGTCAGTCCCATCTCCCAAGCAACAGGCGGTAGGAGAAGAGGAAAAAGTGGGGCCGCGGGAGGTTTAGGTGGATTTAGGTTTAGGCAAAAAGTCTTCAACAAAAGGGTTGTGAAGCATTGGAACAGGCTGCCCAGGGAAGTAGTTGAGTCACCATCCCTGGAGGCATTCGAAAGCCGTGTAGATCTGGTGCCGAGGGACACGGTTCAGTGGTAGATTCTATGATTCTGTACTTCTCTGACTGTGAGAGGCCCCGGGTTGGCATGGCCTGCACCGCTCTTTCTCCTGAGATCAATGGCACAGAGAGGAGCACTGGGGGCAAAAGTCTGCCTGAGCTTTTATTCAGAGCAGAAAGCAGCCGCAGCTGAGCTGAGGCTGGGGGCAGGATGTGGTGGGGCATCTGAATTCCTGGGGCGCTGTCCTGTGCCTCGCAGTGATGCTTCCGTGGGTGCTGCAAAGCTTCCTGAGGGCCAGCTGCCAGCTCCGAGCATCCTCCTGGGACTGGCACAGCCGGGCGCGGCTACTCTCGCTGTCCTGCGATGCAGCTGCAGCGGAAAGCCCTGCGCAGCGCGCGAAGTGCCCTCCTGATGCGGGAGGGCCGTGGCTGGCGCGCCGGGGCTTGTGCGAGGTCAAGGGTGCCTGTGGGGGACACAGAGGTGTAGGTTAGGGCCTGAGCGGGTGCTGGGCGAGCCTGTCCCCCCCTCCAAGGCCTTTCCCCGGGGAGGGGTGGCCCAGGACCAGCCAGCCCCCCTGCGCGTGGTGCTGCCAACCTTGTGCTTGGTGCTGCTCGCTGCGCTGAACAGGCCCGGCCAACAGATCCTGGGACGGCGCTTGTGTCTGGGATGTTGCTGGCTCATCCGCTGGCGTATCTTTGGTGCAGGAGGAGGACTGCGCTTGGCCTCCCTGCTCGATGGCCACCTGCATGGGGAGAGGAACAGCACGGGCAGCTGAGGAAAGGGATGTCAGCCCTTGTGCCTGGGGCATGTGGAAATGCAGAGCAGCAAGCAGCTCCCGGCACGCACACCCAATGCACTGCTTCTGCCTGGGGCCGCCCTGGATGCCTGGTGCCCACCACGTGTGCTGTGCTTACCTGGTGCCCAGGAACCAAGGGAGTGGCTGCTGCTCCTGCTTCGTCAGCTGCTGCTGGGCGGAGATCTGTGATGGCCTCCCGGAGAGGCTCTGCAGCCAAAGGAGAAGCCCCTTCTCCACCTTCTTCTTGTGGCATTGCTGCTGCAGCGAGAGGGGCTTCATTGGCCTCCCCCACAGGGCCTCTGGCCAAGGCAGAGGCCGAGGATGTACATTCTGCAGGCTCTGGTGTGGGAGGAGGCACCCTGGGCACTGTGACCCAGGGAGCACTTGCTGCCTTGCTTGGGGCTCCCGCTCCCTGGATGATGGCTACAGAGTGGAGTAGGACTGCAGCCACGATGGTGTCAACTCTTTCATCCAGCTCTTCATCAGAGACACTGCAGGCATGTCGGGCACGTCCCTGGCTCTCCACCATCACGGCAGCGCTGTGCTCGCTGGGGCTTGGAGAGGCCGATGGTTTTGACTGTGGAGCCCCACGTGTCAGGGGAGGCGTCCTGTGTCCCTCATCTTCCAGAGCAGGGGCTGCTGGAGGACTTGCTGGCCTGCTCTGTGCCGGTGTTGTTGTGGTGAGAGGCGTGCTGTGCCTCTCTTCCCCAGGAATTTCTTCCTGGGGAGCAGCTGATGGGACAGTGTCCGTGGTTTGCAGCGAGCCAGGAGAGGCGCTTGCTGGGTGTTCTGCTTCTTGTGCTGCCTCCCTTTCCACACTGCTGGCTGCGCTGCCCTCTTCCTGCGGAACGTCCTGTGCGTCTGTGAAGAGGCTGGCGAACCTGGGGTTGATCCAGGAGTTGATGATGACGATCTCCTCCTCTTCATCCCATCCCCCAGGACTGCTCTCTTTCTTGCCCCGGCCTTGGCTTGTCCCCTCGTTTCCTGTCCCCTGCCTGGGTTTGACGTGTTTCTCTCTCTGTTGTTTTTTCTTCTTACCCTGGCCTGGGCTAGCTGCTGCAGGGTCTCTGCTGGAAGCCCTTGCTCCTGCGCATACCCGGGAATCAGGCCCTGGCAGAGCAGTGGTCCGCCTCCTCTCCAGGTCTGTCTGGACCCCGGCTGATCTCGTTGCTCTCCCTGTGCTCCCCGTGCGTGCCAAGTCCCCCAGTGCTCCAGCCAAGGCAGATGCTGAGGATGTAGAGTCTGCAGGCTCTGCTGTGGGAGGAGGCACGCTGGGTCCTGTGGCCGAGGGAGCACTTGCTGCCTTGCTCACGGCTCCCTGGCTCATGGCTTCAGCACGGCGTATGACTGTGGAAACGATGGTCTTGACTCGTTCATCCAGCTCGTCATCACAGGCACTGGAGGCATGTCGGGCACGTCCCTGGCTCTCAACCATCACCGCAGTGCTGTGCTCACTGGGGCTTGGAGAGGCCGATGGTTTTGACTGTGGAGCCCCACGTGTCAGGGGAGGCGTCCTGTGTCCCTCATCTTCCAGAGCAGGGGCTGCTGGAGGACTTGCTGGCCTGCTCTGTGCTGCTGTTGTTGTGGTGAGAGGCGTGCTGTGCCTCTCTTCCCCAGGAATTTCTTCCTGGGGAGCAGCTGATGGGACAGTGTCCGTGGTTTGCAGCGAGCCAGGAGAGGCGCTTGCTGGGTGTTCTGCTTCTTGTGCTGCCTCCCTGTCCACACTGCTGGCTGCGCTGCCCTCTTCCTGGGGAACGTCCTGTGCGTCTGTGAAGAGGCTGGCGAACCTGGGGTTGATCCAGGAGTTGATGATGACGACCTCCTCTTCATCGCATCCCCCAGGACTGCTCTCTTTCTTGCCCCGGCCTTGGCTTGTCCCCTCGTTGCCTGTCCCCTGCCTGGGTTTGATGTGTTTCTCTCTCTGTTGTTTTTTCTTCTTACCCTGGCCTGGGCTAGCTGCTGCAGGGTCTCTGCTGGAAGCCCTTGCTCCTGCGCATACCCGGGAATCAGGCCCTGGCAGAGAAGTCGTCCACGTCCTCTCCAGGTCTGTCTGGACCCCGGCTGAACTTGTTGCTCTCAATTTGCACCCCGTTTGTGCCAGGTCCCCAAGTGCTGCTGATCGTTGGCCGTGTTCCCAGCTTTTTTGCGTCTTCTGCAGCACTTCAGACACGCGGGAGTGTGCTGTGTCCTGCAGTGCCGTGCAAGAGTCTGCAGGGCTGTGTGGGGCAGGGTGCCAGCTCTTCTTTAAATTCTGGGGCCCAGTTGCGGGCTGAGGTGGTGTTCTGTGTCCTTTGCTCGTGGGAGGTCTGCCCACGGGAGGAAGCCTTGCCTCCCTCATGGCTCCCTGGTTCCAGGCAAGGCCATTTCTTATTGCAGTGGAGACAAAGGCCTTTATTCGGTCTTCCATTTCTTCGTCAGGGGATGCAAGGCTGCTTTTGGACGAGTGCCGACTCTTCCAGTTTTGGGCCGCTGCTGTGGTGAGAGGTGGTGTTCTGGGGCCTTTGGTCCTGGGAACTCTGCTTGAGGGAGAAAGCCTTGCCTTGCTGCTGGCTCCCTCGTTGCAGGCTACAGCGTTTGTTATGACGGTGGACACAAAGGACCGTATTGCATTGCCCATGTCCTCGTCAGGGGCCACAGGGCTGTGTGGGCCACGTTCCCGCCTCTCTGCCCTCACTGCTCTGTCCCTGTTGCCAGAGATGCAGGGAAGAGGTGGCAAAAGCTCTTGCTGGCTGCGGGCCTCTGTTCCCAATGACTTTGCCCTTCCTCCCCCTGAAGAAGCAGAGGCTGCTGCTTGCAGAGGGGGCAGCTTGCAAGTGGCCTTTTCAGATGATGATGTCTCTGCTTTAGGCACTTGCTTGGGTGCTGCTGCCTGAGTCGCTGCCTGCCTTGGCAAAGGCGGCAGGGCTGGCAGCTGGATTCTCTCGGCCTGCCTCACCCCACGGTGAGGCAGTGTCTTGATGTCTTGCGGCTTCTTCTCCATCTGCAAGAGAAGCGAGAAGAAAGGCCAAGTTACTTGGGCCATTTCTGCCATTCTGCTCCGTGTCCCCACTAGAAGTGCTGCTGTGAGCTGCCCTGCAGCGGCCCCCGGCACGCCCTGGCAGCTGCCCACGCAGAGCGGGGCTCAGCCTGCCAGGGTAATGCCCTGCCTGTCTCCTCCTGCGAGTGCTGCCTGCTCATCGCAGGCTGCCAGGGCTGCCAAAGATGTTCGACCGAACCGTCCTGGGGCTCCCGACTCCGTGTGGCAGCTGCCAGTGTGACGCACGCTCTCTGGGCACGACCGCACCGGCAGCCTGTCCGCATGGAGGGACGGTGGAGGCAGCTCCTGGCTGCGCACAGCCAGGTTGAATTAGGCCACGCTGCTCTTTGTGCCTGTGGGCACAGAACTGCCAGGGCCACATGGGCTTTGGCTGTCCTGGGGGTGGGCTCTTCATGGAGAAACCCCAGGTTTGGGAACAACTGTGTCCAGGCCGGAGGGGCTCAGGGCCAGCTGGCCGGCTCGCTCCAGCACCGTTCTCCTCATCCTGGTGCTCTCGGTGCCATCCCGTCACACTGCTGTCCCTGTCTCGCTCCCTGAGCCTCACCTGGCGCCGCTCCTGCACGCTCCGCTGCCCTTCAGCGGGCTGGGAGTCATCCTTATTCTGCTGCTCCATGCTATGCTCCAGGTCCTCTGACCAAGAACTCCAACAGGCACCCAGGGGAGCTGCTGCCTCCTGACAGAGCTGCTCTCCTGAGAGTGAGTGGGCAGCCCGGGGCTCGGGCTTTATAAGGGACACCGTTGCCGTGGGTACCCCTCCGTGTCACAATGGCCTTTGGGTACGCATCACAATGCCCCGGTGGTTGCCATGGGGCCCTCAAGCCCATATTCTGGCAGACACCCCAGGGACACCGTCTCACACACCCACAGCAGGATCTGCATTGGCAGGTACCTCTGGCTCCTTCCAGCCAGTGCCCCCGGCTCAGCCCCAGCTCAGTCTTTCTCAGGGCAGTTAGCTTAGCTCCCTAACTGCTCCCAGGTAACTGCGCGTTACCTGCTCTGCCAGGAGATGCTCTGCTCGGTCGTCCGCGTAAGCTTCCTGGCTCTTTTGCCTGACTGCCCACACATCAGCAGAGACTGCACTCGAGCTTGGACGCCCATCAGGCCACCCTGGCAGTGCAGCTGGAGCAGGAGCAGGAGCAGGAGCAGGAGCAGGAGCAGGAGCAGGGATTCCTCCCGTGTCCGGGCAGCCAGAGGCCTGTGGCTCTAGGCACTGTGAAGTGCTCCCAGAGAAGGTGGGCTCCAGGGAGCCGGTGGAGCTGGCAGAGAGGTGGCTTGAGGCAGGCTCTGGCAGGGCTGTGAGAGGAAAGCCCTGGGCAGCCGCAGGACGAGTTCCTGCTCCTTGCTTTAAGAGCAAGCTGTGGAGGAGCTTTCAGCAGCAGAGCCACAGCTGTGCCACGCTGCTGTTTAGTCTGCAGCTTCTCTGGCTGCTGAAGCAGGTCCTATGCTTCAGAGTTGTGCCTGAAACAGTGTTGGTAACACAACGGTGTCTTTGCTGGAACAGGTTGCCCAGAGAGGCTGTGGCGTCTCCATCCTTGGAGATCTTCAGAAGCACAATCCTCGGAATTGTGCGTAAAGCTCGTCCTTTGGGGAGAAAGAGAAGGAATTGGAAAAACAACCCCAAAACTAGGGAAAAGGATAAAAAAGCACAGGTTAGATATTGTCCAATTGTCTGGCCTGAAAAGCCATTAAAAGGAACTTTGCTCCTTTGGCCACAACGCAGGTCCGATGAAAATTCCCGCTTCAAGTTTACAGGTAAACAATAAGACTCCTTTTCCGCAGGAGGAATCAAGTTATGCTCCCTCTAACCCTAACATTGCAGCCGAGGCAGCAGGAGCTGCACCAGCAAGGAAGTATATGTGTAAGTGTACGTGCTTGAGACAAAGTATTGGATCTGCTTGAGACAAAGTATTGCTGTGAAGGGAGTGACTCCTCACTCTAGAGTAACACTTGTAACAGTAACAGTAGAAGTTGTTGTACAGCAGATACAACATGAGAATCCTGTAAGGGGATGGCCTGTCCCGAATGGCAAGGGGTAGTACTGGCTCTGCGGCAATAAATGCAGGAAGGTGTTGCCCCTTGGCTGGAAGGCAGCTTGCACCCTGGGGGCAATAATTCCACATGTACCTATTACTGAAGACCCACAACGCCAAAGCCCCCTTGAGACCGCACGCAGAATTACGAGGACTCCACATAATCCTCTAGGAAACCGAACCAGGGAATTTCACTCACTGGAGAACTAGAAAATAACACTCTGCACGCAGTCCAGGCACTACGAGAGGAGCTAAGAAGCTTCTCAGAAACAGTACTTGTGTTGGGTCTGTCTGAGCTGGAGTCACCTTTTCCCTGCAGCAGCCCACACAGTGCTGTGCTCTGCACTCGTAGCTGGAGCAGCACTGATATCGCTCAAGTGTTGTGTCTGTTGCTGCGCAGTGCTGGCACGGCATCAGGACTCCTTCCAAGCCCCCAAGAGCCAGCAGGCTGGGGGTGGGCAAGTGATGGGGAGGGGGCATTGCCAGGGCAGCTGACCTAAACCAACCAAAGGGATATTCCATAACACCTGATGTCACACTCAGCAATAAAAAGGGGGGCTCTCCTGGGGGAGGGGGCTGTTCCTCCTGAACAACCACTACGCGCTTTGAGGCCCTGCTTCCCAGGACGTGGCCGAACATCGCTCGTTGATGGGAAGCAGAGAATATTTTTTTTCCCTCTCTCTGTGCTTCCGCACTGACTTATTGTTTCTCTTGTTTCTTTTTTTCCTCCCCATTCCCTTTCCCTTTAATTAAACCTTTCTCATCTCAAACCTCGAGTTCTCTGTGTTGTATTTTCTCCCCCTTCCTCTTTGAGGAGAGGGGGAGTGAGAGAGCGGTTGTGGTGGAGCTCGGCTGCCCACCTGAGTCAAACCACAACAGGCCAACAGGGCTGCTGGTATTGGCTGTGTTCCCTGTTCGCTGCAAAGTGCCTGTGCACGTGGTGGGAGATTGCATCCCCAGCTTTCTCAGGCCCTGGAAGCAAATCCCCCAAAAGCGGAGCAGTGGCATCACGAGCAGAGCCCCGGAGGCAACCGCGGCTGTCTGAAAGGCAAGCATCAAGAATGCGGACATGTCAGAGGAGGAGCAGCAAGATGCTGTTGATTGCGCCACTCAGGCCTTGGCGAAGCACATCGAGAAGGGCATTGCTGCGCACATCGGGAAGGAATTTGACAAGAAATAGAATCCCACTTGGCACTGCAACACAGGAGGGAACTGCGGCAGCTACGTGACTCCTGAGAGCACGCACTTCACCTACTTCTAGCTCAGCCAAGTTGCTATTCTTTTTGAGTCTGATTAGAACCACGGACTCCCACTGACACTTGCATCTGGTTACAGGACTTTGCTGGCTCCCATGGCTGGTTACTTCAGCCTTCCTGAGGAAACAAACCTTGATCTTCAAGGGCAATGGCAGGGATTATGCTATAGCAGAAGGTGTTACATTGTGGAAATAAAAAGGAAAAATACCAACAAAATGTATTCATTGTTTTTTTTTTGTTTTGTTTGTATTTATTGTAATAATTGTAATATTGTATAAATTGGGCCAAGCCCCAATTTAAAATGTTGAAATTAAAAGATTTGGATCCATACAAGTCCATGCATCTGGATGGGATTCATCCCAGAGTGCTTGGAGAGCTGGCTGACATCATTGCGGGACCTCTCTCAATTATTTTTCTATGGTCTTGGCAATCTGGAGAGGCCCCAGTAGAGTGGCAGCTGGCAAAAGTTGTACCAATTTTCAAGAAGGGCAAAAAGAAGACCCCGGTAATTACAGGCTTGTCAGTCTCAGGTCAGTGCCTGCTAAAATTAGGGAGAAGATTATCCTTGAAGTTATTGAAGAGCGCCTGGGGGACAGTGCAGTCATTTCTCCCAGCCAACATGGGTTCACGAGGGTTAGGACCTGTTTAACAAATTTCATTTCCTTTTTAACAATTTTGATTTCCATGGGCAGGCACGGCCCGCAGATGCCAGGCTGCCAAGCCCAACGTGCGGCCGCCAAGCAGGCGCCAGCTGCCAGAGGCTGCAGGAAGGCTCCAGAAGCAGCGGCAGCAGCCCGCGCAGGGGCAGCCGCGAGTGCAGGAGCCGCTCCTGGGCTCTGGGCTCAGGGGCAGACGCCTGCCCCTGCAGGGGATAAGGCAAACCCAGAGCCCAAAACCAACCCCAAGGGTACTGCATCCCCAACTTTCCTAGGCCCTGGAAGCAAATCCCCTAAAAGCGGAGCAGTGGCGGCGTGAGCAGAGCCCCTGAGGCAACCGCGACTGTCTGAAAGGCAGGCATCAAGAATGCGGACATGTCAGAGAAGAAGCAGCAAGATGCTGTTGATGGTGCCACTCAGGCCTCCCTGCCCACGCTGCTGGATCAGCTGCCCTATGTGAGAAACACTCCGTAGCCAATAACTTAGGCTCAGGCGAGGATCTCAGTGAAGTAGTAATTTATTTGCGATTGCAATGGCGGGCGCCCCACAAGCAGGAGAGCGTGCCTACTAGTTCCAAAACACAGTTTATATACCTTTTGATGACAGGACCCTCCCCTGTTTCCCCACTGAGTGAGTAATCCAGGTTCACAATCTATCTGATGCTTCACAAACAACGCATGGCCTTCGGTTGCCGGCCTGTTAAATTTCAAATTTCTTTTGACGTTTTTACTGCTTGAAGGGGTAATGTTTCTTCCCTTATCTGACTTGACTTAACACTGCAATTTTCACCTAATACTGTCCTAAGGAATCTGGTTGTCTGCATTTTACAAGGTCGCCTGCTAAGCTTTCTCATCACTGTAAGCATATCTCAGTACCACATTCCTTCCCTCTAAACAATGTAACTCTGCAAAAACAACATTTCTATTCCCACAATTCCCCCCTTTTCTTCTTCATAAACTGTTGATTTTTGCAAAACCTTTCTCTAAGGTGTAATTTGGTAGATTTCTTCTTCTTTGCTTTCTTTGCTTTCCATCTCCTCATTATCACCTTATCTGAGTAAGGTGGTGGCTCCATGGTCATTTGTTTCAGTAGTGCGGTTTCAGTTAACCACTGTACTAGTCCTCTTACACAGGGGATAATGCAGCAACCAATGGCTGTCAAAACTCCTACTACAACTGCAATCAAGGATGTAAATATGCCTACTTTTTCTGCCAATTCACTGGCAAGGGTGGTAAGCCTTTGAAGTGCTTTGAAGTGAGGCAGGATGCCATGGAGTATGAAATTCCCATTTTATTCCCAAGGCTTTTCCAAGTTTCCACTTGACCAAGGCCTCCTCTGAGAGGTACACAATTAATAGTTGATTCTTCCCTATCATCGTTTTTTAACCTTAGGCTTCCAAATAATTATTAATACAAAGAATAAGATGTACACTACTACTATAATAAACTCCTCTTGGGAGCACTTCAATTTGTTATAGGTCTGTCCTTTTTAGTTACCTGTGAAAATAAAGGGTTAGTTTACAACTGTAAGCTTTTATCCTGCTCAGAGTCTGTTACGAGATTTTTCTTTTTGATTTTAACTTTCAACAAGTCGTCTGTAGGAACAACTTCCCAGGCGCTAGGGTCGGTAGCTGCTTTCACTCGAGTATAGTGAGTCCAACCTTTTTCCGCAGCTCTTACAGCTGTTTCAGTGCTTAGCAGTACTTGGAATGGTCCTTCCCATTCAGGCCGAAGTTTTGATTCTTTCCAGGTGCGTATCAGGACCCTATCTCCTGCATGGAATGAATGTACTGGGAATTCCAAAGGCGGAGTTTGAGCCAACAGTCCACGAACCCTGAGAGATTCTAAGGAAGAAGATAATCCAGGCATATAATTTTTGAGGAAAATATCTTTAGTTTCAAAAATAGGTATCTCACCGTTTCTACCCAGGTACGGTAGTCCAAACAACATCTCATATGGTGAAACTCCTACATCTTTTCTAGAAGCAGTTCGAATTCTGAGAAGTGCTAAAGGTAAACACTTTGTCCAGGGAAACTTAGTCTCTAAAACCAGCTTTGACGGATGTTTCTTTAATGTCTGATTCATTCGCTCCACTTTCCCTGATGAGGAAGGATGCCATGGAGTATGAAATTCCCATTTTATTCCCAAGGCTCCCATGAATCCTTGTAAAACAGATGAAGGGAAATGACTTCCTTGATCTGAATCTGTATTTTCAACAATCCCATATCTAGGGATTATTTGTTCCAGGATTACCTTTATCACCACACTAGCTGTTGCTGATGCTGAAGGAAAAGCTTCTACCAATCCTGACAAATGGTCAATCAACACCAGCAAGTACTTAAATCTGCCTACTTTAGGTGATTCAGTAAAATCGATTTGGATGCTCTGAAAAGGTTGAAGCCCTGGCTCCCGTCCGCCCAGGGGTTGTTTCCGTAGAGCCTTCTTATTCACTCGTTGGCATGTTATGCAACTATTACACGCTTGTTTAGCTACAGCGTACATGCCTATACGTATATATTTTCTTAATACGGTGTCACACATTGCCTGGACTCCCCAGTGGCTTCCTTGGTGTAGAACGGCTAACATTTCTCTCATTATCTGTTTGTTTACCATTTCTCTCCCATCAGGGAGAGTCCACCGTCCTTCGGACTCCTTTGCTCCTAATTCCCTAAAGGCTTCTATTTCCTTTTTACTGAATATTTGCTTTTCAGGTGGAGGTTTTATTTCAGGTACAAGAAGCAGCTTTGCTTCTACCTCTCATTGCAAAGCTGCTTCTTTAGCCTTTTCATCTGCAATCCTGTTTCCCCATTTAACTAGGGAGTTTCCTTTTCGATGTCCTTTCACGTGCACCACAGCAACCTCCTCTGGTAGTAACAGACTTTCCAAAATCTGTCTAATTAATTCTTCATGAACCAATTCCTTTCCCTTCCTGTTTACTAAGTCCTTTTCTTCCCATATTTTTCCAAATGCATGTACCACCCCATATGCATATTGTGAGTCAGTATATATAGTTCCCTGTTTCCCTTTTAATTATTTTAATGCTTGATTTAATGCATATAATTCACAGGTTTGAGCTGACCAATTGCTAGGCCGTCTTCCCATTTCTTCGACATTCCCATCCGGTCCTTCAATGATGCAATAACCATTACATCTCTTTCCTTGTACCACCTTAGAAGACCCATCTGTAAACAATATTTCCCCTTCCTCTAAGGGCACCTCTTGCAAATCTAATCTTACCTTTGCCTGGTAATTTATTAAATGTAAGCAGTTATGTTCCGTATTTATTGGATCCTCAATTCCCTTTGACAAGAAGGAGGCAGGATTCAAAACAGACTCTGTAGTTATAGTTAAATCATCCTTTTCAATTAGTATAGCTTCATATTTTAGTATTCTGGAGTCTGTCAGCCACCTTCCTGCTTTCTGAGTGAGAATAGCCTTCACTTGGTGAGGGGTAGCAACAATCAGTTGTCCTCCAAAGGTGAATTTCCTGCTCTCTTCTACTAATAAGGCAGTTGCTGCTACTGCCTGAATGCGTTCTGGCCATCCCTGGGATACAGGGTCTAATAATTTAGACAAAGATGCTACAGGTTTCTTTTTATCTCCCATTCTTGGGTTAACACCCCCAAAGCAGCACCCTCACTTACAGTTATAAAAAGATAAAATGATTTCTTTAGGGCAGGAAGAGCTAAGACTGGTGCTGTAATACGGTCTTTTTTTTTTTTTTTAATTTTCCATTACTTCTTCTTCCTCTTTAATCCAGTTCAGTATATTAGGTTCTTCCTCCAATAATTTGAGATATAATTTCTCTGATTTCTGTGCATATGCTTCTATCCACAGTCTGCAATATCCAGTTCAACCCCCAAATTTTCTCAACTCTTTCTTTGTTTTAGGGAGAGGAAGTCGCACAATTCCCTGAATCCCCTCAGGGTTTACTCTCCGTCTGCCCTCAGAGACTACATGTCCCAAATACTTAACCTCTTTTTCTACACACTGTAATTTATCTTCAGATACCCTTAGCCCATGTTCTCCTAAAAAATTCAGGAGTTTATTGGTGGCTTCCTTTACCTCCGATCTTTCTTCCCCAGATATCAATAAATTATACACATACTGTAACAACATCACCCCTTCTGGAATCTGAAATGTTTCTAAAATCTTTTCCAATTCTTGCCCAAACAAATTGGGAGATTCAGTGAATCCCTGAGGCAAAGCAGTCCATCTATATTGCTGTTTACGACCTGTCTCTGGGTCTTCCCATTCAAGTGCAAAAATGTATCTACTTTCAGGATCTAGTGGGCATGCCCAAAAGGCATCCTTTAAATCTATAACATTGAACCATTTGTGCTCATAAGGGATTTTACTCATCAGGGTGTAAGGGTTAAGAACCACAGGGTGGTGCTTTCATGTTATCTTGTTAACTTTTCTCAGGTCTTGTACTAATCGGTACGAACCATCTGGCTTTCGTACTGGTCAAATTGGAATGTTATATGGTGACATACAAGGCTCCAAAAGACCATCTTTAACTAAAGTTTGCACTATAGGTTTCAGGCCCATTTTTCCTTCACAAGAGATAGGCTACTGTCGTTGTCTAACTCTTCCGCTCCCTTCTTGAACAGTTATCTTTAAGGGAGTTATGTTAAGCCCTCCTCGATTTCCTGCCCTTACCCATACCGTGGGATTTATTTCTTTTTCATCATTTTCTGTTAATAATTTCATTGCGACTGTTCTTCCTTTTTACCAGGTCTTCAATCATAATCCTAATTTGACTATTAAATCTCTCCCTAATGTTATATATGGAGTGGTAATTCGTGTCGAGAAAATGGTTGATATTAATAAAGAAGGGGGAGATTTAGGAATGTGGCCATGGGGGTTGGAAAACCCCATGAGTGAGACAACATTAGACTCTTAACGATGAGGCCATCAGGAATATCAAAGAGTTTAGAGGGAACACAGGGTGATTCAGGAGACTCTGTGCAGTCTCCGGTTTCTTGTTCTCCAGCTGGTTCTCTTTTTCTCCAGCTGGTAAGGCATGGATGTTTCTGTGTGTTTGCTGTTGTTACATTCAAAGTTGTTTGACCAATGAAAAGTTGTATTGAAAAGAACTGCTGTGGGGAGAAGGGGATAAGAGGGGAAACCGCCCTCAAGATAAAAAAGGCAGCACGATGAAGTTACATCAATAAAGAAGCAGGAAAAAGAAGTGAAGAGGAACAGGCTGGCAGAACGCAGACCAGGACGGTCTTTTGACACTTTGCTGTGCTGCAGGAGCGGGCTAGCTTGCAGCTTAACCTCCCTTGCCCCTGCTTTCAAGGGACTGGGAGGGTAAGGGGTGCATTGTCCCAGTGCATCCCAGCAACTCCTTGCACCTTCTGGCCGCTAGCAGCTCCTGGAAACTTCCCTCTCCGAGCTCTTGGCACCCCGATGGCTGCGTTGGCTTTCTGCCTGAGGAGCCCTGATGCCTTTGCTGGCAAGGGCATCCCTTCCTGGCCATGGTCTCAGCCAGGACTGTCTCTCCTGCAGAGGTTAGGTACAACGGATTTGGCCACATGGGACCGAAGAGGTGTCCTCGCACAGCCAGAGTCTGGAGGAGTCATCGTCTTTCCCAGGTGAGTGTGCTGTGTCTGCAGCCCATGGCTGGCGTCAAGGCCAGGGCACTGCAACTACTGAGTGTGGTGGCCTGGAATCACACTGCTGTCCTCTTCTTGCTTCCAGGATTGGGCTCTACATTCCATCTGGAAGAGCTGCAGGGGGTAATCCAGTTCAAAGTCCCGAGAAGAAGGCTGAAAAGAAGGGAGAGTCAAGGATGGGGGAAGACTCCAACACAAAAGGTAACATGAGAGCCGTCATGCCCAAGACACCGCCAAGGGTTTCTCTTACCAGCCCTCCTGTTGCCTCCTTACAGGGATGCCTACAGCTGACAAGAGCTAACTGCTCTCACGGCAGAGTCTCTCTCCAGCCAGATTCCCCGGAGGGACAGAGGAGGCACAGCTGGGCCAGGCTGCTGGGGGAAAAGAGCCTTCTCCCAGGTGAGGCTGGGGGGCAGCTGGAGGAGGCAGCCCCTGGGCTCTTCCCCTTGAGTCAGCGAGCGGCTTTCCTTGGACAGGGGGACTTGGCCAGCTCCACAGGGGTCCCGACACATGTCCCACCCACTGCCCTTTCCTTGCTGGGCAGCCGTTTGCTGAGCAAAAGCTGTAGCAGCAAATCCTCCTCTTGTGTGCTTGCAGAATGCTGACAGCATTCATTCAGGAGAGCTCCTCGAGGATGGGAGAAGAGGGTGTAATAAATGGCTCAGTCTTCAAAATAGGACTATAATCAAAGTTTACAATTTATTAAAGGAATAGAGGTAAGCAAACAGCGATGGGTGCGCTGGGAGTCTCTGCTCCACCAAGACACCCACCAGTTACATCAAGCAGCTGATTTGTATGCTCCTAGGCTGATACATATTCATTACTACTTCTAAATAAAACAGGGTTATTATAATTAGTTTCTGGAATCCCAACTGGAGCATGTGTATCAGTCTCCGGTGGTCCCTCTGGGGGTCTCTGGGGGGTCTCTCGTGCTGAAGGCTCATAGTCTTCCTCCCTCTTGTCCTTCTCCTTTGTCCAACTTGGCTGTATGTCAGAGACTTGTGCAACATCCCCTGCAAGCTTTGTCTTTTAGTTGTTCTTCAGCTCTCGCCATCTCCTTAATCTCCTGGCCAGATATCAGAGACTTGCATAGTGTCCCATGCAATAGTCATAATAGTTAGCAGTTATTCTGAAACCCCCCAGATATCAGAGACTTCAAGGAAGAGCCTACAAATGCATTGCCCTTCAAGCTCTCTATTGACACGAATTGCTAAACCATTCCTTTGCAAGATACGAGAATTATATACGTTAACCACTCTGTTCTTCTTAGACTTGTGGTTATACAAGGGTATGTAAGACAGAAGGTCACATTCATCATACCATGCGGCCCTAGCATTGTTCCATACTGACACAAATCAGATGAACATATCTCACAAGGGGAAGGGCAAGCGCTGTGCTGCAGCCTGGCCCCAAACTCAAGCCCCTGCCTGCGAGGCTCACCAGAGAGCAGGACAAGTAGCCACTGCATCTGTGTGCCCATTGCCGGGCTGTTTCACGGGTTGCCTTTGTGGAGATTTGATGTTTCTCTCTAATCGTTGCATGCTCAGCACAAAGCATGTTTTTGCAGGCATTGCTCTCCTGCGCACACTGCCAGTGTACAGCCAGGGAAGCAGCTGCTGCAGCAGCTCAGAGCAGAAGGCCACGGTTGTTCACTCACCCAATGCAGCTGCAAAGGAGCCTCCATTTTTTCGGGGAACTCCAGGCCTCTGGGTACAGCAAGGGACAGGGTTCCCCTATCTCTGGTTCTCTCTCTCCCCTCTTTGCTGGGAGGCTCTGGATGAGGGCCTCTACTTCTCTGATTTGGCAGGTGGCTGCCACAGCTTGCACCACGGCTTCTCCTTGGGCCAGACCTCAGAAAAGAGACACTGGTCCTCGCAGAGAGCTGCCGCCTGCTGGAAAAGCAAGACCAGGTTGTTGAGCAAAAGCTATAGCAGCAAATCCTCGTCTTGTGTGCTTGCAAGATGCTGGCAATGCATCAGGTGAGCTCCACAAGGATGGCAGAACAGGGATAGGGTTGTTACAAGGGTAGTGCTTCTGAAGATTTGACGTTTCTCTAACCACTTCATGCCCTTCTCCCCTGCAGGAAATAGGCTGCCTGTGCCGCCAGCAAGACAAAAGTACTCTGAGAAGAACTTCCGAGAAGTTGTTCCTTGTCAATTTTGCTTTGGCACTATCAAAAGTCATCTGATAACCAGCCAGCCAGCCTTCATAACCGAAGACAGCTGAACCATGGATTGCAGGCCCAGCAAAGTCAAAGTCAACATCACAACCGAGGTTTAGGCATTCACGTTTATATGCTGACTTGATTTTACCACTCTTCTTTCCTGTATTTGGTGAGAAAGTTGTATCAAACGTCAACTTCAAGCCTTTGGCAATCTGATCTTCAATTGCAATTTCTGTTCCCAGAGTGTTATCTGTGTTCCATTTTTCTGTGAAAGTCAGCCCATACTCAGCCCACTTGTATTTGGTCTCCAAGCTCCCATTAACTTTTCCAGTGTCGGTGTTTGAAGAACCAGATGTTGTGAACTCCACTCCACTTGCAGATTTTGTTTTCACATCCAGCTTCACCAACCCAAACCCATATCCTTTATTGAAGGTATCTCTGGCAGATTTGCCAAGGTCTGCGTACGACGGAGGAATTGCCATTGGAGCTGGCTGGCGCGGGAGGGCGGCTTAGCTCTGCCACGAAGCTTCTCTCCAAGAGAAAAACCTGCCCTTTCTGAGCCTTGTTTTCCTTCGTGAAGGATGAGGGCTCCTGCAAAGCCCGCTGCCCTGGAAGTGTTCTTGCCCTTAGCTTCAGAGGCCGAGGGCTGGGGCCTTTCATGCTGCCTTTCTGAGAGAAAGCAGGCTGCAGGGAAACTGCCCTGAGCCTGGGGAAACCCTGAGGGGATGACTGCCCCACTGCAGTGGGGGGACAGCTCCCACATTAGCACTCCCCTCTAAAAACGCTCCCTGTTTCTGCTTCCCCTGTAGCAGAAGATGCAGGCGGAAATGCAGAGGCTGCAGAGGGGGTGTGCTTCCTCCATGGCACTCATGGACCTGAAGAACGCTCTGCAGCTGGTACCAGTGGAGATGAAGCATCAGCATGTCCTCATCCCTCTCCCTCCAGCGAAGAAGGCTGAGGCAGCTCCCCTCAGCAAATCAAGTGCCAGGTAAGTGTGGGCCAGCTCCCACAAAGGCCAGGAAAAGCTGAGCTGCATCAGGCTGCCCGAGGGATCCAGCATGCGGGTTGCTCAGCTCTGGGCTTTGGCTCTCCATCCCCTGGCTGCTTCGGGGAGGCAATGACTGTGGAGAGGACCTTGCCTCCAGACGTTCCCCTGCAGACCCAAAGTCCTGAAGCTCCCCTGCAGCCGACAGTCACGTACCCACAGTGGAAGGGGGCTGTGCTCCCTGCTCCTGGGGCTGGGGGCAGGCAGAGCTGGGGACCTTCAGATCCTACCTGAGAGTTTTTTTCTCTGTTGATGCAGCTACCAATTAGTACGGAGTGTGCAGGCGGGGAAAGTGATGGAGAAGAGAAAGGAGGCCTGGAAAATCACTGGGCTGCGGCGCACTGCCTCTGTCTTGCTTCCGCGATTGCGCTCTACACACATTTCTTATTTCATTTCATTAAGATGTAATATTTATCTTTATTTCAATAATATTTATCTTTATTTCATTAAGATTTAATAAACAAACAAACGGCTGTTCTACAGTTTTCTTTCCACACCCGAATGGATCACTGTGCACGCTCCGCGGGGCCTGCTCGAGGTTTGTACGGGCCAGAAATGAGAGAGCTTCATTCTCGGTACCGGGTTGCTCAGCTCGCTGGTGGCCCTACAGGAAAGATGCTCCCTGAGTGCACAGAGAGAGAGAGAAAAGCTGCTCCCCGACAGGGCAGCTCCTGACCCTTCCTCTGACAGCCCTGGCGGCCATTTGGCAGTTCTGCCTGCCCCCCCGCGCCACAAGCTGGCTGAGGCCTTGGCCTGTCCGCAGCACGGCTGTCAGTGGTGTCGGGCGGCATCTAGAGCCAAGAGGCCTTTCCTTTTCTTTGTGCTGAAGGAAACTTTGTGCTGTCTGGAGAGGCAGTGCCTCTTTGCTCCAAGTCTTGCAGGGTTGCCTCTCACTTTGAGGGCCCTGTTTTTCGTCAGCATTTGTGAGGGGCTTCTGCATGCGCCCCGCTCACTTGTTGCGGCCAGGGCTTCCCCCCAGGATGTCTGGGCAGGCCCATGCCGCTGGGCAGGCTCTGGGTGGGCCTCGTTCCCTGCAGGGGCAGGCGTCTGCCCCTGAGCCCAGAGCCCAGGAGCGGCTCCTGCACTCGCGGCTGCCCCTGCGCGGGCTGCTGCCGCTGCTTCTGGAACCTTCCTGCAGCCTCTGGCAGCTGGCGCCTGCGTGGCGGCCGCACGTTGGGCTTGGCAGCCTGGCATCTGCAGGCCGTGCCAGCCTGCAGCATGGCATTGGCGGCCTTGTTGCCGTCCCCAGGGCACGGCTGAAAGGGGATTTGGGGCATTTGCTTTCCAGGGGCTGGGCACGTTGGGGATGCAATACCCCACCACGTGCACAGGCAGTTCGCACTGAACAAGGTGGGCTTTGCAGCCTCGTCCTGCCCTCGTAGCCTGCTCCCTCCTGCAGCTGCCACCCCACAGCCCGCCTCCTCAAGCAGAAGAAATGCCCCAGCGGTAGCCTGCAAAGTGCAGGTGTGCCAGGGGCCCCTTGCTGCTCTGGCAATATGCACAACAGAAGAGCCCAGCTCCAGCAGAAGGACGGGATGCGTACTGCCTGGCGCTTGTGCGTTGCCTGTGGCCCGAGTGGGCAAGCCAGCATGTAGCCAGAGCCGGTTCTCAAGGCTTTCCCTATTAGTTGGGAACCCCGTGGAGGGTTTTTCCTGAGCTGAGGGTGTTGGCTGTGCTCTTCCTAGCCCAGCTCTTCTGTAGGGGGCAAAAAGGAGGGAGCTGGGAAGCTCCCAGACACTGAGGCCATCTCCAGGGCTCTCCGCAGTGACGCCATCTGGCACCTTCCCATGAGCAGTGGCCAAAGCACAAGGGCCCGTCTTCTTTGTTGGGGAAGCCCCGCGCTGCATTTCCAGTGCCAGAAATGCTTAAATACCGTTCCTCCTTTCTTGCTTTTCAGCGTGTCTTAGTACCTGGGCTGGGTGCCTCCTTCCTTATTAAAGTGGGGCTGCTCTTGTTTTTTGCTTTGAGCTCCTCCAGGTAAAGAAGCCCACTTTTCAGCTCTCGGAGAACTTTGCCTGTCTTCCCGGAGTCCCACATAAGAAAGAAAGAGACTTTTCCCGTTTCTTTCTCAGGTGAATTTGGCCGCATCAGCAGGAAAAGTGTCCTGACACATGTCCTACTGACTGTCTTTTCCTTGCCGGGCAGCTGCTTGGTGAGCACCGGCTGTTGCAGCACTTCCTCCCCTTGTGTGCTTGCAGGCTGCTGACAGCACGTCAGGAGAGCTTGCAGGCTGCTGACAGCACGTCAGGTTCTTGCAGTGGAAAATTCCACTAACCTTGCATTTTCAAAAGGGATTGTGCGGGCATGGCAGTAGCATACCAGGTGAAGTATTTTAAGCAGATAAGGGGAATGTCCCACAGTCGCAAAATGAGGAGGATAGCTAAGAAAAGCAGGAGAATCAGGGCAAAAATCAGTAACAAACAAATAAATAAATAAATAAATCACGGGCATTCTGGTCACGAGAGATGAAGAAAAAAATAATTAAAAAAAAAAAAAAGGAAAAGGGGAAAATAAAGGTTGGTCAAATAAAATTGTACATATATGGCGTAGTAGTAAGCATCGCGTGGTTTGTGAACCTGATTCTCCCCCTGTACTCAGCTCTGGTGAGGTCGCGCCATGAATACCCTGTTCAGTTTTGGGGCCCTCACTGCAGGAAGGACGTGGAGGTCCTGGAGCATGTCCAAGGAAGGGGAAAGGAGCAGCCGAAGGGCCCAGGGAGCAAGTCGTGTGAGGAGTGCTGAGGGAGCTGGGGTTATGTAGCCTAGAGGAAAGGAGGCTTGGGGGAGACCTTATCACTGTGTACAAGGACCTCAGAGAAGGTTGTAGTGCGGTGGGGGTCAGTCCCATCTCCCAAGCAACAGGCGGTAGGAGAAGAGGAAAAAGTGGGGCCGCGGGAGGTTTAGGTGGATTTAGGTTTAGGTTTAGGCAAAAAGTCTTCAACAAAAGGGTTGTGAAGCATTGGAACAGGCTGCCCAGGGAAGTAGTTGAGTCACCATCCCTGGAGGCATTCGAAAGCCGTGTAGATCTGGTGCCGAGGGACACGGTTCAGTGGTAGATTCTATGATTCTGTACTTCTCTGACTGTGAGAGGCCCCGGGTTGGCATGGCCTGCACCACTCTTTCTCCTGAGATCAATGGCACAGAGAGGAGCACTGGGGGCAAAAGTCTGCCTGAGCTTTTATTCAGAGCAGAAAGCAGCCGCAGCTGAGCTGAGGCTGGGGGCAGGATGTGGTGGGGCATCTGAATTCCTGGGGCGCTGTCCTGTGCCTCGCAGTGATGCTTCCGTGGGTGCTGCAAAGCTTCCTGAGGGCCAGCTGCCAGCTCCGAGCATCCTCCTGGGACTGGCACAGCCGGGCGCGGCTACTCTCGCTGTCCTGCGATGCAGCTGCAGCGGAAAGCCCTGCGCAGCGCGCGAAGTGCCCTCCTGATGCGGGAGGGCCGTGGCTGGCGCGCCGGGGCTTGTGCGAGGTCAAGGGTGCCTGTGGGGGACACAGAGGTGTAGGTTAGGGCCTGAGCGGGTGCTGGGCGAGCCTGTCCCCCCCTCCAAGGCCTTTCCCCGGGGAGGGGTGGCCCAGGACCAGCCAGCCCCCCTGCGCGTGGTGCTGCCAACCTTGTGCTTGGTGCTGCTCGCTGCGCTGAACAGGCCCGGCCAACAGATCCTGGGACGGCGCTTGTGTCTGGGATGTTGCTGGCTCATCCGCTGGCGTATCTTTGGTGCAGGAGGAGGACTGCGCTTGGCCTCCCTGCTCGATGGCCACCTGCATGGGGAGAGGAACAGCACGGGCAGCTGAGGAAAGGGATGTCAGCCCTTGTGCCTGGGGCATGTGGAAATGCAGAGCAGCAAGCAGCTCCCGGCACGCACACCCAATGCACTGCTTCTGCCTGGGGCCGCCCTGGATGCCTGGTGCCCACCACGTGTGCTGTGCTTACCTGGTGCCCAGGAACCAAGGGAGTGGCTGCTGCTCCTGCTTCGTCAGCTGCTGCTGGGCGGAGATCTGTGATGGCCTCCCGGAGAGGCTCTGCAGCCAAAGGAGAAGCCCCTTCTCCACCTTCTTCTTGTGGCATTGCTGCTGCAGCGAGAGGGGCTTCATTGGCCTCCCCCACAGGGCCTCTGGCCAAGGCAGAGGCCGAGGATGTACATTCTGCAGGCTCTGGTGTGGGAGGAGGCACCCTGGGCACTGTGACCCAGGGAGCACTTGCTGCCTTGCTTGGGGCTCCCGCTCCCTGGATGATGGCTACAGAGTGGAGTAGGACTGCAGCCACGATGGTGTCAACTCTTTCATCCAGCTCTTCATCAGAGACACTGCAGGCATGTCGGGCACGTCCCTGGCTCTCCACCATCACGGCAGCGCTGTGCTCGCTGGGGCTTGGAGAGGCCGATGGTTTTGACTGTGGAGCCCCACGTGTCAGGGGAGGCGTCCTGTGTCCCTCATCTTCCAGAGCAGGGGCTGCTGGAGGACTTGCTGGCCTGCTCTGTGCCGGTGTTGTTGTGGTGAGAGGCGTGCTGTGCCTCTCTTCCCCAGGAATTTCTTCCTGGGGAGCAGCTGATGGGACAGTGTCCGTGGTTTGCAGCGAGCCAGGAGAGGCGCTTGCTGGGTGTTCTGCTTCTTGTGCTGCCTCCCTTTCCACACTGCTGGCTGCGCTGCCCTCTTCCTGCGGAACGTCCTGTGCGTCTGTGAAGAGGCTGGCGAACCTGGGGTTGATCCAGGAGTTGATGATGACGACCTCCTCTTCATCGCATCCCCCAGGACTGCTCTCTTTCTTGCCCCGGCCTTGGCTTGTCCCCTCGTTTCCTGTCCCCTGCCTGGGTTTGATGTGTTTCTCTCTCTGTTTTTTCTTTTTACCCTGGCCTGGGCTAGCTGCTGCAGGGTCTCTGCTGGAAGCCCTTGCTCCTGCGCATACCCGGGAATCAGGCCCTGGCAGAGCAGTGGTCCGCCTCCTCTCCATGTCTGTCTGGACCCCGGCTGATCTCGTTGCTCTCCCTGTGCTCCCCGTGCGTGCCAAGTCCCCCAGTGCTCCAGCCAAGGCAGATGCTGAGGATGTAGAGTCTGCAGGCTCTGCTGTGGGAGGAGGCACGCTGGGTCCTGTGGCCGAGGGAGCACTTGGTGCCTTGCTCACGGCTCCCTGGCTCATGGCTTCAGCACGGCGTATGACTGTGGAAACGATGGTCTTGACTCGTTCATCCAGCTCGTCATCACAGGCACTGGAGGCATGTCGGGCACGTCCCTGGCTCTCAACCATCACCGCAGTGCTGTGCTCACTGGGGCTTGGAGAGGCCGATGGTTTTGACTGTGGAGCCCCACGTGTCAGGGGAGGCGTCCTGTGTCCCTCATCTTCCAGAGCAGGGGCTGCTGGAGGACTTGCTGGCCTGCTCTGTGCTGCTGTTGTTGTGGTGAGAGGCGTGCTGTGCCTCTCTTCCCCAGGAATTTCTTCCTGGGGAGCAGCTGATGGGACAGTGTCCGTGGTTTGCAGCGAGCCAGGAGAGGCGCTTGCTGGGTGTTCTGCTTCTTGTGCTGCCTCCCTGTCCACACTGCTGGCTGCGCTGCCCTCTTCCTGGGGAACGTCCTGTGCGTCTGTGAAGAGGCTGGCGAACCTGGGGTTGATCCAGGAGTTGATGATGACGACCTCCTCTTCATCGCATCCCCCAGGACTGCTCTCTTTCTTGCCCCGGCCTTGGCTTGTCCCCTCGTTGCCTGTCCCCTGCCTGGGTTTGACGTGTTTCTCTCTCTGTTGTTTTTTCTTCTTACCCTGGCCTGGGCTAGCTGCTGCAGGGTCTCTGCTGGAAGCCCTTGCTCCTGCGCATACCCGGGAATCAGGCCCTGGCAGAGAAGTCGTCCACGTCCTCTCCAGGTCTGTCTGGACCCCGGCTGAACTTGTTGCTCTCAATTTGCACCCCGTTTGTGCCAGGTCCCCAAGTGCTGCTGATCGTTGGCCGTGTTCCCAGCTTTTTTGCGTCTTCTGCAGCACTTCAGACACGCGGGAGTGTGCTGTGTCCTGCAGTGCCGTGCAAGAGTCTGCAGGGCTGTGTGGGGCAGGGTGCCAGCTCTTCTTTAAATTCTGGGGCCCAGTTGCGGGCTGAGGTGGTGTTCTGTGTCCTTTGCTCGTGGGAGGTCTGCCCACAGGAGGAAGCCTTGCCTCCCTCATGGCTCCCTGGTTCCAGGCAAGGCCATTTCTTATTGCAGTGGAGACAAAGGCCTTTATTCGGTCTTCCATTTCTTCGTCAGGGGATGCAAGGCTGCTTTTGGACGAGTGCCGACTCTTCCAGTTTTGGGCCGCTGCTGTGGTGAGAGGTGGTGTTCTGGGGCCTTTGGTCCTGGGAACTCTGCTTGAGGGAGAAAGCCTTGCCTTGCTGCTGGCTCCCTCGTTGCAGGCTACAGCGTTTGTTATGACGGTGGACACAAAGGACCGTATTGCATTGCCCATGTCCTCGTCAGGGGCCACAGGGCTGTGTGGGCCACGTTCCCGCCTCTCTGCCCTCACTGCTCTGTCCCTGTTGCCAGAGATGCAGGGAAGAGGTGGCAAAAGCTCTTGCTGGCTGCGGGCCTCTGTTCCCAATGACTTTGCCCTTCCTCCCCCTGAAGAAGCAGAGGCTGCTGCTTGCAGAGGGGGCAGCTTGCAAGTGGCCTTTTCAGATGATGATGTCTCTGCTTTAGGCACTTGCTTGGGTGCTGCTGCCTGAGTCGCTGCCTGCCTTGGCAAAGGCGGCAGGGCTGGCAGCTGGATTCTCTCGGCCTGCCTCACCCCACGGTGAGGCAGTGTCTTGATGTCTTGCGGCTTCTTCTCCATCTGCAAGAGAAGCGAGAAGAAAGGCCAAGTTACTTGGGCCATTTCTGCCATTCTGCTCCGTGTCCCCACTAGAAGTGCTGCTGTGAGCTGCCCTGCAGCGGCCCCCGGCACGCCCTGGCAGCTGCCCACGCAGAGCGGGGCTCAGCCTGCCAGGGTAATGCCCTGCCTGTCTCCTCCTGCGAGTGCTGCCTGCTCATCGCAGGCTGCCAGGGCTGCCAAAGATGTTCGACCGAACCGTCCTGGGGCTCCCGACTCCGTGTGGCAGCTGCCAGTGTGACGCACGCTCTCTGGGCACGACCGCACCGGCAGCCTGTCCGCATGGAGGGACGGTGGAGGCAGCTCCTGGCTGCGCACAGCCAGGTTGAATTAGGCCACGCTGCTCTTTGTGCCTGTGGGCACAGAACTGCCAGGGCCACATGGGCTTTGGCTGTCCTGGGGGTGGGCTCTTCATGGAGAAACCCCAGGTTTGGGAACAACTGTGTCCAGGCCGGAGGGGCTCAGGGCCAGCTGGCCGGCTCGCTCCAGCACCGTTCTCCTCATCCTGGTGCTCTCGGTGCCATCCCGTCACACTGCTGTCCCTGTCTCGCTCCCTGAGCCTCACCTGGCGCCGCTCCTGCACGCTCCGCTGCCCTTCAGCGGGCTGGGAGTCATCCTTATTCTGCTGCTCCATGCTATGCTCCAGGTCCTCTGACCAAGAACTCCAACAGGCACCCAGGGGAGCTGCTGCCTCCTGACAGAGCTGCTCTCCTGAGAGTGAGTGGGCAGCCCGGGGCTCGGGCTTTATAAGGGACACCGTTGCCGTGGGTACCCCTCCGTGTCACAATGGCCTTTGGGTACGCATCACAATGCCCCGGTGGTTGCCATGGGGCCCTCAAGCCCATATGCTGGCAGACACCCCAGGGACACCGTCTCACACACCCACAGCAGGATCTGCATTGGCAGGTACCTCTGGCTCCTTCCAGCCAGTGCCCCCGGCTCAGCCCCAGCTCAGTCTTTCTCAGGGCAGTTAGCTTAGCTCCCTAACTGCTCCCAGGTAACTGCGCGTTACCTGCTCTGCCAGGAGATGCTCTGCTCGGTCGTCCGCGTAAGCTTCCTGGCTCTTTTGCCTGACTGCCCACACATCAGCAGAGACTGCACTCGAGCTTGGACGCCCATCAGGCCACCCTGGCAGTGCAGCTGGAGCAGGAGCAGGAGCAGGAGCAGGAGCAGGAGCAGGAGCAGGGATTCCTCCCGTGTCCGGGCAGCCAGAGGCCTGTGGCTCTAGGCACTGTGAAGTGCTCCCAGAGAAGGTGGGCTCCAGGGAGCCGGTGGAGCTGGCAGAGAGGTGGCTTGAGGCAGGCTCTGGCAGGGCTGTGAGAGGAAAGCCCTGGGCAGCCGCAGGACGAGTTCCTGCTCCTTGCTTTAAGAGCAAGCTGTGGAGGAGCTTTCAGCAGCAGAGCCACAGCTGTGCCACGCTGCTGTTTAGCCTGCAGCTTCTCTGGCTGCTGAAGCAGGTCCTATGCTTCAGAGTTGTGCCTGAAACAGTGTTGGTAACACAACGGTGTCTTTGCTGGAACAGGTTGCCCAGAGAGGCTGTGGCGTCTCCATCCTTGGAGATCTTCAGAAGCACAATCCTCGGAATTGTGCGTAAAGCTCGTCCTTTGGGGAGAAAGAGAAGGAATTGGAAAAACAACCCCAAAACTAGGGAAAAGGATAAAAAAGCACAGGTTAGATATTGTCCAATTGTCTGGCCTGAAAAGCCATTAAAAGGAACTTTGCTCCTTTGGCCACAACGCAGGTCCGATGAAAATTCCCGCTTCAAGTTTACAGGTAAACAATAAGACTCCTTTTCCGCAGGAGGAATCAAGTTATGCTCCCTCTAACCCTAACATTGCAGCCGAGGCAGCAGGAGCTGCACCAGCAAGGAAGTATATGTGTAAGTGTACGTGCTTGAGACAAAGTATTGGATCTGCTTGAGACAAAGTATTGCTGTGAAGGGAGTGACTCCTCACTCTAGAGTAACACTTGTAACAGTAACAGTAGAAGTTGTTGTACAGCAGATACAACATGAGAATCCTGTAAGGGGATGGCCTGTCCCGAATGGCAAGGGGTAGTACTGGCTCTGCGGCAATAAATGCAGGAAGGTGTTGCCCCTTGGCTGGAAGGCAGCTTGCACCCTGGGGGCAATAATTCCACATGTACCTATTACTGAAGACCCACAACGCCAAAGCCCCCTTGAGACCGCACGCAGAATTACGAGGACTCCACATAATCCTCTAGGAAACCGAACCAGGGAATTTCACTCACTGGAGAACTAGAAAATAACACTCTGCACGCAGTCCAGGCACTACGAGAGGAGCTAAGAAGCTTCTCAGAAACAGTACTTGTGTTGGGTCTGTCTGAGCTGGAGTCACCTTTTCCCTGCAGCAGCCCACACAGTGCTGTGCTCTGCACTCGTAGCTGGAGCAGCACTGATATCGCTCAAGTGTTGTGTCTGTTGCTGCGCAGTGCTGGCACGGCATCAGGACTCCTTCCAAGCCCCCAAGAGCCAGCAGGCTGGGGGTGGGCAAGTGATGGGGAGGGGGCATTGCCAGGGCAGCTGACCTAAACCAACCAAAGGGATATTCCATAACACCTGATGTCACACTCAGCAATAAAAAGGGGGGCTCTCCTGGGGGAGGGGGCTGTTCCTCCTGAACAACCACTATGCGTTTTGAGGCCCTGCTTCCCAGGACGTGGCCGAACATCGCTCGTTGATGGGAAGCAGAGAATATTTTTTTTCCCTCTATCTGTGCTTCCGCACTGACTTATTGTTTCTCTTGTTTCTTTTTTTCCTCCCCATTCCCTTTCCCTTTAATTAAACCTTTCTCATCTCAAACCTCGAGTTCTCTGTGTTGTATTTTCTCCCCCTTCCTCTTTGAGGAGAGGGGGAGTGAGAGAGCGGTTGTGGTGGAGCTCAGCTGCCCACCTGAGTCAAACCACAACAGGCCAACAGGGCTGCTGGTATTGGCTGTGTTCCCTGTTCGCTGCAAAGTGCCTGTGCACGTGGTGGGAGATTGCATCCCCAGCTTTCTCAGGCCCTGGAAGCAAATCCCCCAAAAGCGGAGCAGTGGCATCACGAGCGGAGCCCCGGAGGCAACCGCGGCTGTCTGAAAGGCAAGCATCAAGAATGCGGACATGTCAGAGGAGGAGCAGCAAGATGCTGTTGATTGCGCCACTCAGGCCTTGGCGAAGCACATCGAGAAGGGCATTGCTGCGCACATCGGGAAGGAATTTGACAAGAAATAGAATCCCACTTGGCACTGCAACACAGGAGGGAACTGCGGCAGCTACGTGACTCCTGAGAGCACGCACTTCACCTACTTCTAGCTCAGCCAAGTTGCTATTCTTTTCGAGTCTGGTTAGAACCACGGACTCCCACTGACACTTGCATCTGGTTACAGGACTTTGCTGGCTCCCATGGCTGGTTACTTCAGCCTTCCTGAGGAAACAAACCTTGATCTTCAAGGGCAATGGCAGGGATTATGCTATAGCAGAAGTTGTTACATTGTGGAAATATAAAGGAAAAATACCAACAAAATGTATTCATTGTTTTTTTTGTTTTGTTTGTATTTATTGTAATAATTGTAATATTGTATAAATTGGGCCAAGCCCCAATTTAAAATGTTGAAATTAAAAGAGTTGGATCCATACAAGTCCATGCATCTGGATGGGATTCATCCCAGAGTGCTTGGAGAGCTGGCTGACATCATTGCGGGACCTCTCTCAATTATTTTTCTATGGTCTTGGCAATCTGGAGAGGCCCCAGTAGAGTGGCAGCTGGCAAAAGTTGTACCAATTTTCAAGAAGGGCAAAAAGAAGACCCCGGTAATTACAGGCTTGTCAGTCTCAGGTCAGTGCCTGCTAAAATTAGGGAGAAGATTATCCTTGAAGTTATTGAAGAGCGCCTGGGGGACAGTGCAGTCATTTCTCCCAGCCAACATGGGTTCACGAGGGTTAGGACCTGTTTAACAAATTTCATTTCCTTTTTAACAATTTTGATTTCCATGGGCAGGCACGGCCCGCAGATGCCAGGCTGCCAAGCCCAACGTGCGGCCGCCAAGCAGGCGCCAGCTGCCAGAGGCTGCAGGAAGGCTCCAGAAGCAGCGGCAGCAGCCCGCGCAGGGGCAGCCACGACTGCAGGAGCCGCTCCTGGGCTGTGGGCTCAGGGGCAGACGCCTGCCCCTGCAGGGGATAAGGCAAACCCAGAGCCCAAAACCAACCCCAAGGGTACTGCATCCCCAACTTTCCTAGGCCCTGGAAGCAAATCCCCTAAAAGCGGAGCAGTGGCGGCGTGAGCAGAGCCCCTGAGGCAACCGCGACTGTCTGAAAGGCAGGCATCAAGAATGCGGACATGTCAGAGAAGAAGCAGCAAGATGCTGTTGATGGTGCCACTCAGGCCTCCCTGCCCACGCTGCTGGATGAGCTGCCCTATGTGAGAAACACTCCGTAGCCAATAACTTAGGCTCAGGCGAGGATCTCAGTGAAGTAGTAATTTATTTGCGATTGCAATGGCGGGCGCCCCACAAGCAGGAGAGCGTGCCTACTAGTTCCAAAACACAGTTTATATACCTTTTGATGACAGGACCCTCCCCTGTTTCCCCACTGAGTGAGTAATCCAGGTTCACAATCTATCTGATGCTTCACAAACAACGCATGGCCTTCGGTTGCCGGCCTGTTAAATTTCAAATTTCTTTTGACGTTTTTACTGCTTGAAGGGGTAATGTTTCTTCCCTTATCTGACTTGACTTAACACTGCAATTTTCACCTAATATTGTCCTAAGGAATCTGGTTGTCTGCATTTTACAAGGTCGCCTGCTAAGCTTTCTCATCACTGTAAGCATATCTCAGTACCACATTCCTTCCCTCTAAACAATGTAACTCTGCAAAAACAACATTTCTATTCCCACAATTCCCCCCTTTTCTTCTTCATAAACTGTTGATTTTTGCAAAACCTTTCTCTAAGGTGTAATTTGGTAGATTTCTTCTTCTTTGCTTTCTTTGCTTTCCATCTCCTCATTATCACCTTATCTGAGTAAGGTGGTGGCTCCATGGTCATTTGTTTCAGTAGTGCGGTTTCAGTTAACCACTGTACTAGTCCTCTTACACAGGGGATAATGCAGCAACCAATGGCTGTCAAAACTCCTACTACAACTGCAATCAAGGATGTAAATATGCCTACTTTTTCTGCCAATTCACTGGCAAGGGTGGTAAGCCTTTGAAGTGCTTTGAAGTGAGGCAGGATGCCATGGAGTATGAAATTCCCATTTTATTCCCAAGGCTTTTCCAAGTTTCCACTTGACCAAGGCCTCCTCTGAGAGGTACACAATTAATAGTTGATTCTTCCCTATCATCGTTTTTTAACCTTAGGCTTCCAAATAATTATTAATACAAAGAATAAGATGTACACTACTACTATAATAAACTCCTCTTGGGAGCACTTCAATTTGTTATAGGTCTGTCCTTTTTAGTTACCTGTGAAAATAAAGGGTTAGTTTACAACTGTAAGCTTTTATCCTGCTCAGAGTCTGTTACGAGATTTTTCTTTTTGATTTTAACTTTCAACAAGTCGTCTGTAGGAACAACTTCCCAGGCGCTAGGGTCGGTAGCTGCTTTCACTCGAGTATAGTGAGTCCAACCTTTTTCCGCAGCTCTTACAGCTGTTTCAGTGCTTAGCAGTACTTGGAATGGTCCTTCCCATTCAGGCCGAAGTTTTGATTCTTTCCAGGTGCGTATCAGGACCCTATCTCCTGCATGGAATGAATGTACTGGGAATTCCAAAGGCGGAGTTTGAGCCAACAGTCCACGAACCCTGAGAGATTCTAAGAAAGAAGATAATCCAGGCATATAATTTTTGAGGAAAATATCTTTAGTTTCAAAAACAGGTATCTCACCGTTTCTACCCAGGTACGGTAGTCCAAACAACATCTCATATGGTGAAACTCCTACATCTTTTCTAGAAGCAGTTTGAATTCTGAGAAGTGCTAAAGGTAAACACTTTGTCCAGGGAAACTTAGTCTCTAAAACCAGCTTTGACGGATGTTTCTTTAATGTCTGATTCATTCGCTCCACTTTCCCTGATGAGGAAGGATGCCATGGAGTATGAAATTCCCATTTTATTCCCAAGGCTCCCATGAATCCTTGTAAAACAGATGAAGGGAAATGACTTCCTTGATCTGAATCTGTATTTTCAACAATCCCATATCTAGGGATTATTTGTTCCAGGATTACCTTTATCACCACACTAGCTGTTGCTGATGCTGAAGGAAAAGCTTCTACCCATCCTGACAAATGGTCAATCAACACCAGCAAGTACTTAAATCTGCCTACTTTAGGTGATTCAGTAAAATCGATTTGGATGCTCTGAAAAGGTTGAAGCCCTGGCTCCCGTCCGCCCAGGGGTTGTTTCCGTAGAGCCTTCTTATTCACTCGTTGGCATGCTATGCAACTATTACACGCTTGTTTAGCTACAGCGTACATGCCTATACGTATATATTTTCTTAATACGGTGTCACACATTGCCTGGACTCCCCAGTGGCTTCCTTGGTGTAGAACGGCTAACATTTCTCTCATTATCTGTTTGTTTACCATTTCTCTCCCATCAGGGAGAGTCCACCGTCCTTCGGACTCCTTTGCTCCTAATTCCCTAAAGGCTTCTATTTCCTTTTTACTGAATATTTGCTTTTCAGGTGGAGGTTTTATTTCAGGTACAAGAAGCAGCTTTGCTTCTACCTCTCATTGCAAAGCTGCTTCTTTAGCCTTTTCATCTGCAATCCTGTTTCCCCATTTAACTAGGGAGTTTCCTTTTCGATGTCCTTTCACGTGCACCACAGCAACCTCCTCTGGTAGTAACAGACTTTCCAAAATCTGTCTAATTAATTCTTCATGAACCAATTCCTTTCCCTTCCTGTTTACTAAGCCCTTTTCTTCCCATATTTTTCCAAATGCATGTACCACCCCATATGCATATTGTGAGTCAGTATATATAGTTCCCTGTTTCCCTTTTAATTATTTTAATGCTTGATTTAATGCATATAATTCACAGGTTTGAGCTGACCAATTGCTAGGCCGTCTTCCCATTTCTTCGACATTCCCATCCGGTCCTTCAATGATGCAATAACCATTACATCTCTTTCCTTGTACCACCTTAGAAGACCCATCTGTAAACAATATTTCCCCTTCCTCTAAGGGCACCTCTTGCAAATCTAATCTTACCTTTGCCTGGTAATTTATTAAATGTAAGCAGTTATGTTCCGTATTTATTGGATCCTCAATTCCCTTTGACAAGAAGGAGGCAGGATTCAAAACAGACTCTGTAGTTATAGTTAAATCATCCTTTTCAATTAGTATAGCTTCATATTTTAGTATTCTGGAGTCTGTCAGCCACCTTCCTGCTTTCTGAGTGAGAATAGCCTTCACTTGGTGAGGGGTAGCAACAATCAGTTGTCCTCCAAAGGTGAATTTCCTGCTCTCTTCTACTAATAAGGCAGTTGCTGCTACTGCCTGAATGCGTTCTGGCCATCCCTGGGATACAGGGTCTAATAATTTAGACAAAGACGCTACAGGTTTCTTTTTATCTCCCATTCTTGGGTTAACACCCCCAAAGCAGCACCCTCACTTACAGTTATAAAAAGATAAAATGATTTCTTTAGGGCAGGAAGAGCTAAGACTGGTGCTGTAATAAGGTCTTTTTTTAAAAAAAAATTTCCATTACTTCTTCTTCCTCTTTAATCCAGTTCAGTATATTAGGTTCTTCCTCCAATAATTTGAGATATAATTTCTCTGATTTCTGTGCATATGCTTCTATCCACAGTCTGCAATATCCAGTTCAACCCCCAAATTTTCTCAACTCTTTCTTTGTTTTAGGGAGAGGAAGTCGCACAATTCCCTGAATCCCCTCAGGGTTTACTCTCCGTCTGCCCTCAGAGACTACATGTCCCAAATACTTAACCTCTTTTTCTACACACTGTAATTTATCTTCAGATACCCTTAGCCCGTGTTCTCCTAAAAAATTCAGGAGTTTATTGGTGGCTTCTTTTACCTCCGATCTTTCTTCCCCAGATATCAATAAATTATACACATACTGTAACAACATCACCCCTTCTGGAATCTGAAATGTTTCTAAAATCTTTTCCAATTCTTGCCCAAACAAATTGGGAGATTCAGTGAATCCCTGAGGCAAAGCAGTCCATCTATATTGCTGTTTATGACCTGTCTCTGGGTCTTCCCATTCAAGTGCAAAAATGTATCGACTTTCAGGATCTAGTGGGCATGCCCAAAAGGCATCCTTTAAATCTATAACATTGAACCATTTGTGCTCATAAGGGATTTTACTCATCAGGGTGTAAGGGTTAAGAACCACAGGGTGGTGCTTTCATGTTATCTTGTTAACTTTTCTCAGGTCTTGTACTAATCGGTACGAACCATCTGGCTTTCGTACTGGTCAAATTGGAATGTTATATGGTGACATACAAGGCTCCAAAAGACCATCTTTAACTAAAGTTTGCACTATAGGTTTCAGGCCCATTTTTCCTTCACAAGAGATAGGCTACTGTCATTGTCTAACTCTTCCGCTCCCTTCTTGAACAGTTATCTTTAAGGGAGTTATGTTAAGCCCTCCTCGATTTCCTGCCCTTACCCATACCGTGGGATTTATTTCTTTTTCATCATTTTCTGTTAATAATTTCATTGCGACTGTTCTTCCTTTTTCACAGGTCTTCAATCATAATCCTAATTTGACTATTAAATCTCTCCCTAATGTTATATATGGAGTGGTAATTCGTGTCGAGAAAATGGTTGATATTAATAAAGAAGGGGGAGATTTAGGAATGTGGCCATGGGGGTTGGAAAACCCCATGAGTGAGACAACATTAGACTCTTAACGATGAGGCCATCAGGAATATCAAAGAGTTTAGAGGGAACACAGGGTGATTCAGGAGACTCTGTGCAGTCTCCGGTTTCTTGTTCTCCAGCTGGTTCTCTTTTTCTCCAGCTGGTAAGGCATGGATGTTTCTGTGTGTTTGCTGTTGTTACATTCAAAGTTGTTTGACCAATGAAAAGTTGTTTTGAAAAGAACTGCTGTGGGGAGAAGGGGATAAGAGGGGAAACCGCCCTCAAGATAAAAAAGGCAGCACGATGAAGTTACATCAATAAAGAAGCAGGAAAAAGAAGTGAAGAGGAACAGGCTGGCAGAACGCAGACCAGGACGGTCTTTTGACACTTTGCTGTGCTGCAGGAGCGGGCTAGCTTGCAGCTTAACCTCCCTTGCCCCTGCTTTCAAGGGACTGGGAGGGTAAGGGGTGCATTGTCCCAGTGCATCCCAGCAACTCCTTGCACCTTCTGGCCGCTAGCAGCTCCTGGAAACTTCCCTCTCCGAGCTCTTGGCACCCCGATGGCTGCGTTGGCTTTCTGCCTGAGGAGCCCTGATGCCTTTGCTGGGAAGGGCATCCCTTCCTGGCCATGGTCTCAGCCAGGACTGTCTCTCCTGCAGAGGTTAGGCACAACGGATTTGGCCACATGGGACCGAAGAGGTGTCCTCGCACAGCCAGAGTCTGGAGGAGTCATCGTCTTTCCCAGGTGAGTGTGCTGCGTCTGCAGCCCATGGCTGGCGTCAAGGCCAGGGCACTGCAACTACTGAGTGTGGTGGCCTGGAATCACACTGCTGTCCTCTTCTTGCTTCCAGGATTGGGCTCTACATTCCATCTGGAAGAGCTGCAGGGGGTAATCCAGTTCAAAGTCCTGAGAAGCAGGCTGAAAGCTGCCAGGGCGTGCCGGGGGCCGCTGCAGGGCAGCTCACAGCAGCACTTCTAGCGGGGACACGGAGCAGAATGGCAGAAATGGCCCAAGTAACTTGGCCTTTCTTCTCGCTTCTCTTGCAGATGGAGAAGAAGCCGCAAGACATCAAGACACTGCCTCACTGTGGGGTGAGGCAGGCCGAGAGAATCCAGCTGCCAGCCCTGCCGCCTTTGCCAAGGCAGGCAGCAACTCAGGCAGCAGCACCCAAGCAAGTGCCTAAAGCAGAGACATCATCATCTGAAAAGGCCACTTGCAAGCTGCCCCCTCTGCAAGCAGCAGCCTCTGCAACTTCTGCCAGAGGAAGAGCAAAGGCATTGGGTACAGAGGCCCTCAGCCACCGAGAGCTTCTGCCACCTCTTCCATGCGTCTCTGCTGAGAGGGACAGGGCAGAGAGGGCAGAGAGGTGGGAACGTGTCCCACACAGCCCTGTGGCCCCTGCTGAGGATGTGGAGTACTCAGTACGGTCCTTCGTCTCCACAGTCATAAGAAATGCTGTAGCCAAGAGCAAGGCAAGGCTTTCTCCATCAGGCAGAGGTCCTAGGACCACAGGCCACAGAACACCACCTCTCCCCACAGCAGTGCCCTGGCATTTGAAGAAGAGCCGGCACCCTGCCCCACACAGCCCCACCGACTCTTTTACGGTGCTGCAGGACACAGCACTGTCTGTTGTGTCTGAAGCCATGTCAAAGGCGATGGCTAAAATGCGGCAACAAGGCCAATGACCGGCAGCAATGGGGGACCCAGTGACAGCAACAACATGGGCAACACATGGGGTGCCCAGTGACAGCAACAAGATCAGCCGGCGTCCAGACTGACATGGAGAGCAGGTGGACCGCTGCTCTGCCAGCGTTCGATTGTCGGGGAGGTGCAAGAAAACCAACTGCCAGCAGAGACCATGCACCAGCCAGCCCAGGCAGGGTTGAAAAGCAAGAGCAAGAGAGAGCCCAAAACATCAAACCCAGGCAGGGGAGCAGCAAGGAGGGGACAAGCCAGGGCCGAGGCAGGCAAGAAAGCGGTCCTGTGGGATGGGACCAAGAGGAAGAGATTGTCGTCATCAAGTCCGCGATCAACCCCAGGTTTGCCAGACTCTTCCAGGAACCACAGGCTTTTCCCCCGGAAGAAGGCAGCTCATCCAGCACCGTGGACAGGGAGGCCGCAGAAGAAGAAGCAGTAAACCCAACAAGCGCCTCTCTTGACTCATCAGAGTCCACGGACACTACACTGTCAGCTGCTTCCCTGGCAGAAGGTCCTGGGGAAGAGAGGCACGGCACGCCTCTCACAGCACCAGCACCAGCACCAGCACCAGCAGCAGCAGAGAGGACGCCAGCGAGTCCTCTATCAGCCCCTATTTGCGAAGATGAGGGGTACAGAGCGCCTCCCCAGACACCTGGAGGTCAAGACTCAAAGCCATCAGCATGTCCCTGCCCCAGTGAGCACAGCACTGCGGTGCTGGTTGAGAGCCAGGGACGTGCACGACATGCCTCCAGTGTCTCTGAGGAAGAGCTGGATGAAACAGCCGAGATTGTCGTTGCTGCAGTGCTACTCCATTCTGTAGCCATCATGCAGGGAGCCACGAGCAAGGATCCAACTGCTCCCTCGGCTGCATAGCCCAGGGTGCCTCCTCCCACCCCAGAGCCTGTTGACTGTACAGCAGTTGATGAAACCGGAGCAGTGGCTACTCCCTTGGCTACGGTTCCTGGGCACCAGGTAAGCCCAGCGCGTGTGGTGGTCTCCAGGCACCGAGGGCAGCCCGAGGCAGAAGCAGTGCGTGGGGTGTGCGTGCTGGGGAGCTGCCTGCTGCTCTCCATTCCCAAACGCCCCAGGCACAAGGGCTGACATCCCTTCCATCACCTACCTGTGCTCTTGCTCTCCCCATGCAGGTTGCTGCTGAGCAGGGAGGCCAAGCACAGTCCTCCTGCACCAGAGATACACCAGCAGACAAGCCAGCAACGTGCCAGAAACAAGAGCCGTCCCAGGGACTTTTGGATGGGCCTGTTCAGAGCAGCGAGCAGGAGCAAGGGCTAGGAAAACGCAGGGGGGATGGCTGGTCCTGGGCCACCCCTCCCCTTGGGTGCTGGTGCGGGGGGAAGGCAGGGGCTTGCCCATCACCCGCTCAGGCCCTAACCTACACCTCTCTGTCTCCCACAGGCATCCATGACCTCACACAAGCCCCGGCACACCAGCCACGGCCCGCCCACATCAGGAGACAGGCGCTTCAGGCTCTGCGCAGTGCTTTGTGCTGCAGCTTCATCGCAGAAGAGTGGGAGTAGCAGCGCCCAGCTGCCAGCACCAGGAGGGCGCTCGGAGCTGTACGCTGACATCACTGAAAGGAACAGGACAGTGCCCCAGGAATTCAGATGCCCCTCCACATCCTGCCCCCAGCCTCAGCTCATCTGCAGCTGCCTTCTGCTGGGAATAAAAGCTCAGGCAGAGTTTTGCTCCCAGTGCTCCTCTCTGTGTCGTTGATCTCAGGAGAAAGAGTGGTGCAGACCACGCCAACCTGCTTCCCGTAGCATTCAACACCGTGCAGCGCTGCATTCAGGAGACCCTGCTCTTTCTCTCCTACACCCTTGCAAAGAAGCAGGCTGTTGATTTCATCTTCAAGGACATCGGCCGTCTGGTCTCCCGCAAGAGCAGAGTCCAAATGCACTTTTCCTCCGACTTTGTTCACAACCTGAATAGCAACGGCCAGCTGTTGAAATGCCGCCTCACTGTAAGTTTCTCACTGCACCAGCACAGCCCAGGGCTCCTGGGAAATGCCCCAAGAGGCCGTTGGCGTGTTAGGAAACAGCTGGGGAAGAGGAAGGAGGCCCTGCAGGAAGGCAGGACCAAGAGCAGAGCTGTGGACATCCCCGGGAAGACTGTGGAGGAGCTCCCGCTCTGGTAGTCCTCTGCTGCAACAGCCTTCTTTCCACAGCCCCTTGTTCAGTGAGGCCTCTGGGCTCTCACTGGCACCCTTCTCCCTGAAGGGAGCAGGGAGTGTCACTCAGCTCTCCTCTCTGGAGCGGAATCTTGAACCTTTCCAGAGAATCACAGAATGGCTTGGGTTGCAATTGATGTTAAAGATCTTCTATTCCCTCCTGCCCCCTGCCATGGGCAGGGATGCCATTCACTAGAGCAAGTAGCCCAGTGCCTCATCCAAACAGGTCTTGAAGACCTCCAGGGATGGGGCATCCACGGCTTCTCTGGGCAAGCTGTTCCAGTGCCTCACCACCCTCTGTGTGAAGAAGTTTTGTGGCCACCAAGGAGCAGCTCTGACTAGCCTTCTCTTTTCCTCCTGACAGGGATGCCTCCTGCTATTAAGAGCCGGCTGCTCACACCCCAGAGTCGCTCTCCAGCCAGACTCCAGGGCAACAGGGGAGGCACAGCTGGGCCAGGCTGCTGGGGGAAAAGAGCCTTCTCCCAGGTGAGGCTGGGGGGCAGCTGGAGGAGGCAGCCCCTGGGCTCTTCCCCTTGAGTCAGCGAGCGGCTTTCCTTGGACAGGGGGACTTGGCCAGCTCCACAGGGGTCCCGACACATGTCCCACCCACTGCCCTTTCCTTGCTGGGCAGCCGTTTGCTGAGCAAAAGCTGTAGCAACAAATCCTCCTCTTGTGTGCTTGCAGAATGCTGACAGCATTCATTCAGGAGAGCTCCTCGAGGATGGGAGAAGAGGGTGTAATAAATGGCTCAGTCTTCAAAATAGGACTATAATCAAAGTTTACAATTTATTAAAGGAATAGAGGTAAGCAAACAGCGATGGGTGCGCTGGGAGTCTCTGCTCCACCAAGACACCCACCAGTTACATCAAGCAGCTGATTTGTATGCTCCTAGGCTGATACATATTCATTACTACTTCTAAATAAAACAGGGTTATTATAATTAGTTTCTGGAATCCCAACTGGAGCATGTGTATCAGTCTCCGGTGGTCCCTCTGGGGGTCTCTGGGGGGTCTCTCGTGCTGAAGGCTCATAGTCTTCCTCCCTCTTGTCCTTCTCCTTTGTCCAACTTGGCTGTATGTCAGAGACTTGTGCAACATCCCCTGCAAGCTTTGTCTTTTAGTTGTTCTTCAGCTCTCGCCATCTCCTTAATCTCCTGGCCAGATATCAGAGACTTGCATAGTGTCCCATGCAATAGTCATAATAGTTAGCAGTTATTCTGAAACCCCCCAGATATCAGAGACTTCAAGGAAGAGCCTACAAATGCATTGCCCTTCAAGCTCTCTATTGACACGAATTGCTAAACCATTCCTTTGCAAGATACGAGAATTATATACATTAACCACTCTGTTCTTCTTAGACTTGTGGTTATACAAGGGTATGTAAGACAGAAGGTCACATTCATCATACCATGCGGCCCTAGCATTGTTCCATACTGACACAAATCAGATGAACATATCTCACAAGGGGAAGGGCAAGCGCTGTGCTGCAGCCTGGCCCCAAACTCAAGCCCCTGCCTGCGAGGCTCACCAGAGAGCAGGACAAGTAGCCACTGCATCTGTGTGCCCATTGCCGGGCTGTTTCACGGGTTGCCTTTGTGGAGATTTGATGTTTCTCTCTAATCGTTGCATGCTCAGCACAAAGCATGTTTTTGCAGGCATTGCTCTCCTGCGCACACTGCCAGTGTACAGCCAGGGAAGCAGCTGCTGCAGCAGCTCAGAGCAGAAGGCCACGGTTGTTCACTCACCCAATGCAGCTGCAAAGGAGCCTCCATTTTTTCGGGGAACTCCAGGCCTCTGGGTACAGCAAGGGACAGGGTTCCCCTATCTCTGGTTCTCTCTCTCCCCTCTTTGCTGGGAGGCTCTGGATGAGGGCCTCTACTTCTCTGATTTGGCAGGTGGCTGCCACAGCTTGCACCACGGCTTCTCCTTGGGCCAGACCTCAGAAAAGAGACACTGGTCCTCGCAGAGAGCTGCCGCCTGCTGGAAAAGCAAGACCAGGTTGTTGAGCAAAAGCTATAGCAGCAAATCCTCGTCTTGTGTGCTTGCAAGATGCTGGCAATGCATCAGGTGAGCTCCACAAGGATGGCAGAACAGGGATAGGGTTGTTACAAGGGTAGTGCTTCTGAAGATTTGACGTTTCTCTAACCACTTCATGCCCTTCTCCCCTGCAGGAAATAGGCTGCCTGTGCCGCCAGCAAGACAAAAGAACTCTGAGAAGAACTTCAGAGAAGTTGTTCCTTGTCAATTTTGATTTGGCACTATCAAAAGTCATCTGGTAACCAGCCAGCCAGCCTTCATAACCGAAGACAGCTGAACCATGGATTGCAGGCCCAGCAAAGTCAAAGTCAACATCACAACCGAGGTTTAGGCATTCACGTTTATATGCTGACTTGATTTTACCACTCTTCTTTCCTGTATTTGGTGAGAAAGTTGTATCAAACGTCAACTTCAAGCCTTTGGCAATCTGATCTTCAATTGCAATTTCTGTTCCCAGAGTGTTATCTGTGTTCCGTTTTTCTGTGAAAGTCAGCCCATACTCAGCCCACTTGTATTTGGTCTCCAAGCTCCCATTAACTTTTCCAGTGTCGGTGTTCGAAGAACCAGATGTTGTGAACTCCACCCCACTTGCAGATTTTGTTTTCACATCCAGCTTCACCAACCCAAACCCATATCCTTTATTGAAGGTATCTCTGGCAGATTTGCCAAGGTCTGCGTACGACGGAGGAATTGCCATTGGGCTGGCTGGCGCGGGAGGGCGGCTTAGCTCTGCCACGAAGCTTCTCTCCAAGAGAAAAACCTGCCCTTTCTGAGCCTTGTTTTCCTTCGTGAAGGATGAGGGCTCCTGCAAAGCCCGCTGCCCTGGAAGTGTTCTTGCCCTTAGCTTCAGAGGCCGAGGGCTGGGGCCTTTCATGCTGCCTTTCTGAGAGAAAGCAGGCTGCAGGGAAACTGCCCTGAGCCTGGGGAAACCCTGAGGGGATGACTGCCCCACTGCAGTGGGGGGACAGCTCCCACATTAGCACTCCCCTCTAAAAATGCTCCCTGTTTCTGCTTCCCCTGTAGCAGAAGATGCAGGCGGAAATGCAGAGGCTGCAGAGGGGGTGTGCTTCCTCCATGGCACTCATGGACCTGAAGAACGCTCTGCAGCTGGTACCAGTGGAGATGAAGCATCAGCATGTCCTCATCCCTCTCCCTCCAGCGAAGAAGGCTGAGGCAGCTCCCCTCAGCAAATCAAGTGCCAGGTAAGTGTGGGCCAACTCCCACAAAGGCCAGGAAAAGCTGAGCTGCATCAGGCTGCCCGAGGGATCCAGCATGCGGGTTGCTCAGCTCTGGGCTTTGGCTCTCCATCCCCTGGCTGCTTCGGGGAGGCAATGACTGTGGAGAGGACCTTGCCTCCAGACGTTCCCCTGCAGACCCAAAGTCCTGAAGCTCCCCTGCAGCCGACAGTCACGTACCCACAGTGGAAGGGGGCTGTGCTCCCTGCTCCTGGGGCTGGGGGCAGGCAGAGCTGGGGACCTTCAGATCCTACCTGAGAGTTTTTTTCTCTGTTGATGCAGCTACCAATTAGTACGGAGTGTGCAGGCGGGGAAAGTGATGGAGAAGAGAAAGGAGGCCTGGAAAATCACTGGGCTGCGGCGCACTGCCTCTGTCTTGCTTCCGCGATTGCGCTCTACACACATTTCTTATTTCATTTCATTAAGATGTAATATTTATCTTTATTTCAATAATATTTATCTTTATTTCATTAAGATTTAATAAACAAACAAACGGCTGTTCTACAGTTTTCTTTCCACACCCGAATGGATCACTGTGCACGCTCCGCGGGGCCTGCTCGAGGTTTGTACGGGCCAGAAATGAGAGAGCTTCATTCTCGGTACCGGGTTGCTCAGCTCGCTGGTGGCCCTACAGGAAAGATGCTCCCTGAGTGCACAGAGAGAGAGAGAAAAGCTGCTCCCCGACAGGGCAGCTCCTGACCCTTCCTCTGACAGCCCTGGCGGCCATTTGGCAGTTCTGCCTGCCCCCCCGCGCCACAAGCTGGCTGAGGCCTTGGCCTGTCCGCAGCACGGCTGTCAGTGGTGTCGGGCGGCATCTAGAGCCAAGAGGCCTTTCCTTTTCTTTGTGCTGAAGGAAACTTTGTGCTGTCTGGAGAGGCAGTGCCTCTTTGCTCCAAGTCTTGCAGGGTTGCCTCTCACTTTGAGGGCCCTGTTTTTCGTCAGCATTTGTGAGGGGCTTCTGCATGCGCCCCGCTCACTTGTTGCGGCCAGGGCTTCCCCCCAGGATGTCTGGGCAGGCCCATGCCGCTGGGCAGGCTCTGGGTGGGCCTCGTTCCCTGCAGGGGCAGGCGTCTGCCCCTGAGCCCAGAGCCCAGGAGCGGCTCCTGCACTCGCGGCTGCCCCTGCGCGGGCTGCTGCCGCTGCTTCTGGAACCTTCCTGCAGCCTCTGGCAGCTGGCGCCTGCGTGGCGGCCGCACGTTGGGCTTGGCAGCCTGGCATCTGCAGGCCGTGCCAGCCTGCAGCATGGCATTGGCGGCCTTGTTGCCGTCCCCAGGGCACGGCTGAAAGGGGATTTGGGGCATTTGCTTTCCAGGGGCTGGGCACGTTGGGGATGCAATACCCCACCACGTGCACAGGCAGTTCGCACTGAACAAGGTGGGCTTTGCAGCCTCGTCCTGCCCTCGTAGCCTGCTCCCTCCTGCAGCTGCCACCCCACAGCCCGCCTCCTCAAGCAGAAGAAATGCCCCAGCGGTAGCCTGCAAAGTGCAGGTGTGCCAGGGGCCCCTTGCTGCTCTGGCAATATGCACAACAGAAGAGCCCAGCTCCAGCAGAAGGACGGGATGCGTACTGCCTGGCGCTTGTGCGTTGCCTGTGGCCCGAGTGGGCAAGCCAGCATGTAGCCAGAGCCGGTTCTCAAGGCTTTCCCTATTAGTTGGGAACCCCGTGGAGGGTTTTTCCTGAGCTGAGGGTGTTGGCTGTGCTCTTCCTAGCCCAGCTCTTCTGTAGGGGGCAAAAAGGAGGGAGCTGGGAAGCTCCCAGACACTGAGGCCATCTCCAGGGCTCTCTGCAGTGACGCCATCTGGCACCTTCCCATGAGCAGTGGCCAAAGCACAAGGGCCCATCTTCTTTGTTGGGGAAGCCCCGCGCTGCATTTCCAGTGCCAGAAATGCTTAAATACTGTTCCTCCTTTCTTGCTTTTCAGCGTGTCTTAGTACCTGGGCTGGGTGCCTCCTTCCTTATTAAAGTGGGGCTGCTCTTGTTTTTTGCTTTGAGCTCCTCCAGGTAAAGAAGCCCACTTTTCAGCTCTCGGAGAACTTTGCCTGTCTTCCCGGAGTCCCACATAAGAAAGAAAGAGACTTTTCCTGTTTCTTTCTCAGGTGAATTTGGCCGCATCGGCAGGAAAAGTGTCCTGACACATGTCCTACTGACTGTCTTTTCCTTGCCGGGCAGCTGCTTGGTGAGCACCGGCTGTTGCAGCACTTCCTCCCCTTGTGTGCTTGCAGGCTGCTGACAGCACGTCAGGAGAGCTTGCAGGCTGCTGACAGCACGTCAGGTTCTTGCAGTGGAAAATTCCACTAACCTTGCATTTTCAAAAGGGATTGTGCGGGCATGGCAGTAGCATACCAGGTGAAGTATTTTAAGCAGATAAGGGGAATGTCCCACAGTCGCAAAATGAGGAGGATAGCTAAGAAAAGCAGGAGAATCAGGGCAAAAATCAGTAACAAACAAATAAATAAATAAATAAATCACGGGCATTCTGGTCACGAGAGATGAAGAAAAAAATAATTAAAAAAAAAAAAAAGGAAAAGGGGAAAATAAAGGTTGGTCAAATAAAATTGTACATATATGGCGTAGTAGTAAGCATCGCGTGGTTTGTGAACCTGATTCTCCCCCTGTACTCAGCTCTGGTGAGGTCGCGCCATGAATACCCTGTTCAGTTTTGGGGCCCTCACTGCAGGAAGGACGTGGAGGTCCTGGAGCATGTCCAAGGAAGGGGAAAGGAGCAGCCGAAGGGCCCAGGGAGCAAGTCGTGTGAGGAGTGCTGAGGGAGCTGGGGTTATGTAGCCTAGAGGAAAGGAGGCTTGGGGGAGACCTTATCACTGTGTACAAGGACCTCAGAGAAGGTTGTAGTGCGGTGGGGGTCAGTCCCATCTCCCAAGCAACAGGCGGTAGGAGAAGAGGAAAAAGTGGGGCCGCGGGAGGTTTAGGTGGATTTAGGTTTAGGCAAAAAGTCTTCAACAAAAGGGTTGTGAAGCATTGGAACAGGCTGCCCAGGGAAGTAGTTGAGTCACCATCCCTGGAGGCATTCGAAAGCCGTGTAGATCTGGTGCCGAGGGACACGGTTCAGTGGTAGATTCTATGATTCTGTACTTCTCTGACTGTGAGAGGCCCCGGGTTGGCATGGCCTGCACCGCTCTTTCTCCTGAGATCAATGGCACAGAGAGGAGCACTGGGGGCAAAAGTCTGCCTGAGCTTTTATTCAGAGCAGAAAGCAGCCGCAGCTGAGCTGAGGCTGGGGGCAGGATGTGGTGGGGCATCTGAATTCCTGGGGCGCTGTCCTGTGCCTCGCAGTGATGCTTCCGTGGGTGCTGCAAAGCTTCCTGAGGGCCAGCTGCCAGCTCCGAGCATCCTCCTGGGACTGGCACAGCCGGGCGCGGCTACTCTCGCTGTCCTGCGATGCAGCTGCAGCGGAAAGCCCTGCGCAGCGCGCGAAGTGCCCTCCTGATGCGGGAGGGCCGTGGCTGGCGCGCCGGGGCTTGTGCGAGGTCAAGGGTGCCTGTGGGGGACACAGAGGTGTAGGTTAGGGCCTGAGCGGGTGCTGGGCGAGCCTGTCCCCCCCTCCAAGGCCTTTCCCCGGGGAGGGGTGGCCCAGGACCAGCCAGCCCCCCTGCGCGTGGTGCTGCCAACCTTGTGCTTGGTGCTGCTCGCTGCGCTGAACAGGCCCGGCCAACAGATCCTGGGACGGCGCTTGTGTCTGGGATGTTGCTGGCTCATCCGCTGGCGTATCTTTGGTGCAGGAGGAGGACTGCGCTTGGCCTCCCTGCTCGATGGCCACCTGCATGGGGAGAGGAACAGCACGGGCAGCTGAGGAAAGGGATGTCAGCCCTTGTGCCTGGGGCATGTGGAAATGCAGAGCAGCAAGCAGCTCCCGGCACGCACACCCAATGCACTGCTTCTGCCTGGGGCCGCCCTGGATGCCTGGTGCCCACCACGTGTGCTGTGCTTACCTGGTGCCCAGGAACCAAGGGAGTGGCTGCTGCTCCTGCTTCGTCAGCTGCTGCTGGGCGGAGATCTGTGATGGCCTCCCGGAGAGGCTCTGCAGCCAAAGGAGAAGCCCCTTCTCCACCTTCTTCTTGTGGCATTGCTGCTGCAGCGAGAGGGGCTTCATTGGCCTCCCCCACAGGGCCTCTGGCCAAGGCAGAGGCCGAGGATGTACATTCTGCAGGCTCTGGTGTGGGAGGAGGCACCCTGGGCACTGTGACCCAGGGAGCACTTGCTGCCTTGCTTGGGGCTCCCGCTCCCTGGATGATGGCTACAGAGTGGAGTAGGACTGCAGCCACGATGGTGTCAACTCTTTCATCCAGCTCTTCATCAGAGACACTGCAGGCATGTCGGGCACGTCCCTGGCTCTCCACCATCACGGCAGCGCTGTGCTCGCTGGGGCTTGGAGAGGCCGATGGTTTTGACTGTGGAGCCCCACGTGTCAGGGGAGGCGTCCTGTGTCCCTCATCTTCCAGAGCAGGGGCTGCTGGAGGACTTGCTGGCCTGCTCTGTGCCGGTGTTGTTGTGGTGAGAGGCGTGCTGTGCCTCTCTTCCCCAGGAATTTCTTCCTGGGGAGCAGCTGATGGGACAGTGTCCGTGGTTTGCAGCGAGCCAGGAGAGGCGCTTGCTGGGTGTTCTGCTTCTTGTGCTGCCTCCCTTTCCACACTGCTGGCTGCGCTGCCCTCTTCCTGCGGAACGTCCTGTGCGTCTGTGAAGAGGCTGGCGAACCTGGGGTTGATCCAGGAGTTGATGATGACGATCTCCTCCTCTTCATCCCATCCCCCAGGACTGCTCTCTTTCTTGCCCCGGCCTTGGCTTGTCCCCTCGTTTCCTGTCCCCTGCCTGGGTTTGACGTGTTTCTCTCTCTGTTGTTTTTTCTTCTTACCCTGGCCTGGGCTAGCTGCTGCAGGGTCTCTGCTGGAAGCCCTTGCTCCTGCGCATACCCGGGAATCAGGCCCTGGCAGAGCAGTGGTCCGCCTCCTCTCCAGGTCTGTCTGGACCCCGGCTGATCTCGTTGCTCTCCCTGTGCTCCCCGTGCGTGCCAAGTCCCCCAGTGCTCCAGCCAAGGCAGATGCTGAGGATGTAGAGTCTGCAGGCTCTGCTGTGGGAGGAGGCACGCTGGGTCCTGTGGCCGAGGGAGCACTTGCTGCCTTGCTCACGGCTCCCTGGCTCATGGCTTCAGCACGGCGTATGACTGTGGAAACGATGGTCTTGACTCGTTCATCCAGCTCGTCATCACAGGCACTGGAGGCATGTCGGGCACGTCCCTGGCTCTCAACCATCACCGCAGTGCTGTGCTCACTGGGGCTTGGAGAGGCCGATGGTTTTGACTGTGGAGCCCCACGTGTCAGGGGAGGCGTCCTGTGTCCCTCATCTTCCAGAGCAGGGGCTGCTGGAGGACTTGCTGGCCTGCTCTGTGCTGCTGTTGTTGTGGTGAGAGGCGTGCTGTGCCTCTCTTCCCCAGGAATTTCTTCCTGGGGAGCAGCTGATGGGACAGTGTCCGTGGTTTGCAGCGAGCCAGGAGAGGCGCTTGCTGGGTGTTCTGCTTCTTGTGCTGCCTCCCTGTCCACACTGCTGGCTGCGCTGCCCTCTTCCTGGGGAACGTCCTGTGCGTCTGTGAAGAGGCTGGCGAACCTGGGGTTGATCCAGGAGTTGATGATGACGACCTCCTCTTCATCGCATCCCCCAGGACTGCTCTCTTTCTTGCCCCGGCCTTGGCTTGTCCCCTCGTTGCCTGTCCCCTGCCTGGGTTTGATGTGTTTCTCTCTCTGTTGTTTTTTCTTCTTACCCTGGCCTGGGCTAGCTGCTGCAGGGTCTCTGCTGGAAGCCCTTGCTCCTGCGCATACCCGGGAATCAGGCCCTGGCAGAGAAGTCGTCCACGTCCTCTCCAGGTCTGTCTGGACCCCGGCTGAACTTGTTGCTCTCAATTTGCACCCCGTTTGTGCCAGGTCCCCAAGTGCTGCTGATCGTTGGCCGTGTTCCCAGCTTTTTTGCGTCTTCTGCAGCACTTCAGACACGCGGGAGTGTGCTGTGTCCTGCAGTGCCGTGCAAGAGTCTGCAGGGCTGTGTGGGGCAGGGTGCCAGCTCTTCTTTAAATTCTGGGGCCCAGTTGCGGGCTGAGGTGGTGTTCTGTGTCCTTTGCTCGTGGGAGGTCTGCCCACGGGAGGAAGCCTTGCCTCCCTCATGGCTCCCTGGTTCCAGGCAAGGCCATTTCTTATTGCAGTGGAGACAAAGGCCTTTATTCGGTCTTCCATTTCTTCGTCAGGGGATGCAAGGCTGCTTTTGGACGAGTGCCGACTCTTCCAGTTTTGGGCCGCTGCTGTGGTGAGAGGTGGTGTTCTGGGGCCTTTGGTCCTGGGAACTCTGCTTGAGGGAGAAAGCCTTGCCTTGCTGCTGGCTCCCTCGTTGCAGGCTACAGCGTTTGTTATGACGGTGGACACAAAGGACCGTATTGCATTGCCCATGTCCTCGTCAGGGGCCACAGGGCTGTGTGGGCCACGTTCCCGCCTCTCTGCCCTCACTGCTCTGTCCCTGTTGCCAGAGATGCAGGGAAGAGGTGGCAAAAGCTCTTGCTGGCTGCGGGCCTCTGTTCCCAATGACTTTGCCCTTCCTCCCCCTGAAGAAGCAGAGGCTGCTGCTTGCAGAGGGGGCAGCTTGCAAGTGGCCTTTTCAGATGATGATGTCTCTGCTTTAGGCACTTGCTTGGGTGCTGCTGCCTGAGTCGCTGCCTGCCTTGGCAAAGGCGGCAGGGCTGGCAGCTGGATTCTCTCGGCCTGCCTCACCCCACGGTGAGGCAGTGTCTTGATGTCTTGCGGCTTCTTCTCCATCTGCAAGAGAAGCGAGAAGAAAGGCCAAGTTACTTGGGCCATTTCTGCCATTCTGCTCCGTGTCCCCACTAGAAGTGCTGCTGTGAGCTGCCCTGCAGCGGCCCCCGGCACGCCCTGGCAGCTGCCCACGCAGAGCGGGGCTCAGCCTGCCAGGGTAATGCCCTGCCTGTCTCCTCCTGCGAGTGCTGCCTGCTCATCGCAGGCTGCCAGGGCTGCCAAAGATGTTCGACCGAACCGTCCTGGGGCTCCCGACTCCGTGTGGCAGCTGCCAGTGTGACGCACGCTCTCTGGGCACGACCGCACCGGCAGCCTGTCCGCATGGAGGGACGGTGGAGGCAGCTCCTGGCTGCGCACAGCCAGGTTGAATTAGGCCACGCTGCTCTTTGTGCCTGTGGGCACAGAACTGCCAGGGCCACATGGGCTTTGGCTGTCCTGGGGGTGGGCTCTTCATGGAGAAACCCCAGGTTTGGGAACAACTGTGTCCAGGCCGGAGGGGCTCAGGGCCAGCTGGCCGGCTCGCTCCAGCACCGTTCTCCTCATCCTGGTGCTCTCGGTGCCATCCCGTCACACTGCTGTCCCTGTCTCGCTCCCTGAGCCTCACCTGGCGCCGCTCCTGCACGCTCCGCTGCCCTTCAGCGGGCTGGGAGTCATCCTTATTCTGCTGCTCCATGCTATGCTCCAGGTCCTCTGACCAAGAACTCCAACAGGCACCCAGGGGAGCTGCTGCCTCCTGACAGAGCTGCTCTCCTGAGAGTGAGTGGGCAGCCCGGGGCTCGGGCTTTATAAGGGACACCGTTGCCGTGGGTACCCCTCCGTGTCACAATGGCCTTTGGGTACGCATCACAATGCCCCGGTGGTTGCCATGGGGCCCTCAAGCCCATATTCTGGCAGACACCCCAGGGACACCGTCTCACACACCCACAGCAGGATCTGCATTGGCAGGTACCTCTGGCTCCTTCCAGCCAGTGCCCCCGGCTCAGCCCCAGCTCAGTCTTTCTCAGGGCAGTTAGCTTAGCTCCCTAACTGCTCCCAGGTAACTGCGCGTTACCTGCTCTGCCAGGAGATGCTCTGCTCGGTCGTCCGCGTAAGCTTCCTGGCTCTTTTGCCTGACTGCCCACACATCAGCAGAGACTGCACTCGAGCTTGGACGCCCATCAGGCCACCCTGGCAGTGCAGCTGGAGCAGGAGCAGGAGCAGGAGCAGGAGCAGGAGCAGGAGCAGGGATTCCTCCCGTGTCCGGGCAGCCAGAGGCCTGTGGCTCTAGGCACTGTGAAGTGCTCCCAGAGAAGGTGGGCTCCAGGGAGCCGGTGGAGCTGGCAGAGAGGTGGCTTGAGGCAGGCTCTGGCAGGGCTGTGAGAGGAAAGCCCTGGGCAGCCGCAGGACGAGTTCCTGCTCCTTGCTTTAAGAGCAAGCTGTGGAGGAGCTTTCAGCAGCAGAGCCACAGCTGTGCCACGCTGCTGTTTAGTCTGCAGCTTCTCTGGCTGCTGAAGCAGGTCCTATGCTTCAGAGTTGTGCCTGAAACAGTGTTGGTAACACAACGGTGTCTTTGCTGGAACAGGTTGCCCAGAGAGGCTGTGGCGTCTCCATCCTTGGAGATCTTCAGAAGCACAATCCTCGGAATTGTGCGTAAAGCTCGTCCTTTGGGGAGAAAGAGAAGGAATTGGAAAAACAACCCCAAAACTAGGGAAAAGGATAAAAAAGCACAGGTTAGATATTGTCCAATTGTCTGGCCTGAAAAGCCATTAAAAGGAACTTTGCTCCTTTGGCCACAACGCAGGTCCGATGAAAATTCCCGCTTCAAGTTTACAGGTAAACAATAAGACTCCTTTTCCGCAGGAGGAATCAAGTTATGCTCCCTCTAACCCTAACATTGCAGCCGAGGCAGCAGGAGCTGCACCAGCAAGGAAGTATATGTGTAAGTGTACGTGCTTGAGACAAAGTATTGGATCTGCTTGAGACAAAGTATTGCTGTGAAGGGAGTGACTCCTCACTCTAGAGTAACACTTGTAACAGTAACAGTAGAAGTTGTTGTACAGCAGATACAACATGAGAATCCTGTAAGGGGATGGCCTGTCCCGAATGGCAAGGGGTAGTACTGGCTCTGCGGCAATAAATGCAGGAAGGTGTTGCCCCTTGGCTGGAAGGCAGCTTGCACCCTGGGGGCAATAATTCCACATGTACCTATTACTGAAGACCCACAACGCCAAAGCCCCCTTGAGACCGCACGCAGAATTACGAGGACTCCACATAATCCTCTAGGAAACCGAACCAGGGAATTTCACTCACTGGAGAACTAGAAAATAACACTCTGCACGCAGTCCAGGCACTACGAGAGGAGCTAAGAAGCTTCTCAGAAACAGTACTTGTGTTGGGTCTGTCTGAGCTGGAGTCACCTTTTCCCTGCAGCAGCCCACACAGTGCTGTGCTCTGCACTCGTAGCTGGAGCAGCACTGATATCGCTCAAGTGTTGTGTCTGTTGCTGCGCAGTGCTGGCACGGCATCAGGACTCCTTCCAAGCCCCCAAGAGCCAGCAGGCTGGGGGTGGGCAAGTGATGGGGAGGGGGCATTGCCAGGGCAGCTGACCTAAACCAACCAAAGGGATATTCCATAACACCTGATGTCACACTCAGCAATAAAAAGGGGGGCTCTCCTGGGGGAGGGGGCTGTTCCTCCTGAACAACCACTACGCGCTTTGAGGCCCTGCTTCCCAGGACGTGGCCGAACATCGCTCGTTGATGGGAAGCAGAGAATATTTTTTTTCCCTCTCTCTGTGCTTCCGCACTGACTTATTGTTTCTCTTGTTTCTTTTTTTCCTCCCCATTCCCTTTCCCTTTAATTAAACCTTTCTCATCTCAAACCTCGAGTTCTCTGTGTTGTATTTTCTCCCCCTTCCTCTTTGAGGAGAGGGGGAGTGAGAGAGCGGTTGTGGTGGAGCTCGGCTGCCCACCTGAGTCAAACCACAACAGGCCAACAGGGCTGCTGGTATTGGCTGTGTTCCCTGTTCGCTGCAAAGTGCCTGTGCACGTGGTGGGAGATTGCATCCCCAGCTTTCTCAGGCCCTGGAAGCAAATCCCCCAAAAGCGGAGCAGTGGCATCACGAGCAGAGCCCCGGAGGCAACCGCGGCTGTCTGAAAGGCAAGCATCAAGAATGCGGACATGTCAGAGGAGGAGCAGCAAGATGCTGTTGATTGCGCCACTCAGGCCTTGGCGAAGCACATCGAGAAGGGCATTGCTGCGCACATCGGGAAGGAATTTGACAAGAAATAGAATCCCACTTGGCACTGCAACACAGGAGGGAACTGCGGCAGCTACGTGACTCCTGAGAGCACGCACTTCACCTACTTCTAGCTCAGCCAAGTTGCTATTCTTTTTGAGTCTGATTAGAACCACGGACTCCCACTGACACTTGCATCTGGTTACAGGACTTTGCTGGCTCCCATGGCTGGTTACTTCAGCCTTCCTGAGGAAACAAACCTTGATCTTCAAGGGCAATGGCAGGGATTATGCTATAGCAGAAGGTGTTACATTGTGGAAATAAAAAGGAAAAATACCAACAAAATGTATTCATTGTTTTTTTTTTGTTTTGTTTGTATTTATTGTAATAATTGTAATATTGTATAAATTGGGCCAAGCCCCAATTTAAAATGTTGAAATTAAAAGATTTGGATCCATACAAGTCCATGCATCTGGATGGGATTCATCCCAGAGTGCTTGGAGAGCTGGCTGACATCATTGCGGGACCTCTCTCAATTATTTTTCTATGGTCTTGGCAATCTGGAGAGGCCCCAGTAGAGTGGCAGCTGGCAAAAGTTGTACCAATTTTCAAGAAGGGCAAAAAGAAGACCCCGGTAATTACAGGCTTGTCAGTCTCAGGTCAGTGCCTGCTAAAATTAGGGAGAAGATTATCCTTGAAGTTATTGAAGAGCGCCTGGGGGACAGTGCAGTCATTTCTCCCAGCCAACATGGGTTCACGAGGGTTAGGACCTGTTTAACAAATTTCATTTCCTTTTTAACAATTTTGATTTCCATGGGCAGGCACGGCCCGCAGATGCCAGGCTGCCAAGCCCAACGTGCGGCCGCCAAGCAGGCGCCAGCTGCCAGAGGCTGCAGGAAGGCTCCAGAAGCAGCGGCAGCAGCCCGCGCAGGGGCAGCCGCGAGTGCAGGAGCCGCTCCTGGGCTCTGGGCTCAGGGGCAGACGCCTGCCCCTGCAGGGGATAAGGCAAACCCAGAGCCCAAAACCAACCCCAAGGGTACTGCATCCCCAACTTTCCTAGGCCCTGGAAGCAAATCCCCTAAAAGCGGAGCAGTGGCGGCGTGAGCAGAGCCCCTGAGGCAACCGCGACTGTCTGAAAGGCAGGCATCAAGAATGCGGACATGTCAGAGAAGAAGCAGCAAGATGCTGTTGATGGTGCCACTCAGGCCTCCCTGCCCACGCTGCTGGATCAGCTGCCCTATGTGAGAAACACTCCGTAGCCAATAACTTAGGCTCAGGCGAGGATCTCAGTGAAGTAGTAATTTATTTGCGATTGCAATGGCGGGCGCCCCACAAGCAGGAGAGCGTGCCTACTAGTTCCAAAACACAGTTTATATACCTTTTGATGACAGGACCCTCCCCTGTTTCCCCACTGAGTGAGTAATCCAGGTTCACAATCTATCTGATGCTTCACAAACAACGCATGGCCTTCGGTTGCCGGCCTGTTAAATTTCAAATTTCTTTTGACGTTTTTACTGCTTGAAGGGGTAATGTTTCTTCCCTTATCTGACTTGACTTAACACTGCAATTTTCACCTAATACTGTCCTAAGGAATCTGGTTGTCTGCATTTTACAAGGTCGCCTGCTAAGCTTTCTCATCACTGTAAGCATATCTCAGTACCACATTCCTTCCCTCTAAACAATGTAACTCTGCAAAAACAACATTTCTATTCCCACAATTCCCCCCTTTTCTTCTTCATAAACTGTTGATTTTTGCAAAACCTTTCTCTAAGGTGTAATTTGGTAGATTTCTTCTTCTTTGCTTTCTTTGCTTTCCATCTCCTCATTATCACCTTATCTGAGTAAGGTGGTGGCTCCATGGTCATTTGTTTCAGTAGTGCGGTTTCAGTTAACCACTGTACTAGTCCTCTTACACAGGGGATAATGCAGCAACCAATGGCTGTCAAAACTCCTACTACAACTGCAATCAAGGATGTAAATATGCCTACTTTTTCTGCCAATTCACTGGCAAGGGTGGTAAGCCTTTGAAGTGCTTTGAAGTGAGGCAGGATGCCATGGAGTATGAAATTCCCATTTTATTCCCAAGGCTTTTCCAAGTTTCCACTTGACCAAGGCCTCCTCTGAGAGGTACACAATTAATAGTTGATTCTTCCCTATCATCGTTTTTTAACCTTAGGCTTCCAAATAATTATTAATACAAAGAATAAGATGTACACTACTACTATAATAAACTCCTCTTGGGAGCACTTCAATTTGTTATAGGTCTGTCCTTTTTAGTTACCTGTGAAAATAAAGGGTTAGTTTACAACTGTAAGCTTTTATCCTGCTCAGAGTCTGTTACGAGATTTTTCTTTTTGATTTTAACTTTCAACAAGTCGTCTGTAGGAACAACTTCCCAGGCGCTAGGGTCGGTAGCTGCTTTCACTCGAGTATAGTGAGTCCAACCTTTTTCCGCAGCTCTTACAGCTGTTTCAGTGCTTAGCAGTACTTGGAATGGTCCTTCCCATTCAGGCCGAAGTTTTGATTCTTTCCAGGTGCGTATCAGGACCCTATCTCCTGCATGGAATGAATGTACTGGGAATTCCAAAGGCGGAGTTTGAGCCAACAGTCCACGAACCCTGAGAGATTCTAAGGAAGAAGATAATCCAGGCATATAATTTTTGAGGAAAATATCTTTAGTTTCAAAAATAGGTATCTCACCGTTTCTACCCAGGTACGGTAGTCCAAACAACATCTCATATGGTGAAACTCCTACATCTTTTCTAGAAGCAGTTCGAATTCTGAGAAGTGCTAAAGGTAAACACTTTGTCCAGGGAAACTTAGTCTCTAAAACCAGCTTTGACGGATGTTTCTTTAATGTCTGATTCATTCGCTCCACTTTCCCTGATGAGGAAGGATGCCATGGAGTATGAAATTCCCATTTTATTCCCAAGGCTCCCATGAATCCTTGTAAAACAGATGAAGGGAAATGACTTCCTTGATCTGAATCTGTATTTTCAACAATCCCATATCTAGGGATTATTTGTTCCAGGATTACCTTTATCACCACACTAGCTGTTGCTGATGCTGAAGGAAAAGCTTCTACCAATCCTGACAAATGGTCAATCAACACCAGCAAGTACTTAAATCTGCCTACTTTAGGTGATTCAGTAAAATCGATTTGGATGCTCTGAAAAGGTTGAAGCCCTGGCTCCCGTCCGCCCAGGGGTTGTTTCCGTAGAGCCTTCTTATTCACTCGTTGGCATGTTATGCAACTATTACACGCTTGTTTAGCTACAGCGTACATGCCTATACGTATATATTTTCTTAATACGGTGTCACACATTGCCTGGACTCCCCAGTGGCTTCCTTGGTGTAGAACGGCTAACATTTCTCTCATTATCTGTTTGTTTACCATTTCTCTCCCATCAGGGAGAGTCCACCGTCCTTCGGACTCCTTTGCTCCTAATTCCCTAAAGGCTTCTATTTCCTTTTTACTGAATATTTGCTTTTCAGGTGGAGGTTTTATTTCAGGTACAAGAAGCAGCTTTGCTTCTACCTCTCATTGCAAAGCTGCTTCTTTAGCCTTTTCATCTGCAATCCTGTTTCCCCATTTAACTAGGGAGTTTCCTTTTCGATGTCCTTTCACGTGCACCACAGCAACCTCCTCTGGTAGTAACAGACTTTCCAAAATCTGTCTAATTAATTCTTCATGAACCAATTCCTTTCCCTTCCTGTTTACTAAGTCCTTTTCTTCCCATATTTTTCCAAATGCATGTACCACCCCATATGCATATTGTGAGTCAGTATATATAGTTCCCTGTTTCCCTTTTAATTATTTTAATGCTTGATTTAATGCATATAATTCACAGGTTTGAGCTGACCAATTGCTAGGCCGTCTTCCCATTTCTTCGACATTCCCATCCGGTCCTTCAATGATGCAATAACCATTACATCTCTTTCCTTGTACCACCTTAGAAGACCCATCTGTAAACAATATTTCCCCTTCCTCTAAGGGCACCTCTTGCAAATCTAATCTTACCTTTGCCTGGTAATTTATTAAATGTAAGCAGTTATGTTCCGTATTTATTGGATCCTCAATTCCCTTTGACAAGAAGGAGGCAGGATTCAAAACAGACTCTGTAGTTATAGTTAAATCATCCTTTTCAATTAGTATAGCTTCATATTTTAGTATTCTGGAGTCTGTCAGCCACCTTCCTGCTTTCTGAGTGAGAATAGCCTTCACTTGGTGAGGGGTAGCAACAATCAGTTGTCCTCCAAAGGTGAATTTCCTGCTCTCTTCTACTAATAAGGCAGTTGCTGCTACTGCCTGAATGCGTTCTGGCCATCCCTGGGATACAGGGTCTAATAATTTAGACAAAGATGCTACAGGTTTCTTTTTATCTCCCATTCTTGGGTTAACACCCCCAAAGCAGCACCCTCACTTACAGTTATAAAAAGATAAAATGATTTCTTTAGGGCAGGAAGAGCTAAGACTGGTGCTGTAATACGGTCTTTTTTTTTTTTTTTAATTTTCCATTACTTCTTCTTCCTCTTTAATCCAGTTCAGTATATTAGGTTCTTCCTCCAATAATTTGAGATATAATTTCTCTGATTTCTGTGCATATGCTTCTATCCACAGTCTGCAATATCCAGTTCAACCCCCAAATTTTCTCAACTCTTTCTTTGTTTTAGGGAGAGGAAGTCGCACAATTCCCTGAATCCCCTCAGGGTTTACTCTCCGTCTGCCCTCAGAGACTACATGTCCCAAATACTTAACCTCTTTTTCTACACACTGTAATTTATCTTCAGATACCCTTAGCCCATGTTCTCCTAAAAAATTCAGGAGTTTATTGGTGGCTTCCTTTACCTCCGATCTTTCTTCCCCAGATATCAATAAATTATACACATACTGTAACAACATCACCCCTTCTGGAATCTGAAATGTTTCTAAAATCTTTTCCAATTCTTGCCCAAACAAATTGGGAGATTCAGTGAATCCCTGAGGCAAAGCAGTCCATCTATATTGCTGTTTACGACCTGTCTCTGGGTCTTCCCATTCAAGTGCAAAAATGTATCTACTTTCAGGATCTAGTGGGCATGCCCAAAAGGCATCCTTTAAATCTATAACATTGAACCATTTGTGCTCATAAGGGATTTTACTCATCAGGGTGTAAGGGTTAAGAACCACAGGGTGGTGCTTTCATGTTATCTTGTTAACTTTTCTCAGGTCTTGTACTAATCGGTACGAACCATCTGGCTTTCGTACTGGTCAAATTGGAATGTTATATGGTGACATACAAGGCTCCAAAAGACCATCTTTAACTAAAGTTTGCACTATAGGTTTCAGGCCCATTTTTCCTTCACAAGAGATAGGCTACTGTCGTTGTCTAACTCTTCCGCTCCCTTCTTGAACAGTTATCTTTAAGGGAGTTATGTTAAGCCCTCCTCGATTTCCTGCCCTTACCCATACCGTGGGATTTATTTCTTTTTCATCATTTTCTGTTAATAATTTCATTGCGACTGTTCTTCCTTTTTACCAGGTCTTCAATCATAATCCTAATTTGACTATTAAATCTCTCCCTAATGTTATATATGGAGTGGTAATTCGTGTCGAGAAAATGGTTGATATTAATAAAGAAGGGGGAGATTTAGGAATGTGGCCATGGGGGTTGGAAAACCCCATGAGTGAGACAACATTAGACTCTTAACGATGAGGCCATCAGGAATATCAAAGAGTTTAGAGGGAACACAGGGTGATTCAGGAGACTCTGTGCAGTCTCCGGTTTCTTGTTCTCCAGCTGGTTCTCTTTTTCTCCAGCTGGTAAGGCATGGATGTTTCTGTGTGTTTGCTGTTGTTACATTCAAAGTTGTTTGACCAATGAAAAGTTGTATTGAAAAGAACTGCTGTGGGGAGAAGGGGATAAGAGGGGAAACCGCCCTCAAGATAAAAAAGGCAGCACGATGAAGTTACATCAATAAAGAAGCAGGAAAAAGAAGTGAAGAGGAACAGGCTGGCAGAACGCAGACCAGGACGGTCTTTTGACACTTTGCTGTGCTGCAGGAGCGGGCTAGCTTGCAGCTTAACCTCCCTTGCCCCTGCTTTCAAGGGACTGGGAGGGTAAGGGGTGCATTGTCCCAGTGCATCCCAGCAACTCCTTGCACCTTCTGGCCGCTAGCAGCTCCTGGAAACTTCCCTCTCCGAGCTCTTGGCACCCCGATGGCTGCGTTGGCTTTCTGCCTGAGGAGCCCTGATGCCTTTGCTGGCAAGGGCATCCCTTCCTGGCCATGGTCTCAGCCAGGACTGTCTCTCCTGCAGAGGTTAGGTACAACGGATTTGGCCACATGGGACCGAAGAGGTGTCCTCGCACAGCCAGAGTCTGGAGGAGTCATCGTCTTTCCCAGGTGAGTGTGCTGTGTCTGCAGCCCATGGCTGGCGTCAAGGCCAGGGCACTGCAACTACTGAGTGTGGTGGCCTGGAATCACACTGCTGTCCTCTTCTTGCTTCCAGGATTGGGCTCTACATTCCATCTGGAAGAGCTGCAGGGGGTAATCCAGTTCAAAGTCCCGAGAAGAAGGCTGAAAAGAAGGGAGAGTCAAGGATGGGGGAAGACTCCAACACAAAAGGTAACATGAGAGCCGTCATGCCCAAGACACCGCCAAGGGTTTCTCTTACCAGCCCTCCTGTTGCCTCCTTACAGGGATGCCTACAGCTGACAAGAGCTAACTGCTCTCACGGCAGAGTCTCTCTCCAGCCAGATTCCCCGGAGGGACAGAGGAGGCACAGCTGGGCCAGGCTGCTGGGGGAAAAGAGCCTTCTCCCAGGTGAGGCTGGGGGGCAGCTGGAGGAGGCAGCCCCTGGGCTCTTCCCCTTGAGTCAGCGAGCGGCTTTCCTTGGACAGGGGGACTTGGCCAGCTCCACAGGGGTCCCGACACATGTCCCACCCACTGCCCTTTCCTTGCTGGGCAGCCGTTTGCTGAGCAAAAGCTGTAGCAGCAAATCCTCCTCTTGTGTGCTTGCAGAATGCTGACAGCATTCATTCAGGAGAGCTCCTCGAGGATGGGAGAAGAGGGTGTAATAAATGGCTCAGTCTTCAAAATAGGACTATAATCAAAGTTTACAATTTATTAAAGGAATAGAGGTAAGCAAACAGCGATGGGTGCGCTGGGAGTCTCTGCTCCACCAAGACACCCACCAGTTACATCAAGCAGCTGATTTGTATGCTCCTAGGCTGATACATATTCATTACTACTTCTAAATAAAACAGGGTTATTATAATTAGTTTCTGGAATCCCAACTGGAGCATGTGTATCAGTCTCCGGTGGTCCCTCTGGGGGTCTCTGGGGGGTCTCTCGTGCTGAAGGCTCATAGTCTTCCTCCCTCTTGTCCTTCTCCTTTGTCCAACTTGGCTGTATGTCAGAGACTTGTGCAACATCCCCTGCAAGCTTTGTCTTTTAGTTGTTCTTCAGCTCTCGCCATCTCCTTAATCTCCTGGCCAGATATCAGAGACTTGCATAGTGTCCCATGCAATAGTCATAATAGTTAGCAGTTATTCTGAAACCCCCCAGATATCAGAGACTTCAAGGAAGAGCCTACAAATGCATTGCCCTTCAAGCTCTCTATTGACACGAATTGCTAAACCATTCCTTTGCAAGATACGAGAATTATATACGTTAACCACTCTGTTCTTCTTAGACTTGTGGTTATACAAGGGTATGTAAGACAGAAGGTCACATTCATCATACCATGCGGCCCTAGCATTGTTCCATACTGACACAAATCAGATGAACATATCTCACAAGGGGAAGGGCAAGCGCTGTGCTGCAGCCTGGCCCCAAACTCAAGCCCCTGCCTGCGAGGCTCACCAGAGAGCAGGACAAGTAGCCACTGCATCTGTGTGCCCATTGCCGGGCTGTTTCACGGGTTGCCTTTGTGGAGATTTGATGTTTCTCTCTAATCGTTGCATGCTCAGCACAAAGCATGTTTTTGCAGGCATTGCTCTCCTGCGCACACTGCCAGTGTACAGCCAGGGAAGCAGCTGCTGCAGCAGCTCAGAGCAGAAGGCCACGGTTGTTCACTCACCCAATGCAGCTGCAAAGGAGCCTCCATTTTTTCGGGGAACTCCAGGCCTCTGGGTACAGCAAGGGACAGGGTTCCCCTATCTCTGGTTCTCTCTCTCCCCTCTTTGCTGGGAGGCTCTGGATGAGGGCCTCTACTTCTCTGATTTGGCAGGTGGCTGCCACAGCTTGCACCACGGCTTCTCCTTGGGCCAGACCTCAGAAAAGAGACACTGGTCCTCGCAGAGAGCTGCCGCCTGCTGGAAAAGCAAGACCAGGTTGTTGAGCAAAAGCTATAGCAGCAAATCCTCGTCTTGTGTGCTTGCAAGATGCTGGCAATGCATCAGGTGAGCTCCACAAGGATGGCAGAACAGGGATAGGGTTGTTACAAGGGTAGTGCTTCTGAAGATTTGACGTTTCTCTAACCACTTCATGCCCTTCTCCCCTGCAGGAAATAGGCTGCCTGTGCCGCCAGCAAGACAAAAGTACTCTGAGAAGAACTTCCGAGAAGTTGTTCCTTGTCAATTTTGCTTTGGCACTATCAAAAGTCATCTGATAACCAGCCAGCCAGCCTTCATAACCGAAGACAGCTGAACCATGGATTGCAGGCCCAGCAAAGTCAAAGTCAACATCACAACCGAGGTTTAGGCATTCACGTTTATATGCTGACTTGATTTTACCACTCTTCTTTCCTGTATTTGGTGAGAAAGTTGTATCAAACGTCAACTTCAAGCCTTTGGCAATCTGATCTTCAATTGCAATTTCTGTTCCCAGAGTGTTATCTGTGTTCCATTTTTCTGTGAAAGTCAGCCCATACTCAGCCCACTTGTATTTGGTCTCCAAGCTCCCATTAACTTTTCCAGTGTCGGTGTTTGAAGAACCAGATGTTGTGAACTCCACTCCACTTGCAGATTTTGTTTTCACATCCAGCTTCACCAACCCAAACCCATATCCTTTATTGAAGGTATCTCTGGCAGATTTGCCAAGGTCTGCGTACGACGGAGGAATTGCCATTGGAGCTGGCTGGCGCGGGAGGGCGGCTTAGCTCTGCCACGAAGCTTCTCTCCAAGAGAAAAACCTGCCCTTTCTGAGCCTTGTTTTCCTTCGTGAAGGATGAGGGCTCCTGCAAAGCCCGCTGCCCTGGAAGTGTTCTTGCCCTTAGCTTCAGAGGCCGAGGGCTGGGGCCTTTCATGCTGCCTTTCTGAGAGAAAGCAGGCTGCAGGGAAACTGCCCTGAGCCTGGGGAAACCCTGAGGGGATGACTGCCCCACTGCAGTGGGGGGACAGCTCCCACATTAGCACTCCCCTCTAAAAACGCTCCCTGTTTCTGCTTCCCCTGTAGCAGAAGATGCAGGCGGAAATGCAGAGGCTGCAGAGGGGGTGTGCTTCCTCCATGGCACTCATGGACCTGAAGAACGCTCTGCAGCTGGTACCAGTGGAGATGAAGCATCAGCATGTCCTCATCCCTCTCCCTCCAGCGAAGAAGGCTGAGGCAGCTCCCCTCAGCAAATCAAGTGCCAGGTAAGTGTGGGCCAGCTCCCACAAAGGCCAGGAAAAGCTGAGCTGCATCAGGCTGCCCGAGGGATCCAGCATGCGGGTTGCTCAGCTCTGGGCTTTGGCTCTCCATCCCCTGGCTGCTTCGGGGAGGCAATGACTGTGGAGAGGACCTTGCCTCCAGACGTTCCCCTGCAGACCCAAAGTCCTGAAGCTCCCCTGCAGCCGACAGTCACGTACCCACAGTGGAAGGGGGCTGTGCTCCCTGCTCCTGGGGCTGGGGGCAGGCAGAGCTGGGGACCTTCAGATCCTACCTGAGAGTTTTTTTCTCTGTTGATGCAGCTACCAATTAGTACGGAGTGTGCAGGCGGGGAAAGTGATGGAGAAGAGAAAGGAGGCCTGGAAAATCACTGGGCTGCGGCGCACTGCCTCTGTCTTGCTTCCGCGATTGCGCTCTACACACATTTCTTATTTCATTTCATTAAGATGTAATATTTATCTTTATTTCAATAATATTTATCTTTATTTCATTAAGATTTAATAAACAAACAAACGGCTGTTCTACAGTTTTCTTTCCACACCCGAATGGATCACTGTGCACGCTCCGCGGGGCCTGCTCGAGGTTTGTACGGGCCAGAAATGAGAGAGCTTCATTCTCGGTACCGGGTTGCTCAGCTCGCTGGTGGCCCTACAGGAAAGATGCTCCCTGAGTGCACAGAGAGAGAGAGAAAAGCTGCTCCCCGACAGGGCAGCTCCTGACCCTTCCTCTGACAGCCCTGGCGGCCATTTGGCAGTTCTGCCTGCCCCCCCGCGCCACAAGCTGGCTGAGGCCTTGGCCTGTCCGCAGCACGGCTGTCAGTGGTGTCGGGCGGCATCTAGAGCCAAGAGGCCTTTCCTTTTCTTTGTGCTGAAGGAAACTTTGTGCTGTCTGGAGAGGCAGTGCCTCTTTGCTCCAAGTCTTGCAGGGTTGCCTCTCACTTTGAGGGCCCTGTTTTTCGTCAGCATTTGTGAGGGGCTTCTGCATGCGCCCCGCTCACTTGTTGCGGCCAGGGCTTCCCCCCAGGATGTCTGGGCAGGCCCATGCCGCTGGGCAGGCTCTGGGTGGGCCTCGTTCCCTGCAGGGGCAGGCGTCTGCCCCTGAGCCCAGAGCCCAGGAGCGGCTCCTGCACTCGCGGCTGCCCCTGCGCGGGCTGCTGCCGCTGCTTCTGGAACCTTCCTGCAGCCTCTGGCAGCTGGCGCCTGCGTGGCGGCCGCACGTTGGGCTTGGCAGCCTGGCATCTGCAGGCCGTGCCAGCCTGCAGCATGGCATTGGCGGCCTTGTTGCCGTCCCCAGGGCACGGCTGAAAGGGGATTTGGGGCATTTGCTTTCCAGGGGCTGGGCACGTTGGGGATGCAATACCCCACCACGTGCACAGGCAGTTCGCACTGAACAAGGTGGGCTTTGCAGCCTCGTCCTGCCCTCGTAGCCTGCTCCCTCCTGCAGCTGCCACCCCACAGCCCGCCTCCTCAAGCAGAAGAAATGCCCCAGCGGTAGCCTGCAAAGTGCAGGTGTGCCAGGGGCCCCTTGCTGCTCTGGCAATATGCACAACAGAAGAGCCCAGCTCCAGCAGAAGGACGGGATGCGTACTGCCTGGCGCTTGTGCGTTGCCTGTGGCCCGAGTGGGCAAGCCAGCATGTAGCCAGAGCCGGTTCTCAAGGCTTTCCCTATTAGTTGGGAACCCCGTGGAGGGTTTTTCCTGAGCTGAGGGTGTTGGCTGTGCTCTTCCTAGCCCAGCTCTTCTGTAGGGGGCAAAAAGGAGGGAGCTGGGAAGCTCCCAGACACTGAGGCCATCTCCAGGGCTCTCTGCAGTGATGCCATCTGGCACCTTCCCATGAGCAGTGGCCAAAGCACAAGGGCCCATCTTCTTTGTTGGGGAAGCCCCGCGCTGCATTTCCAGTGCCAGAAATGCTTAAATACTGTTCCTCCTTTCTTGCTTTTCAGCGTGTCTTAGTACCTGGGCTGGGTGCCTCCTTCCTTATTAAAGTGGGGCTGCTCTTGTTTTTTGCTTTGAGCTCCTCCAGGTAAAGAAGCCCACTTTTCAGCTCTCGGAGAACTTTGCCTGTCTTCCCGGAGTCCCACATAAGAAAGAAAGAGACTTTTCCTGTTTCTTTCTCAGGTGAATTTGGCCGCATCGGCAGGAAAAGTGTCCTGACACATGTCCTACTGACTGTCTTTTCCTTGCCGGGCAGCTGCTTGGTGAGCACCGGCTGTTGCAGCACTTCCTCCCCTTGTGTGCTTGCAGGCTGCTGACAGCACGTCAGGAGAGCTTGCAGGCTGCTGACAGCACGTCAGGTTCTTGCAGTGGAAAATTCCACTAACCTTGCATTTTCAAAAGGGATTGTGCGGGCATGGCAGTAGCATACCAGGTGAAGTATTTTAAGCAGATAAGGGGAATGTCCCACAGTCGCAAAATGAGGAGGATAGCTAAGAAAAGCAGGAGAATCAGGGCAAAAATCAGTAACAAACAAATAAATAAATAAATAAATCACGGGCATTCTGGTCACGAGAGATGAAGAAAAAAATAATTAAAAAAAAAAAGGAAAAGGGGAAAATAAAGGTTGGTCAAATAAAATTGTACATATATGGTGTAGTAGTAAGCATCGCGTGGTTTGTGAACCTGATTCTCCCCCTGTACTCAGCTCTGGTGAGGTCGCGCCATGAATACCCTGTTCAGTTTTGGGGCCCTCACTGCAGGAAGGACGTGGAGGTCCTGGAGCATGTCCGAGGAAGGGGAAAGGAGCAGCCGAAGGGCCCAGGGAGCAAGTCGTGTGAGGAGTGCTGAGGGAGCTGGGGTTATGTAGCCTAGAGGAAAGGAGGCTTGGGGGAGACCTTATCACTGTGTACAAGGACCTCAGAGAAGGTTGTAGTGCGGTGGGGGTCAGTCCCATCTCCCAAGCAACAGGCGGTAGGAGAAGAGGAAAAAGTGGGGCCGCGGGAGGTTTAGGTGGATTTAGGTTTAGGTTTAGGCAAAAAGTCTTCAACAAAAGGGTTGTGAAGCATTGGAACAGGCTGCCCAGGGAAGTAGTTGAGTCACCATCCCTGGAGGCATTCGAAAGCCGTGTAGATCTGGTGCCGAGGGACACGGTTCAGTGGTAGATTCTATGATTCTGTACTTCTCTGACTGTGAGAGGCCCCGGGTTGGCATGGCCTGCACCGCTCTTTCTCCTGAGATCAATGGCACAGAGAGGAGCACTGGGGGCAAAAGTCTGCCTGAGCTTTTATTCAGAGCAGAAAGCAGCTGCAGCTGAGCTGAGGCTGGGGGCAGGATGTGGTGGGGCATCTGAATTCCTGGGGCGCTGTCCTGTGCCTCGCAGTGATGCTTCCGTGGGTGCTGCAAAGCTTCCTGAGGGCCAGCTGCCAGCTCCGAGCATCCTCCTGGGACTGGCACAGCCGGGCGCGGCTACTCTCGCTGTCCTGCGATGCAGCTGCAGCGGAAAGCCCTGCGCAGCGCGCGAAGTGCCCTCCTGATGCGGGAGGGCCGTGGCTGGCGCGCCGGGGCTTGTGCGAGGTCAAGGGTGCCTGTGGGGGACACAGAGGTGTAGGTTAGGGCCTGAGCGGGTGCTGGGCGAGCCTGTCCCCCCCTCCAAGGCCTTTCCCCGGGGAGGGGTGGCCCAGGACCAGCCAGCCCCCCTGCGCGTGGTGCTGCCAACCTTGTGCTTGGTGCTGCTCGCTGCGCTGAACAGGCCCGGCCAACAGATCCTGGGACGGCGCTTGTGTCTGGGATGTTGCTGGCTCATCCGCTGGCGTATCTTTGGTGCAGGAGGAGGACTGCGCTTGGCCTCCCTGCTCGATGGCCACCTGCATGGGGAGAGGAACAGCACGGGCAGCTGAGGAAAGGGATGTCAGCCCTTGTGCCTGGGGCATGTGGAAATGCAGAGCAGCAAGCAGCTCCCGGCACGCACACCCAATGCACTGCTTCTGCCTGGGGCCGCCCTGGATGCCTGGTGCCCACCACGTGTGCTGTGCTTACCTGGTGCCCAGGAACCAAGGGAGTGGCTGCTGCTCCTGCTTCGTCAGCTGCTGCTGGGCGGAGATCTGTGATGGCCTCCCGGAGAGGCTCTGCAGCCAAAGGAGAAGCCCCTTCTCCACCTTCTTCTTGTGGCATTGCTGCTGCAGCGAGAGGGGCTTCATTGGCCTCCCCCACAGGGCCTCTGGCCAAGGCAGAGGCCGAGGATGTACATTCTGCAGGCTCTGGTGTGGGAGGAGGCACCCTGGGCACTGTGACCCAGGGAGCACTTGCTGCCTTGCTTGGGGCTCCCGCTCCCTGGATGATGGCTACAGAGTGGAGTAGGACTGCAGCCACGATGGTGTCAACTCTTTCATCCAGCTCTTCATCAGAGACACTGCAGGCATGTCGGGCACGTCCCTGGCTCTCCACCATCACGGCAGCGCTGTGCTCGCTGGGGCTTGGAGAGGCCGATGGTTTTGACTGTGGAGCCCCACGTGTCAGGGGAGGCGTCCTGTGTCCCTCATCTTCCAGAGCAGGGGCTGCTGGAGGACTTGCTGGCCTGCTCTGTGCCGGTGTTGTTGTGGTGAGAGGCGTGCTGTGCCTCTCTTCCCCAGGAATTTCTTCCTGGGGAGCAGCTGATGGGACAGTGTCCGTGGTTTGCAGCGAGCCAGGAGAGGCGCTTGCTGGGTGTTCTGCTTCTTGTGCTGCCTCCCTGTCCACACTGCTGGCTGCGCTGCCCTCTTCCTGCGGAACGTCCTGTGCGTCTGTGAAGAGGCTGGCGAACCTGGGGTTGATCCAGGAGTTGATGATGACGATCTCCTCCTCTTCATCGCATCCCCCAGGACTGCTCTCTTTCTTGCCCCGGCCTTGGCTTGTCCCCTCGTTTCCTGTCCCCTGCCTGGGTTTGACGTGTTTCTCTCTCTGTTGTTTTTTCTTCTTACCCTGGCCTGGGCTAGCTGCTGCAGGGTCTCTGCTGGAAGCCCTTGCTCCTGCGCATACCCGGGAATCAGGCCCTGGCAGAGCAGTGGTCCGCCTCCTCTCCAGGTCTGTCTGGACCCCGGCTGATCTCGTTGCTCTCCCTGTGCTCCCCGTGCGTGCCAAGTCCCCCAGTGCTCCAGCCAAGGCAGATGCTGAGGATGTAGAGTCTGCAGGCTCTGCTGTGGGAGGAGGCACGCTGGGTCCTGTGGCCGAGGGAGCACTTGCTGCCTTGCTCACGGCTCCCTGGCTCATGGCTTCAGCACGGCGTATGACTGTGGAAACGATGGTCTTGACTCCTTCATCCAGCTCGTCATCACAGGCACTGGAGGCATGTCGGGCACGTCCCTGGCTCTCAACCATCACCGCAGTGCTGTGCTCACTGGGGCTTGGAGAGGCCGATGGTTTTGACTGTGGAGCCCCACGTGTCAGGGGAGGCGTCCTGTGTCCCTCATCTTCCAGAGCAGGGGCTGCTGGAGGACTTGCTGGCCTGCTCTGTGCTGCTGTTGTTGTGGTGAGAGGCGTGCTGTGCCTCTCTTCCCCAGGAATTTCTTCCTGGGGAGCAGCTGATGGGACAGTGTCCGTGGTTTGCAGCGAGCCAGGAGAGGCGCTTGCTGGGTGTTCTGCTTCTTGTGCTGCCTCCCTGTCCACACTGCTGGCTGCGCTGCCCTCTTCCTGGGGAACGTCCTGTGCGTCTGTGAAGAGGCTGGCGAACCTGGGGTTGATCCAGGAGTTGATGATGACGATCTCCTCCTCTTCATCGCATCCCCCAGGACTGCTCTCTTTCTTGCCCCGGCCTTGGCTTGTCCCCTCGTTGCCTGTCCCCTGCCTGGGTTTGATGTGTTTCTCTCTCTGTTGTTTTTTCTTCTTACCCTGGCCTGGGCTAGCTGCTGCAGGGTCTCTGCTGGAAGCCCTTGCTCCTGCGCATACCCGGGAATCAGGCCCTGGCAGAGAAGTCGTCCACGTCCTCTCCAGGTCTGTCTGGACCCCGGCTGAACTTGTTGCTCTCAATTTGCACCCCGTTTGTGCCAGGTCCCCAAGTGCTGCTGATCGTTGGCCGTGTTCCCAGCTTTTTTGCGTCTTCTGCAGCACTTCAGACACGCGGGAGTGTGCTGTGTCCTGCAGTGCCGTGCAAGAGTCTGCAGGGCTGTGTGGGGCAGGGTGCCAGCTCTTCTTTAAATTCTGGGGCCCAGTTGCGGGCTGAGGTGGTGTTCTGTGTCCTTTGCTCGTGGGAGGTCTGCCCACGGGAGGAAGCCTTGCCTCCCTCATGGCTCCCTGGTTCCAGGCAAGGCCATTTCTTATTGCAGTGGAGACAAAGGCCTTTATTCGGTCTTCCATTTCTTCGTCAGGGGATGCAAGGCTGCTTTTGGACGAGTGCCGACTCTTCCAGTTTTGGGCCGCTGCTGTGGTGAGAGGTGGTGTTCTGGGGCCTTTGGTCCTGGGAACTCTGCTTGAGGGAGAAAGCCTTGCCTTGCTGCTGGCTCCCTCGTTGCAGGCTACAGCGTTTGTTATGACGGTGGACACAAAGGACCGTATTGCATTGCCCATGTCCTCGTCAGGGGCCACAGGGCTGTGTGGGCCACGTTCCCGCCTCTCTGCCCTCACTGCTCTGTCCCTGTTGCCAGAGATGCAGGGAAGAGGTGGCAAAAGCTCTTGCTGGCTGCGGGCCTCTGTTCCCAATGACTTTGCCCTTCCTCCCCCTGAAGAAGCAGAGGCTGCTGCTTGCAGAGGGGGCAGCTTGCAAGTGGCCTTTTCAGATGATGATGTCTCTGCTTTAGGCACTTGCTTGGGTGCTGCTGCCTGAGTCGCTGCCTGCCTTGGCAAAGGCGGCAGGGCTGGCAGCTGGATTCTCTCGGCCTGCCTCACCCCACGGTGAGGCAGTGTCTTGATGTCTTGCGGCTTCTTCTCCATCTGCAAGAGAAGCGAGAAGAAAGGCCAAGTTACTTGGGCCATTTCTGCCATTCTGCTCCGTGTCCCCACTAGAAGTGCTGCTGTGAGCTGCCCTGCAGCGGCCCCCGGCACGCCCTGGCAGCTGCCCACGCAGAGCGGGGCTCAGCCTGCCAGGGTAATGCCCTGCCTGTCTCCTCCTGCGAGTGCTGCCTGCTCATCGCAGGCTGCCAGGGCTGCCAAAGATGTTCGACCGAACCGTCCTGGGGCTCCCGACTCCGTGTGGCAGCTGCCAGTGTGACGCACGCTCTCTGGGCACGACCGCACCGGCAGCCTGTCCGCATGGAGGGACGGTGGAGGCAGCTCCTGGCTGCGCACAGCCAGGTTGAATTAGGCCACGCTGCTCTTTGTGCCTGTGGGCACAGAACTGCCAGGGCCACATGGGCTTTGGCTGTCCTGGGGGTGGGCTCTTCATGGAGAAACCCCAGGTTTGGGAACAACTGTGTCCAGGCCGGAGGGGCTCAGGGCCAGCTGGCCGGCTCGCTCCAGCACCGTTCTCCTCATCCTGGTGCTCTCGGTGCCATCCCGTCACACTGCTGTCCCTGTCTCGCTCCCTGAGCCTCACCTGGCGCCGCTCCTGCACGCTCCGCTGCCCTTCAGCGGGCTGGGAGTCATCCTTATTCTGCTGCTCCATGCTATGCTCCAGGTCCTCTGACCAAGAACTCCAACAGGCACCCAGGGGAGCTGCTGCCTCCTGACAGAGCTGCTCTCCTGAGAGTGAGTGGGCAGCCCGGGGCTCGGGCTTTATAAGGGACACCGTTGCCGTGGGTACCCCTCCGTGTCACAATGGCCTTTGGGTACGCATCACAATGCCCCGGTGGTTGCCATGGGGCCCTCAAGCCCATATGCTGGCAGACACCCCAGGGACACCGTCTCACACACCCACAGCAGGATCTGCATTGGCAGGTACCTCTGGCTCCTTCCAGCCAGTGCCCCCGGCTCAGCCCCAGCTCAGTCTTTCTCAGGGCAGTTAGCTTAGCTCCCTAACTGCTCCCAGGTAACTGCGCGTTACCTGCTCTGCCAGGAGATGCTCTGCTCGGTCGTCCGCGTAAGCTTCCTGGCTCTTTTGCCTGACTGCCCACACATCAGCAGAGACTGCACTCGAGCTTGGACGCCCATCAGGCCACCCTGGCAGTGCAGCTGGAGCAGGAGCAGGAGCAGGAGCAGGAGCAGGAGCAGGAGCAGGGATTCCTCCCGTGTCCGGGCAGCCAGAGGCCTGTGGCTCTAGGCACTGTGAAGTGCTCCCAGAGAAGGTGGGCTCCAGGGAGCCGGTGGAGCTGGCAGAGAGGTGGCTTGAGGCAGGCTCTGGCAGGGCTGTGAGAGGAAAGCCCTGGGCAGCCGCAGGACGAGTTCCTGCTCCTTGCTTTAAGAGCAAGCTGTGGAGGAGCTTTCAGCAGCAGAGCCACAGCTGTGCCACGCTGCTGTTTAGCCTGCAGCTTCTCTGGCTGCTGAAGCAGGTCCTATGCTTCAGAGTTGTGCCTGAAACAGTGTTGGTAACACAACGGTGTCTTTGCTGGAACAGGTTGCCCAGAGAGGCTGTGGCGTCTCCATCCTTGGAGATCTTCAGAAGCACAATCCTCGGAATTGTGCGTAAAGCTCGTCCTTTGGGGAGAAAGAGAAGGAATTGGAAAAACAACCCCAAAACTAGGGAAAAGGATAAAAAAGCACAGGTTAGATATTGTCCAATTGTCTGGCCTGAAAAGCCATTAAAAGGAACTTTGCTCCTTTGGCCACAACGCAGGTCCGATGAAAATTCCCGCTTCAAGTTTACAGGTAAACAATAAGACTCCTTTTCCGCAGGAGGAATCAAGTTATGCTCCCTCTAACCCTAACATTGCAGCCGAGGCAGCAGGAGCTGCACCAGCAAGGAAGTATATGTGTAAGTGTACGTGCTTGAGACAAAGTATTGGATCTGCTTGAGACAAAGTATTGCTGTGAAGGGAGTGACTCCTCACTCTAGAGTAACACTTGTAACAGTAACAGTAGAAGTTGTTGTACAGCAGATACAACATGAGAATCCTGTAAGGGGATGGCCTGTCCCGAATGGCAAGGGGTAGTACTGGCTCTGCGGCAATAAATGCAGGAAGGTGTTGCCCCTTGGCTGGAAGGCAGCTTGCACCCTGGGGGCAATAATTCCACATGTACCTATTACTGAAGACCCACAACGCCAAAGCCCCCTTGAGACCGCACGCAGAATTACGAGGACTCCACATAATCCTCTAGGAAACCGAACCAGGGAATTTCACTCACTGGAGAACTAGAAAATAACACTCTGCACGCAGTCCAGGCACTACGAGAGGAGCTAAGAAGCTTCTCAGAAACAGTACTTGTGTTGGGTCTGTCTGAGCTGGAGTCACCTTTTCCCTGCAGCAGCCCACACAGTGCTGTGCTCTGCACTCGTAGCTGGAGCAGCACTGATATCGCTCAAGTGTTGTGTCTGTTGCTGCGCAGTGCTGGCACGGCATCAGGACTCCTTCCAAGCCCCCAAGAGCCAGCAGGCTGGGGGTGGGCAAGTGATGGGGAGGGGGCATTGCCAGGGCAGCTGACCTAAACCAACCAAAGGGATATTCCATAACACCTGATGTCACACTCAGCAATAAAAAGGGGGGCTCTCCTGGGGGAGGGGGCTGTTCCTCCTGAACAACCACTACGCGCTTTGAGGCCCTGCTTCCCAGGACGTGGCCGAACATCGCTCGTTGATGGGAAGCAGAGAATATTTTTTTTCCCTCTATCTGTGCTTCCGCACTGACTTATTGTTTCTCTTGTTTCTTTTTTTCCTCCCCATTCCCTTTCCCTTTAATTAAACCTTTCTCATCTCAAACCTCGAGTTCTCTGTGTTGTATTTTCTCCCCCTTCCTCTTTGAGAAGAGGGGGAGTGAGAGAGCGGTTGTGGTGGAGCTCAGCTGCCCACCTGAGTCAAACCACAACAGGCCAACAGGGCTGCTGGTATTGGCTGTGTTCCCTGTTCGCTGCAAAGTGCCTGTGCACGTGGTGGGAGATTGCATCCCCAGCTTTCTCAGGCCCTGGAAGCAAATCCCCCAAAAGTGGAGCAGTGGCATCACGAGCGGAGCCCCGGAGGCAACCGCGGCTGTCTGAAAGGCAAGCATCAAGAATGCGGACATGTCAGAGGAGGAGCAGCAAGATGCTGTTGATTGCGCCACTCAGGCCTTGGCGAAGCACATCGAGAAGGGCATTGCTGCGCAAATCGGGAAGGAATTTGACAAGAAATAGAATCCCACTTGGCACTGCAACACAGGAGGGAACTGCGGCAGCTACGTGACTCCTGAGAGCACGCACTTCACCTACTTCTAGCTCAGCCAAGTTGCTATTCTTTTCGAGTCTGGTTAGAACCACGGACTCCCACTGACACTTGCATCTGGTTACAGGACTTTGCTGGCTCCCATGGCTGGTTACTTCAGCCTTCCTGAGGAAACAAACCTTGATCTTCAAGGGCAATGGCAGGGATTATGCTATAGCAGAAGTTGTTACATTGTGGAAATATAAAGGAAAAATACCAACAAAATGTATTCATTGTTTTTTTTGTTTTGTTTGTATTTATTGTAATAATTGTAATATTGTATAAATTGGGCCAAGCCCCAATTTAAAATGTTGAAATTAAAAGAGTTGGATCCATACAAGTCCATGCATCTGGATGGGATTCATCCCAGAGTGCTTGGAGAGCTGGCTGACATCATTGCGGGACCTCTCTCAATTATTTTTCTATGGTCTTGGCAATCTGGAGAGGCCCCAGTAGAGTGGCAGCTGGCAAAAGTTGTACCAATTTTCAAGAAGGGCAAAAAGAAGACCCCGGTAATTACAGGCTTGTCAGTCTCAGGTCAGTGCCTGCTAAAATTAGGGAGAAGATTATCCTTGAAGTTATTGAAGAGCGCCTGGGGGACAGTGCAGTCATTTCTCCCAGCCAACATGGGTTCACGAGGGTTAGGACCTGTTTAACAAATTTCATTTCCTTTTTAACAATTTTGATTTCCATGGGCAGGCACGGCCCGCAGATGCCAGGCTGCCAAGCCCAACGTGCGGCCGCCAAGCAGGCGCCAGCTGCCAGAGGCTGCAGGAAGGCTCCAGAAGCAGCGGCAGCAGCCCGCGCAGGGGCAGCCGCGAGTGCAGGAGCCGCTCCTGGGCTCTGGGCTCAGGGGCAGACGCCTGCCCCTGCAGGGGATAAGGCAAACCCAGAGCCCAAAACCAACCCCAAGGGTACTGCATCCCCAACTTTCCTAGGCCCTGGAAGCAAATCCCCTAAAAGCGGAGCAGTGGCGGCGTGAGCAGAGCCCCTGAGGCAACCGCGACTGTCTGAAAGGCAGGCATCAAGAATGCGGACATGTCAGAGAAGAAGCAGCAAGATGCTGTTGATGGTGCCACTCAGGCCTCCCTGCCCACGCTGCTGGATGAGCTGCCCTATGTGAGAAACACTCCGTAGCCAATAACTTAGGCTCAGGCGAGGATCTCAGTGAAGTAGTAATTTATTTGCGATTGCAATGGCGGGCGCCCCACAAGCAGGAGAGCGTGCCTACTAGTTCCAAAACACAGTTTATATACCTTTTGATGACAGGACCCTCCCCTGTTTCCCCACTGAGTGAGTAATCCAGGTTCACAATCTATCTGATGCTTCACAAACAACGCATGGCCTTCGGTTGCCGGCCTGTTAAATTTCAAATTTCTTTTGACGTTTTTACTGCTTGAAGGGGTAATGTTTCTTCCCTTATCTGACTTGACTTAACACTGCAATTTTCACCTAATACTGTCCTAAGGAATCTGGTTGTCTGCATTTTACAAGGTCGCCTGCTAAGCTTTCTCATCACTGTAAGCATATCTCAGTACCACATTCCTTCCCTCTAAACAATGTAACTCTGCAAAAACAACATTTCTATTCCCACAATTCCCCCCTTTTCTTCTTCATAAACTGTTGATTTTTGCAAAACCTTTCTCTAAGGTGTAATTTGGTAGATTTCTTCTTCTTTGCTTTCTTTGCTTTCCATCTCCTCATTATCACCTTATCTGAGTAAGGTGGTGGCTCCATGGTCATTTGTTTCAGTAGTGCGGTTTCAGTTAACCACTGTACTAGTCCTCTTACACAGGGGATAATGCAGCAACCAATGGCTGTCAAAACTCCTACTACAACTGCAATCAAGGATGTAAATATGCCTACTTTTTCTGCCAATTCACTGGCAAGGGTGGTAAGCCTTTGAAGTGCTTTGAAGTGAGGCAGGATGCCATGGAGTATGAAATTCCCATTTTATTCCCAAGGCTTTTCCAAGTTTCCACTTGACCAAGGCCTCCTCTGAGAGGTACACAATTAATAGTTGATTCTTCCCTATCATCGTTTTTTAACCTTAGGCTTCCAAATAATTATTAATACAAAGAATAAGATGTACACTACTACTATAATAAACTCCTCCTGGGAGCACTTCAATTTGTTATAGGTCTGTCCTTTTTAGTTACCTGTGAAAATAAAGGGTTAGTTTACAACTGTAAGCTTTTATCCTGCTCAGAGTCTGTTACGAGATTTTTCTTTTTGATTTTAACTTTCAACAAGTCGTCTGTAGGAACAACTTCCCAGGCGCTAGGGTCGGTAGCTGCTTTCACTCGAGTATAGTGAGTCCAACCTTTTTCCGCAGCTCTTACAGCTGTTTCAGTGCTTAGCAGTACTTGGAATGGTCCTTCCCATTCAGGCCGAAGTTTTGATTCTTTCCAGGTGCGTATCAGGACCCTATCTCCTGCATGGAATGAATGTACTGGGAATTCCAAAGGCGGAGTTTGAGCCAACAGTCCACGAACCCTGAGAGATTCTAAGGAAGAAGATAATCCAGGCATATAATTTTTGAGGAAAATATCTTTAGTTTCAAAAACAGGTATCTCACCGTTTCTACCCAGGTACGGTAGTCCAAACAACATCTCATATGGTGAAACTCCTACATCTTTTCTAGAAGCAGTTCGAATTCTGAGAAGTGCTAAAGGTAAACACTTTGTCCAGGGAAACTTAGTCTCTAAAACCAGCTTTGACGGATGTTTCTTTAATGTCTGATTCATTCGCTTCACTTTCCCTGATGAGGAAGGATGCCATGGAGTATGAAATTCCCATTTTATTCCCAAGGCTCCCATGAATCCTTGTAAAACAGATGAAGGGAAATGACTTCCTTGATCTGAATCTGTATTTTCAACAATCCCATATCTAGGGATTATTTGTTCCAGGATTACCTTTATCACCACACTAGCTGTTGCTGATGCTGAAGGAAAAGCTTCTACCCATCCTGACAAATGGTCAATCAACACCAGCAAGTACTTAAATCTGCCTACTTTAGGTGATTCAGTAAAATCGATTTGGATGCTCTGAAAAGGTTGAAGCCCTGGCTCCCGTCCGCCCAGGGGTTGTTTCCGTAGAGCCTTCTTATTCACTCGTTGGCATGTTATGCAACTATTACACGCTTGTTTAGCTACAGCGTACATGCCTATACGTATATATTTTCTTAATACGGTGTCACACATTGCCTGGACTCCCCAGTGGCTTCCTTGGTGTAGAACGGCTAACATTTCTCTCATTATCTGTTTGTTTACCATTTCTCTCCCATCAGGGAGAGTCCACCATCCTTCGGACTCCTTTGCTCCTAATTCCCTAAAGGCTTCTATTTCCTTTTTACTGAATATTTGCTTTTCAGGTGGAGGTTTTATTTCAGGTACAAGAAGCAGCTTTGCTTCTACCTCTCATTGCAAAGCTGCTTCTTTAGCCTTTTCATCTGCAATCCTGTTTCCCCATTTAACTAGGGAGTTTCCTTTTCGATGTCCTTTCACGTGCACCACAGCAACCTCCTCTGGTAGTAACAGACTTTCCAAAATCTGTCTAATTAATTCTTCATGAACCAATTCCTTTCCCTTCCTGTTTACTAAGTCCTTTTCTTCCCATATTTTTCCAAATGCATGTACCACCCCATATGCATATTGTGAGTCAGTATATATAGTTCCCTGTTTCCCTTTTAATTATTTTAATGCTTGATTTAATGCATATAATTCACAGGTTTGAGCTGACCAATTGCTAGGCCGTCTTCCCATTTCTTCGACATTCCCATCCGGTCCTTCAATGATGCAATAACCATTACATCTCTTTCCTTGTACCACCTTAGAAGACCCATCTGTAAACAATATTTCCCCTTCCTCTAAGGGCACCTCTTGCAAATCTAATCTTACCTTTGCCTGGTAATTTATTAAATGTAAGCAGTTATGTTCCGTATTTATTGGATCCTCAATTCCCTTTGACAAGAAGGAGGCAGGATTCAAAACAGACTCTGTAGTTATAGTTAAATCATCCTTTTCAATTAGTATAGCTTCATATTTTAGTATTCTGGAGTCTGTCAGCCACCTTCCTGCTTTCTGAGTGAGAATAGCCTTCACTTGGTGAGGGGTAGCAACAATCAGTTGTCCTCCAAAGGTGAATTTCCTGCTCTCTTCTACTAATAAGGCAGTTGCTGCTACTGCCTGAATGCATTCTGGCCATCCCTGGGATACAGGGTCTAATAATTTAGACAAAGATGCTACAGGTTTCTTTTTATCTCCCATTCTTGGGTTAACACCCCCAAAGCAGCACCCTCACTTACAGTTATAAAAAGATAAAATGATTTCTTTAGGGCAGGAAGAGCTAAGACTGGTGCTGTAATAAGGTCTTTTTTTAAAAAAAAATTTCCATTACTTCTTCTTCCTCTTTAATCCAGTTCAGTATATTAGGTTCTTCCTCCAATAATTTGAGATATAATTTCTCTGATTTCTGTGCATATGCTTCTATCCACAGTCTGCAATATCCAGTTCAACCCCCAAATTTTCTCAACTCTTTCTTTGTTTTAGGGAGAGGAAGTCGCACAATTCCCTGAATCTCCTCAGGGTTTACTCTCCGTCTGCCCTCAGAGACTACATGTCCCAAATACTTAACCTCTTTTTCTACACACTGTAATTTATCTTCAGATACCCTTAGCCCGTGTTCTCCTAAAAAATTCAGGAGTTTATTGGTGGCTTCTTTTACCTCCGATCTTTCTTCCCCAGATATCAATAAATTATACACATACTGTAACAACATCACCCCTTCTGGAATCTGAAATGTTTCTAAAATCTTTTCCAATTCTTGCCCAAACAAATTGGGAGATTCAGTGAATCCCTGAGGCAAAGCAGTCCATCTATATTGCTGTTTACGACCTGTCTCTGGGTCTTCCCATTCAAGTGCAAAAATGTATCGACTTTCAGGATCTAGTGGGCATGCCCAAAAGGCATCCTTTAAATCTATAACATTGAACCATTTGTGCTCATAAGGGATTTTACTCATCAGGGTATAAGGGTTAGGAACCACAGGGTGGTGCTTTCATGTTATCTTGTTAACTTTTCTCAGGTCTTGTACTAATCGGTACGAACCATCTGGCTTTCGTACTGGTCAAATTGGAATGTTATATGGTGACATACAAGGCTCCAAAAGACCATCTTTAACTAAAGTTTGCACTATAGGTTTCAGGCCCATTTTTCCTTCACAAGAGATAGGATACTGTCGTTGTCTAACTCTTCCGCTCCCTTCTTGAACAGTTATCTTTAAGAGAGTTATGTTAAGCCCTCCTCGATTTCCTGCCCTTACCCATACCGTGGGATTTATTTCTTTTTCATCATTTTCTGTTAATAATTTCATTGCGACTGTTCTTCCTTTTTCACAGGTCTTCAATCATAATCCTAATTTGACTATTAAATCTCTCCCTAATGTTATATATGGAGTGGTAATTCGTGTCGAGAAAATGGTTGATATTAATAAAGAAGGGGGAGATTTAGGAATGTGGCCATGGGGGTTGGAAAACCCCATGAGTGAGACAACATTAGACTCTTAACGATGAGGCCATCAGGAATATCAAAGAGTTTAGAGGGAACACAGGGTGATTCAGGAGACTCTGTGCAGTCTCCGGTTTCTTGTTCTCCAGCTGGTTCTCTTTTTCTCCAGCTGGTAAGGCATGGATGTTTCTGTGTGTTTGCTGTTGTTACATTCAAAGTTGTTTGACCAATGAAAAGTTGTTTTGAAAAGAACTGCTGTGGGGAGAAGGGGATAAGAGGGGAAACCGCCCTCAAGATAAAAAAGGCAGCACGATGAAGTTACATCAATAAAGAAGCAGGAAAAAGAAGTGAAGAGGAACAGGCTGGCAGAACGCAGACCAGGACGGTCTTTTGACACTTTGCTGTGCTGCAGGAGCGGGCTAGCTTGCAGCTTAACCTCCCTTGCCCCTGCTTTCAAGGGACTGGGAGGGTAAGGGGTGCATTGTCCCAGTGCATCCCAGCAACTCCTTGCACCTTCTGGCCGCTAGCAGCTCCTGGAAACTTCCCTCTCCGAGCTCTTGGCACCCCGATGGCTGCGTTGGCTTTCTGCCTGAGGAGCCCTGATGCCTTTGCTGGCAAGGGCATCCCTTCCTGGCCATGGTCTCAGCCAGGACTGTCTCTCCTGCAGAGGTTAGGCACAACGGATTTGGCCACATGGGACCGAAGAGGTGTCCTCGCACAGCCAGAGTCTGGAGGAGTCATCGTCTTTCCCAGGTGAGTGTGCTGCGTCTGCAGCCCATGGCTGGCGTCAAGGCCAGGGCACTGCAACTACTGAGTGTGGTGGCCTGGAATCACACTGCTGTCCTCTTCTTGCTTCCAGGATTGGGCTCTACATTCCATCTGGAAGAGCTGCAGGGGGTAATCCAGTTCAAAGTCCCGAGAAGCAGGATGAAAGCTGCCAGGGCGTGCCGGGGGCCGCTGCAGGGCAGCTCACAGCAGCACTTCTAGCGGGGACACGGAGCAGAATGGCAGAAATGGCCCAAGTAACTTGGCCTTTCTTCTCGCTTCTCTTGCAGATGGAGAAGAAGCCGCAAGACATCAAGACACTGCCTCACTGTGGGGTGAGGCAGGCCGAGAGAATCCAGCTGCCAGCCCTGCCGCCTTTGCCAAGGCAGGCAGCGACTCTCAAGCAAGTGCCTAAAGCAGAGACATCATTATCTGAAAAGGCCACTTGCAAGCTGCCCCCTCTGCAAGCAGCAGCCTCTGCAACTTCTGCCAGAGGAAGAGCAAAGGCATTGGGTACAGAGGCCCTCAGCCACCGAGAGCTTCTGCCACCTCTTCCATGCGTCTCTGCTGAGAGGGACAGGGCAGAGAGGGCAGAGAGGTGGGAACGTGTCCCACACAGCCCTGTGGCCCCTGCTGAGGATGTGGAGTACTCAGTACGGTCCTTCGTCTCCACAGTCATAAGAAATGCTGTAGCCAAGAGCAAGGCAAGGCTTTCTCCATCAGGCAGAGGTCCTAGGACCACAGGCCACAGAACACCACCTCTCCCCACAGCAGTGCCCTGGCATTTGAAGAAGAGCCGGCACCCTGCCCCACACAGCCCCACCGACTCTTTTACGGTGCTGCAGGACACAGCACTGTCTGTTGTGTCTGAAGCCATGTCAAAGGCGATGGCTAAAATGCGGCAACAAGGCCAATGACCGGCAGCAATGGGGGACCCAGTGACAGCAACAACATGGGCAACACATGGGGTGCCCAGTGACAGCAACAAGATCAGCCGGCGTCCAGACTGACATGGAGAGCAGGTGGACCGCTGCTCTGCCAGCGTTCGATTGTCGGGGAGGTGCAAGAAAACCAACTGCCAGCAGAGACCATGCACCAGCCAGCCCAGGCAGGGTTGAAAAGCAAGAGCAAGAGAGAGCCCAAAACATCAAACCCAGGCAGGGGAGCAGCAAGGAGGGGACAAGCCAGGGCCGAGGCAGGCAAGAAAGCGGTCCTGTGGGATGGGACCAAGAGGAAGAGATTGTCGTCATCAAGTCTGCGATCAACCCCAGGTTTGCCAGACTCTTCCAGGAACCACAGGCTTTTCCCCCGGAAGAAGGCAGCTCATCCAGCACCGTGGACAGGGAGGCCGCAGAAGAAGAAGCAGTAAACCCAACAAGCGCCTCTCTTGACTCATCAGAGTCCACGGACACTACACTGTCAGCTGCTTCCCTGGCAGAAGGTCCTGGGGAAGAGAGGCACGGCACACCTCTCACAGCACCAGCACCAGCACCAGCACCAGCACCAGCAGCAGCAGAGAGGACACCAGCGAGTCCTCTATCAGCCCCTATTTGCGAAGATGAGGGGTACAGAGCGCCTCCCCAGACACCTGGAGGTCAAGACTCAAAGCCATCAGCATGTCCCTGCCCCAGTGAGCACAGCACTGCGGTGCTGGTTGAGAGCCAGGGACGTGCACGACATGCCTCCAGTGTCTCTGAGGAAGAGCTGGATGAAACAGCCGAGATTGTCGTTGCTGCAGTGCTACTCCATTCTGTAGCCATCATGCAGGGAGCCACGAGCAAGGATCCAACTGCTCCCTCGGCTGCATAGCCCAGGGTGCCTCCTCCCACCCCAGAGCCTGTTGACTGTACAGCAGTTGATGAAACCGGAGCAGTGGCTACTCCCTTGGCTACGGTTCCTGGGCACCAGGTAAGCCCAGCGCGTGTGGTGGTCTCCAGGCACCGAGGGCAGCCCGAGGCAGAAGCAGTGCGTGGGGTGTGCGTGCTGGGGAGCTGCCTGCTGCTCTCCATTCCCAAACGCCCCAGGCACAAGGGCTGACATCCCTTCCATCACCTACCTGTGCTCTTGCTCTCCCCATGCAGGTTGCTGCTGAGCAGGGAGGCCAAGCACAGTCCTCCTGCACCAGAGATACACCAGCAGACAAGCCAGCAACGTGCCAGAAACAAGAGCCGTCCCGGGGACTTTTGGATGGGCCTGTTCAGAGCAGCGAGCAGGAGCAAGGGCTAGGAAAACGCAGGGGGGATGGCTGGTCCTGGGCCACCCCTTCCCTTGGGTGCTGGTGCGGGGGGAAGGCAGGGGCTTGCCCATCACCCGCTCAGGCCCTAACCTACACCTCTCTGTCTCCCACAGGCATCCATGACCTCACACAAGCCCCGGCACACCAGCCACGGCCCGCCCACATCAGGAGACAGGCGCTTCAGGCTCTGCGCAGTGCTTTGTGCTGCAGCTTCATCGCAGAAGAGTGGGAGTAGCAGCGCCCAGCTGCCAGCACCAGGAGGGCGCTCGGAGCTGTACGCTGACATCACTGAAAGGAACAGGACAGTGCCCCAGGAATTCAGATGCCCCTCCACATCCTGCCCCCAGCCTCAGCTCATCTGCAGCTGCCTTCTGCTGGGAATAAAAGCTCAGGCAGAGTTTTGCTCCCAGTGCTCCTCTCTGTGTCGTTGATCTCAGGAGAAAGAGTGGTGCAGACCACGCCAACCTGCTTCCCGTAGCATTCAACACCGTGCAGCGCTGCATTCAGGAGACCCTGCTCTTTCTCTCCTACACCCTTGCAAAGAAGCAGGCTGTTGATTTCATCTTCAAGGACATCGGCCGTCTGGTCTCCCGCAAGAGCAGAGTCCAAATGCACTTTTCCTCCGACTTTGTTCACAACCTGAATAGCAACGGCCAGCTGTTGAAATGCCGCCTCACTGTAAGTTTCTCACTGCACCAGCACAGCCCAGGGCTCCTGGGAAATGCCCCAAGAGGCCGTTGGCGTGTTAGGAAACAGCTGGGGAAGAGGAAGGAGGCCCTGCAGGAAGGCAGGACCAAGAGCAGAGCTGTGGACATCCCCGGGAAGACTGTGGAGGAGCTCCCGCTCTGGTAGTCCTCTGCTGCAACAGCCTTCTTTCCACAGCCCCTTGTTCAGTGAGGCCTCTGGGCTCTCACTGGCACCCTTCTCCCTGAAGGGAGCAGGGAGTGTCACTCAGCTCTCCTCTCTGGAGCGGAATCTTGAACCTTTCCAGAGAATCACAGAATGGCTTGGGTTGCAATTGATGTTAAAGATCTTCTATTCCCTCCTGCCCCCTGCCATGGGCAGGGATGCCATTCACTAGAGCAAGTAGCCCAGTGCCTCATCCAAACAGGTCTTGAAGACCTCCAGGGATGGGGCATCCACGGCTTCTCTGGGCAAGCTGTTCCAGTGCCTCACCACCCTCTGTGTGAAGAAGTTTTGTGGCCACCAAGGAGCAGCTCTGACTAGCCTTCTCTTTTCCTCCTGACAGGGATGCCTCCTGCTATTAAGAGCCGGCTGCTCACACCCCAGAGTCGCTCTCCAGCCAGACTCCAGGGCGACAGGGGAGGCACAGCTGGGCCAGGCTGCTGGGGGAAAAGAGCCTTCTCCCAGGTGAGGCTGGGGGGCAGCTGGAGGAGGCAGCCCCTGGGCTCTTCCCCTTGAGTCAGCGAGCGGCTTTCCTTGGACAGGGGGACTTGGCCAGCTCCACAGGGGTCCCGACACATGTCCCACCCACTGCCCTTTCCTTGCTGGGCAGCCGTTTGCTGAGCAAAAGCTGTAGCAGCAAATCCTCCTCTTGTGTGCTTGCAGAATGCTGACAGCATTCATTCAGGAGAGCTCCTCGAGGATGGGAGAAGAGGGTGTAATAAATGGCTCAGTCTTCAAAATAGGACTATAATCAAAGTTTACAATTTATTAAAGGAATAGAGGTAAGCAAACAGCGATGGGTGCGCTGGGAGTCTCTGCTCCACCAAGACACCCACCAGTTACATCAAGCAGCTGATTTGTATGCTCCTAGGCTGATACATATTCATTACTACTTCTAAATAAAACAGGGTTATTATAATTAGTTTCTGGAATCCCAACTGGAGCATGTGTATCAGTCTCCGGTGGTCCCTCTGGGGGTCTCTGGGGGGTCTCTCGTGCTGAAGGCTCATAGTCTTCCTCCCTCTTGTCCTTCTCCTTTGTCCAACTTGGCTGTATGTCAGAGACTTGTGCAACATCCCCTGCAAGCTTTGTCTTTTAGTTGTTCTTCAGCTCTCGCCATCTCCTTAATCTCCTGGCCAGATATCAGAGACTTGCATAGTGTCCCATGCAATAGTCATAATAGTTAGCAGTTATTCTGAAACCCCCCAGATATCAGAGACTTCAAGGAAGAGCCTACAAATGCATTGCCCTTCAAGCTCTCTATTGACACGAATTGCTAAACCATTCCTTTGCAAGATACGAGAATTATATACGTTAACCACTCTGTTCTTCTTAGACTTGTGGTTATACAAGGGTATGTAAGACAGAAGGTCACATTCATCATACCATGCGGCCCTAGCATTGTTCCATACTGACACAAATCAGATGAACATATCTCACAAGGGGAAGGGCAAGCGCTGTGCTGCAGCCTGGCCCCAAACTCAAGCCCCTGCCTGCGAGGCTCACCAGAGAGCAGGACAAGTAGCCACTGCATCTGTGTGCCCATTGCCGGGCTGTTTCACGGGTTGCCTTTGTGGAGATTTGATGTTTCTCTCTAATCGTTGCATGCTCAGCACAAAGCATGTTTTTGCAGGCATTGCTCTCCTGCGCACACTGCCAGTGTACAGCCAGGGAAGCAGCTGCTGCAGCAGCTCAGAGCAGAAGGCCACGGTTGTTCACTCACCCAATGCAGCTGCAAAGGAGCCTCCATTTTTTCGGGGAACTCCAGGCCTCTGGGTACAGCAAGGGACAGGGTTCCCCTATCTCTGGTTCTCTCTCTCCCCTCTTTGCTGGGAGGCTCTGGATGAGGGCCTCTACTTCTCTGATTTGGCAGGTGGCTGCCACAGCTTGCACCACGGCTTCTCCTTGGGCCAGACCTCAGAAAAGAGACACTGGTCCTCGCAGAGAGCTGCCGCCTGCTGGAAAAGCAAGACCAGGTTGTTGAGCAAAAGCTATAGCAGCAAATCCTCGTCTTGTGTGCTTGCAAGATGCTGGCAATGCATCAGGTGAGCTCCACAAGGATGGCAGAACAGGGATAGGGTTGTTACAAGGGTAGTGCTTCTGAAGATTTGACGTTTCTCTAACCACTTCATGCCCTTCTCCCCTGCAGGAAATAGGCTGCCTGTGCCGCCAGCAAGACAAAAGAACTCTGAGAAGAACTTCAGAGAAGTTGTTCCTTGTCAATTTTGCTTTGGCACTATCAAAAGTCATCTGCTAACCAACCAGCCAGCCTTCATAACCGAAGACAGCTGAACCATGGATTGCAGGCCCAGCAAAGTCAAAGTCAACATCACAACCGAGGTTTAGGCATTCACGTTTATATGCTGACTTGATTTTACCACTCTTCTTTCCTGTATTTGGTGAGAAAGTTGTATCAAACGTCAACTTCAAGCCTTTGGCAATCTGATCTTCAATTGCAATTTCTGTTCCCAGAGTGTTATCTGTGTTCCGTTTTTCTGTGAAAGTCAGCCCATACTCAGCCCACTTGTATTTGGTCTCCAAGCTCCCATTAACTTTTCCAGTGTCGGTGTTCGAAGAACCAGATGTTGTGAACTCCACCCCACTTGCAGATTTTGTTTTCACATCCAGCTTCACCAACCCAAACCCATATCCTTTATTGAAGGTATCTCTGGCAGATTTGCCAAGGTCTGCGTACGACGGAGGAATTGCCATTGGAGCTGGCTGGCGCGGGAGGGCGGCTTAGCTCTGCCACGAAGCTTCTCTCCAAGAGAAAAACCTGCCCTTTCTGAGCCTTGTTTTCCTTCGTGAAGGATGAGGGCTCCTGCAAAGCCTGCTGCCCTGGAAGTGTTCTTGCCCTTAGCTTCAGAGGCCGAGGGCTGGGGCCTTTCATGCTGCCTTTCTGAGAGAAAGCAGGCTGCAGGGAAACTGCCCTGAGCCTGGGGAAACCCTGAGGGGATGACTGCCCCACTGCCATGGGACAGCTCGCACATTAGCACTCCCCTCTAAAAATGCTCCCTGTTTCTGCTTCCCCTGTAGCAGAAGATGCAGGCGGAAATGCAGAGGCTGCAGAGGGGGTGTGCTTCCTCCATGGCACTCATGGACCTGAAGAACGCTCTGCAGCTGGTACCAGTGGAGATGAAGCATCAGCATGTCCTCATCCCTCTCCCTCCAGCGAAGAAGGCTGAGGCAGCTCCCCTCAGCAAATCAAGTGCCAGGTAAGTGTGGGCCAGCTCCCACAAAGGCCAGGAAAAGCTGAGCTGCATCAGGCTGCCCGAGGGATCCAGCATGCGGGTTGCTCAGCTCTGGGCTTTGGCTCTCCATCCCCTGGCTGCTTCGGGGAGGCAATGACTGTGGAGAGGACCTTGCCTCCAGACGTTCCCCTGCAGACCCAAAGTCCTGAAGCTCCCCTGCAGCCGACAGTCACGTACCCACAGTGGAAGGGGGCTGTGCTCCCTGCTCCTGGGGCTGGGGGCAGGCAGAGCTGGGGACCTTCAGATCCTACCTGAGAGTTTTTTTCTCTGTTGATGCAGCTACCAATTAGTACGGAGTGTGCGGGCGGGGAAAGTGATGGAGAAGAGAAAGGAGGCCTGGAAAATCACTGGGCTGCGGCGCACTGCCTCTGTCTTGCTTCCGCGATTGCGCTCTACACACATTTCTTATTTCATTTCATTAAGATGTAATATTTATCTTTATTTCAATAATATTTATCTTTATTTCATTAAGATTTAATAAACAAACAAACGGCTGTTCTACAGTTTTCTTTCCACACCCGAATGGATCACTGTGCACGCTCCGCGGGGCCTGCTCGAGGTTTGTACGGGCCAGAAATGAGAGAGCTTCATTCTCGGTACCGGGTTGCTCAGCTCGCTGGTGGCCCTACAGGAAAGATGCTCCCTGAGTGCACAGAGAGAGAGAGAAAAGCTGCTCCCCGACAGGGCAGCTCCTGACCCTTCCTCTGACAGCCCTGGCGGCCATTTGGCAGTTCTGCCTGCCCCCCCGCGCCACAAGCTGGCTGAGGCCTTGGCCTGTCCGCAGCACGGCTGTCAGTGGTGTCGGGCGGCATCTAGAGCCAAGAGGCCTTTCCTTTTCTTTGTGCTGAAGGAAACTTTGTGCTGTCTGGAGAGGCAGTGCCTCTTTGCTCCAAGTCTTGCAGGGTTGCCTCTCACTTTGAGGGCCCTGTTTTTCGTCAGCATTTGTGAGGGGCTTCTGCATGCGCCCCGCTCACTTGTTGCGGCCAGGGCTTCCCCCCAGGATGTCTGGGCAGGCCCATGCCGCTGGGCAGGCTCTGGGTGGGCCTCGTTCCCTGCAGGGGCAGGCGTCTGCCCCTGAGCCCAGAGCCCAGGAGCGGCTCCTGCACTCGCGGCTGCCCCTGCGCGGGCTGCTGCCGCTGCTTCTGGAACCTTCCTGCAGCCTCTGGCAGCTGGCGCCTGCGTGGCGGCCGCACGTTGGGCTTGGCAGCCTGGCATCTGCAGGCCGTGCCAGCCTGCAGCATGGCATTGGCGGCCTTGTTGCCGTCCCCAGGGCACGGCTGAAAGGGGATTTGGGGCATTTGCTTTCCAGGGGCTGGGCACGTTGGGGATGCAATACCCCACCACGTGCACAGGCAGTTCGCACTGAACAAGGTGGGCTTTGCAGCCTCGTCCTGCCCTCGTAGCCTGCTCCCTCCTGCAGCTGCCACCCCACAGCCCGCCTCCTCAAGCAGAAGAAATGCCCCAGCGGTAGCCTGCAAAGTGCAGGTGTGCCAGGGGCCCCTTGCTGCTCTGGCAATATGCACAACAGAAGAGCCCAGCTCCAGCAGAAGGACGGGATGCGTACTGCCTGGCGCTTGTGCGTTGCCTGTGGCCCGAGTGGGCAAGCCAGCATGTAGCCAGAGCCGGTTCTCAAGGCTTTCCCTATTAGTTGGGAACCCCGTGGAGGGTTTTTCCTGAGCTGAGGGTGTTGGCTGTGCTCTTCCTAGCCCAGCTCTTCTGTAGGGGGCAAAAAGGAGGGAGCTGGGAAGCTCCCAGACACTGAGGCCATCTCCAGGGCTCTCCGCAGTGACGCCATCTGGCACCTTCCCATGAGCAGTGGCCAAAGCACAAGGGCCCATCTTCTTTGTTGGGGAAGCCCCGCGCTGCATTTCCAGTGCCAGAAATGCTTAAATACTGTTCCTCCTTTCTTGCTTTTCAGCGTGTCTTAGTACCTGGGCTGGGTGCCTCCTTCCTTATTAAAGTGGGGCTGCTCTTGTTTTTTGCTTTGAGCTCCTCCAGGTAAAGAAGCCCACTTTTCAGCTCTCGGAGAACTTTGCCTGTCTTCCCGGAGTCCCACATAAGAAAGAAAGAGACTTTTCCTGTTTCTTTCTCAGGTGAATTTGGCCGCATCGGCAGAAAAAGTGTCCTGACACATGTCCTACTGACTGTCTTTTCCTTGCCGGGCAGCTGCTTGGTGAGCACCGGCTGTTGCAGCACTTCCTCCCCTTGTGTGCTTGCAGGCTGCTGACAGCACGTCAGGAGAGCTTGCAGGCTGCTGACAGCACGTCAGGTTCTTGCAGTGGAAAATTCCACTAACCTTGCATTTTCAAAAGGGATTGTGCGGGCATGGCAGTAGCATACCAGGTGAAGTATTTTAAGCAGATAAGGGGAATGTCCCACAGTCGCAAAATGAGGAGGATAGCTAAGAAAAGCAGGAGAATCAGGGCAAAAATCAGTAACAAACAAATAAATAAATAAATAAATCACGGGCATTCTGGTCACGAGAGATGAAGAAAAAAATAATTAAAAAAAAAAAAAGGAAAAGGGGAAAATAAAGGTTGGTCAAATAAAATTGTACATATATGGTGTAGTAGTAAGCATCGCGTGGTTTGTGAACCTGATTCTCCCCCTGTACTCAGCTCTGGTGAGGTCGCGCCATGAATACCCTGTTCAGTTTTGGGGCCCTCACTGCAGGAAGGACGTGGAGGTCCTGGAGCATGTCCGAGGAAGGGGAAAGGAGCAGCCGAAGGGCCCAGGGAGCAAGTCGTGTGAGGAGTGCTGAGGGAGCTGGGGTTATGTAGCCTAGAGGAAAGGAGGCTTGGGGGAGACCTTATCACTGTGTACAAGGACCTCAGAGAAGGTTGTAGTGCGGTGGGGGTCAGTCCCATCTCCCAAGCAACAGGCGGTAGGAGAAGAGGAAAAAGTGGGGCCGCGGGAGGTTTAGGTGGATTTAGGTTTAGGTTTAGGCAAAAAGTCTTCAACAAAAGGGTTGTGAAGCATTGGAACAGGCTGCCCAGGGAAGTAGTTGAGTCACCATCCCTGGAGGCATTCGAAAGCCGTGTAGATCTGGTGCCGAGGGACACGGTTCAGTGGTAGATTCTATGATTCTGTACTTCTCTGACTGTGAGAGGCCCCGGGTTGGCATGGCCTGCACCGCTCTTTCTCCTGAGATCAATGGCACAGAGAGGAGCACTGGGGGCAAAAGTCTGCCTGAGCTTTTATTCAGAGCAGAAAGCAGCCGCAGCTGAGCTGAGGCTGGGGGCAGGATGTGGTGGGGCATCTGAATTCCTGGGGCGCTGTCCTGTGCCTCGCAGTGATGCTTCCGTGGGTGCTGCAAAGCTTCCTGAGGGCCAGCTGCCAGCTCCGAGCATCCTCCTGGGACTGGCACAGCCGGGCGCGGCTACTCTCGCTGTCCTGCGATGCAGCTGCAGCGGAAAGCCCTGCGCAGCGCGCGAAGTGCCCTCCTGATGCGGGAGGGCCGTGGCTGGCGCGCCGGGGCTTGTGCGAGGTCAAGGGTGCCTGTGGGGGACACAGAGGTGTAGGTTAGGGCCTGAGCGGGTGCTGGGCGAGCCTGTCCCCCCCTCCAAGGCCTTTCCCCGGGGAGGGGTGGCCCAGGACCAGCCAGCCCCCCTGCGCGTGGTGCTGCCAACCTTGTGCTTGGTGCTGCTCGCTGCGCTGAACAGGCCCGGCCAACAGATCCTGGGACGGCGCTTGTGTCTGGGACGTTGCTGGCTCATCCGCTGGCGTATCTTTGGTGCAGGAGGAGGACTGCGCTTGGCCTCCCTGCTCAATGGCCACCTGCATGGGGAGAGGAACAGCACGGGCAGCTGAGGAAAGGGATGTCAGCCCTTGTGCCTGGGGCATGTGGAAATGCAGAGCAGCAAGCAGCTCCCGGCACGCACACCCAATGCACTGCTTCTGCCTGGGGCCGCCCTGGATGCCTGGTGCCCACCACGTGTGCTGTGCTTACCTGGTGCCCAGGAACCAAGGGAGTGGCTGCTGCTCCTGCTTCGTCAGCTGCTGCTGGGCGGAGATCTGTGATGGCCTCCTGGAGAGGCTCTGCAGCCAAAGGAGAAGCCCCTTCTCCACCTTCTTCTTGTGGCATTGCTGCTGCAGCGAGAGGGGCTTCATTGGCCTCCCCCACAGGGCCTCTGGCCAAGGCAGAGGCCGAGGATGTACATTCTGCAGGCTCTGGTGTGGGAGGAGGCACCCTGGGCACTGTGACCCAGGGAGCACTTGCTGCCTTGCTTGGGGCTCCCGCTCCCTGGATGATGGCTACAGAGTGGAGTAGGACTGCAGCCACGATGGTGTCAACTCTTTCATCCAGCTCTTCATCAGAGACACTGCAGGCATGTCGGGCACGTCCCTGGCTCTCCACCATCACGGCAGCGCTGTGCTCGCTGGGGCTTGCACAGGCTGATGGTTTTGACTGTGGAGCCCCACGTGTCAGGGGAGGCGTCCTGTGTCCCTCATCTTCCAGAGCAGGGGCTGCTGGAGGACTTGCTGGCCTGCTCTGTGCTGCTGTTGTTGTGGTGAGAGGCGTGCTGTGCCTCTCTTCCCCAGGAATTTCTTCCTGGGGAGCAGCTGATGGGACAGTGTCCGTGGTTTGCAGCGAGCCAGGAGAGGCGCTTGCTGGGTGTTCTGCTTCTTGTGCTGCCTCCCTTTCCACACTGCTGGCTGCGCTGCCCTCTTCCTGGGGAACGTCCTGTGCGTCTGTGAAGAGGCTGGCGAACCTGGGGTTGATCCAGGAGTTGATGATGACGATCTCCTCCTCTTCATCCCATCCCCCAGGACTGCTTTCTTTCTTGCCCCGGCCTTGGCTTGTCCCCTCGTTGCCTGTCCCCTGCCTGGGTTTGACGTGTTTCTCTCTCTGTTGTTTTTTCTTCTTACCCTGGCCTGGGCTAGCTGCTGCAGGGTCTCTGCTGGAAGCCCTTGCTCCTGCGCATACCCGGGAATCAGGCCCTGGCAGAGCAGTGGTCCGCCTCCTCTCCATGTCTGTCTGGACCCCGGCTGATCTCGTTGCTCTCCCTGTGCTCCCCGTGTGTGCCAAGTCCCCCAGTGCTCCAGCCAAGGCAGATGCTGAGGATGTAGAGTCTGCAGGCTCTGCTGTGGGAGGAGGCACGCTGGGTCCTGTGGCCGAGGGAGCACTTGGTGCCTTGCTCACGGCTCCCTGGCTCATGGCTTCAGCACGGCGTATGACTGTGGAAACGATGGTCTTGACTCCTTCATCCAGCTTGTCATCACAGGCACTGGAGGCATGTCGGGCACGTCCCTGGCTCTCAACCATCACCGCAGTGCTGTGCTCACTGGGGCTTGGAGAGGCCGATGGTTTTGACTGTGGAGCCCCACGTGTCAGGGGAGGCATCCTGTGTCCCTCATCTTCCAGAGCAGGGGCTGCTGGAGGACTTGCTGTCCTGCTCTGTGCTGCTGTTGTTGAAGTGAGAGGCGTGCTGTGCCTCTCTTCCCCAGGAATTTCTTCCTGGGGAGCAGCTGATGGGACAGTGTCCGTGGTTTGCAGCGAGCCAGGAGAGGCGCTTGCTGGGTGTTCTGCTTCTTGTGCTGCCTCCCTGTCCACACTGCTGGCTGCGCTGCCCTCTTCCTGGGGAACGTCCTGTGCGTCTGTGAAGAGGCTGGCGAACCTGGGGTTGATCCAGGAGTTGATGATGACGACCTCCTCTTCATCGCATCCCCCAGGACTGCTCTCTTTCTTGCCCCGGCCTTGGCTTGTCCCCTCGTTGCCTGTCCCCTGCCTGGGTTTGATGTGTTTCTCTCTCTGTTGTTTTTTCTTCTTACCCTGGCCTGGGCTAGCTGCTGCAGGGTCTCTGCTGGAAGCCCTTGCTCCTGCGCATACCCGGGAATCAGGCCCTGGCAGAGAAGTCGTCCACGTCCTCTCCAGGTCTGTCTGGACCCCGGCTGAACTTGTTGCTCTCAATTTGCACCCCGTTTGTGCCAGGTCCCCAAGTGCTGCTGATCGTTGGCCGTGTTCCCAGCTTTTTTGCGTCTTCTGCAGCACTTCAGACACGCGGGAGTGTGCTGTGTCCTGCAGTGCCGTGCAAGAGTCTGCAGGGCTGTGTGGGGCAGGGTGCCAGCTCTTCTTTAAATTCTGGGGCCCAGTTGCGGGCTGAGGTGGTGTTCTGTGTCCTTTGCTCGTGGGAGGTCTGCCCACGGGAGGAAGCCTTGCCTCCCTCATGGCTCCCTGGTTCCAGGCAAGGCCATTTCTTATTGCAGTGGAGACAAAGGCCTTTATTCGGTCTTCCATTTCTTCGTCAGGGGATGCAAGGCTGCTTTTGGACGAGTGCCGACTCTTCCAGTTTTGGGCCGCTGCTGTGGTGAGAGGTGGTGTTCTGGGGCCTTTGGTCCTGGGAACTCTGCTTGAGGGAGAAAGCCTTGCCTTGCTGCTGGCTCCCTCGTTGCAGGCTACAGCGTTTGTTATGACGGTGGACACAAAGGACCGTATTGCATTGCCCATGTCCTCGTCAGGGGCCACAGGGCTGTGTGGGCCACGTTCCCGCCTCTCTGCCCTCACTGCTCTGTCCCTGTTGCCAGAGATGCAGGGAAGAGGTGGCAAAAGCTCTTGCTGGCTGCGGGCCTCTGTTCCCAATGACTTTGCCCTTCCTCCCCCTGAAGAAGCAGAGGCTGCTGCTTGCAGAGGGGGCAGCTTGCAAGTGGCCTTTTCAGATGATGATGTCTCTGCTTTAGGCACTTGCTTGGGTGCTGCTGCCTGAGTCGCTGCCTGCCTTGGCAAAGGCGGCAGGGCTGGCAGCTGGATTCTCTCGGCCTGCCTCACCCCACGGTGAGGCAGTGTCTTGATGTCTTGCGGCTTCTTCTCCATCTGCAAGAGAAGCGAGAAGAAAGGCCAAGTTACTTGGGCCATTTCTGCCATTCTGCTCCGTGTCCCCACTAGAAGTGCTGCTGTGAGCTGCCCTGCAGCGGCCCCCGGCACGCCCTGGCAGCTGCCCACGCAGAGCGGGGCTCAGCCTGCCAGGGTAATGCCCTGCCTGTCTCCTCCTGCGAGTGCTGCCTGCTCATCGCAGGCTGCCAGGGCTGCCAAAGATGTTCGACCGAACCGTCCTGGGGCTCCCGACTCCGTGTGGCAGCTGCCAGTGTGACGCACGCTCTCTGGGCACGACCGCACCGGCAGCCTGTCCGCATGGAGGGACGGTGGAGGCAGCTCCTGGCTGCGCACAGCCAGGTTGAATTAGGCCACGCTGCTCTTTGTGCCTGTGGGCACAGAACTGCCAGGGCCACATGGGCTTTGGCTGTCCTGGGGGTGGGCTCTTCATGGAGAAACCCCAGGTTTGGGAACAACTGTGTCCAGGCCGGAGGGGCTCAGGGCCAGCTGGCCGGCTCGCTCCAGCACCGTTCTCCTCATCCTGGTGCTCTCGGTGCCATCCCGTCACACTGCTGTCCCTGTCTCGCTCCCTGAGCCTCACCTGGCGCCGCTCCTGCACGCTCCGCTGCCCTTCAGCGGGCTGGGAGTCATCCTTATTCTGCTGCTCCATGCTATGCTCCAGGTCCTCTGACCAAGAACTCCAACAGGCACCCAGGGGAGCTGCTGCCTCCTGACAGAGCTGCTCTCCTGAGAGTGAGTGGGCAGCCCGGGGCTCGGGCTTTATAAGGGACACCGTTGCCGTGGGTACCCCTCCGTGTCACAATGGCCTTTGGGTACGCATCACAATGCCCCGGTGGTTGCCATGGGGCCCTCAAGCCCATATTCTGGCAGACACCCCAGGGACACCGTCTCACACACCCACAGCAGGATCTGCATTGGCAGGTACCTCTGGCTCCTTCCAGCCAGTGCCCCCGGCTCAGCCCCAGCTCAGTCTTTCTCAGGGCAGTTAGCTTAGCTCCCTAACTGCTCCCAGGTAACTGCGCGTTACCTGCTCTGCCAGGAGATGCTCTGCTCGGTCGTCCGCGTAAGCTTCCTGGCTCTTTTGCCTGACTGCCCACACATCAGCAGAGACTGCACTCGAGCTTGGACGCCCATCAGGCCACCCTGGCAGTGCAGCTGGAGCAGGAGCAGGAGCAGGAGCAGGAGCAGGAGCAGGAGCAGGGATTCCTCCCGTGTCCGGGCAGCCAGAGGCCTGTGGCTCTAGGCACTGTGAAGTGCTCCCAGAGAAGGTGGGCTCCAGGGAGCCGGTGGAGCTGGCAGAGAGGTGGCTTGAGGCAGGCTCTGGCAGGGCTGTGAGAGGAAAGCCCTGGGCAGCCGCAGGACGAGTTCCTGCTCCTTGCTTTAAGAGCAAGCTGTGGAGGAGCTTTCAGCAGCAGAGCCACAGCTGTGCCACGCTGCTGTTTAGCCTGCAGCTTCTCTGGCTGCTGAAGCAGGTCCTATGCTTCAGAGTTGTGCCTGAAACAGTGTTGGTAACACAACGGTGTCTTTGCTGGAACAGGTTGCCCAGAGAGGCTGTGGCGTCTCCATCCTTGGAGATCTTCAGAAGCACAATCCTCGGAATTGTGCGTAAAGCTCGTCCTTTGGGGAGAAAGAGAAGGAATTGGAAAAACAACCCCAAAACTAGGGAAAAGGATAAAAAAGCACAGGTTAGATATTGTCCAATTGTCTGGCCTGAAAAGCCATTAAAAGGAACTTTGCTCCTTTGGCCACAACGCAGGTCCGATGAAAATTCCCGCTTCAAGTTTACAGGTAAACAATAAGACTCCTTTTCCGCAGGAGGAATCAAGTTATGCTCCCTCTAACCCTAACATTGCAGCCGAGGCAGCAGGAGCTGCACCAGCAAGGAAGTATATGTGTAAGTGTACGTGCTTGAGACAAAGTATTGGATCTGCTTGAGACAAAGTATTGCTGTGAAGGGAGTGACTCCTCACTCTAGAGTAACACTTGTAACAGTAACAGTAGAAGTTGTTGTACAGCAGATACAACATGAGAATCCTGTAAGGGGATGGCCTGTCCCGAATGGCAAGGGGTAGTACTGGCTCTGCGGCAATAAATGCAGGAAGGTGTTGCCCCTTGGCTGGAAGGCAGCTTGCACCCTGGGGGCAATAATTCCACATGTACCTATTACTGAAGACCCACAACGCCAAAGCCCCCTTGAGACCGCACGCAGAATTACGAGGACTCCACATAATCCTCTAGGAAACCGAACCAGGGAATTTCACTCACTGGAGAACTAGAAAATAACACTCTGCACGCAGTCCAGGCACTACGAGAGGAGCTAAGAAGCTTCTCAGAAACAGTACTTGTGTTGGGTCTGTCTGAGCTGGAGTCACCTTTTCCCTGCAGCAGCCCACACAGTGCTGTGCTCTGCACTCGTAGCTGGAGCAGCACTGATATCGCTCAAGTGTTGTGTCTGTTGCTGCGCAGTGCTGGCACGGCATCAGGACTCCTTCCAAGCCCCCAAGAGCCAGCAGGCTGGGGGTGGGCAAGTGATGGGGAGGGGGCATTGCCAGGGCAGCTGACCTAAACCAACCAAAGGGATATTCCATAACACCTGATGTCACACTCAGCAATAAAAAGGGGGGCTCTCCTGGGGGAGGGGGCTGTTCCTCCTGAACAACCACTACGCGCTTTGAGGCCCTGCTTCCCAGGACGTGGCCGAACATCGCTCGTTGATGGGAAGCAGAGAATATTTTTTTTCCCTCTATCTGTGCTTCCGCACTGACTTATTGTTTCTCTTGTTTCTTTTTTTCCTCCCCATTCCCTTTCCCTTTAATTAAACCTTTCTCATCTCAAACCTCGAGTTCTCTGTGTTGTATTTTCTCCCCCTTCCTCTTTGAGGAGAGGGGGAGTGAGAGAGCGGTTGTGGTGGAGCTCAGCTGCCCACCTGAGTCAAACCACAACAGGCCAACAGGGCTGCTGGTATTGGCTGTGTTCCCTGTTCGCTGCAAAGTGCCTGTGCACGTGGTGGGAGATTGTATCCCCAGCTTTCTCAGGCCCTGGAAGCAAATCCCCCAAAAGTGGAGCAGTGGCATCACGAGCGGAGCCCCGGAGGCAACCGCGGCTGTCTGAAAGGCAAGCATCAAGAATGCGGACATGTCAGAGGAGGAGCAGCAAGATGCTGTTGATTGCGCCACTCAGGCCTTGGCGAAGCACATCGAGAAGGGCATTGCTGCGCACATCGGGAAGGAATTTGACAAGAAATAGAATCCCACTTGGCACTGCAACACAGGAGGGAACTGCGGCAGCTACGTGACTCCTGAGAGCACGCACTTCACCTACTTCTAGCTCAGCCAAGTTGCTATTCTTTTCGAGTCTGGTTAGAACCACGGACTCCCACTGACACTTGCATCTGGTTACAGGACTTTGCTGGCTCCCATGGCTGGTTACTTCAGCCTTCCTGAGGAAACAAACCTTGATCTTCAAGGGCAATGGCAGGGATTATGCTATAGCAGAAGTTGTTACATTGTGGAAATATAAAGGAAAAATACCAACAAAATGTATTCATTGTTTTTTTTGTTTTGTTTGTATTTATTGTAATAATTGTAATATTGTATAAATTGGGCCAAGCCCCAATTTAAAATGTTGAAATTAAAAGAGTTGGATCCATACAAGTCCATGCATCTGGATGGGATTCATCCCAGAGTGCTTGGAGAGCTGGCTGACATCATTGCGGGACCTCTCTCAATTATTTTTCTATGGTCTTGGCAATCTGGAGAGGCCCCAGTAGAGTGGCAGCTGGCAAAAGTTGTACCAATTTTCAAGAAGGGCAAAAAGAAGACCCCGGTAATTACAGGCTTGTCAGTCTCAGGTCAGTGCCTGCTAAAATTAGGGAGAAGATTATCCTTGAAGTTATTGAAGAGCGCCTGGGGGACAGTGCAGTCATTTCTCCCAGCCAACATGGGTTCACGAGGGTTAGGACCTGTTTAACAAATTTCATTTCCTTTTTAACAATTTTGATTTCCATGGGCAGGCACGGCCCGCAGATGCCAGGCTGCCAAGCCCAACGTGCGGCCGCCAAGCAGGCGCCAGCTGCCAGAGGCTGCAGGAAGGCTCCAGAAGCAGCGGCAGCAGCCCGCGCAGGGGCAGCCGCGAGTGCAGGAGCCGCTCCTGGGCTCTGGGCTCAGGGGCAGACGCCTGCCCCTGCAGGGGATAAGGCAAACCCAGAGCCCAAAACCAACCCCAAGGGTACTGCATCCCCAACTTTCCTAGGCCCTGGAAGCAAATCCCCTAAAAGCGGAGCAGTGGCGGCGTGAGCAGAGCCCCTGAGGCAACCGCGACTGTCTGAAAGGCAGGCATCAAGAATGCGGACATGTCAGAGAAGAAGCAGCAAGATGCTGTTGATGGTGCCACTCAGGCCTCCCTGCCCACGCTGCTGGATGAGCTGCCCTATGTGAGAAACACTCCGTAGCCAATAACTTAGGCTCAGGCGAGGATCTCAGTGAAGTAGTAATTTATTTGCGATTGCAATGGCGGGCGCCCCACAAGCAGGAGAGCGTGCCTACTAGTTCCAAAACACAGTTTATATACCTTTTGATGACAGGACCCTCCCCTGTTTCCCCACTGAGTGAGTAATCCAGGTTCACAATCTATCTGATGCTTCACAAACAACGCATGGCCTTCGGTTGCCGGCCTGTTAAATTTCAAATTTCTTTTGACGTTTTTACTGCTTGAAGGGGTAATGTTTCTTCACTTATCTGACTTGACTTAACACTGCAATTTTCACCTAATATTGTCCTAAGGAATCTGGTTGTCTGCATTTTACAAGGTCGCCTGCTAAGCTTTCTCATCACTGTAAGCATATCTCAGTACCACATTCCTTCCCTCTAAACAATGTAACTCTGCAAAAACAACATTTCTATTCCCACAATTCCCCCCTTTTCTTCTTCATAAACTGTTGATTTTTGCAAAACCTTTCTCTAAGGTGTAATTTGGTAGATTTCTTCTTCTTTGCTTTCTTTGCTTTCCATCTCCTCATTATCACCTTATCTGAGTAAGGTGGTGGCTCCATGGTCATTTGTTTCAGTAGTGCGGTTTCAGTTAACCACTGTACTAGTCCTCTTACACAGGGGATAATGCAGCAACCAATGGCTGTCAAAACTCCTACTACAACTGCAATCAAGGATGTAAATATGCCTACTTTTTCTGCCAATTCACTGGCAAGGGTGGTAAGCCTTTGAAGTGCTTTGAAGTGAGGCAGGATGCCATGGAGTATGAAATTCCCATTTTATTCCCAAGGCTTTTCCAAGTTTCCACTTGACCAAGGCCTCCTCTGAGAGGTACACAATTAATAGTTGATTCTTCCCTATCATCGTTTTTTAACCTTAGGCTTCCAAATAATTATTAATACAAAGAATAAGATGTACACTACTACTATAATAAACTCCTCCTGGGAGCACTTCAATTTGTTATAGGTCTGTCCTTTTTAGTTACCTGTGAAAATAAAGGGTTAGTTTACAACTGTAAGCTTTTATCCTGCTCAGAGTCTGTTACGAGATTTTTCTTTTTGATTTTAACTTTCAACAAGTCGTCTGTAGGAACAACTTCCCAGGCGCTAGGGTCGGTAGCTGCTTTCACTCGAGTATAGTGAGTCCAACCTTTTTCCGCAGCTCTTACAGCTGTTTCAGTGCTTAGCAGTACTTGGAATGGTCCTTCCCATTCAGGCCGAAGTTTTGATTCTTTCCAGGTGCGTATCAGGACCCTATCTCCTGCATGGAATGAATGTACTGGGAATTCCAAAGGCGGAGTTTGAGCCAACAGTCCACGAACCCTGAGAGATTCTAAGGAAGAAGATAATCCAGGCATATAATTTTTGAGGAAAATATCTTTAGTTTCAAAAACAGGTATCTCACCGTTTCTACCCAGGTACGGTAGTCCAAACAACATCTCATATGGTGAAACTCCTACATCTTTTCTAGAAGCAGTTCGAATTCTGAGAAGTGCTAAAGGTAAACACTTTGTCCAGGGAAACTTAGTCTCTAAAACCAGCTTTGACGGATGTTTCTTTAATGTCTGATTCATTCGCTTCACTTTCCCTGATGAGGAAGGATGCCATGGAGTATGAAATTCCCATTTTATTCCCAAGGCTCCCATGAATCCTTGTAAAACAGATGAAGGGAAATGACTTCCTTGATCTGAATCTGTATTTTCAACAATCCCATATCTAGGGATTATTTGTTCCAGGATTACCTTTATCACCACACTAGCTGTTGCTGATGCTGAAGGAAAAGCTTCTACCCATCCTGACAAATGGTCAATCAACACCAGCAAGTACTTAAATCTGCCTACTTTAGGTGATTCAGTAAAATCGATTTGGATGCTCTGAAAAGGTTGAAGCCCTGGCTCCCGTCCGCCCAGGGGTTGTTTCCGTAGAGCCTTCTTATTCACTCGTTGGCATGTTATGCAACTATTACACGCTTGTTTAGCTACAGCGTACATGCCTATACGTATATATTTTCTTAATACGGTGTCACACATTGCCTGGACTCCCCAGTGGCTTCCTTGGTGTAGAACGGCTAACATTTCTCTCATTATCTGTTTGTTTACCATTTCTCTCCCATCAGGGAGAGTCCACCATCCTTCGGACTCCTTTGCTCCTAATTCCCTAAAGGCTTCTATTTCCTTTTTACTGAATATTTGCTTTTCAGGTGGAGGTTTTATTTCAGGTACAAGAAGCAGCTTTGCTTCTACCTCTCATTGCAAAGCTGCTTCTTTAGCCTTTTCATCTGCAATCCTGTTTCCCCATTTAACTAGGGAGTTTCCTTTTCGATGTCCTTTCACGTGCACCACAGCAACCTCCTCTGGTAGTAACAGACTTTCCAAAATCTGTCTAATTAATTCTTCATGAACCAATTCCTTTCCCTTCCTGTTTACTAAGTCCTTTTCTTCCCATATTTTTCCAAATGCATGTACCACCCCATATGCATATTGTGAGTCAGTATATATAGTTCCCTGTTTCCCTTTTAATTATTTTAATGCTTGATTTAATGCATATAATTCACAGGTTTGAGCTGACCAATTGCTAGGCCGTCTTCCCATTTCTTCGACATTCCCATCCGGTCCTTCAATGATGCAATAACCATTACATCTCTTTCCTTGTACCACCTTAGAAGACCCATCTGTAAACAATATTTCCCCTTCCTCTAAGGGCACCTCTTGCAAATCTAATCTTACCTTTGCCTGGTAATTTATTAAATGTAAGCAGTTATGTTCCGTATTTATTGGATCCTCAATTCCCTTTGACAAGAAGGAGGCAGGATTCAAAACAGACTCTGTAGTTATAGTTAAATCATCCTTTTCAATTAGTATAGCTTCATATTTTAGTATTCTGGAGTCTGTCAGCCACCTTCCTGCTTTCTGAGTGAGAATAGCCTTCACTTGGTGAGGGGTAGCAACAATCAGTTGTCCTCCAAAGGTGAATTTCCTGCTCTCTTCTACTAATAAGGCAGTTGCTGCTACTGCCTGAATGCATTCTGGCCATCCCTGGGATACAGGGTCTAATAATTTAGACAAAGATGCTACAGGTTTCTTTTTATCTCCCATTCTTGGGTTAACACCCCCAAAGCAGCACCCTCACTTACAGTTATAAAAAGATAAAATGATTTCTTTAGGGCAGGAAGAGCTAAGACTGGTGCTGTAATAAGGTCTTTTTTTAAAAAAAAATTTCCATTACTTCTTCTTCCTCTTTAATCCAGTTCAGTATATTAGGTTCTTCCTCCAATAATTTGAGATATAATTTCTCTGATTTCTGTGCATATGCTTCTATCCACAGTCTGCAATATCCAGTTCAACCCCCAAATTTTCTCAACTCTTTCTTTGTTTTAGGGAGAGGAAGTCGCACAATTCCCTGAATCTCCTCAGGGTTTACTCTCCGTCTGCCCTCAGAGACTACATGTCCCAAATACTTAACCTCTTTTTCTACACACTGTAATTTATCTTCAGATACCCTTAGCCCGTGTTCTCCTAAAAAATTCAGGAGTTTATTGGTGGCTTCTTTTACCTCCGATCTTTCTTCCCCAGATATCAATAAATTATACACATACTGTAACAACATCACCCCTTCTGGAATCTGAAATGTTTCTAAAATCTTTTCCAATTCTTGCCCAAACAAATTGGGAGATTCAGTGAATCCCTGAGGCAAAGCAGTCCATCTATATTGCTGTTTACGACCTGTCTCTGGGTCTTCCCATTCAAGTGCAAAAATGTATCGACTTTCAGGATCTAGTGGGCATGCCCAAAAGGCATCCTTTAAATCTATAACATTGAACCATTTGTGCTCATAAGGGATTTTACTCATCAGGGTGTAAGGGTTAGGAACCACAGGGTGGTGCTTTCATGTTATCTTGTTAACTTTTCTCAGGTCTTGTACTAATCGGTACGAACCATCTGGCTTTCGTACTGGTCAAATTGGAATGTTATATGGTGACATACAGGGCTCCAAAAGACCATCTTTAACTAAAGTTTGCACTATAGGTTTCAGGCCCATTTTTCCTTCACAAGAGATAGGATACTGTCGTTGTCTAACTCTTCCGCTCCCTTCTTGAACAGTTATCTTTAAGAGAGTTATGTTAAGCCCTCCTCGATTTCCTGCCCTTACCCATACCGTGGGATTTATTTCTTTTTCATCATTTTCTGTTAATAATTTCATTGCGACTGTTCTTCCTTTTTCACAGGTCTTCAATCATAATCCTAATTTGACTATTAAATCTCTCCCTAATGTTATATATGGAGTGGTAATTCGTGTCGAGAAAATGGTTGATATTAATAAAGAAGGGGGAGATTTAGGAATGTGGCCATGGGGGTTGGAAAACCCCATGAGTGAGACAACATTAGACTCTTAACGATGAGGCCATCAGGAATATCAAAGAGTTTAGAGGGAACACAGGGTGATTCAGGAGACTCTGTGCAGTCTCCGGTTTCTTGTTCTCCAGCTGGTTCTCTTTTTCTCCAGCTGGTAAGGCATGGATGTTTCTGTGTGTTTGCTGTTGTTACATTCAAAGTTGTTTGACCAATGAAAAGTTGTTTTGAAAAGAACTGCTGTGGGGAGAAGGGGATAAGAGGGGAAACCGCCCTCAAGATAAAAAAGGCAGCACGATGAAGTTACATCAATAAAGAAGCAGGAAAAAGAAGTGAAGAGGAACAGGCTGGCAGAACGCAGACCAGGACGGTCTTTTGACACTTTGCTGTGCTGCAGGAGCGGGCTAGCTTGCAGCTTAACCTCCCTTGCCCCTGCTTTCAAGGGACTGGGAGGGTAAGGGGTGCATTGTCCCAGTGCATCCCAGCAACTCCTTGCACCTTCTGGCCGCTAGCAGCTCCTGGAAACTTCCCTCTCCGAGCTCTTGGCACCCCGATGGCTGCGTTGGCTTTCTGCCTGAGGAGCCCTGATGCCTTTGCTGGCAAGGACATCCCTTCCTGGCCATGGTCTCAGCCAGGACTGTCTCTCCTGCAGAGGTTAGGCACAACGGATTTGGCCACATGGGACCGAAGAGGTGTCCTCGCACAGCCAGAGTCTGGAGGAGTCATCGTCTTTCCCAGGTGAGTGTGCTGCGTCTGCAGCCCATGGCTGGCGTCAAGGCCAGGGCACTGCAACTACTGAGTGTGGTGGCCTGGAATCACACTGCTGTCCTCTTCTTGCTTCCAGGATTGGGCTCTACATTCCATCTGGAAGAGCTGCAGGGGGTAATCCAGTTCAAAGTCCCGAGAAGCAGGATGAAAGCTGCCAGGGCGTGCCGGGGGCCGCTGCAGGGCAGCTCACAGCAGCACTTCTAGCGGGGACACGGAGCAGAATGGCAGAAATGGCCCAAGTAACTTGGCCTTTCTTCTCGCTTCTCTTGCAGATGGAGAAGAAGCCGCAAGACATCAAGACACTGCCTCACTGTGGGGTGAGGCAGGCCGAGAGAATCCAGCTGCCAGCCCTGCCGCCTTTGCCAAGGCAGGCAGCGACTCTCAAGCAAGTGCCTAAAGCAGAGACATCATTATCTGAAAAGGCCACTTGCAAGCTGCCCCCTCTGCAAGCAGCAGCCTCTGCAACTTCTGCCAGAGGAAGAGCAAAGGCATTGGGTACAGAGGCCCTCAGCCACCGAGAGCTTCTGCCACCTCTTCCATGCGTCTCTGCTGAGAGGGACAGGGCAGAGAGGGCAGAGAGGTGGGAACGTGTCCCACACAGCCCTGTGGCCACTGCTGAGGATGTGGAGTACTCAGTACGGTCCTTCGTCTCCACAGTCATAAGAAATGCTGTAGCCAAGAGCAAGGCAAGGCTTTCTCCATCAGGCAGAGGTCCTAGGACCACAGGCCACAGAACACCACCTCTCCCCACAGCAGTGCCCTGGCATTTGAAGAAGAGCCGGCACCCTGCCCCACACAGCCCCACCGACTCTTTTACGGTGCTGCAGGACACAGCACTGTCTGTTGTGTCTGAAGCCATGTCAAAGGCGATGGCTAAAATGCGGCAACAAGGCCAATGACCGGCAGCAATGGGGGACCCAGTGACAGCAACAACATGGGCAACACATGGGGTGCCCAGTGACAGCAACAAGATCAGCCGGCGTCCAGACTGACATGGAGAGCAGGTGGACCGCTGCTCTGCCAGCGTTCGATTGTCGGGGAGGTGCAAGAAAACCAACTGCCAGCAGAGACCATGCACCAGCCAGCCCAGGCAGGGTTGAAAAGCAAGAGCAAGAGAGAGCCCAAAACATCAAACCCAGGCAGGGGAGCAGCAAGGAGGGGACAAGCCAGGGCCGAGGCAGGCAAGAAAGCGGTCCTGTGGGATGGGACCAAGAGGAAGAGATTGTCGTCATCAAGTCTGCGATCAACCCCAGGTTTGCCAGACTCTTCCAGGAACCACAGGCTTTTCCCCCGGAAGAAGGCAGCTCATCCAGCACCGTGGACAGGGAGGCCGCAGAAGAAGAAGCAGTAAACCCAACAAGCGCCTCTCTTGACTCATCAGAGTCCACGGACACTACACTGTCAGCTGCTTCCCTGGCAGAAGGTCCTGGGGAAGAGAGGCACGGCACACCTCTCACAGCACCAGCACCAGCACCAGCACCAGCAGCAGCAGAGAGGACACCAGCGAGTCCTCTATCAGCCCCTATTTGCGAAGATGAGGGGTACAGAGCGCCTCCCCAGACACCTGGAGGTCAAGACTCAAAGCCATCAGCATGTCCCTGCCCCAGTGAGCACAGCACTGCGGTGCTGGTTGAGAGCCAGGGACGTGCACGACATGCCTCCAGTGTCTCTGAGGAAGAGCTGGATGAAACAGCCGAGATTGTCGTTGCTGCAGTGCTACTCCATTCTGTAGCCATCATGCAGGGAGCCACGAGCAAGGATCCAACTGCTCCCTCGGCTGCATAGCCCAGGGTGCCTCCTCCCACCCCAGAGCCTGTTGACTGTACAGCAGTTGATGAAACCGGAGCAGTGGCTACTCCCTTGGCTACGGTTCCTGGGCACCAGGTAAGCCCAGCGCGTGTGGTGGTCTCCAGGCACCGAGGGCAGCCCGAGGCAGAAGCAGTGCGTGGGGTGTGCGTGCTGGGGAGCTGCCTGCTGCTCTCCATTCCCAAACGCCCCAGGCACAAGGGCTGACATCCCTTCCATCACCTACCTGTGCTCTTGCTCTCCCCATGCAGGTTGCTGCTGAGCAGGGAGGCCAAGCACAGTCCTCCTGCACCAGAGATACACCAGCAGACAAGCCAGCAACGTGCCAGAAACAAGAGCCGTCCCGGGGACTTTTGGATGGGCCTGTTCAGAGCAGCGAGCAGGAGCAAGGGCTAGGAAAACGCAGGGGGGATGGCTGGTCCTGGGCCACCCCTTCCCTTGGGTGCTGGTGCGGGGGGAAGGCAGGGGCTTGCCCATCACCCGCTCAGGCCCTAACCTACACCTCTCTGTCTCCCACAGGCATCCATGACCTCACACAAGCCCCGGCACACCAGCCACGGCCCGCCCACATCAGGAGACAGGCGCTTCAGGCTCTGCGCAGTGCTTTGTGCTGCAGCTTCATCGCAGAAGAGTGGGAGTAGCAGCGCCCAGCTGCCAGCACCAGGAGGGCGCTCGGAGCTGTACGCTGACATCACTGAAAGGAACAGGACAGTGCCCCAGGAATTCAGATGCCCCTCCACATCCTGCCCCCAGCCTCAGCTCATCTGCAGCTGCCTTCTGCTGGGAATAAAAGCTCAGGCAGAGTTTTGCTCCCAGTGCTCCTCTCTGTGTCGTTGATCTCAGGAGAAAGAGTGGTGCAGACCACGCCAACCTGCTTCCCGTAGCATTCAACACCGTGCAGCGCTGCATTCAGGAGACCCTGCTCTTTCTCTCCTACACCCTTGCAAAGAAGCAGGCTGTTGATTTCATCTTCAAGGACATCGGCCGTCTGGTCTCCCGCAAGAGCAGAGTCCAAATGCACTTTTCCTCCGACTTTGTTCACAACCTGAATAGCAACGGCCAGCTGTTGAAATGCCGCCTCACTGTAAGTTTCTCACTGCACCAGCACAGCCCAGGGCTCCTGGGAAATGCCCCAAGAGGCCGTTGGCGTGTTAGGAAACAGCTGGGGAAGAGGAAGGAGGCCCTGCAGGAAGGCAGGACCAAGAGCAGAGCTGTGGACATCCCCGGGAAGACTGTGGAGGAGCTCCCGCTCTGGTAGTCCTCTGCTGCAACAGCCTTCTTTCCACAGCCCCTTGTTCAGTGAGGCCTCTGGGCTCTCACTGGCACCCTTCTCCCTGAAGGGAGCAGGGAGTGTCACTCAGCTCTCCTCTCTGGAGCGGAATCTTGAACCTTTCCAGAGAATCACAGAATGGCTTGGGTTGCAATTGATGTTAAAGATCTTCTATTCCCTCCTGCCCCCTGCCATGGGCAGGGATGCCATTCACTAGAGCAAGTAGCCCAGTGCCTCATCCAAACAGGTCTTGAAGACCTCCAGGGATGGGGCATCCACGGCTTCTCTGGGCAAGCTGTTCCAGTGCCTCACCACCCTCTGTGTGAAGAAGTTTTGTGGCCACCAAGGAGCAGCTCTGACTAGCCTTCTCTTTTCCTCCTGACAGGGATGCCTCCTGCTATTAAGAGCCGGCTGCTCACACCCCAGAGTCGCTCTCCAGCCAGACTCCAGGGCGACAGGGGAGGCACAGCTGGGCCAGGCTGCTGGGGGAAAAGAGCCTTCTCCCAGGTGAGGCTGGGGGGCAGCTGGAGGAGGCAGCCCCTGGGCTCTTCCCCTTGAGTCAGCGAGCGGCTTTCCTTGGACAGGGGGACTTGGCCAGCTCCACAGGGGTCCCGACACATGTCCCACCCACTGCCCTTTCCTTGCTGGGCAGCCGTTTGCTGAGCAAAAGCTGTAGCAACAAATCCTCCTCTTGTGTGCTTGCAGAATGCTGACAGCATTCATTCAGGAGAGCTCCTCGAGGATGGGAGAAGAGGGTGTAATAAATGGCTCAGTCTTCAAAATAGGACTATAATCAAAGTTTACAATTTATTAAAGGAATAGAGGTAAGCAAACAGCGATGGGTGCGCTGGGAGTCTCTGCTCCACCAAGACACCCACCAGTTACATCAAGCAGCTGATTTGTATGCTCCTAGGCTGATACATATTCATTACTACTTCTAAATAAAACAGGGTTATTATAATTAGTTTCTGGAATCCCAACTGGAGCATGTGTATCAGTCTCCGGTGGTCCCTCTGGGGGTCTCTGGGGGGTCTCTCGTGCTGAAGGCTCATAGTCTTCCTCCCTCTTGTCCTTCTCCTTTGTCCAACTTGGCTGTATGTCAGAGACTTGTGCAACATCCCCTGCAAGCTTTGTCTTTTAGTTGTTCTTCAGCTCTCGCCATCTCCTTAATCTCCTGGCCAGATATCAGAGACTTGCATAGTGTCCCATGCAATAGTCATAATAGTTAGCAGTTATTCTGAAACCCCCCAGATATCAGAGACTTCAAGGAAGAGCCTACAAATGCATTGCCCTTCAAGCTCTCTATTGACACGAATTGCTAAACCATTCCTTTGCAAGATACGAGAATTATATACGTTAACCACTCTGTTCTTCTTAGACTTGTGGTTATACAAGGGTATGTAAGACAGAAGGTCACATTCATCATACCATGCGGCCCTAGCATTGTTCCATACTGACACAAATCAGATGAACATATCTCACAAGGGGAAGGGCAAGCGCTGTGCTGCAGCCTGGCCCCAAACTCAAGCCCCTGCCTGCGAGGCTCACCAGAGAGCAGGACAAGTAGCCACTGCATCTGTGTGCCCATTGCCGGGCTGTTTCACGGGTTGCCTTTGTGGAGATTTGATGTTTCTCTCTAATCGTTGCATGCTCAGCACAAAGCATGTTTTTGCAGGCATTGCTCTCCTGCGCACACTGCCAGTGTACAGCCAGGGAAGCAGCTGCTGCAGCAGCTCAGAGCAGAAGGCCACGGTTGTTCACTCACCCAATGCAGCTGCAAAGGAGCCTCCATTTTTTCGGGGAACTCCAGGCCTCTGGGTACAGCAAGGGACAGGGTTCCCCTATCTCTGGTTCTCTCTCTCCCCTCTTTGCTGGGAGGCTCTGGATGAGGGCCTCTACTTCTCTGATTTGGCAGGTGGCTGCCACAGCTTGCACCACGGCTTCTCCTTGGGCCAGACCTCAGAAAAGAGACACTGGTCCTCGCAGAGAGCTGCCGCCTGCTGGAAAAGCAAGACCAGGTTGTTGAGCAAAAGCTATAGCAGCAAATCCTCGTCTTGTGTGCTTGCAAGATGCTGGCAATGCATCAGGTGAGCTCCACAAGGATGGCAGAACAGGGATAGGGTTGTTACAAGGGTAGTGCTTCTGAAGATTTGACTTTTCTCTAACCACTTCATGCCCTTCTCCCCTGCAGGAAATAGGCTGCCTGTGCCGCCAGCAAGACAAAAGAACTCTGAGAAGAACTTCAGAGAAGTTGTTCCTTGTCAATTTTGATTTGGCACTATCAAAAGTCATCTGGTAACCAGCCAGCCAGCCTTCATAACCGAAGACAGCTGAACCATGGATTGCAGGCCCAGCAAAGTCAAAGTCAACATCACAACCGAGGTTTAGGCATTCACGTTTATATGCTGACTTGATTTTACCACTCTTCTTTCCTGTATTTGGTGAGAAAGTTGTATCAAACGTCAACTTCAAGCCTTTGGCAATCTGATCTTCAATTGCAATTTCTGTTCCCAGAGTGTTATCTGTGTTCCGTTTTTCTGTGAAAGTCAGCCCATACTCAGCCCACTTGTATTTGGTCTCCAAGCTCCCATTAACTTTTCCAGTGTCGGTGTTCGAAGAACCAGATGTTGTGAACTCCACCCCACTTGCAGATTTTGTTTTCACATCCAGCTTCACCAACCCAAACCCATATCCTTTATTGAAGGTATCTCTGGCAGATTTGCCAAGGTCTGCGTACGACGGAGGAATTGCCATTGGGCTGGCTGGCGCGGGAGGGCGGCTTAGCTCTGCCACGAAGCTTCTCTCCAAGAGAAAAACCTGCCCTTTCTGAGCCTTGTTTTCCTTCGTGAAGGATGAGGGCTCCTGCAAAGCCCGCTGCCCTGGAAGTGTTCTTGCCCTTAGCTTCAGAGGCCGAGGGCTGGGGCCTTTCATGCTGCCTTTCTGAGAGAAAGCAGGCTGCAGGGAAACTGCCCTGAGCCTGGGGAAACCCTGAGGGGATGACTGCCCCACTGCAGTGGGGGAACAGCTCCCACATTAGCACTCCCCTCTAAAAATGCTCCCTGTTTCTGCTTCCCCTGTAGCAGAAGATGCAGGCGGAAATGCAGAGGCTGCAGAGGGGGTGTGCTTCCTCCATGGCACTCATGGACCTGAAGAACGCTCTGCAGCTGGTACCAGTGGAGATGAAGCATCAGCATGTCCTCATCCCTCTCCCTCCAGCGAAGAAGGCTGAGGCAGCTCCCCTCAGCAAATCAAGTGCCAGGTAAGTGTGGGCCAGCTCCCACAAAGGCCAGGAAAAGCTGAGCTGCATCAGGCTGCCCGAGGGATCCAGCATGCGGGTTGCTCAGCTCTGGGCTTTGGCTCTCCATCCCCTGGCTGCTTCGGGGAGGCAATGACTGTGGAGAGGACCTTGCCTCCAGACGTTCCCCTGCAGACCCCAAGTCCTGAAGCTCCCCTGCAGCCGACAGTCACGTACCCACAGTGGAAGGGGGCTGTGCTCCCTGCTCCTGGGGCTGGGGGCAGGCAGAGCTGGGGACCTTCAGATCCTACCTGAGAGTTTTTTTCTCTGTTGATGCAGCTACCAATTAGTACGGAGTGTGCGGGCGGGGAAAGTGATGGAGAAGAGAAAGGAGGCCTGGAAAATCACTGGGCTGCGGCGCACTGCCTCTGTCTTGCTTCCGCGATTGCGCTCTACACACATTTCTTATTTCATTTCATTAAGATGTAATATTTATCTTTATTTCAATAATATTTATCTTTATTTCATTAAGATTTAATAAACAAACAAACGGCTGTTCTACAGTTTTCTTTCCACACCCGAATGGATCACTGTGCACGCTCCGCGGGGCCTGCTCGAGGTTTGTACGGGCCAGAAATGAGAGAGCTTCATTCTCGGTACCGGGTTGCTCAGCTCGCTGGTGGCCCTACAGGAAAGATGCTCCCTGAGTGCACAGAGAGAGAGAGAAAAGCTGCTCCCCGACAGGGCAGCTCCTGACCCTTCCTCTGACAGCCCTGGCGGCCATTTGGCAGTTCTGCCTGCCCCCCCGCGCCACAAGCTGGCTGAGGCCTTGGCCTGTCCGCAGCACGGCTGTCAGTGGTGTCGGGCGGCATCTAGAGCCAAGAGGCCTTTCCTTTTCTTTGTGCTGAAGGAAACTTTGTGCTGTCTGGAGAGGCAGTGCCTCTTTGCTCCAAGTCTTGCAGGGTTGCCTCTCACTTTGAGGGCCCTGTTTTTCGTCAGCATTTGTGAGGGGCTTCTGCATGCGCCCCGCTCACTTGTTGCGGCCAGGGCTTCCCCCCAGGATGTCTGGGCAGGCCCATGCCGCTGGGCAGGCTCTGGGTGGGCCTCGTTCCCTGCAGGGGCAGGCGTCTGCCCCTGAGCCCAGAGCCCAGGAGCGGCTCCTGCACTCGCGGCTGCCCCTGCGCGGGCTGCTGCCGCTGCTTCTGGAACCTTCCTGCAGCCTCTGGCAGCTGGCGCCTGCGTGGCGGCCGCACGTTGGGCTTGGCAGCCTGGCATCTGCAGGCCGTGCCAGCCTGCAGCATGGCATTGGCGGCCTTGTTGCCGTCCCCAGGGCACGGCTGAAAGGGGATTTGGGGCATTTGCTTTCCAGGGGCTGGGCACGTTGGGGATGCAATACCCCACCACGTGCACAGGCAGTTCGCACTGAACAAGGTGGGCTTTGCAGCCTCGTCCTGCCCTCGTAGCCTGCTCCCTCCTGCAGCTGCCACCCCACAGCCCGCCTCCTCAAGCAGAAGAAATGCCCCAGCGGTAGCCTGCAAAGTGCAGGTGTGCCAGGGGCCCCTTGCTGCTCTGGCAATATGCACAACAGAAGAGCCCAGCTCCAGCAGAAGGACGGGATGCGTACTGCCTGGCGCTTGTGCGTTGCCTGTGGCCCGAGTGGGCAAGCCAGCATGTAGCCAGAGCCGGTTCTCAAGGCTTTCCCTATTAGTTGGGAACCCCGTGGAGGGTTTTTCCTGAGCTGAGGGTGTTGGCTGTGCTCTTCCTAGCCCAGCTCTTCTGTAGGGGGCAAAAAGGAGGGAGCTGGGAAGCTCCCAGACACTGAGGCCATCTCCAGGGCTCTCCGCAGTGACGCCATCTGGCACCTTCCCATGAGCAGTGGCCAAAGCACAAGGGCCCATCTTCTTTGTTGGGGAAGCCCCGCGCTGCATTTCCAGTGCCAGAAATGCTTAAATACTGTTCCTCCTTTCTTGCTTTTCAGCGTGTCTTAGTACCTGGGCTGGGTGCCTCCTTCCTTATTAAAGTGGGGCTGCTCTTGTTTTTTGCTTTGAGCTCCTCCAGGTAAAGAAGCCCACTTTTCAGCTCTCGGAGAACTTTGCCTGTCTTCCCGGAGTCCCACATAAGAAAGAAAGAGACTTTTCCTGTTTCTTTCTCAGGTGAATTTGGCCGCATCGGCAGAAAAAGTGTCCTGACACATGTCCTACTGACTGTCTTTTCCTTGCCGGGCAGCTGCTTGGTGAGCACCGGCTGTTGCAGCACTTCCTCCCCTTGTGTGCTTGCAGGCTGCTGACAGCACGTCAGGAGAGCTTGCAGGCTGCTGACAGCACGTCAGGTTCTTGCAGTGGAAAATTCCACTAACCTTGCATTTTCAAAAGGGATTGTGCGGGCATGGCAGTAGCATACCAGGTGAAGTATTTTAAGCAGATAAGGGGAATGTCCCACAGTCGCAAAATGAGGAGGATAGCTAAGAAAAGCAGGAGAATCAGGGCAAAAATCAGTAACAAACAAATAAATAAATAAATAAATCACGGGCATTCTGGTCACGAGAGATGAAGAAAAAAATAATTAAAAAAAAAAAAAAGGAAAAGGGGAAAATAAAGGTTGGTCAAATAAAATTGTACATATATGGTGTAGTAGTAAGCATCGCGTGGTTTGTGAACCTGATTCTCCCCCTGTACTCAGCTCTGGTGAGGTCGCGCCATGAATACCCTGTTCAGTTTTGGGGCCCTCACTGTAGGAAGGACGTGGAGGTCCTGGAGCATGTCCGAGGAAGGGGAAAGGAGCAGCCGAAGGGCCCAGGGAGCAAGTCGTGTGAGGAGTGCTGAGGGAGCTGGGGTTATGTAGCCTAGAGGAAAGGAGGCTTGGGGGAGACCTTATCACTGTGTACAAGGACCTCAGAGAAGGTTGTAGTGCGGTGGGGGTCAGTCCCATCTCCCAAGCAACAGGCGGTAGGAGAAGAGGAAAAAGTGGGGCCGCGGGAGGTTTAGGTGGATTTAGGTTTAGGTTTAGGCAAAAAGTCTTCAACAAAAGGGTTGTGAAGCATTGGAACAGGCTGCCCAGGGAAGTAGTTGAGTCACCATCCCTGGAGGCATTCGAAAGCCGTGTAGATCTGGTGCCGAGGGACACGGTTCAGTGGTAGATTCTATGATTCTGTACTTCTCTGACTGTGAGAGGCCCCGGGTTGGCATGGCCTGCACCGCTCTTTCTCCTGAGATCAATGGCACAGAGAGGAGCACTGGGGGCAAAAGTCTGCCTGAGCTTTTATTCAGAGCAGAAAGCAGCCGCAGCTGAGCTGAGGCTGGGGGCAGGATGTGGTGGGGCATCTGAATTCCTGGGGCGCTGTCCTGTGCCTCGCAGTGATGCTTCCGTGGGTGCTGCAAAGCTTCCTGAGGGCCAGCTGCCAGCTCCGAGCATCCTCCTGGGACTGGCACAGCCGGGCGCGGCTACTCTCGCTGTCCTGCGATGCAGCTGCAGCGGAAAGCCCTGCGCAGCGCGCGAAGTGCCCTCCTGATGCGGGAGGGCCGTGGCTGGCGCGCCGGGGCTTGTGCGAGGTCAAGGGTGCCTGTGGGGGACACAGAGGTGTAGGTTAGGGCCTGAGCGGGTGCTGGGCGAGCCTGTCCCCCCCTCCAAGGCCTTTCCCCGGGGAGGGGTGGCCCAGGACCAGCCAGCCCCCCTGCGCGTTGTGCTGCCAACCTTGTGCTTGGTGCTGCTCGCTGCGCTGAACAGGCCCGGCCAACAGATCCTGGGACGGCGCTTGTGTCTGGGACGTTGCTGGCTCATCCGCTGGCGTATCTTTGGTGCAGGAGGAGGACTGCGCTTGGCCTCCCTGCTCGATGGCCACCTGCATGGGGAGAGGAACAGCACGGGCAGCTGAGGAAAGGGATGTCAGCCCTTGTGCCTGGGGCATGTGGAAATGCAGAGCAGCAAGCAGCTCCCGGCACGCACACCCAATGCACTGCTTCTGCCTGGGGCCGCCCTGGATGCCTGGTGCCCACCACGTGTGCTGTGCTTACCTGGTGCCCAGGAACCAAGGGAGTGGCTGCTGCTCCTGCTTCGTCAGCTGCTGCTGGGCGGAGATCTGTGATGGCCTCCCGGAGAGGCTCTGCAGCCAAAGGAGAAGCCCCTTCTCCACCTTCTTCTTGTGGCATTGCTGCTGCAGCGAGAGGGGCTTCATTGGCCTCCCCCACAGGGCCTCTGGCCAAGGCAGAGGCCGAGGATGTACATTCTGCAGGCTCTGGTGTGGGAGGAGGCACCCTGGGCACTGTGACCCAGGGAGCACTTGCTGCCTTGCTTGGGGCTCCCGCTCCCTGGATGATGGCTACAGAGTGGAGTAGGACTGCAGCCACGATGGTGTCAACTCTTTCATCCAGCTCTTCATCAGAGACACTGCAGGCATGTCGGGCACGTCCCTGGCTCTCCACCATCACGGCAGCGCTGTGCTCGCTGGGGCTTGGAGAGGCCGATGGTTTTGACTGTGGAGCCCCACGTGTCAGGGGAGGCGTCCTGTGTCCCTCATCTTCCAGAGCAGGGGCTGCTGGAGGACTTGCTGGCCTGCTCTGTGCCGGTGTTGTTGTGGTGAGAGGCGTGCTGTGCCTCTCTTCCCCAGGAATTTCTTCCTGGGGAGCAGCTGATGGGACAGTGTCCGTGGTTTGCAGCGAGCCAGGAGAGGCACTTGCTGGGTGTTCTGCTTCTTGTGCTGCCTCCCTTTCCACACTGCTGGCTGCGCTGCCCTCTTCCTGGGGAACGTCCTGTGCGTCTGTGAAGAGGCTGGCGAACCTGGGGTTGATCCAGGAGTTGATGATGACGATCTCCTCCTCTTCATCCCATCCCCCAGGACTGCTTTCTTTCTTGCCCCGGCCTTGGCTTGTCCCCTCGTTTCCTGTCCCCTGCCTGGGTTTGACGTGTTTCTCTCTCTGTTGTTTTTTCTTCTTACCCTGGCCTGGGCTAGCTGCTGCAGGGTCTCTGCTGGAAGCCCTTGCTCCTGCGCATACCCGGGAATCAGGCCCTGGCAGAGCAGTGGTCCGCCTCCTCTCCAGGTCTGTCTGGACCCCGGCTGATCTCGTTGCTCTCCCTGTGCTCCCCGTGCGTGCCAAGTCCCCCAGTGCTCCAGCCAAGGCAGATGCTGAGGATGTAGAGTCTGCAGGCTCTGCTGTGGGAGGAGGCACGCTGGGTCCTGTGGCCGAGGGAGCACTTGCTGCCTTGCTCACGGCTCCCTGGCTCATGGCTTCAGCACGGCGTATGACTGTGGAAACGATGGTCTTGACTCCTTCATCCAGCTCGTCATCACAGGCACTGGAGGCATGTCGGGCACGTCCCTGGCTCTCAACCATCACCGCAGTGCTGTGCTCACTGGGGCTTGGAGAGGCCGATGGTTTTGACTGTGGAGCCCCACGTGTCAGGGGAGGCATCCTGTGTCCCTCATCTTCCAGAGCAGGGGCTGCTGGAGGACTTGCTGTCCTGCTCTGTGCTGCTGTTGTTGAAGTGAGAGGCGTGCTGTGCCTCTCTTCCCCAGGAATTTCTTCCTGGGGAGCAGCTGATGGGACAGTGTCCGTGGTTTGCAGCGAGCCAGGAGAGGCGCTTGCTGGGTGTTCTGCTTCTTGTGCTGCCTCCCTGTCCACACTGCTGGCTGCGCTGCCCTCTTCCTGGGGAACGTCCTGTGCGTCTGTGAAGAGGCTGGCGAACCTGGGGTTGATCCAGGAGTTGATGATGACGACCTCCTCTTCATCGCATCCCCCAGGACTGCTCTCTTTCTTGCCCCGGCCTTGGCTTGTCCCCTCGTTGCCTGTCCCCTGCCTGGGTTTGATGTGTTTCTCTCTCTGTTGTTTTTTCTTCTTACCCTGGCCTGGGCTAGCTGCTGCAGGGTCTCTGCTGGAAGCCCTTGCTCCTGCGCATACCCGGGAATCAGGCCCTGGCAGAGAAGTCGTCCACGTCCTCTCCAGGTCTGTCTGGACCCCGGCTGAACTTGTTGCTCTCAATTTGCACCCCGTTTGTGCCAGGTCCCCAAGTGCTGCTGATCGTTGGCCGTGTTCCCAGCTTTTTTGCGTCTTCTGCAGCACTTCAGACACGCGGGAGTGTGCTGTGTCCTGCAGTGCCGTGCAAGAGTCTGCAGGGCTGTGTGGGGCAGGGTGCCAGCTCTTCTTTAAATTCTGGGGCCCAGTTGCGGGCTGAGGTGGTGTTCTGTGTCCTTTGCTCGTGGGAGGTCTGCCCACGGGAGGAAGCCTTGCCTCCCTCATGGCTCCCTGGTTCCAGGCAAGGCCATTTCTTATTGCAGTGGAGACAAAGGCCTTTATTCGGTCTTCCATTTCTTCGTCAGGGGATGCAAGGCTGCTTTTGGACGAGTGCCGACTCTTCCAGTTTTGGGCCGCTGCTGTGGTGAGAGGTGGTGTTCTGGGGCCTTTGGTCCTGGGAACTCTGCTTGAGGGAGAAAGCCTTGCCTTGCTGCTGGCTCCCTCGTTGCAGGCTACAGCGTTTGTTATGACGGTGGACACAAAGGACCGTATTGCATTGCCCATGTCCTCGTCAGGGGCCACAGGGCTGTGTGGGCCACGTTCCCGCCTCTCTGCCCTCACTGCTCTGTCCCTGTTGCCAGAGATGCAGGGAAGAGGTGGCAAAAGCTCTTGCTGGCTGCGGGCCTCTGTTCCCAATGACTTTGCCCTTCCTCCCCCTGAAGAAGCAGAGGCTGCTGCTTGCAGAGGGGGCAGCTTGCAAGTGGCCTTTTCAGATGATGATGTCTCTGCTTTAGGCACTTGCTTGGGTGCTGCTGCCTGAGTCGCTGCCTGCCTTGGCAAAGGCGGCAGGGCTGGCAGCTGGATTCTCTCGGCCTGCCTCACCCCACGGTGAGGCAGTGTCTTGATGTCTTGCGGCTTCTTCTCCATCTGCAAGAGAAGCGAGAAGAAAGGCCAAGTTACTTGGGCCATTTCTGCCATTCTGCTCCGTGTCCCCACTAGAAGTGCTGCTGTGAGCTGCCCTGCAGCGGCCCCCGGCACGCCCTGGCAGCTGCCCACGCAGAGCGGGGCTCAGCCTGCCAGGGTAATGCCCTGCCTGTCTCCTCCTGCGAGTGCTGCCTGCTCATCGCAGGCTGCCAGGGCTGCCAAAGATGTTCGACCGAACCGTCCTGGGGCTCCCGACTCCGTGTGGCAGCTGCCAGTGTGACGCACGCTCTCTGGGCACGACCGCACCGGCAGCCTGTCCGCATGGAGGGACGGTGGAGGCAGCTCCTGGCTGCGCACAGCCAGGTTGAATTAGGCCACGCTGCTCTTTGTGCCTGTGGGCACAGAACTGCCACGGCCACATGGGCTTTGGCTGTCCTGGGGGTGGGCTCTTCATGGAGAAACCCCAGGTTTGGGAACAACTGTGTCCAGGCCGGAGGGGCTCAGGGCCAGCTGGCCGGCTCGCTCCAGCACCGTTCTCCTCATCCTGGTGCTCTCGGTGCCATCCCGTCACACTGCTGTCCCTGTCTCGCTCCCTGAGCCTCACCTGGCGCCGCTCCTGCACGCTCCGCTGCCCTTCAGCGGGCTGGGAGTCATCCTTATTCTGCTGCTCCATGCTATGCTCCAGGTCCTCTGACCAAGAACTCCAACAGGCACCCAGGGGAGCTGCTGCCTCCTGACAGAGCTGCTCTCCTGAGAGTGAGTGGGCAGCCCGGGGCTCGGGCTTTATAAGGGACACCGTTGCCGTGGGTACCCCTCCGTGTCACAATGGCCTTTGGGTACGCATCACAATGCCCCGGTGGTTGCCATGGGGCCCTCAAGCCCATATTCTGGCAGACACCCCAGGGACACCGTCTCACACACCCACAGCAGGATCTGCATTGGCAGGTACCTCTGGCTCCTTCCAGCCAGTGCCCCCGGCTCAGCCCCAGCTCAGTCTTTCTCAGGGCAGTTAGCTTAGCTCCCTAACTGCTCCCAGGTAACTGCGCGTTACCTGCTCTGCCAGGAGATGCTCTGCTCGGTCGTCCGCGTAAGCTTCCTGGCTCTTTTGCCTGACTGCCCACACATCAGCAGAGACTGCACTCGAGCTTGGACGCCCATCAGGCCACCCTGGCAGTGCAGCTGGAGCAGGAGCAGGAGCAGGAGCAGGAGCAGGAGCAGGAGCAGGGATTCCTCCCGTGTCCGGGCAGCCAGAGGCCTGTGGCTCTAGGCACTGTGAAGTGCTCCCAGAGAAGGTGGGCTCCAGGGAGCCGGTGGAGCTGGCAGAGAGGTGGCTTGAGGCAGGCTCTGGCAGGGCTGTGAGAGGAAAGCCCTGGGCAGCCGCAGGACGAGTTCCTGCTCCTTGCTTTAAGAGCAAGCTGTGGAGGAGCTTTCAGCAGCAGAGCCACAGCTGTGCCACGCTGCTGTTTAGCCTGCAGCTTCTCTGGCTGCTGAAGCAGGTCCTATGCTTCAGAGTTGTGCCTGAAACAGTGTTGGTAACACAACGGTGTCTTTGCTGGAACAGGTTGCCCAGAGAGGCTGTGGCGTCTCCATCCTTGGAGATCTTCAGAAGCACAATCCTCGGAATTGTGCGTAAAGCTCGTCCTTTGGGGAGAAAGAGAAGGAATTGGAAAAACAACCCCAAAACTAGGGAAAAGGATAAAAAAGCACAGGTTAGATATTGTCCAATTGTCTGGCCTGAAAAGCCATTAAAAGGAACTTTGCTCCTTTGGCCACAACGCAGGTCCGATGAAAATTCCCGCTTCAAGTTTACAGGTAAACAATAAGACTCCTTTTCCGCAGGAGGAATCAAGTTATGCTCCCTCTAACCCTAACATTGCAGCCGAGGCAGCAGGAGCTGCACCAGCAAGGAAGTATATGTGTAAGTGTACGTGCTTGAGACAAAGTATTGGATCTGCTTGAGACAAAGTATTGCTGTGAAGGGAGTGACTCCTCACTCTAGAGTAACACTTGTAACAGTAACAGTAGAAGTTGTTGTACAGCAGATACAACATGAGAATCCTGTAAGGGGATGGCCTGTCCCGAATGGCAAGGGGTAGTACTGGCTCTGCGGCAATAAATGCAGGAAGGTGTTGCCCCTTGGCTGGAAGGCAGCTTGCACCCTGGGGGCAATAATTCCACATGTACCTATTACTGAAGACCCACAACGCCAAAGCCCCCTTGAGACCGCACGCAGAATTACGAGGACTCCACATAATCCTCTAGGAAACCGAACCAGGGAATTTCACTCACTGGAGAACTAGAAAATAACACTCTGCACGCAGTCCAGGCACTACGAGAGGAGCTAAGAAGCTTCTCAGAAACAGTACTTGTGTTGGGTCTGTCTGAGCTGGAGTCACCTTTTCCCTGCAGCAGCCCACACAGTGCTGTGCTCTGCACTCGTAGCTGGAGCAGCACTGATATCGCTCAAGTGTTGTGTCTGTTGCTGCGCAGTGCTGGCACGGCATCAGGACTCCTTCCAAGCCCCCAAGAGCCAGCAGGCTGGGGGTGGGCAAGTGATGGGGAGGGGACATTGCCAGGGCAGCTGACCTAAACCAACCAAAGGGATATTCCATAACACCTGATGTCACACTCAGCAATAAAAAGGGGGACTCTCCTGGGGGAGGGGGCTGTTCCTCCTGAACAACCACTATGCGTTTTGAGGCCCTGCTTCCCAGGACGTGGCCGAACATCGCTCGTTGATGGGAAGCAGAGAATATTTTTTTTCCCTCTATCTGTGCTTCCGCACTGACTTATTGTTTCTCTTGTTTCTTTTTTTCCTCCCCATTCCCTTTCCCTTTAATTAAACCTTTCTCATCTCAAACCTCGAGTTCTCTGTGTTGTATTTTCTCCCCCTTCCTCTTTGAGAAGAGGGGGAGTGAGAGAGCGGTTGTGGTGGAGCTCAGCTGCCCACCTGAGTCAAACCACAACAGGCCAACAGGGCTGCTGGTATTGGCTGTGTTCCCTGTTCGCTGCAAAGTGCCTGTGCACGTGGTGGGAGATTGCATCCCCAGCTTTCTCAGGCCCTGGAAGCAAATCCCCCAAAAGTGGAGCAGTGGCATCACGAGCGGAGCCCCGGAGGCAACCGCGGCTGTCTGAAAGGCAAGCATCAAGAATGCGGACATGTCAGAGGAGGAGCAGCAAGATGCTGTTGATTGCGCCACTCAGGCCTTGGCGAAGCACATCGAGAAGGGCATTGCTGCGCACATCGGGAAGGAATTTGACAAGAAATAGAATCCCACTTGGCACTGCAACACAGGAGGGAACTGCGGCAGCTACGTGACTCCTGAGAGCACGCACTTCACCTACTTCTAGCTCAGCCAAGTTGCTATTCTTTTCGAGTCTGGTTAGAACCACGGACTCCCACTGACACTTGCATCTGGTTACAGGACTTTGCTGGCTCCCATGGCTGGTTACTTCAGCCTTCCTGAGGAAACAAACCTTGATCTTCAAGGGCAATGGCAGGGATTATGCTATAGCAGAAGGTGTTACATTGTGGAAATAAAAAGGAAAAATACCAACAAAATGTATTCATTGTTTTTTTTTTTTGTTTTGTTTGTATTTATTGTAATAATTGTAATATTGTATAAATTGGGCCAAGCCCCAATTTAAAATGTTGAAATTAAAAGATTTGGATCCATACAAGTCCATGCATCTGGATGGGATTCATCCCAGAGTGCTTGGAGAGCTGGCTGACATCATTGCGGGACCTCTCTCAATTATTTTTCTATGGTCTTGGCAATCTGGAGAGGCCCCAGTAGAGTGGCAGCTGGCAAAAGTTGTACCAATTTTCAAGAAGGGCAAAAAGAAGACCCCGGTAATTACAGGCTTGTCAGTCTCAGGTCAGTGCCTGCTAAAATTAGGGAGAAGATTATCCTTGAAGTTATTGAAGAGCGCCTGGGGGACAGTGCAGTCATTTCTCCCAGCCAACATGGGTTCACGAGGGTTAGGACCTGTTTAACAAATTTCATTTCCTTTTTAACAATTTTGATTTCCATGGGCAGGCACGGCCCGCAGATGCCAGGCTGCCAAGCCCAACGTGCGGCCGCCAAGCAGGCGCCAGCTGCCAGAGGCTGCAGGAAGGCTCCAGAAGCAGCGGCAGCAGCCCGCGCAGGGGCAGCCACGACTGCAGGAGCCGCTCCTGGGCTGTGGGCTCAGGGGCAGACGCCTGCCCCTGCAGGGGATAAGGCAAACCCAGAGCCCAAAACCAACCCCAAGGGTACTGCATCCCCAACTTTCCTAGGCCCTGGAAGCAAATCCCCTAAAAGCGGAGCAGTGGCGGCGTGAGCAGAGCCCCTGAGGCAACCGCGACTGTCTGAAAGGCAGGCATCAAGAATGCGGACATGTCAGAGAAGAAGCAGCAAGATGCTGTTGATGGTGCCACTCAGGCCTCCCTGCCCACGCTGCTGGATGAGCTGCCCTATGTGAGAAACACTCCGTAGCCAATAACTTAGGCTCAGGCGAGGATCTCAGTGAAGTAGTAATTTATTTGCGATTGCAATGGCGGGCGCCCCACAAGCAGGAGAGCGTGCCTACTAGTTCCAAAACACAGTTTATATACCTTTTGATGACAGGACCCTCCCCTGTTTCCCCACTGAGTGAGTAATCCAGGTTCACAATCTATCTGATGCTTCACAAACAACGCATGGCCTTCGGTTGCCGGCCTGTTAAATTTCAAATTTCTTTTGACGTTTTTACTGCTTGAAGGGGTAATGTTTCTTCACTTATCTGACTTGACTTAACACTGCAATTTTCACCTAATACTGTCCTAAGGAATCTGGTTGTCTGCATTTTACAAGGTCGCCTGCTAAGCTTTCTCATCACTGTAAGCATATCTCAGTACCACATTCCTTCCCTCTAAACAATGTAACTCTGCAAAAACAACATTTCTATTCCCACAATTCCCCCCTTTTCTTCTTCATAAACTGTTGATTTTTGCAAAACCTTTCTCTAAGGTGTAATTTGGTAGATTTCTTCTTCTTTGCTTTCTTTGCTTTCCATCTCCTCATTATCACCTTATCTGAGTAAGGTGGTGGCTCCATGGTCATTTGTTTCAGTAGTGCGGTTTCAGTTAACCACTGTACTAGTCCTCTTACACAGGGGATAATGCAGCAACCAATGGCTGTCAAAACTCCTACTACAACTGCAATCAAGGATGTAAATATGCCTACTTTTTCTGCCAATTCACTGGCAAGGGTGGTAAGCCTTTGAAGTGCTTTGAAGTGAGGCAGGATGCCATGGAGTATGAAATTCCCATTTTATTCCCAAGGCTTTTCCAAGTTTCCACTTGACCAAGGCCTCCTCTGAGAGGTACACAATTAATAGTTGATTCTTCCCTATCATCGTTTTTTAACCTTAGGCTTCCAAATAATTATTAATACAAAGAATAAGATGTACACTACTACTATAATAAACTCCTCCTGGGAGCACTTCAATTTGTTATAGGTCTGTCCTTTTTAGTTACCTGTGAAAATAAAGGGTTAGTTTACAACTGTAAGCTTTTATCCTGCTCAGAGTCTGTTACGAGATTTTTCTTTTTGATTTTAACTTTCAACAAGTCGTCTGTAGGAACAACTTCCCAGGCGCTAGGGTCGGTAGCTGCTTTCACTCGAGTATAGTGAGTCCAACCTTTTTCCGCAGCTCTTACAGCTGTTTCAGTGCTTAGCAGTACTTGGAATGGTCCTTCCCATTCAGGCCGAAGTTTTGATTCTTTCCAGGTGCGTATCAGGACCCTATCTCCTGCATGGAATGAATGTACTGGGAATTCCAAAGGTGGAGTTTGAGCCAACAGTCCACGAACCCTGAGAGATTCTAAGGAAGAAGATAATCCAGGCATATAATTTTTGAGGAAAATATCTTTAGTTTCAAAAACAGGTATCTCACCGTTTCTACCCAGGTACGGTAGTCCAAACAACATCTCATATGGTGAAACTCCTACATCTTTTCTAGAAGCAGTTCGAATTCTGAGAAGTGCTAAAGGTAAACACTTTGTCCAGGGAAACTTAGTCTCTAAAACCAGCTTTGACGGATGTTTCTTTAATGTCTGATTCATTCGCTCCACTTTCCCTGATGAGGAAGGATGCCATGGAGTATGAAATTCCCATTTTATTCCCAAGGCTCCCATGAATCCTTGTAAAACAGATGAAGGGAAATGACTTCCTTGATCTGAATCTGTATTTTCAACAATCCCATATCTAGGGATTATTTGTTCCAGGATTACCTTTATCACCACACTAGCTGTTGCTGATGCTGAAGGAAAAGCTTCTACCCATCCTGACAAATGGTCAATCAACACCAGCAAGTACTTAAATCTGCCTACTTTAGGTGATTCAGTAAAATCGATTTGGATGCTCTGAAAAGGTTAAAGCCCTGGCTCCCGTCCGCCCAGGGGTTGTTTCCGTAGAGCCTTCTTATTCACTCGTTGGCATGTTATGCAACTATTACACGCTTGTTTAGCTACAGCGTACATGCCTATACGTATATATTTTCTTAATACGGTGTCACACATTGCCTGGACTCCCCAGTGGCTTCCTTGGTGTAGAACGGCTAACATTTCTCTCATTATCTGTTTGTTTACCATTTCTCTCCCATCAGGGAGAGTCCACCGTCCTTCGGACTCCTTTGCTCCTAATTCCCTAAAGGCTTCTATTTCCTTTTTACTGAATATTTGCTTTTCAGGTGGAGGTTTTATTTCAGGTACAAGAAGCAGCTTTGCTTCTACCTCTCATTGCAAAGCTGCTTCTTTAGCCTTTTCATCTGCAATCCTGTTTCCCCATTTAACTAGGGAGTTTCCTTTTCGATGTCCTTTCACGTGCACCACAGCAACCTCCTCTGGTAGTAACAGACTTTCCAAAATCTGTCTAATTAATTCTTCATGAACCAATTCCTTTCCCTTCCTGTTTACTAAGCCCTTTTCTTCCCATATTTTTCCAAATGCATGTACCACCCCATATGCATATTGTGAGTCAGTATATATAGTTCCCTGTTTCCCTTTTAATTATTTTAATGCTTGATTTAATGCATATAATTCACAGGTTTGAGCTGACCAATTGCTAGGCCGTCTTCCCATTTCTTCGACATTCCCATCCGGTCCTTCAATGATGCAATAACCATTACATCTCTTTCCTTGTACCACCTTAGAAGACCCATCTGTAAACAATATTTCCCCTTCCTCTAAGGGCACCTCTTGCAAATCTAATCTTACCTTTGCCTGGTAATTTATTAAATGTAAGCAGTTATGTTCCGTATTTATTGGATCCTCAATTCCCTTTGACAAGAAGGAGGCAGGATTCAAAACAGACTCTGTAGTTATAGTTAAATCATCCTTTTCAATTAGTATAGCTTCATATTTTAGTATTCTGGAGTCTGTCAGCCACCTTCCTGCTTTCTGAGTGAGAATAGCCTTCACTTGGTGAGGGGTAGCAACAATCAGTTGTCCTCCAAAGGTGAATTTCCTGCTCTCTTCTACTAATAAGGCAGTTGCTGCTACTGCCTGAATGCGTTCTGGCCATCCCTGGGATACAGGGTCTAATAATTTAGACAAAGATGCTACAGGTTTCTTTTTATCTCCCATTCTTGGGTTAACACCCCCAAAGCAGCACCCTCACTTACAGTTATAAAAAGATAAAATGATTTCTTTAGGGCAGGAAGAGCTAAGACTGGTGCTGTAATAAGGTCTTTTTTTAAAAAAAAATTTCCATTACTTCTTCTTCCTCTTTAATCCAGTTCAGTATATTAGGTTCTTCCTCCAATAATTTGAGATATAATTTCTCTGATTTCTGTGCATATGCTTCTATCCACAGTCTGCAATATCCAGTTCAACCCCCAAATTTTCTCAACTCTTTCTTTGTTTTAGGGAGAGGAAGTCGCACAATTCCCTGAATCTCCTCAGGGTTTACTCTCCGTCTGCCCTCAGAGACTACATGTCCCAAATACTTAACCTCTTTTTCTACACACTGTAATTTATCTTCAGATACCCTTAGCCCGTGTTCTCCTAAAAAATTCAGGAGTTTATTGGTGGCTTCTTTTACCTCCGATCTTTCTTCCCCAGATATCAATAAATTATACACATACTGTAACAACATCACCCCTTCTGGAATCTGAAATGTTTCTAAAATCTTTTCCAATTCTTGCCCAAACAAATTGGGAGATTCAGTGAATCCCTGAGGCAAAGCAGTCCATCTATATTGCTGTTTACGACCTGTCTCTGGGTCTTCCCATTCAAGTGCAAAAATGTATCGACTTTCAGGATCTAGTGGGCATGCCCAAAAGGCATCCTTTAAATCTATAACATTGAACCATTTGTGCTCATAAGGGATTTTACTCATCAGGGTGTAAGGGTTAAGAACCACAGGGTGGTGCTTTCATGTTATCTTGTTAACTTTTCTCAGGTCTTGTACTAATCGGTACGAACCATCTGGCTTTCGTACTGGTCAAATTGGAATGTTATATGGTGACATACAAGGCTCCAAAAGACCATCTTTAACTAAAGTTTGCACTATAGGTTTCAGGCCCATTTTTCCTTCACAAGAGATAGGATACTGTCGTTGTCTAACTCTTCCGCTCCCTTCTTGAACAGTTATCTTTAAGGGAGTTATGTTAAGCCCTCCTCGATTTCCTGCCCTTACCCATACCGTGGGATTTATTTCTTTTTCATCATTTTCTGTTAATAATTTCATTGCGACTGTTCTTCCTTTTTACCAGGTCTTCAATCATAATCCTAATTTGACTATTAAATCTCTCCCTAATGTTATATATGGAGTGGTAATTCGTGTCGAGAAAATGGTTGATATTAATAAAGAAGGGGGAGATTTAGGAATGTGGCCATGGGGGTTGGAAAACCCCATGAGTGAGACAACATTAGACTCTTAACGATGAGGCCATCAGGAATATCAAAGAGTTTAGAGGGAACACAGGGTGATTCAGGAGACTCTGTGCAGTCTCCGGTTTCTTGTTCTCCAGCTGGTTCTCTTTTTCTCCAGCTGGTAAGGCATGGATGTTTCTGTGTGTTTGCTGTTGTTACATTCAAAGTTGTTTGACCAATGAAAAGTTGTTTTGAAAAGAACTGCTGTGGGGAGAAGGGGATAAGAGGGGAAACCGCCCTCAAGATAAAAAAGGCAGCACGATGAAGTTACATCAATAAAGAAGCAGGAAAAAGAAGTGAAGAGGAACAGGCTGGCAGAACGCAGACCAGGACGGTCTTTTGACACTTTGCTGTGCTGCAGGAGCGGGCTAGCTTGCAGCTTAACCTCCCTTGCCCCTGCTTTCAAGGGACTGGGAGGGTAAGGGGTGCATTGTCCCAGTGCATCCCAGCAACTCCTTGCACCTTCTGGCCGCTAGCAGCTCCTGGAAACTTCCCTCTCCGAGCTCTTGGCACCCCGATGGCTGCGTTGGCTTTCTGCCTGAGGAGCCCTGATGCCTTTGCTGGCAAGGGCATCCCTTCCTGGCCATGGTCTCAGCCAGGACTGTCTCTCCTGCAGAGGTTAGGCACAACGGATTTGGCCACATGGGACCGAAGAGGTGTCCTCGCACAGCCAGAGTCTGGAGGAGTCATCGTCTTTCCCAGGTGAGTGTGCTGCGTCTGCAGCCCATGGCTGGCGTCAAGGCCAGGGCACTGCAACTACTGAGTGTGGTGGCCTGGAATCACACTGCTGTCCTCTTCTTGCTTCCAGGATTGGGCTCTACATTCCATCTGGAAGAGCTGCAGGGGGTAATCCAGTTCAAAGTCCCGAGAAGCAGGCTGAAAAGAAGGGAGAGTCAAGGATGGGGGAAGACTCCAACACAAAAGGTAACATGAGAGCCGTCATGCCCAAGACTCCGCCAAGGGTTTCTCTTACCAGCCCTCCTGTTGCCTCCTTACAGGGATGCCTACAGCTGACAAGAGCTAACTGCTCTCACGGCAGAGTCTCTCTCCAGCCAGATTCCCCGGAGGGACAGAGGAGGCACAGCTGGGCCAGGCTGCTGGGGGAAAAGAGCCTTCTCCCAGGTGAGGCTGGGGGGCAGCTGGAGGAGGCAGCCCCTGGGCTCTTCCCCTTGAGTCAGCGAGCGGCTTTCCTTGGACAGGGGGACTTGGCCAGCTCCACAGGGGTCCCGACACATGTCCCACCCACTGCCCTTTCCTTGCTGGGCAGCCGTTTGCTGAGCAAAAGCTGTAGCAACAAATCCTCCTCTTGTGTGCTTGCAGAATGCTGACAGCATTCATTCAGGAGAGCTCCTCGAGGATGGGAGAAGAGGGTGTAATAAATGGCTCAGTCTTCAAAATAGGACTATAATCAAAGTTTACAATTTATTAAAGGAATAGAGGTAAGCAAACAGCGATGGGTGCGCTGGGAGTCTCTGCTCCACCAAGACACCCACCAGTTACATCAAGCAGCTGATTTGTATGCTCCTAGGCTGATACATATTCATTACTACTTCTAAATAAAACAGGGTTATTATAATTAGTTTCTGGAATCCCAACTGGAGCATGTGTATCAGTCTCCGGTGGTCCCTCTGGGGGTCTCTGGGGGGTCTCTCGTGCTGAAGGCTCATAGTCTTCCTCCCTCTTGTCCTTCTCCTTTGTCCAACTTGGCTGTATGTCAGAGACTTGTGCAACATCCCCTGCAAGCTTTGTCTTTTAGTTGTTCTTCAGCTCTCGCCATCTCCTTAGTCTCCTGGCCAGATATCAGAGACTTGCATAGTGTCCCATGCAATAGTCATAATAGTTAGCAGTTATTCTGAAACCCCCCAGATATCAGAGACTTCAAGGAAGAGCCTACAAATGCATTGCCCTTCAAGCTCTCTATTGACACGAATTGCTAAACCATTCCTTTGCAAGATACGAGAATTATATACGTTAACCACTCTGTTCTTCTTAGACTTGTGGTTATACAAGGGTATGTAAGACAGAAGGTCACATTCATCATACCATGCGGCCCTAGCATTGTTCCATACTGACACAAATCAGATGAACATATCTCACAAGGGGAAGGGCAAGCGCTGTGCTGCAGCCTGGCCCCAAACTCAAGCCCCTGCCTGCGAGGCTCACCAGAGAGCAGGACAAGTAGCCACTGCATCTGTGTGCCCATTGCCGGGCTGTTTCACGGGTTGCCTTTGTGGAGATTTGATGTTTCTCTCTAATCGTTGCATGCTCAGCACAAAGCATGTTTTTGCAGGCATTGCTCTCCTGCGCACACTGCCAGTGTACAGCCAGGGAAGCAGCTGCTGCAGCAGCTCAGAGCAGAAGGCCACGGTTGTTCACTCACCCAATGCAGCTGCAAAGGAGCCTCCATTTTTTCGGGGAACTCCAGGCCTCTGGGTACAGCAAGGGACAGGGTTCCCCTATCTCTGGTTCTCTCTCTCCCCTCTTTGCTGGGAGGCTCTGGATGAGGGCCTCTACTTCTCTGATTTGGCAGGTGGCTGCCACAGCTTGCACCACGGCTTCTCCTTGGGCCAGACCTCAGAAAAGAGACACTGGTCCTCGCAGAGAGCTGCCGCCTGCTGGAAAAGCAAGACCAGGTTGTTGAGCAAAAGCTATAGCAGCAAATCCTCGTCTTGTGTGCTTGCAAGATGCTGGCAATGCATCAGGTGAGCTCCACAAGGATGGCAGAACAGGGATAGGGTTGTTACAAGGGTAGTGCTTCTGAAGATTTGACGTTTCTCTAACCACTTCATGCCCTTCTCCCCTGCAGGAAATAGGCTGCCTGTGCCGCCAGCAAGACAAAAGAACTCTGAGAAGAACTTCAGAGAAGTTGTTCCTTGTCAATTTTGATTTGGCACTATCAAAAGTCATCTGCTAACCAACCAGCCAGCCTTCATAACCGAAGACAGCTGAACCATGGATTGCAGGCCCAGCAAAGTCAAAGTCAACATCACAACCGAGGTTTAGGCATTCACATTTATATGCTGACTTGATTTTACCACTCTTCTTTCCTGTATTTGGTGAGAAAGTTGTATCAAACGTCAACTTCAAGCCTTTGGCAATCTGATCTTCAATTGCAATTTCTGTTCCCAGAGTGTTATCTGTGTTCCGTTTTTCTGTGAAAGTCAGCCCATACTCAGCCCACTTGTATTTGGTCTCCAAGCTCCCATTAACTTTTCCAGTGTCGGTGTTCGAAGAACCAGATGTTGTGAACTCCACTCCACTTGCAGATTTTGTTTTCACATCCAACTTCACCAACCCAAACCCATATCCTTTATTGAAGGTATCTCTGGCAGATTTGCCAAGGTCTGCGTACGACGGAGGAATTGCCATTGGAGCTGGCTGGCGCGGGAGGGCGGCTTAGCTCTGCCACGAAGCTTCTCTCCAAGAGAAAAACCTGCCCTTTCTGAGCCTTGTTTTCCTTCGTGAAGGATGAGGGCTCCTGCAAAGCCCGCTGCCCTGGAAGTGTTCTTGCCCTTAGCTTCAGAGGCCGAGGGCTGGGGCCTTTCATGCTGCCTTTCTGAGAGAAAGCAGGCTGCAGGGAAACTGCCCTGAGCCTGGGGAAACCCTGAGGGGATGACTGCCCCACTGCAGTGGGGGGACAGCTCCCACATTAGCACTCCCCTCTAAAAATGCTCCCTGTTTCTGCTTCCCCTGTAGCAGAAGATGCAGGCGGAAATGCAGAGGCTGCAGAGGGGGTGTGCTTCCTCCATGGCACTCATGGACCTGAAGAACGCTCTGCAGCTGGTACCAGTGGAGATGAAGCATCAGCATGTCCTCATCCCTCTCCCTCCAGCGAAGAAGGCTGAGGCAGCTCCCCTCAGCAAATCAAGTGCCAGGTAAGTGTGGGCCAGCTCCCACAAAGGCCAGGAAAAGCTGAGCTGCATCAGGCTGCCCGAGGGATCCAGCATGCGGGTTGCTCAGCTCTGGGCTTTGGCTCTCCATCCCCTGGCTGCTTCGGGGAGGCAATGACTGTGGAGAGGACCTTGCCTCCAGACGTTCCCCTGCAGACCCAAAGTCCTGAAGCTCCCCTGCAGCCGACAGTCACGTACCCACAGTGGAAGGGGGCTGTGCTCCCTGCTCCTGGGGCTGGGGGCAGGCAGAGCTGGGGACCTTCAGATCCTACCTGAGAGTTTTTTTCTCTGTTGATGCAGCTACCAATTAGTACGGAGTGTGCGGGCGGGGAAAGTGATGGAGAAGAGAAAGGAGGCCTGGAAAATCACTGGGCTGCGGCGCACTGCCTCTGTCTTGCTTCCGCGATTGCGCTCTACACACATTTCTTATTTCATTTCATTAAGATGTAATATTTATCTTTATTTCAATAATATTTATCTTTATTTCATTAAGATTTAATAAACAAACAAACGGCTGTTCTACAGTTTTCTTTCCACACCCGAATGGATCACTGTGCACGCTCCGCGGGGCCTGCTCGAGGTTTGTACGGGCCAGAAATGAGAGAGCTTCATTCTCGGTACCGGGTTGCTCAGCTCGCTGGTGGCCCTACAGGAAAGATGCTCCCTGAGTGCACAGAGAGAGAGAGAAAAGCTGCTCCCCGACAGGGCAGCTCCTGACCCTTCCTCTGACAGCCCTGGCGGCCATTTGGCAGTTCTGCCTTCCCCCCCGCGCCACAAGCTGGCTGAGGCCTTGGCCTGTCCGCAGCACGGCTGTCAGTGGTGTCGGGCGGCATCTAGAGCCAAGAGGCCTTTCCTTTTCTTTGTGCTGAAGGAAACTTCGTGCTGTCTGGACAGGCAGTGCCTCTTTGCTCCAAGTCTTGCAGGGTTGCCTCTCACTTTGAGGGCCCTGTTTTTCGTCAGCATTTGTGAGGGGCTTCTGCATGCGCCCCGCTCACTTGTTGCGGCCAGGGCTTCCCCCCAGGATGTCTGGGCAGGCCCATGCCGCTGGGCAGGCTCTGGGTGGGCCTCGTTCCCTGCAGGGGCAGGCGTCTGCCGCTGAGCCCAGAGCCCAGGAGCGGCTCCTGCACTCGCGGCTGCCCCTGCGCGGGCTGCTGCCGCTGCCTCTGGAACCTTCCTGCAGCCTCTGGCAGCTGGCGCCTGCGTGGCGGCCGCACGTTGGGCTTGGCAGCCTGGCATCTGCAGGCCGTGCCAGCCTGCAGCATGGCATTGGCGGCCTTGTTGCCGTCCCCAGGGCACGGCTGAAAGGGGATTTGGGGCATTTGCTTTCCAGGGGCTGGGCACGTTGGGGATGCAATACCCCACCACGTGCACAGGCAGTTCGCACTGAACAAGGTGGGCTTTGCAGCCTCGTCCTGCCCTCGTAGCCTGCTCCCTCCTGCAGCTGCCACCCCACAGCCCGCCTCCTCAAGCAGAAGAAATGCCCCAGCGGTAGCCTGCAAAGTGCAGGTGTGCCAGGGGCCCCTTGCTGCTCTGGCAATATGCACAACAGAAGAGCCCAGCTCCAGCAGAAGGACGGGATGCGTACTGCCTGGCGCTTGTGCGTTGCCTGTGGCCCGAGTGGGCAAGCCAGCATGTAGCCAGAGCCGGTTCTCAAGGCTTTCCCTATTAGTTGGGAACCCCGTGGAGGGTTTTTCCTGAGCTGAGGGTGTTGGCTGTGCTCTTCCTAGCCCAGCTCTTCTGTAGGGGGCAAAAAGGAGGGAGCTGGGAAGCTCCCAGACACTGAGGCCATCTCCAGGGCTCTCCGCAGTGACGCCATCTGGCACCTTCCCATGAGCAGTGGCCAAAGCACAAGGGCCCATCTTCTTTGTTGGGGAAGCCCCGCGCTGCATTTCCAGTGCCAGAAATGCTTAAATACTGTTCCTCCTTTCTTGCTTTTCAGCGTGTCTTAGTACCTGGGCTGGGTGCCTCCTTCCTTATTAAAGTGGGGCTGCTCTTGTTTTTTGCTTTGAGCTCCTCCAGGTAAAGAAGCCCACTTTTCAGCTCTCGGAGAACTTTGCCTGTCTTCCCGGAGTCCCACATAAGAAAGAAAGAGACTTTTCCCGTTTCTTTCTCAGGTGAATTTGGCCGCATCGGCAGGAAAAGTGTCCTGACACATGTCCTACTGACTGTCTTTTCCTTGCCGGGCAGCTGCTTGGTGAGCACCGGCTGTTGCAGCACTTCCTCCCCTTGTGTGCTTGCAGGCTGCTGACAGCACGTCAGGAGAGCTTGCAGGCTGCTGACAGCACGTCAGGTTCTTGCAGTGGAAAATTCCACTAACCTTGCATTTTCAAAAGGGATTGTGCGGGCATGGCAGTAGCATACCAGGTGAAGTATTTTAAGCAGATAAGGGGAATGTCCCACAGTCGCAAAATGAGGAGGATAGCTAAGAAAAGCAGGAGAATCAGGGCAAAAATCAGTAACAAACAAATAAATAAATAAATAAATCACGGGCATTCTGGTCACGAGAGATGAAGAAAAAAATAATTAAAAAAAAAAAAAAGGAAAAGGGGAAAATAAAGGTTGGTCAAATAAAATTGTACATATATGGTGTAGTAGTAAGCATCGCGTGGTTTGTGAACCTGATTCTCCCCCTGTACTCAGCTCTGGTGAGGTCGCGCCATGAATACCCTGTTCAGTTTTGGGGCCCTCACTGCAGGAAGGACGTGGAGGTCCTGGAGCATGTCCAAGGAAGGGGAAAGGAGCAGACGAAGGGCCCAGGGAGCAAGTCGTGTGAGGAGTGCTGAGGGAGCTGGGGTTATGTAGCCTAGAGGAAAGGAGGCTTGGGGGAGACCTTATCACTGTGTACAAGGACCTCAGAGAAGGTTGTAGTGCGGTGGGGGTCAGTCCCATCTCCCAAGCAACAGGCGGTAGGAGAAGAGGAAAAAGTGGGGCCGCGGGAGGTTTAGGTGGATTTAGGTTTAGGTTTAGGCAAAAAGTCTTCAACAAAAGGGTTGTGAAGCATTGGAACAGGCTGCCCAGGGAAGTAGTTGAGTCACCATCCCTGGAGGCATTCGAAAGCCGTGTAGATCTGGTGCCGAGGGACACGGTTCAGTGGTAGATTCTATGATTCTGTACTTCTCTGACTGTGAGAGGCCCCGGGTTGGCATGGCCTGCACCGCTCTTTCTCCTGAGATCAATGGCACAGAGAGGAGCACTGGGGGCAAAAGTCTGCCTGAGCTTTTATTCAGAGCAGAAAGCAGCCGCAGCTGAGCTGAGGCTGGGGGCAGGATGTGGTGGGGCATCTGAATTCCTGGGGCGCTGTCCTGTGCCTCGCAGTGATGCTTCCGTGGGTGCTGCAAAGCTTCCTGAGGGCCAGCTGCCAGCTCCGAGCATCCTCCTGGGACTGGCACAGCCGGGCGCGGCTACTCTCGCTGTCCTGCGATGCAGCTGCAGCGGAAAGCCCTGCGCAGCGCGCGAAGTGCCCTCCTGATGCGGGAGGGCCGTGGCTGGCGCGCCGGGGCTTGTGCGAGGTCAAGGGTGCCTGTGGGGGACACAGAGGTGTAGGTTAGGGCCTGAGTGGGTGCTGGGTGAGCCTGTCCCCCCCTCCAAGGCCTTTCCCCGGGGAGGGGTGGCCCAGGACCAGCCAGCCCCCCTGCGCGTGGTGCTGCCAACCTTGTGCTTGGTGCTGCTCGCTGCGCTGAACAGGCCCGGCCAACAGATCCTGGGACGGCGCTTGTGTCTGGGACGTTGCTGGCTCATCCGCTGGCGTATCTTTGGTGCAGGAGGAGGACTGCGCTTGGCCTCCCTGCTCGATGGCCACCTGCATGGGGAGAGGAACAGCACGGGCAGCTGAGGAAAGGGATGTCAGCCCTTGTGCCTGGGGCATGTGGAAATGCAGAGCAGCAAGCAGCTCCCGGCACGCACACCCAATGCACTGCTTCTGCCTGGGGCCGCCCTGGATGCCTGGTGCCCACCACGTGTGCTGTGCTTACCTGGTGCCCAGGAACCAAGGGAGTGGCTGCTGCTCCTGCTTCGTCAGCTGCTGCTGGGCGGAGATCTGTGATGGCCTCCCGGAGAGGCTCTGCAGCCAAAGGAGAAGCCTCTTCTCCACCTTCTTCTTGTGGCATTGCTGCTGCAGCGAGAGGGGCTTCATTGGCCTCCCCCACAGGGCCTCTGGCCAAGGCAGAGGCCGAGGATGTACATTCTGCAGGCTCTGGTGTGGGAGGAGGCACCCTGGGCACTGTGACCCAGGGAGCACTTGCTGCCTTGCTTGGGGCTCCCGCTCCCTGGATGATGGCTACAGAGTGGAGTAGGACTGCAGCCACGATGGTGTCAACTCTTTCATCCAGCTCTTCATCAGAGACACTGCAGGCATGTCGGGCACGTCCCTGGCTCTCCACCATCACGGCAGCGCTGTGCTCGCTGGGGCTTGGAGAGGCCGATGGTTTTGACTGTGGAGCCCCACGTGTCAGGGGAGGCGTCCTGTGTCCCTCATCTTCCAGAGCAGGGGCTGCTGGAGGACTTGCTGGCCTGCTCTGTGCCGGTGTTGTTGTGGTGAGAGGCGTGCTGTGCCTCTCTTCCCCAGGAATTTCTTCCTGGGGAGCAGCTGATGGGACAGTGTCCGTGGTTTGCAGCGAGCCAGGAGAGGCACTTGCTGGGTGTTCTGCTTCTTGTGCTGCCTCCCTTTCCACACTGCTGGCTGCGCTGCCCTCTTCCTGGGGAACGTCCTGTGCGTCTGTGAAGAGGCTGGCGAACCTGGGGTTGATCCAGGAGTTGATGATGACGATCTCCTCCTCTTCATCCCATCCCCCAGGACTGCTTTCTTTCTTGCCCCGGCCTTGGCTTGTCCCCTCGTTGCCTGTCCCCTGCCTGGGTTTGACGTGTTTCTCTCTCTGTTGTTTTTTCTTCTTACCCTGGCCTGGGCTAGCTGCTGCAGGGTCTCTGCTGGAAGCCCTTGCTCCTGCGCATACCCGGGAATCAGGCCCTGGCAGAGCAGTGGTCCGCCTCCTCTCCATGTCTGTCTGGACCCCGGCTGATCTCGTTGCTCTCCCTGTGCTCCCCGTGTGTGCCAAGTCCCCCAGTGCTCCAGCCAAGGCAGATGCTGAGGATGTAGAGTCTGCAGGCTCTGCTGTGGGAGGAGGCACGCTGGGTCCTGTGGCCGAGGGAGCACTTGGTGCCTTGCTCACGGCTCCCTGGCTCATGGCTTCAGCACGGCGTATGACTGTGGAAACGATGGTCTTGACTCGTTCATCCAGCTCGTCATCACAGGCACTGGAGGCATGTCGGGCACGTCCCTGGCTCTCAACCATCACCGCAGTGCTGTGCTCACTGGGGCTTGGAGAGGCCGATGGTTTTGACTGTGGAGCCCCACGTGTCAGGGGAGGCGTCCTGTGTCCCTCATCTTCCAGAGCAGGGGCTGCTGGAGGACTTGCTGGCCTGCTCTGTGCCGGTGTTGTTGTGGTGAGAGGCGTGCTGTGCCTCTCTTCCCCAGGAATTTCTTCCTGGGGAGCAGCTGATGGGACAGTGTCCGTGGTTTGCAGCGAGCCAGGAGAGGCGCTTGCTGGGTGTTCTGCTTCTTGTGCTGCCTCCCTTTCCACACTGCTGGCTGCGCTGCCCTCTTCCTGGGGAACGTCCTGTGCGTCTGTGAAGAGGCTGGCGAACCTGGGGTTGATCCAGGAGTTGATGATGACGACCTCCTCTTCATCGCATCCCCCAGGACTGCTCTCTTTCTTGCCCCGGCCTTGGCTTGTCCCCTCGTTGCCTGTCCCCTGCCTGGGTTTGATGTGTTTCTCTCTCTGTTGTTTTTTCTTCTTACCCTGGCCTGGGCTAGCTGTTGCAGGGTCTCTGCTGGAAGCCCTTGCTCCTGCGCATACCCGGGAATCAGGCCCTGGCAGAGAAGTCGTCCACGTCCTCTCCAGGTCTGTCTGGACCCCGGCTGAACTTGTTGCTCTCAATTTGCACCCCGTTTGTGCCAGGTCCCCAAGTGCTGCTGATCGTTGGCCGTGTTCCCAGCTTTTTTGCGTCTTCTGCAGCACTTCAGACACGCGGGAGTGTGCTGTGTCCTGCAGTGCCGTGCAAGAGTCTGCAGGGCTGTGTGGGGCAGGGTGCCAGCTCTTCTTTAAATTCTGGGGCCCAGTTGCGGGCTGAGGTGGTGTTCTGTGTCCTTTGCTCGTGGGAGGTCTGCCCACGGGAGGAAGCCTTGCCTCCCTCATGGCTCCCTGGTTCCAGGCAAGGCCATTTCTTATTGCAGTGGAGACAAAGGCCTTTATTCGGTCTTCCATTTCTTCGTCAGGGGATGCAAGGCTGCTTTTGGACGAGTGCCGACTCTTCCAGTTTTGGGCCGCTGCTGTGGTGAGAGGTGGTGTTCTGGGGCCTTTGGTCCTGGGAACTCTGCTTGAGGGAGAAAGCCTTGCCTTGCTGCTGGCTCCCTCGTTGCAGGCTACAGCGTTTGTTATGACGGTGGACACAAAGGACCGTATTGCATTGCCCATGTCCTCGTCAGGGGCCACAGGGCTGTGTGGGCCACGTTCCCGCCTCTCTGCCCTCACTGCTCTGTCCCTGTTGCCAGAGATGCAGGGAAGAGGTGGCAAAAGCTCTTGCTGGCTGCGGGCCTCTGTTCCCAATGACTTTGCCCTTCCTCCCCCTGAAGAAGCAGAGGCTGCTGCTTGCAGAGGGGGCAGCTTGCAAGTGGCCTTTTCAGATGATGATGTCTCTGCTTTAGGCACTTGCTTGGGTGCTGCTGCCTGAGTCGCTGCCTGCCTTGGCAAAGGCGGCAGGGCTGGCAGCTGGATTCTCTCGGCCTGCCTCACCCCACGGTGAGGCAGTGTCTTGATGTCTTGCGGCTTCTTCTCCATCTGCAAGAGAAGCGAGAAGAAAGGCCAAGTTACTTGGGCCATTTCTGCCATTCTGCTCCGTGTCCCCACTAGAAGTGCTGCTGTGAGCTGCCCTGCAGCGGCCCCCGGCACGCCCTGGCAGCTGCCCACGCAGAGCGGGGCTCAGCCTGCCAGGGTAATGCCCTGCCTGTCTCCTCCTGCGAGTGCTGCCTGCTCATCGCAGGCTGCCAGGGCTGCCAAAGATGTTCGACCGAACCCTCCTGGGGCTCCCGACTCCGTGTGGCAGCTGCCAGTGTGACGCACGCTCTCTGGGCACGACCGCACCGGCAGCCTGTCCGCATGGAGGGACGGTGGAGGCAGCTCCTGGCTGCGCACAGCCAGGTTGAATTAGGCCACGCTGCTCTTTGTGCCTGTGGGCACAGAACTGCCAGGGCCACGTGGGCTTTGGCTGTCCTGGGGGTGGGCTCTTCATGGAGAAACCCCAGGTTTGGGAACAACTGTGTCCAGGCCGGAGGGGCTCAGGGCCAGCTGGCCGGCTCGCTCCAGCACCGTTCTCCTCATCCTGGTGCTCTCGGTGCCATCCCGTCACACTGCTGTCCCTGTCTCGCTCCCTGAGCCTCACCTGGCGCCGCTCCTGCACGCTCCGCTGCCCTTCAGCGGGCTGGGAGTCATCCTTATTCTGCTGCTCCATGCTATGCTCCAGGTCCTCTGACCAAGAACTCCAACAGGCACCCAGGGGAGCTGCTGCCTCCTGACAGAGCTGCTCTCCTGAGAGTGAGTGGGCAGCCCGGGGCTCGGGCTTTATAAGGGACACCGTTGCCGTGGGTACCCCTCCGTGTCACAATGGCCTTTGGGTACGCATCACAATGCCCCGGTGGTTGCCATGGGGCCCTCAAGCCCATATTCTGGCAGACACCCCAGGGACACCGTCTCACACACCCACAGCAGGATCTGCATTGGCAGGTGCCTCTGGCTCCTTCCAGCCAGTGCCCCCGGCTCAGCCCCAGCTCAATCTTTCTCAGGGCAGTCAGCTTAGCTCCCTAACTGCTCCCAGGTAACTGCGCGTTACCTGCTCTGCCAGGAGATGCTCTGCTCGGTCGTCCGCGTAAGCTTCCTGGCTCTTTTGCCTGACTGCCCACACATCAGCAGAGACTGCACTCGAGCTTGGACACCCATCAGGCCACCCTGGCAGTGCAGCTGGAGCAGGAGCAGGAGCAGGAGCAGGAGCAGGAGCAGGAGCAGGAGCAGGAGCAGGAGCAGGGATTCCTCCCGTGTCCGGGCAGCCAGAGGCCTGTGGCTCTAGGCACTGTGAAGTGCTCCCAGAGAAGGCGGGCGCCAGGGAGCCGGTGGAGCTGGCAGAGAGTTGGCTTGAGGTGGGCTCTGGCAGGGCTGTGAGAGGAAAGCCCTGGGCAGCCGCAGGACGAGTTCCTGCTCCTTGCTTTAAGAGCAAGCTGTGGAGGAGCTTTCAGCAGCAGAGCCACAGCTGTGCCACGCTGCTGTTTAGCCTGCAGCTTCTCTGGCTGCTGAAGCAGGTCCTATGCTTCAGAGTTGTGCCTGAAACAGTGTTGGTAACACAACGGTGTCTTTGCTGGAACAGGTTGCCCAGAGAGGCTGTGGCGTCTCCATCCTTGGAGATCTTCAGAAGCACAATCCTCGGAATTGTGCGTAAAGCTCGTCCTTTGGGGAGAAAGAGAAGGAATTGGAAAAACAACCCCAAAACTAGGGAAAAGGATAAAAAAGCACAGGTTAGATATTGTCCAATTGTCTGGCCTGAAAAGCCATTAAAAGGAACTTTGCTCCTTTGGCCACAACGCAGGTCCGATGAAAATTCCCGCTTCAAGTTTACAGGTAAACAATAAGACTCCTTTTCCGCAGGAGGAATCAAGTTATGCTCCCTCTAACCCTAACATTGCAGCCGAGGCAGCAGGAGCTGCACCAGCAAGGAAGTATATGTGTAAGTGTACGTGCTTGAGACAAAGTATTGGATCTGCTTGAGACAAAGTATTGCTGTGAAGGGAGTGACTCCTCACTCTAGAGTAACACTTGTAACAGTAACAGTAGAAGTTGTTGTACAGCAGATACAACATGAGAATCCTGTAAGGGGATGGCCTGTCCCGAATGGCAAGGGGTAGTACTGGCTCTGCGGCAATAAATGCAGGAAGGTGTTGCCCCTTGGCTGGAAGGCAGCTTGCACCCTGGGGGCAATAATTCCACATGTACCTATTACTGAAGACCCACAACGCCAAAGCCCCCTTGAGACCGCACGCAGAATTACGAGGACTCCACATAATCCTCTAGGAAACCGAACCAGGGAATTTCACTCACTGGAGAACTAGAAAATAACACTCTGCACGCAGTCCAGGCACTACGAGAGGAGCTAAGAAGCTTCTCAGAAACAGTACTTGTGTTGGGTCTGTCTGAGCTGGAGTCACCTTTTCCCTGCAGCAGCCCACACAGTGCTGTGCTCTGCACTCGTAGCTGGAGCAGCACTGATATCGCTCAAGTGTTGTGTCTGTTGCTGCGCAGTGCTGGCACGGCATCAGGACTCCTTCCAAGCCCCCAAGAGCCAGCAGGCTGGGGGTGGGCAAGTGATGGGGAGGGGGCATTGCCAGGGCAGCTGACCTAAACCAACCAAAGGGATATTCCATAACACCTGATGTCACACTCAGCAATAAAAAGGGGGGCTCTCCTGGGGGAGGGGGCTGTTCCTCCTGAACAACCACTACGCGCTTTGAGGCCCTGCTTCCCAGGACGTGGCCGAACATCGCTCGTTGATGGGAAGCAGAGAATATTTTTTTTCCCTCTATCTGTGCTTCCGCACTGACTTATTGTTTCTCTTGTTTCTTTTTTTCCTCCCCATTCCCTTTCCCTTTAATTAAACCTTTCTCATCTCAAACCTCGAGTTCTCTGTGTTGTATTTTCTCCCCCTTCCTCTTTGAGAAGAGGGGGAGTGAGAGAGCGGTTGTGGTGGAGCTCAGCTGCCCACCTGAGTCAAACCACAACAGGCCAACAGGGCTGCTGGTATTGGCTGTGTTCCCTGTTCGCTGCAAAGTGCCTGTGCACGTGGTGGGAGATTGCATCCCCAGCTTTCTCAGGCCCTGGAAGCAAATCCCCCAAAAGCGGAGCAGTGGCATCACGAGCGGAGCCCCGGAGGCAACCGCGGCTGTCTGAAAGGCAAGCATCAAGAATGCGGACATGTCAGAGGAGGAGCAGCAAGATGCTGTTGATTGCGCCACTCAGGCCTTGGCGAAGCACATCGAGAAGGGCATTGCTGCGCACATCGGGAAGGAATTTGACAAGAAATAGAATCCCACTTGGCACTGCATCACAGGAAGGAACTGCGGCAGCTACGTGACTCCTGAGAGCACGCACTTCACCTACTTCTAGCTCAGCCAAGTTGCTATTCTTTTTGAGTCTGATTAGAACCACGGACTCCTAGTGACACTTGCATCTGGTTACAGGACTTTGCTGGCTCCCATGGCTGGTTACTTCAGCCTTCCTGAGGAAACAAACCTTGATCTTCAAGGGCAATGGCAGGGATTATGCTATAGCAGAAGGTGTTACATTGTGGAAATAAAAAGGAAAAATACCAACAAAATGTATTCATTGTTTTTTTTGTTTTGTTTGTATTTATTGTAATAATTGTAATATTGTATAAATTGGGCCAAGCCCCAATTTAAAATGTTGAAATTAAAAGATTTGGATCCATACAAGTCCATGCATCTGGATGGGATTCATCCCAGAGTGCTTGGAGAGCTGGCTGACATCATTGCGGGACCTCTCTCAATTATTTTTCTATGGTCTTGGCAATCTGGAGAGGCCCCAGTAGAGTGGCAGCTGGCAAAAGTTGTACCAATTTTCAAGAAGGGCAAAAAGAAGACCCCGGTAATTACAGGCTTGTCAGTCTCAGGTCAGTGCCTGCTAAAATTAGGGAGAAGATTATCCTTGAAGTTATTGAAGAGCGCCTGGGGGACAGTGCAGTCATTTCTCCCAGCCAACATGGGTTCACGAGGGTTAGGACCTGTTTAACAAATTTCATTTCCTTTTTAACAATTTTGATTTCCATGGGCAGGCACGGCCCGCAGATGCCAGGCTACCAAGCCCAACGTGCGGCCGCCAAGCAGGCGCCAGCTGCCAGAGGCTGCAGGAAGGCTCCAGAAGCAGCGGCAGCAGCCCGCGCAGGGGCAGCCGCGAGTGCAGGAGCCGCTCCTGGGCTCTGGGCTCAGGGGCAGACGCCTGCCCCTGCAGGGGATAAGGCAAACCCAGAGCCCAAAACCAACCCCAAGGGTACTGCATCCCCAACTTTCCTAGGCCCTGGAAGCAAATCCCCTAAAAGCGGAGCAGTGGCGGCGTGAGCAGAGCCCCTGAGGCAACCGCGACTGTCTGAAAGGCAGGCATCAAGAATGCGGACATGTCAGAGAAGAAGCAGCAAGATGCTGTTGATGGTGCCACTCAGGCCTCCCTGCCCACGCTGCTGGATGAGCTGCCCTATGTGAGAAACACTCCGTAGCCAATAACTTAGGCTCAGGCGAGGATCTCAGTGAAGTAGTAATTTATTTGCGATTGCAATGGCGGGCGCCCCACAAGCAGGAGAGCGTGCCTACTAGTTCCAAAACACAGTTTATATACCTTTTGATGACAGGACCCTCCCCTGTTTCCCCACTGAGTGAGTAATCCAGGTTCACAATCTATCTGATGCTTCACAAACAACGCATGGCCTTCGGTTGCCGGCCTGTTAAATTTCAAATTTCTTTTGACGTTTTTACTGCTTGAAGGGGTAATGTTTCTTCCCTTATCTGACTTGACTTAACACTGCAATTTTCACCTAATACTGTCCTAAGGAATCTGGTTGTCTGCATTTTACAAGGTCGCCTGCTAAGCTTTCTCATCACTGTAAGCATATCTCAGTACCACATTCCTTCCCTCTAAACAATGTAACTCTGCAAAAACAACATTTCTATTCCCACAATTCCCCCCTTTTCTTCTTCATAAACTGTTGATTTTTGCAAAACCTTTCTCTAAGGTGTAATTTGGTAGATTTCTTCTTCTTTGCTTTCTTTGCTTTCCATCTCCTCATTATCACCTTATCTGAGTAAGGTGGTGGCTCCATGGTCATTTGTTTCAGTAGTGCGGTTTCAGTTAACCACTGTACTAGTCCTCTTACACAGGGGATAATGCAGCAACCAATGGCTGTCAAAACTCCTACTACAACTGCAATCAAGGATGTAAATATGCCTACTTTTTCTGCCAATTCACTGGCAAGGGTGGTAAGCCTTTGAAGTGCTTTGAAGTGAGGCAGGATGCCATGGAGTATGAAATTCCCATTTTATTCCCAAGGCTTTTCCAAGTTTCCACTTGACATATTCCATATATAATTCACATATTCCAAAATAAAGGGTTAGTTTACAACTGTAAGCTTTTATCCTGCTCAGAGTCTGTTACGAGATTTTTCTTTTTGATTTTAACTTTCAACAAGTCGTCTGTAGGAACAACTTCCCAGGCGCTAGGGTCGGTAGCTGCTTTCACTCGAGTATAGTGAGTCCAACCTTTTTCCGCAGCTCTTACAGCTGTTTCAGTGCTTAGCAGTACTTGGAATGGTCCTTCCCATTCAGGCCGAAGTTTTGATTCTTTCCAGGTGCGTATCAGGACCCTATCTCCTGCATGGAATGAATGTACTGGGAATTCCAAAGGCGGAGTTTGAGCCAACAGTCCACGAACCCTGAGAGATTCTAAGGAAGAAGATAATCCAGGCATATAATTTTTGAGGAAAATATCTTTAGTTTCAAAAATAGGTATCTCACCGTTTCTACCCAGGTACGGTAGTCCAAACAACATCTCATATGGTGAAACTCCTACATCTTTTCTAGAAGCAGTTCGAATTCTGAGAAGTGCTAAAGGTAAACACTTTGTCCAGGGAAACTTAGTCTCTAAAACCAGCTTTGACGGATGTTTCTTTAATGTCTGATTCATTCGCTCCACTTTCCCTGATGAGGAAGGATGCCATGGAGTATGAAATTCCCATTTTATTCCCAAGGCTCCCATGAATCCTTGTAAAACAGATGAAGGGAAATGACTTCCTTGATCTGAATCTGTATTTTCAACAATCCCATATCTAGGGATTATTTGTTCCAGGATTACCTTTATCACCACACTAGCTGTTGCTGATGCTGAAGGAAAAGCTTCTACCCATCCTGACAAATGGTCAATCAACACCAGCAAGTACTTAAATCTGCCTACTTTAGGTGATTCAGTAAAATCGATCTGGATGCTCTGAAAAGGTTGAAGCCCTGGCTCCCGTCCGCCCAGGGGTTGTTTCCGTAGAGCCTTCTTATTCACTCGTTGGCATGTTATGCAACTATTACACGCTTGTTTAGCTACAGCGTACATGCCTATACGTATATATTTTCTTAATACGGTGTCACACATTGCCTGGACTCCCCAGTGGCTTCCTTGGTGTAGAACGGCTAACATTTCTCTCATTATCTGTTTGTTTACCATTTCTCTCCCATCAGGGAGAGTCCACCGTCCTTCGGACTCCTTTGCTCCTAATTCCCTAAAGGCTTCTATTTCCTTTTTACTGAATATTTGCTTTTCAGGTGGAGGTTTTATTTCAGGTACAAGAAGCAGCTTTGCTTCTACCTCTCATTGCAAAGCTGCTTCTTTAGCCTTTTCATCTGCAATCCTGTTTCCCCATTTAACTAGGGAGTTTCCTTTTCGATGTCCTTTCACGTGCACCACAGCAACCTCCTCTGGTAGTAACAGACTTTCCAAAATCTGTCTAATTAATTCTTCATGAACCAATTCCTTTCCCTTCCTGTTTACTAAGCCCTTTTCTTCCCATATTTTTCCAAATGCATGTACCACCCCATATGCATATTGTGAGTCAGTATATATAGTTCCCTGTTTCCCTTTTAATTATTTTAATGCTTGATTTAATGCATATAATTCACAGGTTTGAGCTGACCAATTGCTAGGCAGTCTTCCCATTTCTTCGACATTCCCATCCGGTCCTTCAATGATGCAATAACCATTACATCTCTTTCCTTGTACCACCTTAGAAGACCCATCTGTAAACAATATTTCCCCTTCCTCTAAGGGCACCTCTTGCAAATCTAATCTTACCTTTGCCTGGTAATTTATTAAATGTAAGCAGTTATGTTCCGTATTTATTGGATCCTCAATTCCCTTTGACAAGAAGGAGGCAGGATTCAAAACAGACTCTGTAGTTATAGTTAAATCATCCTTTTCAATTAGTATAGCTTCATATTTTAGTATTCTGGAGTCTGTCAGCCACCTTCCTGCTTTCTGAGTGAGAATAGCCTTCACTTGGTGAGGGGTAGCAACAATCAGTTGTCCTCCAAAGGTGAATTTCCTGCTCTCTTCTACTAATAAGGCAGTTGCTGCTACTGCCTGAATGCGTTCTGGCCATCCCTGGGATACAGGGTCTAATAATTTAGACAAAGATGCTACAGGTTTCTTTTTATCTCCCATTCTTGGGTTAACACCCCCAAAGCAGCACCCTCACTTACAGTTATAAAAAGATAAAATGATTTCTTTAGGGCAGGAAGAGCTAAGACTGGTGCTGTAATAAGGTCTTTTTTTAAAAAAAAATTTCCATTACTTCTTCTTCCTCTTTAATCCAGTTCAGTATATTAGGTTCTTCCTCCAATAATTTGAGATATAATTTCTCTGATTTCTGTGCATATGCTTCTATCCACAGTCTGCAATATCCAGTTCAACCCCCAAATTTTCTCAACTCTTTCTTTGTTTTAGGGAGAGGAAGTCGCACAATTCCCTGAATCTCCTCAGGGTTTACTCTCCGTCTGCCCTCAGAGACTACATGTCCCAAATACTTAACCTCTTTTTCTACACACTGTAATTTATCTTCAGATACCCTTAGCCCGTGTTCTCCTAAAAAATTCAGGAGTTTATTGGTGGCTTCTTTTACCTCCGATCTTTCTTCCCCAGATATCAATAAATTATACACATACTGTAACAACATCACCCCTTCTGGAATCTGAAATGTTTCTAAAATCTTTTCCAATTCTTGCCCAAACAAATTGGGAGATTCAGTGAATCCCTGAGGCAAAGCAGTCCATCTATATTGCTGTTTACGACCTGTCTCTGGGTCTTCCCATTCAAGTGCAAAAATGTATCGACTTTCAGGATCTAGTGGGCATGCCCAAAAGGCATCCTTTAAATCTATAACATTGAACCATTTGTGCTCATAAGGGATTTTACTCATCAGGGTATAAGGGTTAGGAACCACAGGGTGGTGCTTTCATGTTATCTTGTTAACTTTTCTCAGGTCTTGTACTAATCGGTACGAACCATCTGGCTTTCGTACTGGTCAAATTGGAATGTTATATGGTGACATACAAGGCTCCAAAAGACCATCTTTAACTAAAGTTTGCACTATAGGTTTCAGGCCCATTTTTCCTTCACAAGAGATAGGATACTGTCGTTGTCTAACTCTTCCGCTCCCTTCTTGAACAGTTATCTTTAAGGGAGTTATGTTAAGCCCTCCTCGATTTCCTGCCCTTACCCATACCGTGGGATTTATTTCTTTTTCATCATTTTCTGTTAATAATTTCATTGCGACTGTTCTTCCTTTTTACCAGGTCTTCAATCATAATCCTAATTTGACTATTAAATCTCTCCCTAATGTTATATATGGAGTGGTAATTCGTGTCGAGAAAATGGTTGATATTAATAAAGAAGGGGGAGATTTAGGAATGTGGCCATGGGGGTTGGAAAACCCCATGAGTGAGACAACATTAGACTCTTAACGATGAGGCCATCAGGAATATCAAAGAGTTTAGAGGGAACACAGGGTGATTCAGGAGACTCTGTGCAGTCTCCGGTTTCTTGTTCTCCAGCTGGTTCTCTTTTTCTCCAGCTGGTAAGGCATGGATGTTTCTGTGTGTTTGCTGTTGTTACATTCAAAGTTGTTTGACCAATGAAAAGTTGTTTTGAAAAGAACTGCTGTGGGGAGAAGGGGATAAGAGGGGAAACCGCCCTCAAGATAAAAAAGGCAGCACGATGAAGTTACATCAATAAAGAAGCAGGAAAAAGAAGTGAAGAGGAACAGGCTGGCAGAACGCAGACCAGGACGGTCTTTTGACACTTTGCTGTGCTGCAGGAGCGGGCTAGCTTGCAGCTTAACCTCCCTTGCCCCTGCTTTCAAGGGACTGGGAGGGTAAGGGGTGCATTGTCCCAGTGCATCCCAGCAACTCCTTGCACCTTCTGGCCGCTAGCAGCTCCTGGAAACTTCCCTCTCCGAGCTCTTGGCACCCCGATGGCTGCGTTGGCTTTCTGCCTGAGGAGCCCTGATGCCTTTGCTGGCAAGGGCATCCCTTCCTGGCCATGGTCTCAGCCAGGACTGTCTCTCCTGCAGAGGTTAGGCACAACGGATTTGGCCACATGGGACCGAAGAGGTGTCCTCGCACAGCCAGAGTCTGGAGGAGTCATCGTCTTTCCCAGGTGAGTGTGCTGTGTCTGCAGCCCATGGCTGGCGTCAAGGCCAGGGCACTGCAACTACTGAGTGTGGTGGCCTGGAATCACACTGCTGTCCTCTTCTTGCTTCCAGGATTGGGCTCTACATTCCATCTGGAAGAGCTGCAGGGGGTAATCCAGTTCAAAGTCCCGAGAAGCAGGATGAAAGCTGCCAGGGCGTGCCGGGGGCCGCTGCAGGGCAGCTCACAGCAGCACTTCTAGCGGGGACACGGAGCAGAATGGCAGAAATGGCCCAAGTAACTTGGCCTTTCTTCTCGCTTCTCTTGCAGATGGAGAAGAAGCCGCAAGACATCAAGACACTGCCTCACTGTGGGGTGAGGCAGGCCGAGAGAATCCAGCTGCCAGCCCTGCCGCCTTTGCCAAGGCAGGCAGCGACTCTCAAGCAAGTGCCTAAAGCAGAGACATCATTATCTGAAAAGGCCACTTGCAAGCTGCCCCCTCTGCAAGCAGCAGCCTCTGCAACTTCTGCCAGAGGAAGAGCAAAGGCATTGGGTACAGAGGCCCTCAGCCACCGAGAGCTTCTGCCACCTCTTCCATGCGTCTCTGCTGAGAGGGACAGGGCAGAGAGGGCAGAGAGGTGGGAACGTGTCCCACACAGCCCTGTGGCCCCTGCTGAGGATGTGGAGTACTCAGTACGGTCCTTCGTCTCCACAGTCATAAGAAATGCTGTAGCCAAGAGCAAGGCAAGGCTTTCTCCATCAGGCAGAGGTCCTAGGACCACAGGCCACAGAACACCACCTCTCCCCACAGCAGTGCCCTGGCATTTGAAGAAGAGCCGGCACCCTGCCCCACACAGCCCCACCGACTCTTTTACGGTGCTGCAGGACACAGCACTGTCTGTTGTGTCTGAAGCCATGTCAAAGGCGATGGCTAAAATGCGGCAACAAGGCCAACGACCAGCAGCAATGGGGGACCCGGCACACATGGGGTGCCCAGTGACAGCAACAAGATCAGCCGGCGTCCAGACTGACATGGAGAGCAGGTGGACCGCTGCTCTGCCAGCGTTCGATTGTCGGGGAGGTGCAAGAAAACCAACTGCCAGCAGAGACCATGCACCAGCCAGCCCAGGCAGGGTTGAAAAGCAAGAGCGCGAGAGAGCCCAAAACATCAAACCCAGGCAGGGGAGCAGCAAGGAGGGGACAAGCCAGGGCCGAGGCAGGCAAGAAAGCGGTCCTGTGGGATGGGACCAAGAGGAAGAGATTGTCGTCATCAAGTCCGCGATCAACCCCAGGTTTGCCAGACTCTTCCAGGAACCACAGGCTTTTCCCCCGGAAGAAGGCAGCTCATCCAGCACCGTGGACAGGGAGGCCGCAGAAGAAGAAGCAGTAAACCCAACAAGCGCCTCTCTTGACTCATCAGAGTCCACGGACACTACACTGTCAGCTGCTTCCCTGGCAGAAGGTCCTGGGGAAGAGAGGCACGGCACGCCTCTCACAGCACCAGCACCAGCACCAGCACCAGCAGCAGCAGAGAGGACGCCAGCAAGTCCTCTATCAGCCCCTATTTGCGAAGATGAGGGGTTCAAAGAGAGAGAGAGAGAAAGATCAAAAGCTGCCATTGGCCGGAGTCTAGTGGTGAAAGCACCAACAGCAGGGAGATCAGTTCTGTTATCCCCCACACTCTGTATTTTTGAAAGTGCAAATAAAGGAGAGAGGTGGACAGTGATTTTCAGAGGGGTGGTCACACGCTGTTCATAGGTCTCTGCATAAATGCCTAATAAAATGTTTTTGGATTTCTTCGTAAAAGCAGCTGTTTTCTCTGGTTCCAAGGGAAGGTCACTAGCCCTTTTGGCAATTAGTCAGAGGACCACTATTTTATTTTTTTCAGGGAAAGAAAGCAAGTCTGCAAAATGAGTGCTGACTAGTCCTGCAGAATGGATACTAAAATGCAGAAATGCTTTTGGTGTATTGTATAATAAACATCATTAGTAGAACAAGAGAAATGTATATGCTGAGGACTGCTTGATTTTTTTGCTGAAATATATGCTGTTGATCAGTGCTACGGTCAAGATTAGCAGACAGCTTTGCAAATAACCAGATTGTACATCTAAAAGATGTGGGATCTCAAATTGGCAGATCCTTCAGAAAAAAATCTGATTGAGAATTGAATATTCCTTCTCCCCACCTGCCTGCCCCACAGATTGTCTTCCATCCAGGGTTGTTCTTAAAGTTACAGTTTTGCCAGTATCAGAGAAGCAGTAATTCCTAGCTGCAAAGTTTCTGGAGCACAGAGCTCCTGCTCCCCCTACCAGTACATCTGTGCGATGGGAGCTCAGGTACAGCAGGCAGTTTGCAGAGACTGGATCACTGCAGCCTGACTGCAGGGCATTCAGACTCTGCTATTTCAGCTTTTTGAAGCCATTGTCCTATGCTACTTCCTTCAATGTCCCTGCTGCTGCCTGCACAGTGAAGGCTGCAATGGAAATCTGCCTCTTCACTTCTTCCCAGGCTTCCTGCTGGTCTGCTTTGCTTTCAATATCAAACATGGCATCATAGATCCCTGGGAAGGACTCGCCAGCGTACTTGTTGTGACTGCTTGGAGCAAAGATGACATGTCTGTGGGGAAAGGGAAAAATGTAGGTATACTAAGTAAAAAAAAAAAAAAATAACAGAAACCTCAAAAAATTATTGAGAATTATTGAGAAGAACAGATTCTTCAGAGTAGAAGTGATTGTATTGGAGCTGAAGTTGGCAAAACCATGGCTTATTTTTTTTAATTTTTATTTTTTTAATAATTAATAGTTGTAGATTTATTTTCAAATTTATTTTGTTCACATGAAGTAATGAAACACATTTATAGATGCAAAAGATGCCCCCCAACTCAAAATAAATACTAAAACTGTAATAATAGATGCAAGCACAAATAAAATGCATTTTAAAAAATATATATCTCTAAATGTTACCTAACACCCAAAAATAAGAACTGTAGAAAACAACCATTTCATTCTTCCAGAAGTGTGAACAACAGTTTGTCCTAGGAGGCTGGAAGTGTGATTCTCAATTCCACCTGCCTGAGGGGCTTCTGGCGTGGTGTGAAAGCCACCAGGCAGTGAGTCAGATGCACCCAGGCATCAGGAAAAGGGGGATGCTGAGAGCAAAGGTTAGGCACACCTGACGCTGAAAGCTTGCTTCCAGCAGGTGCTCCTAATAACTGCACAGCACTTTTATAAAGGATGTGGTGGTGCATGAAGTATTGTCCTTCTCCAGCCCTGCAGACTTGTACAGAGAAAACTTCAGTAATAACCAGTTAAGGGTTTAAGCTCATGGGAAGCGGCCAAAGCTGGGAGAGATGGGACTCTGCAGCACAGCTCGTGGGCCTTTCTTCATCCTGTGATCTCTGTGCTATCTATCCTGAGGAGAGAGGACACTGTCCAGTCTCTCTCTTCTGGACATCTCTCTTCACTACATACTTGTCCTCTTCCCTTTACTGTACTCCCTTCTTTCCTTTCTTTCCATAGAGTTGTTTATGCACTGAGTCATCACTTGGTAGAGATTTACAAGAACAAGGTGTAACAGAAGTAGTATCTATCACATACTCTCAAATCAAGTTCACAGAGTTATCAAGGCTAATAAAAATAGAGTGCCAGAGCTGAGAAGAGGAATTAGGCACTGTGAGGGTGGTGCAGGCAAAAAGTTCTCCTTGGAGATTATCAACAAAGTCTGCTACTCACTGCATTATACCTGAACCAGAATCTGTTGGGCTTTATAGGGCCTATACAGCAGTCCAACTGATCAGCCTGTGAGGATGGGATTCATCTGCAAAACCACAGTGCTTTACACAGTTAGAAAATTAGACAAGTTCAGAAAGTTGTTGCCTTACCTGTAAAACTTCCTTCCTGGTAAGCCAAGAGGATCAATGAAAGCTCTTTCTATAAACATCAGCTGATCGTTCACGATTCGCACTGCAATGGGACTGCAGAAAATGTAGACAAGAGACATTTTACACAGTAGGGAAACAGGACTGCTCGTTTTCATTCAAACACTTTTCCTCATCTTTGGACAGAAAACAAAAAAAAAAGTGATGAAGAATGTCTACATTTGCAAAAATATGAGGTTTTGCAAATGGAAGTAATACATGTTTTATTAATGCATTCAGATTTCTGTGTTAGACAACTCAATAGACACTTGTTTAGTATTAAATGGCACTAGGAGGATCCCATTTAACAGCAGGGACAGGAAGGCAGAGATTTAGGTCAAGATATCTATATTTTTACTGTCCACCTCCAAATCAAGGGTCCAAACTCTCTACAACATTCATACATACACAGATAAATAGAACAATGTTCTAAGGATGGGATTCAGTTGCCTAAACACAACCGCTATGTACCATACAAGGTACCAAGGAGCACCTGTCCTCCAGCCACTGCACCCAAAGGGCATGGGAGTCCCATAGGGCCCATAGGTTCACAAGCACCACGCAGGAGTCTTAAATACTCTGGAGCATCACCCTGTCTTCCTGAGGTGTGCTGAAAGTACAAACATTTGTGTCACCTACAGCTCTCAAGCCAAGGTGTCTAAATACAGAGCGCAATCAGACTTGAACTTCCACTGCTACCTGCTTTTCCCTTTATTACAATAATTGTAATGACTAGCTGATACTTATAAGCTCTACAGCTGATACTATTCATCACTGAAAGCAGAATTAATCTTGGCAGATATTGGGTGTCTCAGAGTTCAAGGGCTCTGGTCCATGCTAATCAGACAGGTTCCTTGTGTAGTCACTGGAAAGAAAGAGCTGCCCTGGGTACCTGAGGAGATGTGATTAATTGCCCCTTCAAAATACAAATTTCACTCCATGAAATATAAAGGGAATCAGGACAAGTAATTATATCTTCAAGGTAGCTAAAAACTGAGCAAGATGAATGCCACCGCAAGGAGTGACCAGACATGCAGACTGCCCTAGGAGCAAGGCCCAAACTGACACAGGCTTTAGATGTTTTTTATTTTTAACTTTCTCTACCCAAAGGCTGATGGAGGGCTTCAGGAACACCCCTGGACAAAGAAAGGAAAGACCACAGGGGAGATTTTACTAAGATGGAGATAGATTTTTCCAGACTTACTCCTTCTTGTCAACTTTTTCAAGTCTCCTGTGAAATTCAGCAGCAGCCTCTGAGAAGTTCACCACAGCAGAAAAAAGAGCATCTAGACAAGGAAAGACTTTTTTGAACAACTTCAGAGGATCCACAGAGCCCAATATACCTTTCAGTTGCCCAAGGGGAGCAAAACTACGTCTGTTTTGCTGTTCCACTTGCATTATTTTGCTGTTACACCTGCATTAGTTTTCTCGTCTCTCCTAGAAGTTCAGATTTTTAGCCTCCATTAGTTTCCCCAGAGCAGACTTTAAGAGCTGCACTCCCAGCAGTAACAGACAAGGACAGAGTGGAACTACGCCAACAGCAGAGCAGGGTGCTGGATACGGCCTTCCCAAGCCCACGTCTTGCCTCTGCCTGCCAAGGAGAAGACGCTGGCATTGCAAATGGAAAACTCTGCTGTTCCCCTTTTAACATCGGGACATACTGCAGAGTTTAGGTTAGATTAAAAAAATAAATAAATAAATAAAAATAAAAAGCCTGACATCAAAAATACCAGCTCTTCCAGCTGGCTGTGCAAAAGCTCTTGGAACATAATTTCCTATTCATATCATAACAGAAGAGTGTCCTATTGAATAGTATTGAGAAAGACATTGAAAAAAAAAAAAAAGTCATGGTGGTGCACAGCCAGAGATAGGTAGGGTAAAGTAACCAAGCCCCACGCTTGCTAAGGTGCAGCCCACGAGGTGTCTGTGCCATGACCTTGTGCCATCCCCTGTGCTGCTGCTTGGCCTCCAGGATTTTGCCTGTTACACCTCACTCTGGGCAGTACATGTAAGTCCCATTGCTTTCTTGTGCTCTGCCCCTGGCAGCATGTCCGAGCCACATGGGATAGCTTTGCCTCAGAAGCAGCTACAGATACTGTCTCCTGCTAATGACATCAACTGTGATGATTTTCCTGTAGAAGGGTCGATTTGATACAGACCTGGGAAGAAGTATCGATTTCTACAGCTAATTTTCATGGAACAAAAGGAAGGTGGATGGTTTGAGGAGAAGAACTTCTGGCCTTACCACAGCTCATTACATAGTTTCACAACTTGCACATTTTGCCCAAAAGTTTCAGGAAACTTTAGATAACGCAGAGTATCCTCTCTTTGCACAGGAACGTGGATTAGGTCATCTCCTAAACCCTATCCCCTACGGGGAACGAGGCCCTGCTGTGCTGGTAAACTCATCACACTATTTTAGAAATCACATAGGCTGTCTGTTCCCACGACTTCTATTGAAAGCTGCTCTGCAGTCTCATCTGCTTTCCATTTCCAGCACACGTGTTTATCCATCACCAGCCCACACTTGCTTGTTCTTGCATTAATATTTTTCTTTAGCTTACATAATCAGAGGCACAGATTTTGCCTCTGCAACCTGTTTATGGACAGTGCTTGTCCACAACTGCATTTGCCCAGGGCAGTAGTTATCAATTTGGCAGAGGACAGGGCTGACATCATGGCTGTATCAAGGCTACAGATTATATTTCAGAAGCAGTAGGAGGGGATTTAAGAGAAAAAAGAAAGGTCATCTGAAAATATATAAGACAATTTGTGCTCATGTTCATGAGCTATTCAGTGCTGCCACTTTTGGTTATTTTAAAAAATATTATCAATTTTATTTATTCATTTCCCCTACAGACCTTAGCTCTGATAGTATATTATTACAAGTACTATTTCATGTAAAAAAATAAATTAAAAAAAAAAGGTTTCCAGTGTTCATTGTTGCAGAGGAGCAGCTGAAATGTGACTATAAAGGCAATAAAAAAAGCTTCATCAATTGTTGTGAAGGACAACTACGTGATTTATTCAGGCTTAATTAACAGCTTTCTGACATTCAGTGCTGTCAATAGGTAGTTCTATGAAAATGCTGAGTGAAATGAATTTCAATTTGCAAAGTATCATAAAAGCTATCTATTCATTGTAATGCACTCTGGTGCAATAGAATATACAAAAAATAAAAATCATAGTTTCTTTTTAAAGAAATAAATTTGAACTGATCAGGCATCAAAGAAGAGACAAGAAAATAATGAAAAGACTGGAAAAAAAAACTTGTAAAAACGGCCAAAGTGCCACGTCTATAAAGTTATTAAGGAGAGAGTTAAGTGATAGTTAGGGAACAAAAGCCAAAAAAAATAATAATAAAGATTGCTTCTAAAACATAATTGACATAAGAACAGAAGTATATACATCAGTTGGAAATTCATTTGGGCAAGTTCTAATTTGAAATGAGAAGGAAACACAATGAAAATAAATTATTTAACAGAAAATTTGGTAGCTGTTCTAACAGTGCAAAAAGAAAGTCCAATCTTGATGTTTCCCCAGATGATATGCTACAGTTAACACAAGAATGTGTTGAAATAAATCTCTTATAAATCTCAGACCAGATAATCCATCCCAATATGCTTCCTCTGTTCCAAGAAGCCTTTTTACCAAAAATAAAAAAATTTAAAAAAATGAAGTCTTTTCAAAATACTCAAGAGCTTTCTGCCTAACGAGACTTAAATGTCATTTTAGTTTTTCCTAAGCGAGGATTTGATTTGAATTACTTCACGTTTCAGACAACCCAAATGAGTACTGCAGCATTGAAAAGCCAGTTTATGTCTCTAACCCATGGGTCCATCAGATACCATGTGGATTAGGACTGACTAAAAATTCTCCATGGTACAGAAACCAAGGGGTGAACAAGGCAAGGAGAAAGAAGAAAGAGACAGAGAGGAAAAAAAAATGATTGTGGAAACCATCCTAGTTTGTGATCCAGAGTACTCTGTCTCTTCCATTCTATTTTATGTGCCTCATCAAAATGTTTTCAAGTGCTCAGTGAATGTATTTATGCAGAAGTTGGAGAAGGGTTCTGTTACCTAAATGTGGTACCAGCCACTGACACAGATGGTAAGCAGGTTTCCCAAGGTCAGACAGACTAAACCTCTGCCTGAGGAGGAAATGACACCTGCATCTCCCAGGTTTCAGACAGTTGCCCCAAACATTTAACCTGTCTTCTTCTTTTAAGCAAGAGAAAATAATCTAGTCCGGGGTGAGAAGCAGGTCAATACTATTTCTTTGTTCTGCATTTGATTGTGGTTCATGACTGCTCGTGAGCAGTGTAATAATGAACATAATAACATGCATGAAAATTATTTTAACTCTCTCATCTGACCAATAACGTGCTAATACTGTGTTAGGTTTAGAAATATATTTTTAGAAGACTTTTCTTTATTATGATGGAAGAACTGAAACAGAAAAGGAATTCAGTTTCAGAGAGAGGACAGATATATCATGTCTCTGCATAATTCTAATTAATGCACTCAATAAATTCTGCTTTGGCTATTACTCACCAAATGACACTTTGTAAGTTTTCAGCCGTTCTTCATGTTTCTTGGCCAGTTTATAAATTCTATCGCTATATCCTTTTAAGGCTTCTCCGTAATCTCTACAGTCGAATGGAATGATCTGGGAATCTGCAAGTTCATAAACCAGTTTGCCTCGTAACTTGGCAATTGCTAGCTGTTTCTTGAAGGTGGGGTCATAAAATTTTTCCACTAACTCAAAGGTCTCATACACAGTGTGATAAACAGGATAATTGCTGAATTTGTCTGCTTTCTGAAAAAAGAGCAAGCAAATTTGTCAGTGCCATGTATTCTAACTGCAGTTAAGGGTTTTATTGATGGTATGATATTTTGCACAGCATCCAAATCAAAAAAGCTATTTCCTACAAAACACAATTTGCTATCCTTCCCATTTTTGTGTGTTCATCTTAGGATAATGAAACAACCTGAATCCATGGACTGTCACACACGATTAAGTGAGCAGGCTTCCTTCTCTCCATCTAAACAGACCTGACTTCAGTTCCCTTGTAAAGAGAGTGCCTCCATGGAAAGTGAAATCAGCCTGCAGTTCTCAATTGCAGAAATCCTGTCATGGATCCCTTTTTATGTCGCATGGTTCTCCAAATAATATCAAGGAGGATGTGTATGTTAAGGGGACTACTAATGGTACCGTGGAATGAAATACACACCCCCAAACAGATTTTGTAAATATCCTTTTCAGTACTTGACAGCCTATAAAATAAACATATCACTGTAATGTTTTATTCTCCAAGCTAATAGGTTTCTTATTTAATTAAAAAATGGCACTGATGTACAAATGAGACAAAAAAAAATGTTGAAGCTTCTTTACTAATTATGAATAAATGCTCTTAAAAGATGACTGCTCAGCCCTATCAAACTCCTTCAAGCAATCTACATGGCTTACCCTATTCTTGGTGTAACGCACTCTGCCCGATGCAATTCCCAGTCGCTGGAAGTAAACTTCAAAATCACTGCCTGATCCCAGTTTGTTTATTCTACATGTAGAAAAGACAACATGTCATAGAGGAAGTACTTATTTTATAATATGATGGTAATTTATGCAAAATGTAGATTTTCAAAGAAATGGAGGTCAAGGCTTCTGAAGGGCACACCAGGGACACTCATAAGATCAGAGAGTAGACGAGCAGCAAGCTTAATTACCGTAACTGGTTTTATTCTAACACACTAATCCGGTATCCAATATTACTGGGAGAGTCATTTAAAGGTAGCGACCCTGATTATGACACTGGCCACATTAGGAAAAAAATGTACATAGTATACACAAGAGCTGTAGATTTACATCAGATAAGCCTCTGCAATCTTAAAATATTAAACATCTATTTCCAAACTAATAAGAATTGCGAGGCAATATATGTAAAGACAGATGTGTTTATATACTCAGCATATTCAACAGTACAAAGACTGGTAAATAATTTCCACAGTAGAAGATTAGCATTTATTACTTACAAGTAAATATTGCCATCTGCTGGGTAGGTGTGGCAAGACAGAGGAAAAGAAAAACAGTAATAAAAACCTGAAATATTCTCAGTATTTTCAAATATTTATTTGAGTTTTATATTAAGTTTTAGGGTTAAATATCTAGCCAGAAGAATAATTGGCATTTCTCAGATAAAATAAATAAATAAATAACCCAGCTAAAGCTTTCCCATTAGTATACATTTCTGCAAGAAACTATTTGTTTCAGCTGAGGATTAGATTTAGTGGCTTTTTCAAAAGGAAGAGATCTTAGTGAGTCTAATGAATCTAGGAGATCATATTGCCAAGGCTTGCAAGATGATAGGGTCATACATCCAGAACATTTGGGTCAAATCACACAAGGGGGCAGTTCTACTCACCTTATGGGGGTATAAGGTTTAGCCTTACAGTCACAGGCTTAAACAATGTTTTGAAGTTTTAATACTTTCAAATAAAGATTTGTAATGTACATCCATTACGTAAATAAAAAAATAATTATCATAAGAGCTTTTTCATTACTGTTCTAGGCAGTTTCTTTCAACAGAGCATTTGCTTAGCCTAACAATAGTATATTATCTCATCTAGAAGGGTGACTAAACTACACTTTGAATTCTTTCCCTGCCCTTCATTTCCATGATTGCTCTTCTATCCATAAGAAGCCTTTAAAGAGTGTGAGGTTTCCTCTTGCAGTGGGTATAGATCATCTTTTTTAAAAAGGTCATACCATTTTATTTGATTTTAAAATCAAATATTGTTGGAGACACCACGTACTAAAAAGTTGCTGTCATCAATAGCAATACATCTTGAAGAATTCTGTAGAGGAATTGTGCTATGATATGATTAAAATATTGGGAAAATAAAAGCAAATTAACAACTTACCTGGGATAACTATTATTTTCAGGTGCAGGGTCTTTCACAAGCCAACTCTCATAGAGAGACTTCTTTTCATAACCCTCATCAGGGCTTGAGATCTGGAAACAAAAAGATTATAATCTCACTGGAAGTATCTCTAACTGAAATCAGTGTTAAAGGAGACATTTACAGCTATCTGCATCATTCTTAATAGCATTGCTGTATGCAATGAAGTACACATAGTTCATTTACATTTCTTCTATACAGTTATGGATCCCAACCGTAAAGAGCATCTGACAGGCACTTGGACCCAATCACGGACAGTACAGCAAGGTACAGCTGAAGAATACTGGCTTGAACCCCTCAGGTTTTGGAAGAAATTGGAAGAATACTTGGGATTTTTAGGATTTCTTACCACTTTATTATAGCCCTTTGTATGCGCATGCACAAGTACATGTAATAGCACTATGGAGCTGCTCCAGCAGCAATCCTTTCAGCAAGCAAGGGGAGAAGAGAGCCCTGAGCCATCACAAATTTGCTTCAAACAGCAACTACATTCTCTCAACAGGTTAAGCCTGAAATTTGCCTGCTCTTTGTTATAGGAATTACGTTAGAAAGAAGGGGCATAACCTGTCACTAACTATATTACAGAAGTGTCAGGGGAACTGAACCAAGACTGGAGCCCTGTTGTGCAAGACACCGTGTGTACAAATGCAGGTCCCACCCCTACCTTAAAAAAATTGAAAGCTATGTAATCATGAAGGGTAAATACTAGTACAGCCAAAATACAGCTGGGAAAACTATGAAGCAGTAGGAAATTAATTGACCAAAGCTGTTAGAAAATCTGTGGCAGAGTTACACATAAATAAAAACTCTGGCCCTAGTCTCTAGCTACACCTATCAATCTTTGTTAGTTATGGCTAAAGCCAGTATGGTCCTTTAAATATCACATTGGCTATCATGTGCAGAGGATTGGGATTTATTTATTTATTTTCAAAATACAAAGCATAAACATGCATGGTTAGATACATAGTTTCACAGTATTGTTGAGTCTTAAATTCTGCACTGAAAAATATACGGACTCCAAATTGAAAATCCTAGGAATTCTGACCTCTGGGGTTATGGCAATAACTACAAGGAAAAAAAAATAACAACTTTGTGAAGCAACCGTTTGACTGCTGTCATTTTCAGGGCACTTTGGTCAAGTTCTATGGCTTAAATTGAAAATGGCATATTAATATGAGCAAGCTGAGCTCTGACATATGTGAGTAACAATACTCCATGCTCTGGCGGAGATGTTATTCTGACAGCTCTGGTCATGTCAAAACCATTCATCCTGACTTAGATCCAAATCTAGAATCAGCACAAGCTCACTGTTACTTCAAAGAAGACATGGAGTTCTTTAAATATAAATGCAATGTAAAAAGTGATGATGAGAAAAGGGGAATTGGAGTTGGACTATTGCAGATGTTGGCTGGTGAGAAATAATTTTGAGAAATCTAGCAGTACTGCTGGGCCAAAAGAGATTGCCAACTTCTAAACATCCCATCTGTATGCTAAGGACTGCACTTAAATGCAGAACTCCTTGAAAGATGACACTTCATCTGTACACTACATTTTTTGATGAGAAGTGGTTCACAAAAAAAAAAAAAAAAAAAAAAAAAAAAAAAAAACAGGATGAGCAAAAAGCTCGTGGGGTTTATGTCAATGATTTTGGTCTAAGAACACATATTCCAAGTTTGGATGTTGGACTCTTTCATGTGAACAGAAATAACTTTCTTTCAGACATGCATAATCACCCACATCTGCACTAATGTTCTTTCACTTACTGGGCTTTCTGAATGAAATCCAATCCCATGCAAAAGCCTAATGCAAATCATTGGCTCTGGTATGTACATCTAGCCTCCCAGTGTCTTCCAAAAACAGCACTGCAGTCAGAATATTAAAACTAAGAATATAATAATTTCAGCTGAATCCTTCTAGTCATTACAGAATTTAGTTGATGTTTTTGTTTGTTTGTTCTACTTCTTATTTTAAGATTATTGGAAAAGACACAGCTTAGTAGAGGTATAGATCTTAGTTGTCTTTATAGCAAGCTACATAAATACAAGCTGATCCCTCTGCAAAATAAAAATTCCATGTTTTACTTGTTACATTAGTTTCTCTCCCTCTTTTGCTAATTCAATTCACTGGAATTTGTAAAGCTCCAGAGAATGAAGATGTTTGATCCCTTAAATTAATTTTATTCTGTGATGCCAGAATCAGTGAGCCAAGGAAAATTTATGACATATTTCTAGAGTGTCTCTCACTCATCTGTATACATGTTTTTATGTCACCAGAAATCATGGTCAAGGTAGAACTGGTCTTTCAATAAATGCCCCTTGGTATTCTTTCTCTCACAGAGTTCATCAAAACATCTTTTTCCTTGGGAAAAAATCAACAACTGCTATTAATGATCTTACAGGAAAGTTCAAAAGGGTGTGAGAGAAAGGTTTCACAGTCTGTGAGGCATGGTTCGCTGGAGGTCACCTGTGACACATCAACATCAGTAAATTAAAGATGGTTTGGAAATTTAAACTTAAAATTAAAATTTTCCTCAAAAAAAAATATATATATTTATATATACATATATATATTATGGTAAGGAGTGTCTTAAATGTATTTGCCAAAACAATGGAAAAAATAGTCTAAAGAAAAAAGGGATTATAAATGATATTTTTTGGATAGAGACAATACTATAGAAGAAAACTGCAAAAACTGTTTGAATGTGTACAGAAAGTAGAGGACAGCACTGGATTGGAATGCTGTTGCAGAATTCTACTCTGTGAAAGAAACATAAAAGAAAAAAAAATAGTTGTCTTTTTTTTTTTGTCTATAAGAAACTAATAAGAAAAAGAAAAAAGTCTAAGATGTTTCAGCAGTAGCGTTAAGGAACTCAAGCAATAGTCAGACTTCTCACTGACACCTCTCTGCCTTAAACTCAACCCCTTAACAAATGAAGCTATGAAGAATATGAATAAATAAAGTGTACTTCTAGGAGCTTTTTAGCAAGGAAACAGCATGGAATTATGGAGTAGTTGTCAGGTTTTCTGTTGTTTGTATTACACTTCTACTGTTAAATCTTAAATAACACTGAATAGGAAGATTTTCAAAAATGCCAGTCCTAAGAACTTCATATGGTATGTTAAAGGAAGTTTCCTACCCAAAGCCAGCAATAGTTGAATAGTTGACTTTAGATCAAAGAATAAGATGCTATTTCTAATCCAGAGCATATTTTACTTTGTTTATCTTTTGCAGAAAAAAAAATAAAATGAATCCCTGGGTAAACGAGTTGCTGCACACAGAAAGAAAATTATTCTAACCAGGACCCTGCAGCACTAGGGACATAGGAATTTGTATAGGTGAAACAGACTGCCCTGCAGTGTGCGAAGTGTGACAGCAGCTGACTGAACAAGCACAGCTTCTCCCCCTGCAAGGAAGAAAGAATATGACAAAAAGAGTTGATAAGAAAATAAAATGTAGAAAATGGAAGAAAAGCAAGGGAACAGCATAGATAAACTACCTCATATTCACATGATGGCATTTCCAGTGTCAAAAGAAAATGTACTACATGTGAAAATAGCTCATAATGAATGCATCTTATGGGAAGGGATACTCATAGCTGGAGCCATCCTACCAAGTGAAGTTTCAGTGCAGATTTCTAGAACAGACCAAGTCACCTAGGTTCCCTTAATAACAGAGGAAGAAGATTTTTAGAGGGTTCTGTATGCACGAGAGTAGACAACCACATTTGGGCACATAAATTATTTCTACCCATTGCCTTTAAAGGGAGCCTATTTTCCTATTTTCCTTAAGTCAGATAGAGATGCCTTCACTTAATTGAGATGAGGATAGTGACAATGCCTCATGCTATGTGCCTCAGCTGGTTAACAACTTATACAGCCAATGAAATTTCATGCCTTAGTGGACCACAGTCCTTCAGCCTTATCATAATTCATGCTGAGAGGTGAAAGCAAAGGACAAGTGTACTACAAGGCCACTTGTCAATCAAATCCACACATCTGGCCTATTACAAAACCCACAAACCCACCCAATCCTTTCATATCTATCATTGTGTTTCAAGGGCTCAGTAAGAAATGGAGGACATTCAGGTAGAACCAATAAAAAATGGTAGCTTGCTAATGTGAAAAGTAATAGATTTTAGATTTTAAGAGATTGCATTTGAAATCAAAATGTGAAACACCATTTATTTCCTTGAACGCTTATTTTAGAGAATTGATTTTGCTCAAGTGTTTAATTATCTGGAATTTATTTATTTATTTATGGACTTATCTATATAGAATTATAGAGAAGTTCAGAATTATCTCTACATAGTATATTATAAATTGCAAATAATATTCCACTTATGTTAGTGATACATTTCAGCCTTCTTACAAATACTGAGGAACCATGAGCTTGGACTGTGTACCACTGAAGGGAAGTTTTGACACTAATTTTGGTAGGATTAAGATTCTTCCAGCATGGCTATAAGACAATAAGAATATTATACAATAATTCAATTTTATCCAATAAACCTCCAGTTTTACATTCTCAGAACACCACAAATAATAAACACTCTGATTCAGTACCTCTTTAGTTAGATTATACACCAGTCTGTAGAGAAGAGGGGTGCAGTCAACTCTTAATGTGTAGTTGCCTGAAAATGAAACACAGACATGGAAATCTTCCCCCACATATCATCAGCATCATCTTCCTAATGGGCTAGTCTTGCAGTCCCTTCTTACACAAACTTCTCCTTGACTCTAAGGCAAAGAATTTAGATCTTGCCTCAGAATTTATACAGAAACAGACTATTTAGTTGGTCACCTTGTAAAAGCTACTGCTCCTACACAACAGCAATGCATTGGTTATGGTATGTACACAGTAATGTAATGAAGCCTTCCCATAATTCTAGAATATGCCCAACTCTCCCTCATCTGCTACAAATCCTTGTCACTCACATGCTCCCCAAAGCATGTATTAAACAGAAGCAGTGGTAACATCCTAGAAAAAGAAATAAAAAATAAGTCAGTGCATTCAGGAACTGACATTTCCCTTGCAAAAGTTTTTAAGAAGCTTCTCAGTGCAGCTGTTTCTTCTTTTACCATGAAGAGGACATTTGTAATATTTTTTTTCAGATTTTATCTGAAAAAAAAACAACAGGTCATCTGAGTAAGAGACTTGCAAGACTTTTGGCATTTTGTGTTTCAGTATTAAACTTCACCCAAACAGAAGGCAACAAAGCTACAGAGTAGTGTTTTCATCTACTCTCTTCTAAACGTCCCCTTCTACCACCATGCTATAGCTTCTTCAGTTTACACCCATGAGGTTTCAACATTGCCTGGGGCTACGTTGAGCTCACTAACTACTCCCAAAGCTGTCAGTCACAGCAGCAAGAGCCCCATTGAAAAGAAACTATTGCCACTACAGTTAGGCTGTCAAGCAACCTTCTCTGTAGGCTACAACCATCCAACAGCAGCTAGGATGGACAATAGCAAAGGGGGGATGAGAAGGCTTTGATGTAATGAAAGACAAGCTGTCAGATAACACTGCTGCTGGGTTTTGACACTGCTTAAGACCTTTTGGCCATTCCTTGCATGGTGTGCACTCACAAGAGTACTTGACTGACAAATTCAGAAAATCCCATGGTGATGAAAAAATTACTAGGTAACATTAATAATGTTTCCAAAGAGGGTCTGTATTTGAGAACTGGAAATTAGAATTACATAAATGCCTAAAAGGATGACCCACTATTCTGTCATGGGTGCTAAAGGACAATCAATAGAAATAATTTGCTGTTCAAAACATGGCACAAGAAGCACTGTAGAAAAAGCATGATGATAAACAAAATAATTCCAGAGTATATGGATGTTCTGGCTCTACAGGGGATGCTCAGAGTGAAGTGAAAGACGTCCAAGATACTTAAAACAGTCCTCTGAAGATGGTGTTCTTTTTCTTTTCCAGCAGTTTTACTTTTACATTTTCTTTAATGCATAAAACAAGAGACATGTTTGAATAATTAAGATTTGGAAGAAAATTGTTAATGCAGCAGCATGTTGGCTGCAAATCAACTAAAAAAAAAAAAAAAAAAAGTGTTATGATCCATGCTGAGAATATGAAGCAGTTGTAAAGCTATTATTTCATCTGTGAGATCTAGGCATGAAATTCTGCTCCACTTTTTACACAGCATGTAAGCTACATAATTGAAGGAACAGCTCTACTCTCCTTATACCCCAACTCCAACTGAGCATTTAGAAACTGGGTTTGGCTTTTCTTTCCCTCCAATCCTTTTGTGACAGATAGAATTTTCAGCTGACATGAATAAAACAAGTTCTTAAATGTGCCTATCGATATCCATTTTATTCACACACAGTAAGCCCAAATAAGTTGGGTTTAACATGGGAAGAGCAACGCCCTAAATAACATAAGATATGGTTCAGAACAGCTTCACAGGACTCTACTGACTATTATTTCAGCATAAACAATAGGAAATGAGGCCCCTCTGTAATAAAGTTCAGAATAATTTAAGAAGGAAAATGTCCTGTTTATTTTGATTTAGGTCACTGTGCTGCCTTCAGTTTTCAAAGTCTAGTTTCTAAGCATCATTCCTGTATGCATTCCTCTCAGAATCTGAAGGGCATAGTAAATTCAATAATGGGGGATCACTTTCTTGTGAACCACTCTTGAGAGCTCATTTTTCTAGGACAGTGTTGCCATAATATGTAACTCCTTGCAGAGCCTTCTTGCTCATAGCAATGAACAAAGGTGACTACGCTGTCCCAAAGCAAAAAAATGTTTTCCCACCCCCACAAAATGTAAGCCCAAGGTCTTGACGCTATATGTCTTGAGACTGTAATAAATTGTAGTGTCTCAAGATACTGTACTTCCACAGTAAATTGAGCTGGAGCTGCAAACAGAACAAGGAACAGTCTGTTATATATCAAATCTGTAATTGTAAAACAAAGCTAAAGCAGTTAAGCACTTAAGCAGTTTTACAATTCAGACTGCTCAATTCATTAGTAAAGAACACTAAATTCTAGAGGAGGCATTCCGGCAGCCAACTGCAGCTCATGGTTGGAACTATTTGCAAGAAGGAAGCAACATGAAAATGTAAATTGTTCTCTCTACTTAATTCTGCATTTGGTACAGTTATGTTGAATGTCACATTATCTATTTTGCATTTACTAGCTCTGGATGCAATGAATAACACACAATAACTACTAAAGTTGACATCTGTAAAGCAAAATGAGTTTAAAAATAAGACATACCTTCTATAGAAGAATCTGTGTTGATGTAAGCAACTGCCCGTTCCTGGAGGACTCTGGCATTTTCCTAGGGTTGTAAAAGTGCAATTATTACTTTTCATTTAGTGACATTTAGTCAAGATATTAAGTATACTGTTTTTTACCACCTTACCTTTAAGAACCATGTCAGGATAAGTAGCACAATGTACCTTACTCATTATACTAGTATTTGAGGGTGGTTAATGATCTGGGCATACGAAATTCACTCTTACATCTGGGACTCAATTTTTTTCTAGGAACCACCCACAAAATAGAGGTCTGTCTGCTGCATCACACAGGAGCAAGACAGGACAGGAAAACTAATGCAGAAGACATGAAATTGGAGGGAGTGACCCACCAGAGGGCCGTGCTGCCATCCAAAGGGACCTCAGCAGGCTGGCAAGAACATCATGGAGTTGATCAAGGTGACGTGCAGGGTCCTGCCCCTGGGGAGGAATAGCCTCAGGCCCCAGGACACGCTAGGGGCCACCCACCTAGGCAGCAGCTCTCAGAAAAGGACCTGGGGGTCCTGATGGGCACCAGGCTGAACGTGAGCCAGCAATGGGCCCTTGCTGCTAAGAAGGCCAATGGTGTCATGGCATGCATGAAGCAAAATACCACCAGTAGGCCGAGGGAAGTGATCCTGCCCCTCTGCTCAGCACTGGTGAGGCCATACCTGGAGTGCTGAATCCAGTTCTGGGCCCCCCAGTACAAGAAAGACCTGGGCATACTGAAGAGAGTCCAAGATCAACCACTTTTTGAATGTGCAAAATATGACGACTGTGAGCTGATCTAGAATTCCTTAATGCCATTAATTCCCAGTTATTCATGTCAGATCCCAGTACTGAACTCATTTTTAACACAGATAAACTGGGTATCGCTGTCATTTCTACACTCTTCCATTTCAAAAAGGGATGAATCAAAGCACTGAATTTGACTGTTTTGAGTCAACCAACCATTGCTTTCATGCTAAATATATACACACGCAGGCTTAATTTTTTGAAAACTGGCAATTATGTTTGAAATTGATATTCTAATCACTAAGTGGTATTTTACTAAATCTTGGCTTTGTAATAGATATTCTAATTAGGTTAGTAACTGATACTTGATTCATTCGATTTATAACACCACACATCATTTGTAAGTCATGTGAACTGCAAATTAGATTGGTAAGTGATAACTCCAAAATGCAATTGGTATCTTTAAAACAAGAAGTAGAGAAGATTCTGGAAACAAACAAACAAACAAACAAACAAAAAAAGAAACAAATGAAGGGAGGAAGCAAACTTGGATATGCATACACATGGCCTTATATATGTGCAAAAGCTTATTTGCAACATAACGAAATTCTTTCATTTATGAGCAATGGAGATTGTTTATGCAACAAAAGGATGTTGCCACAGTTGCAGAGTCTTTTTGTTACTTTACCATCACAGAAAACAGGAAATATAGTGGGTTAATTTTCCTCAAGATTTAGTAGATGACAGATCTAGCAGCTGCAGAAAACACAAATGTAAGCTGTGAGGAAAATCTCTAGAGAAACTAAAATCTAATTTTGGTGTCAAGAGGAGGAATGCACACCACCAAGATAAAGCAAGAAAACAATAATATAAAAACATTGAGGTTCAGATATGAATGGTGTTTATGGCTTTCTAATCTAGTAGAGCTGCCATTGTATGAAATGCAATAGATGATAGATTACCAGCTATTAAATTATTAAACAAGAAACACTGCAGAACAGCAGTAGCAATACGAGAACAAGTATAAAATAACTAATTTATTCATGACATAAGAGAAACAGACCTTTTAAGTATCATGCTTTCATATTCTTCATAGTTAAAACAATTGTGAACAATTGTGTTTTGTTTTGTTTTGTTTTTGACATTATCTAAAAATGAACAGTTAGATAGAGAACAGAATCAAAAATAAAAGAGTAATATAAGATTTGCTTTTGTCACCAGTGGAGCTCAGATGACATGAAGTTTTAAAGCAAATCCTTTAAAATCCCTCAGTAAATGACTTTTAAAATATTATAAATTATGCTTTCTTCATCTAATGTCACACAAACTGACAATAAGATGCAGAGAGTCTATTGCACCTGGAAGCTAAATGGTTTATGGGAGTGCAAATCCAAGGGAAGAGAAATCACAGCTTTGTTAACAGAAGAATGATGGAATCCCTTTGGTATTGGGAGCACAATTCTGGTTTTCTCCTCCAATGTGTCATTTTGATATGTAATTTTGTAGTTTACTGAAATACATGCCAATAAATTAAAATAAAAAGATTTAATTATTTTCTTGTACTGAATTTTAAAACTCTAAGTTTTCTAAATACAGCGTTGTAAATAAAATTCTAAGAACAAAAAAATGTTAAACCATTCAGTACCAATAAACTGATGTAGTTCAGTACCAATAAACTGATGTAGTTCACCAGAACTGTGTTTCTGTGAGAAGTTAGATAGGTAATTTGCATAAATATATGAGGGCCTTGCAGCACCTGAAGAGGAATCTGTTGTGCTCCAGTTTTAATTTGAAGTTACCGATTGCAGTCTAGTGATAGACACCATTAGGCTCTGCATCTTCCTGCAACAGATGTCCAAGTTATGCCTCACGCTATTCTTTATTTACCTCAGCCCATTCTGTGGAACCCAACAATCCAAATTCTTCTGCATCCCAACTAGCAAAAATAATAGTTCGTCTGGGTCTCCAACCTGCAATCACATAGTTAAATTTCAAAATTCAGCTCAAGTTAGAAAGTCTAGTAAAAGACCAACACAGTTAATTGAATCACTTTTAAAAATTAGCACTTAATTGATATAGCAGTAGAAAAAAAATCCTCTCTAAGCCCTTAGAGGAACGTATTACTACAGAAGAATTTCTTCCTAACGCACAATTTTCATTCTATACAACTAAAAGGTTAATCTTCTACTGATGAGGGACATGAGGGAATAAATTCAGCCAACTAAGATGCAATGATACACATGCAATTCTTCAATAAATTTGCATGTTTCATAATGAGAACTACAACTCTCTGCAGAGGTGAAAAGTTAAATCAACACAACTGCTTCTGGGAACATTCAGCATAGTCTCTCATTGTTGCTGTTTCCCATATCCATCACTTTAATTCTGCAATAAATAAGTTACCTTCCATCTTCATTTTACCAAAACTCCGAACAACCTCTTGAAGAACAGCTGCGCCTGTAGTTGGATCAATACCACCAAACACCCAGGAGTCTCTGTGACCTCCAAAAATAATATATCTATCTGGAAACAAGCACACAATATCAATAATTACTTAAAAATGCATTTAGATTATCTGTATTTCCATTGATTCTGCTAGTATTATTTAACATTTTTGTCAGTGACACAGACAATTGGCTCAAACACATCCTCAGCAAGTCTGCTGATGATACCAAGCTCTGTGGTGCGGTTGACACACTGGAGGGAAGGGATGCTATCCAGAGGGACCTGAACAGGCCTAAGAGGTGGGCCTGTGTGAACCTCATGGAGTTCAGCAAAGCCAAGTGCAAGGTCTTGAGGCTGGGCTGCGGCAATCCCAAGCACAAATACAGGCTGGGGGATGACTGGACTGAGAGCAGTCGTGAGGAGAAGGACCTGGGGGTGTTGGTGGATGAGAAGTTCGACATGAGCCAGCAATGTGAGCTTGCAGCCCAGAAAGCCAACCATGTCCTGGGCTGCATCGAAAGAAGTGTGACCAGCTGGGTGTGAGAGGGAGTTGCTCTCATGAGACCCCACCTGGATCCCTGTGTTCAGCTCTGGGGCTCCCAGCACAAGAAGGATATGGAAGTATTAGAGCAGGTCCAGAGGAGGGCCACAAGGATGATCAAGGGGCTGGAGCACCTCTCCTGTGAAGGTACGCTGAGAGAGTTGGGGTTGTTCAACCTGGAGAAGAGATGGCTCTGGGGAGACCTTACAGCAGCCTGCCAGTGCCTAAAGGGGGCTACAGGAAAGCTGTGGATGGACACTTTGTCAGGTGGCGCACTAGGTTTAGATTAGATATTTGGAAGAAATTCTTCACCCAGAGGGTGGTGAGGCCCTGGCACAGGCTGCCCAGAGGAGCTGTGGATGCTCCATCCCTGGAGGTGTTCAAGGCCAAGCTGGATGGGGCTTCGGGCAACCTGGTCTCATGGGAGGTCCCCCTGCCCATGGCAGAGGGTTGGAAGCTGATGATCTTCAAAGCCCCTTCACACCTCCAATCAGTTCTGTGACTCTATGATTGCATCCCTACTTGTGTCAAAAAAAAATAATTTTAATATCAGCATTAGAAATGTATTTTTACAGTAATCTTCAATCATTCACTTAGTCTACTGAAGGGTATATACGAAGAAAATAAATATTTTATATATGTTTTTCCACTTAAAATTATTTCACGTGTATGCCCTGCAATGCAGTACTAACAATAGGATGTCAAGGTTTCAAATCATGATTAGTTTTCTATACTTCACATTGTGTAAAGATGTCTAAGAGAAAATGCATGCATGCTGTAATCCCATGGTGAAATAAAGAGTTATAAAATATTCTTTGACACCTATTGTTCTAGCATTCCTATTGAAATATATTATTGGGAATGCTCCTGAAAAAACATGTTATGGGAGGGACAAGACAAGCTATTAAGGATTTGTCAGATTCCAATATTCCAATGTTATCTGTATATCTTAAAAACTTTGTTTCTTGCAGCATTAGAACAATTTCACCAAGCACAAAATAAAAAAGGAATTAAAATTCTCAAGCACTTGATGCTCACCTGGTTCCACTGCTCCTCTGAGGACACCAATGACATTGTAAATTCGTGTTATTTTACTGTCTGTATGAACATGCATTCTGACTTTTCTGAAATGAAAAACAGTGTGGAGTAACCACCTCTGACTGAGAAGACAATAAAAAGTCACAGCTTGTAAGCCATAAAGTTTGTACTTCTGTATTGCTTTGTGTGTTCAGCATATCTGTCATGTTGTATCAGTGTCCTATTTTTTTTTATTTCATATTAAACTGTTGATAGAAAGTGGCTTTTAAAAAAAAAAAAAAAAAAAAAAAAAAACTATTAAGCAGGCTAACCTCCAAAGTTTCAAACATTTACAGAATTTATTGAATTGTTTTTTATAGGAGTCAATTCGTCAATTGTACAGAAGGAAACTGAAAAGCATATGCAGTAACTAAAAATGTTTTAATATTTTGACCAAACTAATAACTGCAAAAATCAATATTTTTATAAAGAATACACTGTGATTTTGTAGCACAGTTATGTGAATTGGTGTAAAAGTTGGGGAGAGAGTCACTATAAATAGTTTGCATGAATAAATTGAAATTGCTGTTTAGGACAGCAGATCAAAGTGATCAGGACTTGTCAAACAAACAAACAAAAAAAGTTCTCATGAAATGTTATAAAAAGGAAGGAAATTCAGGTATTAGAAGAGCTAAAAATAATGCAATATTCAGCTTCTCTTAATCTGTATTAAAAACAAAGAATCAAACAATGCTTATTCTGGGTCTGGCAAAACTCCAAATGCTTCACATTTGAAGCTATCTTTTCAGCAGCAAATCTGCATAGCTGTCAAAATCAAAATCTACTTCAGGACAGCTACTGGATTGTTGCCCAGAAAATAATTGACACTAGTGCCTTGAGCATGTATATACTTGCACACTTTTCATGTGCAAGCGACTGTCTACCTAGATTCAAAAGGCTCGCTTTGATCTAGAGTTACTCTGATAGAGAAGTATATGCAGGAATAGCCTTTATTTATAAAAACTGTGTCTCTATCAAGTATGAAGATGTTAAAAGTGCTTTTCAAAAATATGTCCCATGTATATGTTTTGTTGATGAATCATATTGTTTCTTTTCTCACTGTTGGGTTTTATTGCTCTTGAAGACATTCAAAACAGCACTTTAATTATGTCAAATATGCCTTCTTGTTTCTTTGTTTGTTTGTTTTTCCTACTTTATTCATTTTAAGCTGGTGTTAAAACACAGAAGAAAAGAGTAACAATCAATTAAGTCTTTTCGAAATCATATATTAAGACACTCTCTTGTTCTACAGGAGGTAGAGCAGTAATAATGATGCATAATTTTTACACACCATTTGCTCATTGTTATTCACCAGTCCTCATGAAATAAAATTTTGTGCAAACTGAAACTGTGGGAGGTATTCCTATAGGAAAGTGATCTTGATCTTTATTTAACATAGCTTATCAGTTATAAACTAAAACGAATGCTATGACAGCCCCTGACAGCCAGTCAAATCCTTGACATCCAACTACAATCGTTACATGGCTCAGTCTGTCTGAGAGCAACTCTTAGTGCTGAATACCTTACCAGTTTTATTTCTCCATTAGAGTTGAAAAAAGAAAAAGAGCATACACACTATTGCTAATCCAAGTGTCAAAGTCCAGTTTCTCCCAAACAAGTTAGTAAGATATATGTGTTTTGTGCTCTTATGTCTTCTTGTTGTTAAGGGCTTTCTACCAGGGGGCCTACCTGCTTTGGGAAACAGCTGATGGACTCCCACATCATTTTGATATTTCACAGCTTTAAGTTCAAAGAAATACTGTGAGGCATCCAGTGGACAAGGGAAAAATCTAGGAGAGAACTACTGAATTGGCAGTACTTCCCTGTTGAACCTCTACATATTGGCTGTCCTATTTTTTCCTTGGTCATTACAAATGAAAGAATAATATAGGCTGGATATGTACCCTCTACATCTGTCTACCCACATGTGTATCCATAACTATAGCTTTGACCATTTATTTTCAAATTCTAATAATTATCATTGAGTGGTGCTCACCAAAAACAAAAAAAAAAAAGTTAATTTTTCCATGGCATGGGAGTTGGAACTAGATGAACATTAACACCCCTTCCAACCCAAACCATTCTATGATTCTATGATAGTATCTCTAGATGTATTGTTTCACAGTCTTTGTCTTGCTGACATATTTTATAAATAGGTGAGTGTTAAAACAGACCTTGTTGAAGAGCTGTCTGCAAATCCTGGCCCTATGTTATAAGACACATTGAGACTTCCCTTCCAGCTGCTGTCTGGAGCTGCAGGTCCTCCCATTGAACTGTTAAGTGAAAACCAAGACAAACACACTTGACCAGTGGACTGAAAACAGAAGTTCCCTGAAGAGTTACTGTGCCTAAATCATGGTGGATTTACAAAATTCTTAAAAACATCATGCCAGCAACAGATTGTTTTGCATTTTCCATGTTTCCTGAAGTACACACTACTACAAAAGAACAATAAATACAAGTAACAATACAGTTAGCATAAAAATGTTAATTGCACATTTGCAGATATTAAATTCTGAAGAGAAGAAGGGGACTGATGTATACTCACCGTAGTAACACTTCTGCATCATGATATCCAATGGGATGAACTGGGATCTTTGGAATCCCTACACCCTCTTTAAGCTTGTATCTGAAAGTGTACTCTGAGAAACCAGAACAAAATGTCAAGTTTATAGCATTTTTATCAGCTTCTATCAAAAATAGGTGCACAAGTCCATGGGGCCCAATGAGATACATCCACAGATCCTGAGGGAACTGGTGGATGTAGTTGCTAAGCCACTGTCCATCATATTTGAGAAGTCTTAGCAGTCTGATGAAGTTCCTACTCTCTGGAAGAGGCAAAACATGACTCCCATTTTTAAAAAGGGAATAAAAAAGAAGACCCAGTGAACTACAGACCAGTCAGTCTCACCTCTATGCTTGGCAAAATCATGGAGCAGATCCTCATGGAAACTATGCTAAGGCACACAGAAAAACAGAGGTGATTGGTGACAGCCGACACGGCTTGACAAAGGGAAGATCATGCCTGACAAATATTGTGGCCTTCTATAATGGGGTGGACAGGAAAGGAGCAACTGACATAACCTATTGAGACTTGTATAAAGCATTTGACGCTGTCCCCCATGATATCCTTGTCCTTAAATTGGAAAGACATGCATTTAATGGATGGACCACTAGGTGGTTAAGGAATTGGCTGGATGGTTGCACTCAAAAAGTTGCAGTCAACAGCTCCATGTCCAAGTAATGAGTGGTGTTCCTCAGGGGTCAGTATTAGGATTGTCAGTATATAACATCTTTGTCAGTGACATGGACAGTGAAATGGAGTGCACCCTCAGCAAGTTTGCTGATGACACCAAGCTGTGTGGCACAGTTGACACACTGGAGGGAAGGAGTGCCATCCAGGGGAACCTGGACAGGCCTGAGAGGTAGGCCTGTGCGAACCTCATGGAGTTCAGCAAAGCCAAGTCCAAGGCCCTGCACCTGTCTCAGGGCATTCCCATGCCCAAATACAGGCTGGGTGGAGGAAGGATTGAGAGCAGCCCTGAGGAGAAGGACCTTGAGGATGAGAAGCTCAACATGCGCTGTCAATATGCACTTGCAGCCCAGAAAGCCAACTGTATACTGGGTTGCATCAAAAACAGTGTGGCTGGCAGGGTGAGGGAGTGGATTGTCCCCCTCTGCTCTGCTCTGTTCTTGTAAGACCCCACCTGGAGCCCTGTGTTCAGCCATGGGGCCCCCTGCACAAGATGGATATGGACCTGTTGGAGAAGGTCCAGAGGAGGGCCACAAGGATGATCAAGGGGCTGGAGCACATCTCCTTTGAGGACAGGCTGAGAGAGTTGGGGTTGCTCAGCCCGGAGAAGAGAAGTCTCCAGGGAGACCATACAGTACCCTCCCAACCTGGTCTGGTGGGAGGTGCCCCTGCCCATGGCAAAGGGGTTGGAACTGGATGATCTTCAAGGTCCCTTCCAACGCAAACCATTCTGTTACCCTGTGATTTACCTATATTGCAGACATCCTTATTTATTTATTTATTTATTTATTTATTTATTTATTTATTTATTTATTTATTTATTTTCTGTATAGTGATTTCTTACGCCTCCAGTAGTAGTCACACAAGCCAGCAAGATTTCCAGAACCACCCCAGCATTCCCAATTCCCAGCACTGGCAGACAGAACTGGTAGGTGCCTTACTTGAGGATGCCTACAAGGACAAGACATGCATATGGCGCCAAGTTTCAAAAGACTCCAGGCTTCTCTTATTTTTATTACAGAAATTTTACTCCCTGTACAGAGAATCTTAAACTGTTTTTCTACTAGGAATTTAGGATCAGTAAGGAAACATACCTCCAAGCAATCCTATTACTCCTCTTTGATGACAGACTATAATCTAGTTTAAACTGGTCCTCCTAAGAAACACAGAGATTTTAAAACAGCTATAAATTCTCAGCCATTATCTACTGCTTTGCAGTCTGTAAACCTATACACGTCCTGTTTGTCTGAGAGCTATAAAGCTGAGATTATACAAAGAGATTTTCCTAAAAACTTACTTTCTCTGCCTAGCTCAAACGCAACCACTTCAAAGAACATACAGATAGAACCCAAGCTGCAATAGGAAAATGAACAACTGCTAAAAGTCACTTTAAATAGCTTTTCCCTTTGCATCTGTATCAAAAATACATAATAACTTCCAGCACCAGTTTAGAAAGTACTTGATGGCCCAGGGTGCAGATATCTCACCTTTTGCAGGATAGCCAGGTGTCAGAGGGTCCCCAGCTCCATTCAGGTTTAACACATTCCCACGCTGGGCTCCTCCACCTGGAAGGTTCCAGCCATCTGGATAGGGATCTACTCCTGGGGCACAGTAGTCAGCAGGGTCTGAATAAAGTATGATCCCTTGGGCTCCTGCTAACATGGCATTTTTAACCTGTAAAATTATTTGCCTTTAACATTTTTTTTAAATGCAGTAATAACTCGAGATGATGCACTTTACTTCCACGGGGACACAGTTTTAGAAGCTGTATACGTGGAAGGGTGAAAATGATCATAGACTAAGTAGAAGAACAAAGCACAGCAAAGCATGATCCAGTCATTATTTGTGTCAGTCACAACTTTAGTCATAGCTCAAGGCTATGAGATAAAGCACAAGGCCTAACACTGAGGCACAAGAACCAACTATTATCCTCATTTCCCATGATCACCAGTTTTGTTGGAATTGATTTCTAAAGCCAAATGAGTAGCTATTCAATGTCTGTGCATCAGATTCCTTCTTGAATGCTTCTTCAAAATTCTGTAGCTTTGTGGATGAAAAGTAGTAAAAACCTTGGCTCTACAAACTAGAGTTCCCCAAACTTCGTTCTTCTTGCAAGAACTGCCTAAAATGTGAGTGTCAGGAGATTAATACATTTATCTGTTCTTATGGTTTTGAAAATTATTCTTACAAGGTAGTCATGCTGGATACATTTGAGGCTTCCTTCTTCTCATATGTTCCAACTTACAGCCCTCATTAACTCCCGTTGGGTCTGCTGCGATCAGCATCAGAAACAATGACCCATAGAGGGAAAAATTAAACACAACCCTTACTTTGTTTCCTCTGAAGATCTTCCCATATCTGGCAATGACGATCTTTCCTGTACAGTTAATTCCCATTTCACGCTCCAGCTTAAAAAAATCTTCAGTGCGGCCATAATTCACATATACCAGATCTGACTGCATAGAATAGAAAATTTGTTTGAGGAACTGGTCATTCAACAAAATATCTCTTTTCCAAAATATGCAGTTTTATTCACTACGTATGATATATTTTGCACTTCTACAAGTAAGTTCCAGTACCCCTAAAAATAATAGCAAAATATTTCCATAGTATTATATAGGAAACCTTGGCTCAAACTGCTGGCCTTTCTATATTATCTAGCGCTTAACAGCAGCCCTATTACTGATTTCAAGTTACAACAACTTACTTTGCTAAACTGACAAATTTCTGTGGATATGAAAAGACTGTGCTATTCCTTGGATATACACTCACCATTATATAACTTTATTCATATATATATATGTGTATATATATATATAATGCAATATTGTCTCTGACTGATCCCTTCACGATGAATTATCAGATTAAGTGAAGGACTTTTGTAGCCTTTGAAGATATGTGCTTAACCCAAAATGTCTTCCAAATTGATTTATATATTGCTATTTCCATTTTAGACTTATGAAAATCCTTTCCATGTGATTGAGTAACATGGAGTAATTTAAGATGTATGAAACATTTCCCTAAAGTTAAAAGCTTTTCATTTGTTTTGCAGTTCAGATCTCCAGCACTTTGAGAACATTTTTTTTTTTAAATAGAACTCTAACCTTCCCACAACACCTGGCCTAACTATGCTTTCCTTCACTTATAACAGTGATTAATTAAAACTTCTACATGAAATATTTTGAGAAGTGGGAGAAATCTATTCCATCAAGTTTTTAACAAAATATGGATTCAGCTAATAATACTCTTTTTTTCTTTTTTTTTTTTCCTTTTCCTTTTCCTTTTCTTTTCCTTTTTTTTCCTTTTTTTTTTTATTACCTCTGGCATTCCTTGTGGTGAAAAAGCATTATATGGTGGCAGTATATCGGTAACATTTTCATATCCCCAAGGAGGTGGTTCAAAGGAAGATGTATTGAAAATCTATAAATAAATAACAGAAGTCTTTGGTCAGTTGCTGCACCTCTAGGCACAAGTTTGTACAATAAGTTGGGTTATTGCAAATGATATGCTAGTTTCCATAGACTGTCAGTGAAAAATAGAATGCTAACTCTCATGCATAACTTCAAACAAAAAACAGCTAAGGATACCTAGCTGATTTTTTATAACAGAATGCAGCTGTGCATACTTGTCAGAAGATGCTCATCAGTCACTGCCTAAACCTAAGCAAAGAAATAGCTGAAAATTGCCAAGAGGTGGTGGCAATAAAAAGACAGTTTGTCCATGTCATCACAGGCATTTTTTTGTGATTACTCCCACTTGTATTATTACTCATGTCTTTACCCCTTTGGTAGTTACGCTCCACTTGAATGTGCAGCCCTTCATCACTGCCTATCTGTAACACTCATGTTGTCTCAAGGTTTACCTCTACTCTTTGTCACCTCGTAAGATTCTAGTTCAGAAACTACGTTAGGAAGTTTCTGGAAGAATTTCTCCATTCTTTTACCTCTAAGCTCATATCTTGCCTGAGCACATATTCCTCAGTTCCTACCAGGGCCTCCCTTCCTATATGATGTGATACTTCCCTAGCAGTTCCGGCTCCCCTCTTCACTTAGGCTCCCTGGCAGATTGTACTTCTACTTCTTTGTTCTCCTGGATCTACAAAATGAAGAAGGTGGCTAAGGGCAGCACCTGTGTGACATTCTTTACCTCAGCACATTATGGAAACAAAAATTGCACAGATATTCAAGCAGACACTAGATAGGTACATGGAAAAGAGAGATAATGCAGTTACTAACTGGTTAAATACTTGGAAGAGAAGTCTAATAAGGTTTCTTAAAGAGACTAATTGCATCATGTCCAGTGGACATCTGAGCTGAAAACACCCAGACACTGGAAGAATTATGCACATCAGACACTGTTCTTTGTTCCTAAACTTCCCTGTGCATCCACTTAGAGCTGTTTATGGAAACAGGATATTGGTCTAGACGTATTCTTAATCTGAACCACTGTGGACATTCTTACATGTTATGGCCTACGGGTGTCGAGTCCCTGCTTCTCCACACATCCTCCCTCTGCTGTATGAGGCACTGAGATTCCAGCCACTTGGCTCTGCTCTGCTGCAGTCTGGAAAACCACTTCTAAATTTGAGTTCCCTTTCCACTGGTATTTTTATCACATCATAAAGTTCAATGCTGGGATGAAGGGGTGGGAAGACAGTGGAAGATGTTGTTTCTTTAAAGAAGCCTTACATAATCATAGTTTAATCATTAAAAAGATCACCTCATTGCCTTGATCATCAACTACTGAGATGTAGTTTGGCTGTGTTTCATTTGGGTAAGAAAGAAGCACATCATAATGAACAAGTTCTGCTGAATCCAATCCAAATTCCTTCCACTGGCCTTGAATTTGTTTGGCAAGAAGAAGATTCTGTTTGGTTCCTGCGAGGTGAGGCAACTTGGTAAAGGAGCTAGAACAAAGCAGAAAGTCACTAGTAAGCAGTAAGTGCAGAGGAACACAACAACCAGCTTGGATCAGTGTGTCTAAAGCTCAAATTCAAGCCATAAGCATAAAAAGTAGTTCTTATGGTTAAATTGGGGGCTATATGCCATGATTATTTATCAGAGTCTGTATCAGGATAAGCACAAAATGTAGTCAGAACAGAGGATCTTTCCTGAGGCCTTAAGATAAGTTTGCTCAGCTTTTCTGTTTGCATAACAGAAATAGCCACATCTACACACTAGCAATGCAAATCAGCATCAAAGACATTCAGCCGAAGAATATGAACAGTATGCGAGCAGTAGGAAAGCTACATATCCAGAAAGGACTTCTCCAAGTACATTGTTGGCATAATATGTACTAATAAGTTTAACTTGAAAATCATTATGTCAAGTTATCTGAACATATTTGTGTTTTTTTTGTTTTGTTTTGTTTTGTTTTTTCCTTAATCAAAAGCCTAAAGAACAAAAGTCTTCTTAACAACATTTACATCCAGATCAAATGCAAAACATAATGGTGATAAATAGTCAGAAATGATATCCAGCCCTTCTGGACTACCTGTCTACAAAAGCTTGTCTACAATTTGCTTGGTCCACTGAACAAATGAATTATGGTGAATGCAGATCAGCCAGTGGGGTACTAAGCACTACCTTTGGATTCCCAACGGGCCACTTGTTAATGGCTAATCAGTTGCCGTTAATAAATAATAACGAATACCATTGATTAGTACCACTTGAAACTGTCAGCGCAGACAGTTTTCAACCCATCCAACAGCTTGTTTTTCGGTATGCTCCTCCACGGCTTCCGTATTAGAATGCAGTAGGAGATGATGCCCAAAGCCTCAACAGAGTCAAGGATGTTACGCCCACTCTAACATCTCCACTCAACCAGTCATTTCCTCACTGAGCGCAGGCATGCTGGTCAGGCTGATCACATAAATAAACAGAAAATAAATGCTGACTGTTCCTAACTCTCTCTATGTCTTCATGTTTCTGGAAACAGAGAAGCAACCTTTGCCAAATATATAATTTTTCTGCAGTTCCTGCTTTTTATTTGAATTAAAAAACAACAACAACAAACCACTATGAAGCATTTGGCCCACCATCAAGACAAGCAGACAAACCGGATATGATTAACATCTGTCCTGGTTTCAGTTAGCACAGAATTAATTTTCTTCCTAGTAGCTGGTGGAATGCTGTGTTTTGGCTTAGGATGAGAAGAGTGCTGATAACACCCCGATGCTTTAATTGTTGCAGAGCAGTGCTTATACTAAGCCAAGGACATCTCAGCCTTTTGCTCTGTCCTGCCAACGGGCAGGCTGGGGGTGCAGTAAGAGCTGGGAGGGGACAGACCCAGGACAGGTGACCCAAACTAGCCAAAGGGGTATTCCATACCATCTGACGTCATGCTAAACAATATATAGGGGTGGCTAGCCGGGGGAAGGGGGCCGGACTGCTCAGGGTTAGGCTGGGCATCGGTCAGCGAGTGGTGAGCAATTGCATTGTGCATCACTTGTTTGTACATACTATTACTTTCGTATTATCACCATTGTATCATTATTATTATTATTGTTATTATTATTTTTGTTATTATTATTTTCCTGTCTTATTAAACTGTCTTTATCTCAACTCACGGGCTTCACTCTCCATTTCTCTCCCCCGTCCCAGAGAGGGAGGGGGGAGGGTGAGCGAACGGCTGCGTGGTGTTTAGCTGCCGGCCGGGTTAAACCACGACAACATCCTATGGCCAAGAAACTTCAACGTAACTGCTGTCATCGGTCTGTACGTTGCCTGGACTCTCAAACATCATCTTCAGATACCCACCAATCTACTAGCAACAAATACGAAGTAAGATAAGGAAGTAAGATAAGGTCTGCAGATTAAAAAAGCTAATTGATGTTGGAAATGAAACCTTTTAGTTTTAGAATAAATGTACAGAAATCAAATTTGTCAATAAACCTTTGATGTTTATGATGCAGCCGCAGGCTTACATTCTGAATACCAAAATGTCACTAACCAGAGGTTATATATGTGAACTTTTTTAGTGAATATATGTGTTCCTTTGTAAAAGATATAAACATGCATGAGTGATTATGGAGCAAAACAAGAAGATATTTCTATATCTTCAGCATTTTAGATGTTTTGAAAGAACTGCATGGATTCAGTACAATGCAAAAAAGTATATTTAATAACCATTGCCACATGCAAGACTTTACCAAATATTCATACGCACTGTGTTTGAGACAGAGACCTTTACCTTCTGAGAAAGACAAGAGGGTGTAACGGGGTTTCAAGCACCCAATTAACAGCACATTATCCAATCTTGTCACGCTAAAGACATTATCAGTTGCAACTATAGATGCAACAGAGTGCCATGCAAACTTTGTAGCATTTTGAATATGTGCATTTCCTACTTAGTCTAAGTAGACTATTAGATGCTCAGACAATGTTTGAGGAGACAACATGCAGATTATTAATTAAATGTAATTAATATCAATCAGATTTTCCCAAATGCAGTAACATAATCTGTCTGAGACTAAAGCAAAGTTCTTTTCTAATGCTAGAGCTTCAGAGACTCACAGGGAAAATAACAGTCATACTACTTAAAATCAAAACTATGGGATATCTTCATAAGGAAAAGGCATGACAAGCACTAGCAGCAATGCAGCTTGAGGGAAGTACAACCATGCTAAAAAAGCAGCTTCAAAAATGGGGGGAAAAGAAAAAGTGGTGTTGTATCTCCTTTTCCTTCTCCTCAGACAGCCTGTACAAACCAAATAATTCCAAAGCGCCTTAACAGCTCTACTTCTAGAGGCTGTTTTTGGAGCTCATTTTATCACTTTCTGACTTTTGTGACTGATAAAATTATTCAGGAACCAAGATGTGCAGGGCTTACCGAAGGAATTGCTTGATGTTTTCGGCTTTCATTTCATCCACAAGTTTCTGTCTCACATTTTCATAGATGTCTGAAGTGCTGGGGGGGGGTTCATTTGGTTTTGTAAACCATCCTGAAATACATTTGGAAAGCTTCCCACTTAGCAAGAATCCCAGTCCTCCCATATTTGAGACAATGTGCAGCTTAAATACTGAACAGCCTCATAAAAACCAAGAGGATGAACAGGGCTTAGAGCACCCTCTGTCAGTAGCTGCTGACTCAAACATAGAAATGAAATAGAAAAGTAAAATATATGCAATTGAATGAAGTGCAAAAAAGTGGCATTATTAAAAGAGCAGACCCTAAATTTCTGGTGTGTGTGTATATATATATATATATATATATATGTATTTAGGAAGATTCATGTCTCATTAGTTTTAAACTTCAGTGTAAATTGTGAGCTATCTGTTTGCAGTGGGAGAATTAAACTTCTGATACCCATAATTAATTTCCTTTAATTAATTTACATGGATATTAAAAAATAAAATCTGTGCATGAGCATATTCCAAATGAAGGCCTAAGATTCAAAAGTCACCCTGTCAGCATTACAGTAATTATAAAATATGGGAAGGGTGGGGTTGGTCTGTTTAAAAGTTAAAGAAATAACATTAAGGGGGACCCTGGTTAGTTTTAATCAGTTGAAGATATTTCAGTTGCCATAAATCTGAAAGGAGAGATTATAACAAATGTATGAATTTGAAGAAATCATTTTACTATTACAGCTAGGAAATCCCAAACTAGGAAAACTGTCACCATAAAGCAAAGTGTATGTACTGCCACGTGCACAAAATATAGAACTTGTTAGACTTAAATGCAATTGTAGCAGCCCTCTGAAGGGTGATACTGGATCAGAGCAAAGGTCCACCTTGCCCAGTTGCCTATTTTGGAGCATAGCCAAAAGATGATACTCAGGGAAATGTGTAAGAATAGCACAAGAAACAGAAATTTGCAGCTCGGGGTTCTCTTGAATAAAATTAATGCTTTGTATATTTTGTAGCCCTCATGGATTTTTCTTTCATGCTTCAGCCTTAAGTGAGTGCTGCAGCACAAGATAAAAAGGGCAGACTCAGACATGTAATTTCAGGTTTAAAATCAAATACTGCAAGTGACTGCAGAGAAGAATCTGATGTTCTGGTGAAGTACATTGTACATGATGGAAAATTCAGCAACTCCACTCTTGGCTGTCAGTCAAAACTCCTCCTCCTCTGCATTCCGTCCTTAATTTCTAAGATAACAACTGAATAGGAGCATTTACATGGACCTTCTGTAAAATTCAGGAAAGAAAAATGAAAAAGAAAAAGAAAAAAAAAAAAAGCTTTGAGGTTTTGAGGTTTTGGGGTCATAGAAGTCTCAAACTCTTCCATTAACCTCTCCTCTTTGAACATCTGACTGCCCATTATGGGAAGCTGTCAGATTACTGGGGCTCATCTTCTACTGAAGCATGCGACCGCTCTATTCCTGTGAATCCCCACAGCCCCAAAATGCTAGAGAGAACAACCTTTCAGAAAAACAGTGCTGCAAGTGAGTGTTTTATAAGGTCCCTAAAAAAGAGTAAAAGCTCCCTGACGGGGAATTAATCACAACACGGGTCACGTATAAGTATCCATAGCGGGCAAAGGCTGCGGGCTGAGCCCCAGGGGCTCCGTACTTACCCATAAGAAAGCCCAGCAAGAAGCAGCCCAGCAGACCGGGGCAGCCCAGCCACGTGCGGACGGTGGCCCAGTTCCTGGCCATGCGGGCACTGCAGTGGCAGGCAGCTCTGCAGGCAGCAAAGAGGGCAGGCATGCAGCTGCCTTCCTTCTCCTCCTCCTCTTCCTCCTCCTCCTCCCGCCCTCAGCCCCGGGGCTGCCCCTTGCTCCTGTGATCCTTGGCTCTGGTCCATGACTAACCAGCCCTAAGCCTGGGATGAAGATGTGATTTTCGGAGTGCAGTGCAACACTTCTGGTTTAGTCTCTCCCCACAAGACAGCCTGTGTATCTCTGTAACAAAGAAACAGCTAGCCTGTACTGCAAGCAACGCTTCACTACTAATTTCTACTCATTTCTAATTACCAAGACTTTCTGCTTTTGAAGGTTCCTGTTTTTAGCTTAATCACAATCAGTGGAAGTGGCCAAGAGAAGAAATGGAGGAAAGGGAAAATTTGTTTTCTCTTTACTGAAGAAGCACTGAATTGTTCCCCCGAGTAATCTGTGGTTACATTAATCCTTGGCAAGTGATAAATACAGCAGCTCAGAATACAATTTAGATTAGCCAATAGGGACACTTCCAGACGTCATCCAATTTTCAGCTCGGAAAAGTTCCAAAATAATCTCCTGTTTTTGTTTTTAATTACTTTTTAATTTTGGATTACAAGGTTCTGCAGATCTAGTTTTGCCAATCTAATTCCACCAAATCCATCAGTATCTCATGGCAAAGGACATAACCTCAGCCCAAAGAAAAGACAAGATGGTTTATACAAACTCACCATGACCCTGCACATCTCTCCCTGCTGATGGGTTCCTGCACATCACTGAAGCCAAGACTGCTCTTTTTGAACTGAGGAGCTGCCCATGTGAGACCTCTGATGGGGATGAGAGCAGGAAAGCTTTTCTGGAAGCCCAGAGCCTTACCGCTTACTCCTGAGAGACCAGAGGAGGCTGATCCTGTGAAAGAAATGGCAGTGCTCCATCTATCAAAATTTTCTCAGATAGACTATGTTGACATGAAAATATTCAGAAACAGCTAGAAACACCACTTAATGTACCAATCACTTCACCAGGGCTTTTCAGGAAGGCCAGAGATTAGAGAAGAATTTCACCAATTGGGTATTCTGCTCCATCCAAAGCCACAGCTTTAAGAATACGGCTGGATGCCTTTGTTCAAATGATAAGCACGTCTAGTTTCATGATCTTTTTCTTTTTTTTTTTTTCTTTTTTCTGTCATTTCCCAACTGCTCAAAAACCATCACAAATTCTGAACAGCAAGGCCTTTTCACACCAACATCTCACTTGACATGTACAAACCAGATGGGATTCCACCTACAGAAATTATAAAGAATGAGCATATTGATGTATTATTAGCATTTATATAGCACCACAGGTGTAGGACTGGCACATAATAGACAGTAAAGTGACAAGAGCTATTGGAGATTAATGCCTAAATTAGACCTCACATGATGATAACATCAGTGGGGGAAGAGGGTAAGAATAGCAACACTGAGGCAGTATGAAGTGTATTTATTTCTATGCCTACATCTTTTTAAAGTGATAATGGCATCAGCAATACTGAAGTTGAACCAGGCATCTCATGTTTAACACTGCAGCAACCAAGTGGCTTCTACCTTTTTAGACAGAGCCCTAACACTATTACTTGTTAGTTGTGGCATATTCTTACACTCCATGGATTGGCCACTGGTGGAATATTTTATGTTCCTTTTAAATGCAAGAATAAAGCTATGCCTTGAATTAGCTTGGTATGTTGTGGAGGCCAGTGTAAGGAGTGGCATTACTATATAAAATATTCTTATATTAATATGTTGTCTCACCTGGATCATATCTATTTTACATATATTTATTTGAAATTGTTTGCTGATACATTGCAAGAACATACCTGACCTGTCTCATCTACGCACTTATTGGGAAGATGAGAAAAAAAAAACAAACATATAAAAGCTAAATAAATCTCAGTCATCCAGGAGAAACAGAAGTCTTGGCTTGATAACAGAGTTTATAACTGCTTCTGGTTTCTGTCTTGGAAGGGGGAACAGGGTGCAGCAACCTAGATTGTTCTTAGAGTATGCAGAAACAGCAGCTAAAACTAAGTTTTTCAAAAGGGAGAGAGGATAAATCTACTCCCTCCTATACCCACTTTTTCTTCAGTGCTGAAGCTGAAGGAGGGGGTTCTCTTTAGCATTTTTTGCTGCTCATTTCTTATCCCCTTATCCCCCTCATTTTCTACTTCTTTGCCTCTCTTACATTCTCCCCTTTGCTGGTCCTACCAGTTCTAAGACACATGGCATAACAAATGCAGCATCTATCCAGCATGTTCACTGCTTCCTGAGGCATGCCCCGAGAAACCCACAACACACATTACCAAACCACAAAGCCAAAGTCATAGTGCCATGTCTTACATATGCTGAAGCTCCTCAGAATAACTGAGGCCAGGGAAAAATGAGCCTGACACTGTGAAAGCTGAGGTACGGCGTGCGCAGAATGGAAAAGCACATCTGTGAGGAGGTGGGAGAAGCTGCTCCAAACCAAAGCACATCTCGCGGCTACTGAGCATCTCAGTAGCCAAGGAGTGACACCTATTGACTATCTTATTCTTTTTTTTTTTTTTTTTTTTTTTTTTTCCTGCTAGAATTAAGATATTATTAGTGTGAGATGCTGCTATGAGTGCTTATCTGATAATAGTTGTAACTATATAGTAAGATAATAGTAACTTTAGCCTAAGGTTAATTGAAGTTCAAACCTGGGGCTGATGGGAGACACAACTGATCCTAGGTAGTCATAAAGTTTATGCATGTCAAGTAATGGAAAGATTACTAGGAAAAGAGATCCCTTTTCTCAGGCCAGGCAGCATTACTGTGAAAAAGACCCAAAGCAGAGAAACTCCTGAACACACGGTACTTCTTTAAGCTACTAGCACTTCTACAACTAGCAAGAAAACTCTTGGTTACTGTATGGACTTTGTATTGAGCTTGGGAATGGTGAGAATGGCTTGTGTTGAGAGTGAAAACACAAGTGGGGCCCAGATGAAGCTGGGCAGAACTTGTGGATAGGTACATACATTGTTAGTTAAAAACAACAAGAACAAAACAAACAAAAACCAAACTAACCAAACAAAAACCCAAAGCAAAGCAAAGAAAACCCTTTGGTAAACTAGCTAAGCTCCAAAAATGGCAAGGATATACAAAGCAGATTCAAAATTAGTGTACATTTTTGTATTGAATGCATAACAATGCTATGCAGCACAGTACGTAAGAACACATAATACACAGAACAAATGCCACGGCTTGTAAATAGTGGGCAGTTGTGCTTGGCAACTGGGACCCAAAGGTTAATATGTGCAGCTGCTTGACCTGTTGTTTGAATAAAGGTTGAACTTGTGGCTTGAAAGATCAAAGGGCCCTGCTTTGTGGGGAAGGCAGATCTTGCAGGCAGAAAGACAACAGGGGAATGCTCAACTGCAATTTCAAATCAGTGGTTTCCTTCTGGCTCTACCAGTTTCACAGTCTCCCCAGAAGTCTCTCGTGGCTTCTGCAGTCTATCTGACTCCCAGATTAAAAGGGCAGTGGAGTTTGATGCCTTGAGTGGGGATCTCTGCTGTCCTGAACTTCAGAAGCCCCTTATCAGATTCCAGCTAAAATGAAGTTTACATTGCTGGCAGCTAAGTTCAGCTTGCAAACTTTGACCCTTTCTTCTACAAGAGGAATGTACCCAGTGAGGCAGAGAGAGTAAAGGACTGCACACAGAACATAAACCAAAGGATATGTTCCAGCAGGCATAAACTGAAACAAGATCTGTCTGGATTTAAGGAAGAGCTTTTCCATCACGAGGGCAGTGAAGCACTGGTGCATGTTGCACAGACAGGTTATGCAGTCTCCATCCTTGGAGTTCTTAAAGACCAGACCAGCTAAATAAAGCCCTGTGCAACTGGGTCTGCCTTCAGAGCTGACATGGCTTTGAACAGGAGTTTGGGCTAGAGACCTCATAATATCTCTCCCAGCCTGAATTACCCTCTGATCATATGATTGAATGACATTCTTCTATTCATCGCAATCCCCTGCCCTCAGGAGCTGCTGTCAGTCAGGTGAAAGAATACAGTTTATGCATGCTTTGACTCCAGCTGTTAAGTGTTGGCTGTTCTGCTCCATCACACTGTTTTCTGTGGTCCAGCAGCAAACTTCAAACAGCTTACCTATGTGGAGATGAGCACCCATCTCAAAGATCTTGACGGCTCTGTCTTAGCTGAGCTACCACTTGAAGAAAGATCTGTGGTGACAGCATCCTGATTCAGAAATGATGCTGCCAGGTCAACACATTTACCAGCGAAAAAGCACTGACACTGCTTGTTTCATGACAGAGAGGATGTATTTTAATACAAGTATAGCTTTGACTTCTTCAACACATGGGTATGCACGCCTTCATTTCATTTGATTTACAAAGTGCACATAATGGTTACTGTATGGAGCTCTTTGGAAAATTTTGGCAGCATTCTCTTTGATGATAAAGAAGTACTTTCTTTAAAAAAAATAGCATTGCTTTTTCATTTCTCTTAACAATACAGCTAGGTTCCTCTTTCTGCTTACTAAATACTTCTAAAGCTCTTGTCTTGTAATTAAGTCATCTGCTGCTGTATATAAATCAATGATGTACTGGCTTTGTCTGCAGTGACTGTGAAAGCTATATGAGTGTTAGCAAGGAGCTGCCTGGAAGTAGGATGTTAGTTCTTCCAAATAGTAATTAGAGCATATTAAAAAAAATAAAATAAAATGTGAAAGTTGGTTAGAATAGGCAATTTCCCTACTGACCACCTCTAGATGAAAACATCTGTAGTTACATGAACAACTTGCACACTTATGCTTGGGATAGTCTGAGAACCTGGAGGCTGCAATGCCTTTATCTAAACTCCATGGAAGACTGACAAAAAGAAATGATCCAGGGAGAATAATGATCCTATCAGAATTTCCCTTACAATTCTCAAATACTGAAGAGTACCTAGCCTTCTATTTTTAATTTTAAAAATGGATCAAGAACTTCAGGATGAGCCAAATGCTACAACTTAGAGCTTGCAGAACTAGACATCTGCACTTCCTTCCTTACAGAAAGGAAGGATTGTGAGGCAATGACATTTACAAGTTCAGATGGGTTACCAAGGAACACTTATCATGTTTATCACCTGCTGTCTGTCTTCCCCTATCTCAGCATGTCACAGATAAAGATGTGAAAATGTTGTAGCAGCTCTCAAAGAAGCCACTAAACAGCCAAAAGTTGCAGCCCAGTATTTGAGAAAAAAAAAAATGGAGTGTTAGTTTGTCATAACGATTCTGCAGATCGTGGTGATTTCCTGTAGTGGGGTCAGGAACACCCAACATGGTGCTGGATAAGCTAAGGCTGAGAATAACAGTGGCTATCTCGAGAAAAGTCAGCCCCGAGTATTAGTCAGACTTCTCACGTTGGAGATCAGAAAATCTTCATGCTGACAAAGGAGTGGGGCAACACGCCCACAGGAAGCATGGAGAACTGGGCTTTGGCCTCAGATTTATTTAAGTGACTGCATGAATGCTTAGGGAAAGAACTGGACTGAGTGCAACTGAGAATCTTCTCTCAAAAAAAAATATGTAAAGGTTTTCTTTCAAAATTCAACTGCTTTCTTTCAAAATTCAACCGCTATAGGTTGTAGCTGGCACTGAACAAATGCAGGTCACAAAGCAGACACAACTCTAGGAGAAAGCACTGGACAGTTTGAATCCCATCTTACCAAAACATCATGTAAATCGCTGTGTTAAAAACACTCTTCTGGGTACCTCCCCTCTCTGTGTGAAGAATGCCCTCAACTCCTTGACCAAACTAGTGGTAGTTTGGTTTAGGATCTGAAGGAAGTAAAAGGCCTAGACCCTGGCTGGGCCATAAACTTCTCTAATTCCACCCTCTTCTTGGAAAACCCACAACAGGAACAGGTGATATGGTGTGCTTTGATGAGCACACTACGATGAGACTGGAAACCAGGATATCAATCATGCAATTAACACATGAATAGCAGCAGGTTCTTCCAAGACTAATTATCATGGAACAAAAGAAATTGTGGGTACAAGGAGTCATGCTTACCTTTTCCATTTTTTATAATCTGAGTACAAGCCAACAACATTATTCCATAACATGATAGTCTGAGGGAGCTGCTTTGGGCTCTCCTTGCTAAGCAGCTGGCTGCACGGCAGTGATCTCCCCTCGAGTTGGGATGCCTCTCAAAGATGCTTACTCCTCCAGGTTGGGGAACACCCTAGCAGCTGCAGATCTTTGGTAAGTGACTGATACTGTGCATAACTTGTATCAGAGGGCATTAAGTTATTGTACTGGTAAATTTGAATCTTTATTATATCTTCCGTGCAGTAAGTTGAACCTTGCCATCGGACTTAGTTAAGCTTCATCTTTACAGTATTTTATTTCAATATACCATTTTTGCTACTAACTCTAGTGGTGATTCTTTAGACAGTTTAAATATTATCCATGACACCCTGCATCAGCCAACCTGTACCTTTGCTCTGTTCTGACGCACAGAGTCAAGAGGAGAGAGCTTCTGTTCCCATGTCTTATTATTTCTAGTGGTTAGGAAACAGCCCACATAATATATATTTTTATACATATATATAGATGCTGCCATATCTAGCAGCACTTAAAGAGTATAACTAGCTTAATATTTTGTGAGGTCCTAGTCTCTGCCATTTTTTATTACGTACCAGCTATTGCCAAAAAGGCCCCTAACTAAACTAAAATGAAACCATGCTGTGGTTAGGTCAGAAATATTTATGAATAAATTAGGATTTTATGGAAAATCCCAAATCTATCACAACACTGAAATCCACCTGATCATGGCTCAGTCTTCTAAGAAATGGTGGAAGTCTGAGCTGAAATGGCAAATCAAATTACATAAAAATATTTGCCATGCAAGAGCTTATTAAATCCTCCAGTAGCAGACTGTCAGAATAATTGACCTGATTTTCTGAGACTTTGGTCTGATCTTTATTGTCCCATTGTACTCTTTTGAGTAGCTTGTTGTACGAGTAAGCTGCATGCCAAAACCAGAAATACAGATTCCATGAAGATATTAATAATTTGGTATCCTCTCAAATTAAAGACATGATGAATTTTCCTTGCTAATTGTTTTCATATGAAAAATGCCTTGTTATGGCAAGAATTAGCACAAGTACGTTTGGGATAAGGGAATAAAAATAGGTCTTCATCTTGAAAGACATGTTTTGTGAGATCATAATAGTCTGACAAGATGCTTTGCCTTGTTTTTACGCTGGTGACTAAAGGCTTCTTGCTCAACTCTATTTGCAAACAGCTGAAAGACTGCATGTAAAGAGAAGAACATCATGAATGAGTATTTTGGGCTGGCAGCCCCAAAACTTGTTAAGATCATGATACATTCCTCAGGCAGCATGTGACAGTTTTCCCATCTTCATATGTGAATCTTCATCTAAAAGGAGAGCTGAAAATGTTATCTTGTATATATTATGCAATTCTAAGGTAAAAAATAGAACGTCAACAACAAAGATAGAAACTGATAAAAACATTAAATGTCTTCTGTTTTCCTAATGCACTATGAGGATTACTATAGAAATTAATAAAGCAAGCAAAATTCACAGCTCTGAAAATAAATCCGGTGGTTAGCACTTTTTGAAATAGGAAATAGAAAAATCTTGATTTTTTTTTAAATATAGACTCTCACTTCATTAATTATCTAAAGCCTGAGCTCTCGGAATGGATTACTTTACCTTAACACTGCTAAATGCATTGCACTTGGTTATATTATTTGCAAAGAACAAGACTGTCTGAGTTTTGTGTTCTTTCTAATAATCCTCTTAGTGTTTTACAAGTTCTTGTTTTGAGGCTTCTGCAAGCTGTTATCTGTAGTCTTCATTGATGATTATGTTGTTGATATTTAAGCTACTTCCTTCAGTGTTCCTGCTGCTGCCTGTACAGTGAAGGCAGCAATGGAAATTTGCCTCTTAACTTCTTCCCAGGCTTCATGTTGATCGGGTTTATTTTTAATGTCAAACATGGCATCATAGATCCCTGGGAATGATTCTCCTGCATACTTGTTATGGCTGCTTGGAGCGAAGATAACATGTCTGTAGGGAAGTTGAGGGGGAAAAAAACAACAGAACACAATAATATTGTGCATTAGGAAAATGAAATATTATTTTCTATACAAATCTAAAATTATTGATAATGAAGGGGTAAATAAATAGTTATATATATATATATATATATCTAATAGCAATACTGCCTATAGTCTGTTAAGCAAGAAAATAAAATGAGCTACATTATTCCATCTGAATACAAGAACTTTGTAGCTAAGACTTGAGATAGAGTTGAATAAAGCACTCTTTCCCTTTTTTTAGATGAAAGGAAAAGATTAAAAAAAAAAAAAAAAAGCAAGCCAGCACCTTTTCTCATAGATGTACACAGTGTTTGACAGATACAAGCATGCTTTACAGCTCTGGACTGTTCTCAATAGATTTTTAACCAGAAGTCGTGTGAGATATAAGGACTGTAGATATTACATTCTCTTTCTACACTTAATTTTTAGTGGAACTTTTTATTGGAAAGATGACCGATCTGAATACAGAGTGGTAGGAATGACCAAAAAGCTAGGCTAGACTCAACTATTCTGCTTCTCAAACAAGATTTATCTCTTGAACTGGAAGAGAGAACTAATGAATTCACTGCTGTTGGAGTACTGCCCTCTACAGTGTATTTTCTAGCATGGCTGTTCTGCTATGGCAGGTCAAATTCGAGATGTTTTAAGTATACCCTATTTCACTTTGAAACCAAACCTCCTTTATCAGTGAAATGACTTGAACTGAGACAACAGACAAACTTTTTGATCTGTTTAGAAGCCCGCTGAAATCAATGGAAATGGGTTTTCTGATCTGAATAGGCTTAAAATGGGACTCCTACACCGTACAGAGTATCTCACTGAAGTTTTCCCTGATGTTGTTTATGCTTTTCAATCTCATTTGTCCTATTTAATCTAATTTTACTACATTGAATAAAACCATTACAATTCCATCTAGAGACCTATAAATCATAAAGGAATTCTCATACAGTACTCCAGTCAGAATGTAAAGCCTTTCTTACCTATAAAATGGCCTTCCAGGTAATCCAAGTGGATCAATGAAAGCCCTTTCTAGAAACATGAGCTGATCATTTAATGATCTGACAGCAAGTAGGCTAAAAGCAAAACAAGAGAAGAACATGTTAGCTACAGAGTGTTTGGCCCACTGTCCTTCAGTGCCACAATGGATACAGCTGTGCATTCATGAAGGACAGTACATCCACAGGGCTGAATTTCAAACGTAGAAGACAGAAGACAGAGCATGACAGCCAACCTGCACAAGAGAATTATGCTGCTCTATACTGTGAGACAGCCTGGCTTATAACCTGAAAGTTATAAACCTTAAAGCTTTTCTTAAAGGCCAAGAAATACTGTAAAAGAAGAAAGCCTTTCAGGTATTTTCTCTCATGCTGCATTTTATTCTTATACCTCCTTTTCATTCGGATGCTAGGACAAACCATTCTCTTCTTTTCTACAAAACTCCATTTTCTACAAAGCCAGTGAGCAGCAAATTACTTCAATTAAATCACATTTATTTCTATATGTAAAACTACAACATCTGAGAAACAGGAAACTTGTAATGTTAGAATCATCTTTTGAGTCATCCAAGAACTGTATTTGTCTGATAGCAGATTGTAAATTCCCTTCAGCAGAGACCATCTGTTTCTGTGTGCTTTGAATAGCTCTGGGCATACTACTGATGCTTAACAAATACAAGAACTGTGAAGAAGAATATACTGACTATATGTGGGTTTGATAGTTTACATCTAAAGTAACTTACTGTAGAACTTCAAAAGCACTTACCAAGAAAAAGTGGTAAAATTTATATCACTGTAAGTCAGGAGTAATTTTACTACTGTCAATGAAATTGTTTCAAGTTTACATGGGTGTAAATGGAAACTGATTCAGGTTGGCTGAATTAATGCTTAGCTTTAGGACTTCCATCAATGAAATTATTTTGAACTGAACTTTATCAACCGCTAACGTGCTGCAGAATTCTGCAGGACATGTTATTTTCCACACTGGATCACAAAGGTTAACAGGAAATTATTTTCTTATACATATTTTGAAACTTCTGCTATATTTATTGATACACTTTTGTGATTTAGAAAAACAAATGAATTGAAATTTACATGGTAAATCAAGTATGTAAGCTGTGATAACTGACAGAAGTTACAAAATCACAATAAAAGCAGAATAGATCTGATGTGGGGATAGAAGTTATGATTTGTAAATGAAAAATAAAACAGAAAACACAATTAGTGTTCTAACTACTTAAAAGGTAATTTTTCTGCTCATACAGATTAGCGTTTTTCTAGTAACATGATGCAGTGTAAATGCTCTAGAAATATAAAGTTCATACAAATATCATATGCATCATATGCCATAAATGTAATATTTTACTTATGAGATAATTATTTATCTTGAAAGTTGCTGCCATTAAAGGATATCTTTTATTCTCACTTAGTCTTCCATAAGGGCCAGCGTACAGCTAAATTAGATTCTTCCCAATAAATGCAACATACATGTATGTATATATAAAAGGAAGCATAGTTTCTAATTCTGGGCATGGCCTACAAAGAACGAATTAATTCAAGTGCAAATTATGGCATAGGTGCTATACAGAATTTTTGGAAAGCCTGTCAAAAAGCTTGCCATGACTACAAGCATGGTACAGATGTGTTGTTTTGTTTGTTTTTTTCATTAAGTAGTATCAGTAACTTGAAAACTAGAGTGGCAAATGAAGACTACAAGTCATCATTAGTTCTTTAATGATAATCCAGTGATACAATCCTAGGATGTGTCTGTATCTGGAGGAAGTGACACACATGGGCTGGCTCTGCTCATGCTAACCAACAGTCTTGTCACGTCCATGTGTCATCCTGGTGCTGCTCCTGAGCAGAATTGACACTCATTAGCTTGGACACTTTTCAAAGCTAAATGGCTAGATTCCCAGGCTCTGCAGCATCTCTGATGTTCACTAGTTCAACAGTTCTATAGTTTGTTTCCTAGAGTAACGAGATCCTTAAAAAGAAGAATCCATAAGGACTTCAAGGTAATTCAGGGGACTAAATGCAAGAGAAGACAATGCCCTCTGAGCCCATACATTTGACTGGAAGAAAAAACTTACTTATTGGTGTCTGTGTGCTGCAGTCTGTCATGAAAGTTAGCAGCCACTTCTGTAAAATTTTTCACAGCTGAAAACAGAGCATCTGGTGGGAGAAAAAAGGAAGCGTTTAACTTTAAATTCTGAATAAACCATTTAACAAATCAAATTCTTCAAAATAAAACTGCTTATCTTTCACTGTGACCATAATCTGATCATTCTTGATGAACAACAATCAAGTAACTCCACACTCCTATATTAAAAACTATGTAATTCTGTGTGAAAACTTTCCTTGGAAACAATAGAAATCAGTATTTTTGTGAACATTATTATTTCATAATTGAAAAATGTCAAGAGCATGGATTGCCAGAACCAGACTGTTCAGGTAGGCGCACAGTTTTATAGAGCCCAACAGCCTGTGCATTTCCATTATCCTGCCACATAAAAGGAGTTTTTAGTGAGAGTGAGGGAAGGAGGCAGGGAGAGAAAGAAAGCGAGTGTGCATAGGCACATAAGTCATTAGCAGCAGTCGCTGTCTTTGGAGGTCTTCAAGACCAGACAGGACAAACCTCTGAGCAACCTAGTCTGATCTCAGAGTTGACCAACACGTGATGGGAACTGTTAGCTCTCCATGGCAGCGGGATAGCTTCTGCAATGGCACACTAGTGAAGGAAACAGTCACATTTCAAATTGTTTGAAGGGGTGGCTCTTGTATTATTTATTGCTTGTACAGCACAAAGCAAATACCAAGGCCTGAACAAGGCTTATACAATGAGATAAAACACTAACAGAGGAATGTGATAATGACTGTACGTACCAAAGGATACGTTGTATGTTGCCAGTTGCTCTTCATGATTTCTTGACATATTATAGATGATATGAGCATAGTTGCTCACAGCTGATGCATAATCTCTGCAGTCAAAAGGAAGCACAACAGAGTTGGCCAACTCAAACACCAGCCCTCCCCGTACCTGAGCTACTGTCAGATGATTCTTGAAAGTGGGATCATAAAATCTCTCCACAATTTCATAGGTCTCATAGACACTGTGGTAAACTGGATAGCTGCTATACTTTTCTACATTCTGAAACAAACAAAACCAAACAAAACCATTAATTTCTGTCAGTGGTGGATACTGCAGGTATGCTTGAAAACCTTTGCTGTGGGATTCAAAGCACTGTAAAGTTAAATGTTCAGGTCACATGAACCCTCTGTAGCCACTACATACAATCAAATGAGAAGAACTGTTTAGTGGTGGCTCTCCTAGACATTAACCTATGATGAGATGGTCACTCAGACACTGCTCTCCACTGACCGGGTATAGATCCTAAAGAAGGTAGCTAAGAATGGACATATAACTGCTAGCAGGCTAAATTAAGATAAGGTTGCCCTTCCTCTCATTGCTTGAATCTCAACTGCCATTTTTGTTTATGTCTTTGGTTATGTCTTTTCAGAGAAAAGATCATATTTAATAGATAGTTCCTTGAACATTTCTCAATTGGTCTCATTTTACAGCATGCTCCAGAGTCAAACTTATCTTCTTTGTGAAACAAGAGCCATTTTTGAATTTAAAGCTTCACATGCCATCCCAATTCATTCAAAAGTCATCAGAAGCCACTCAAGCCTTCATCAGCCATAAGTAATTTTGAGCACATCCAGTTATTCTGAACAAAGGTCTCCTTCTTCTCTTGTCTGATTGACACCAAGCTGACCATTCCTATTTATTAAATATTTGTGTTGTAGTAGCACAGAGTTCTAGTAATGAACACTCTGACACACTAAGCTGACTCCAAAAAGCTGAAAGACTGAATGGCTCAATTACACAGTTGATATTACTCAGGCAGTTACATTGGAGATGTAATTACAAAGACACAGACTTACCCAGTTTTTACTGTAACGTGCTCTGCCTGAAGCGATGCCAAGACGTTGAAAAAAGACTTCAAAGTCATTGCCAGAACCCAATTTATTTATTCTTTTAACAAGAAAAAGGAAAACGCCTTGAGTGACAATACCCAAAATATATTTTTTAGTTTGTTTCCAAGTACTGATAGCTATTTATTCTCCAGTACAGTCACTACACAGTCTTTCTCTAGCACGCTCTTTCTTTCAATACACTATGAATTGCCCAGACTCCTGCACTGCATGTACCTCCTACCAACAACTGTAATTCCCAGAGGGGCAGAGTCACTGTAGAGAAATCAAACACTCAGGGGAAGAATTTAACTCACTGTCTTTAGTCATTGAGAAGAAAGACCCAGTGAACTCCTGTTAAACTTCCAATATCCCAGGCTCTAAGCTCAGAGAAAACAGAACAGTACTAGCACAACTCCATATACAAGATTCATTAAAGGAACCCTGCTAATTTTGAAGGAGAGTGTTGTAAGAACCTGCCTGGTATGTTCCTCAGCCACTCAACCTCAGAGGCCTTCCAGGAGACCAGAAGCAAGTGCAAGGGTAGGTCCATGTTACCATCTTGTGCTTCTGCCACTGGCCTGTATATATTAGCCTTATTGTCTAAATCTCTATAAAATACAACAAAATTGTACTTTTCATACACAAAGACTCTTGTTCATTCTACAACTGCAAGTTCTCAAAAATGTTGTACAACACTGTATGAGCCGCAATCAACAAAATTCTGAAATCTATACCAGCTGAAATTAACACTCTTTCTTTCAAGTGCTCAGTTTTTCAAGTGTATGTATTCTTTTAAAACCCACACTCTACAATAAATTCTAGCAAAGTTTTGATTTTCTTTTGTCACTGACCTGGGAACCTCTTTATATTCTCTTGACGGATTTTTTTTATACCAGCTCTCATAGAGAGATTTTCCTTCAAACCCCTCATCAGGACTTGGTATCTAGAAAATATGTATTGTAAAAGAAGACAAAGGGTACAATTTCAAATGTTACCAATCAACAAAACTACAACCTGCCATCACTTGGCTATGGCCTAGGGAAATGAATAAATAATACTCTTAAGCCCCTCAGCCCTTCTGCATTTTCACTTTAACCTTTTATATGAGTAGCATTTTTCAAAGGAATATTTATTTGCTAAAAATAGGCAACTTTTTAGATGGAAAAAAAACAGAAGGAAAGCAAAACATTTCAAATCAATATTTACACTTTTAATTGTCTTTATTAAGAATTATCAATAACTATATTTATTTATGAATGAATAACTATATTTATTTATGAAGTTATGAATTTCTCAAAATAACAGTCAAAATAAAGCATGTTTGGCTCTCTGGTCACAGAGCTGACTGTTTATAGAACAGCGTCAATGCTTTTTGCTACAGATTCGTTTTGGATGGGGTTACACAGCATCTCCTTCCTGATTAGCATTCCCTTCAAACATCAGCTACCAAGCGAGTGTAGTAACAGGCATTCATCAGCCTTTGTTGCTGTTTCCCAGCTCGGGGAAGGTTATGCAACCATGTTTACTGGTATTTAGGTCAACATTTTAATGATAGCTTTTGGTGTCCAAACTGAGACTCTAATGACCTGATTTTCTGACAGTTCTGAACACCCGCATTTAGCACAAGTTACCATGGGAACTGCAGGTGATCAGCTCTTCTGCAGTTCCAGACAGAAATATCTGTAAATGGGCATCTAATTTTAACAGAGTTAAATTTTATTTGTTGCCTTGCAATTGCCAGAAAATTATTATACTGAGTTACTACCCTTCCCTTACTTTCATTGCAGACTAAAGTCAGCTTCCAAGAGATAACAAAGTATTGACCTTGGAAAAGACAGATGGGTGAAGCAGACATAGCAGATGAAGACACATACAGTAAATTCACAGAATACATGGAGCAGTTAAATGTATATTACATGCATATATATAAAACACACAGAAGATGAAATAAATGATCACGCTTTGATGCAGATGAACAGAAAAGAAACAAAAAGCCCTTATTATCAGCCTCTAAGACCCACTCTCAGAGCAAGGAACATCTTACATTTAAGATATAGATGCTATTTCCTGAGAAATGTCCCTACCTTTTAATTTTATATGCCACATAAATACGTATGAGAGCATCATGGGCAGAGCCATTGAGTATCTAACAGGATCCATGGAAAATGAGCACAGTGACCCAACCTGCCACACCATGTTAAAAACAACACTTCAGCAACCCTAACGTCTTCCCCTGCCTAAAGGGAGACAGACAGATTCTTCCACTACCACGGGCACCTGAGCTGTTGGACTGGGCAGCTACATTTGTGCTTGTTCTTGTTCTCTGGCTCATGGAATTTCTTTAATAGTTTGTTCTCAGAAGGAGAACTTTCACAGGAAGAGAGAAAAAATCATGAATAGCCAATAATTTAAAGGTATACATTTGAAATCCCTTTGCCACTCCTGGGAAAAAAGCTGTTGACTTAAAAAGGGTGACTGCAGTTAGAAAAGAAAGCAATACCTGACGTCATATTTTATGCACAGAGCCCCAGCCAGTGAGTGAGTACTAAACATTCTGGCTAAAAATTTCAAGCAATATTACCTCTTTGGTCACACTGTACACTAGTCTGTACATCAGTGGCGTGCAATCCACTCTTAGTGTGTAGTTTCCTGAAAAACAGGAAAAATTATTTATACGAACAAGTAATGTCTCCTCAGCCAAAGCTTTGTGCCATTATTTGTTAATAAGAAAGGGACTAGAGAGTTACACACACTACAAGGAACAAGCTGATTCTCCCCGCAGAAGGGGTCTCCTCCTGTAATCTAATTAATGCATTTGTATTAATTAGGATGAATTATAGCCCACCTTTTGAAGCAACTCTCAGAGCTCTTCCTATGTCCCTATGTTGATTACATACATTATGAGAGTGGATGCAGATTCAAGAGTTACTATAAAACTGCTGACAGAGGCACAACACTTGTCCTTCCCCATGATTTCCCAAATAGTTCAGCTGCTGCAAAGAACATCTTTCCTGAAGCAACAGGAATACCTGAAGGATACTTTATGATTCTGGGACAGTTTTCTTCCATATCTACTCCTGGACTAAGCCAACAACATTATCATTTTGGAGCTTTCATAGATCTTCAAGTTAAACTGCTTCCTGGTCACCTGTATATACCACCACTACTAAATGCAAATTGAAACCATATACCTTCAATAGAGGAATCTGCATTGATGTAAGCTACTCCTCGTGCTTGCAATAGTTTGGCATTTTCCTATGAGGAGGAATAGAGAAAGAAAATGTTGATGAACTTTTTCTCCCAGAATGATTTTCCCACCCCCAGAACAAACAGCTGTTTCTGGGAAAAATATCATATAACCTACTGCAATGAGCCTTGGTAGTTCCTAAGTGCAACAAAGAGAGAGAGAGCAAGGGAAAGAAGGAGTGCTGCTTTCTGGCACATATTTCTCAAAGATCTGCCACTGTGAAAATTTCTCTTTTAACACTGTCAGTTTACCTCAGCCCATTCTGTCGATCCTAACAAGCCAAATTCCTCTGCATCCCAGCTTGCAAATATCACTGTTCTCCTTGGCCTCCATCCTGCAATAAAAGACCATGAAAAGTGTGTTACAGAAATAAAGATAGTTTGTGTCACTTGGAGGGTGTGTGTGATCTTTAATAGTGATTTGTGGAAAAAGAGGTATGTTTAAGGACCTTTAAAAATAACTTCCTTACTAATCTAATAATGCCTTGCTAATTTTTTTAGCAATCTATTGGTTCAATATGATGATAAAAATGTTTACGTGCTCTTCTCTCAACAGAAACTTCTAAAATTTAACTCTGAACAAGAAAAAAAGAATGTGCATGTGCGTAAATCCTTGAAAGAAACCTTTTCTTTTTGCTCAATTCAACTTAGTGCATATTTTTAAATAATGTCTACTTTGTCAGAAAAGTATGTTTGGCATATTTTCATATCCATTACTGAATTTCTTTGACCTGTTTCCCAAATACCAGATTTCAATACCTACAAAATTCCTTGTAACCTTCAAAGCAAAGATCTTTCTCTTGAAGTTCTGCATTTAAACTCATACCAAATGGTACAGGCTCTATATTGCCTTGCCTTTGTCTTCGCCCAAAGTTTGAGGTTACTGGAACCTTTCAATCTTTGCTCCCTTTCAACTTTATTATTTTTTTTAATTTATTTTCCACTTGCATTCTAAGGAGAGTATCCCCTTATATCCAATAACTTCCATGGAATGGGAAGGAAACTGAATGCTAATAGGTTTTAAGTGCAGTGGGTAGGCAAAGAAAGCTCCTATAGCACAGTATTTGAGCTATGTCAAAGCTTATTTCCATGGGATGTCAGGGACGGTAACAGCGTTTGCTCTGACAACAACAGAAATTTGGTAGTTGACATTTTTTTCCTATTTTAATGAACTAGGCATGAGGTATTTTTAACCATTACCTCCTATACTATGCTTGCACACCTCATTCTTTGCATTGCACAGACTTTATTCATTCTTGAGTCTGTCTCCAAACTCGAGTCAAGTGATGAGAAGACTCCCAATGCTGCCCTGCTGAAGTGTTGTTGATAAGACCACCATGGTATCAGTTTAGTAGGACCACTGAAACATCTGGTATGATCAGCATCAAATACACAGCAATCAATTGTATCCGACTGTCTCATTTATTTTATCCTCACATCTTCTACTTTGTGTTTTGTTTTCTTTCAGATCTATTTTCTCTTGAGTAGAAATAATTCAGAAATACTGATGGGTTGTAACTGGAACTAGTTAACAGCTGCAGAGCAGTGTGCTTATCTGAGAGATCACAGAGATACACGTTTACTTTTAAGCACATGCTTCAATCCCAGCCATATCAATGGGCGCTGTTGACAGTGGTGGTTTTAGTGTGCGTTAGTCTTTCATTACAATTACCTTCCTTTTTCAGTTTTCCAAAGCTCCTCACAATCTCATGAACCACAGCTGCTCCACTCTGAGGATCAATACCACCAAATACCCACGAGTCACGGTGGCCTCCCAGGATAACATATCTGTCTAGAGAAATAGGGAAGTTTACTTAGAAAAAACTTTTTTTTTCCTCATAGTGTTGTTAGTTGGAAGTAATTTTTAGTTTTCCATATAAATGTGTAAGCATCAGGTAACAAAGCTTACTAGTTTATCATACATTTAATGGAAACGCAAAAGACATTTTAAATCTCCAAAGACATTTTTCTGCATTTTCAGCAAGTGTTAAAAAACTTGTCAAGCACAGTAATTCAACCTCATATACATAAAATCTCCTAAATTCCATAATGCTACTTCTACTATTAGAAATACTGTGGCTTTCCTCTGAAGACAGAACCCCATTTTTTCACATTTTACAATACTGTGTTTCATGGTGAAGCTGACCAGCTAATTATTTTTGTACAGCATGACAACTCACAGCATTAAAACGTGTATTTCAATGGGTATATGTATTACCAATCATAAAAAGGAATGCCTACAATCATGATGGAAATGTGATTAATATGATCCAAATCAGACTAGATCTATGTGATACTACAATACGGTTAACAGTTTTGTTTCAAGCAACAGAGAAGTGCTGCAGTTACAGATGAAATGCTGTTATCATTCTAGGGATGTCTATATATGTTTTTTTATAGTGTAAAGATCACACTGGCTACAGGAGACTGTAAGACAGGCAATAAATTAATAGTGGTGGAAATTATGTGTTCAGATGGAATGCAAATTCTTTCAGGACTTGTACTGTTATACCCCATTTCCATTTGGTTTTGAACTCTTGTGATTGATAATAATGTTCCTCCATTAGTAGGGAAAAATATCCACTTAAGGGTATTCTTTCAGTTGCAAAATTACCTGCCTGAAGCAAAATATTTCTGTCTAGAGTATGACTCCACCTTGAAAAATCAGCATGTATAGTGAAAGTGCTGACATACTCTGAGACATATGAAATCTGCTGCAGTAAATATTTCAACACAAAGATCACACGGTCCAGTATTTCAGAGAAAATTATCTTCTTCATTTCCCCTAACTCTGAAGTGTGTGTAGGAGTCATTGCACACTCACATTACACTGAAGACAAACTATTTTACCTGGTTCCACTGTGCCTCTGATGGTACCAATCACATTGTAAATCCTTGTTACTTTGTTGTTGCTATGAACGTGCATTTTCACCTTTCTAGTGCATTGGGAAGAAAATCCAAACAGAATATCCATCAGATTAGATATTAAAACATCACCACCTTTAAAAATTGTAAAATATAAAGTGTAATGAAAGGATTTCAGCTAAATTTACCCACTGTTAAACCAAAGTAAATTTGAAAATATTTCAGTGTAATTTTTTTTCCCAGATTTATACTTGTGCTATTGAGAACAAACAGCATTTGGTGTGATGTCAGTAGGATTTATATGGATAACGATCTCAAGAGGTCCAAATTTTTTTTTTTTTTTTGGCTAGGAGCTAGTTCTTAAATTAGAGTGAAAGAAAAACGAAAACTGTCTAATATTAAAAAGGTAAATAGTTCAATCTAATCTAGAGGTTGGTATAAATCAGAACCAACTCCAACACAGTCAGTGTGATCATACTGATGTGCCACCTCAGACACCACAAGAATCAGACAGCCTGAGCTGTGTCAGAAACTTTGTTTATCTGCAACACAGTTGAAGGTGCAACAACTCATCCTCAAGGGTTGCCTTTTTTAATTTTATTTTTTCAGGAAGAATTTTTCACATGGTTTGACTAAGACAGAGAGAAAAGGTCAAATGTTTCACATTGAAATCAACAAGAAGTGCAGCCAATAGTGAAATACCTGGACTTAATGCTAAACTGTAATTACTAAATCAGTTTAAATACAAAACTAAACCAATAAAAATGAGGTTGCACTTAAAGCATTTCTTTCTGGAAAACTTAACGTGTAGTTTATAATGTTTTATATACAGCAATTGGTAAAATCAAAAGCTGGACCCACATGAATTTAGAAGACAAATTCAGTTCTCTAAAAATTAACCATTCTGATTAAATTTTTTGTTTGAAAAGCTAGATGTTTTCCAAGTGAACCTGGCTCAAGATTAGCTTGAAACTAAAGCAATTCGGTCATATCCACCCAATGAGATGAAAATCTACTGCAGCTTTGCAGTGAGAGCATTTTGTCCCAGAAAATGGTCAGAATCAAAGGAATGATGCAAATAGCCCCAACTATTCTACTTTTCATCAGATTCTCTACCTGTATTTCTCTGATCTCAAACAAGTTCCTTATGAAACAAAACTGACCTTGTAGAATAATTTGATGTGAAACCAGGACCAACGTTGTAAGACACATTCAAATTTCCTTTCCAGCTACTATGTGGTGGTGCAGATCCTCCCATATTACTGTTATGAAAAAAAAAAAAAAAATATTATCATTATTAGTTATAGTCATCTTACAATAACACCAAAGACAAATGAGGAACCAGGAACCCATCTTATTATTCTTGTTAAGTCCCATACAAATGTAGACCACAGTAATGGGTCACTGTCTTAAGTATTTTGTACTATAAGCTTTCACAGGGATTAATCTGTATTTTTAGCTACATTAATATTAGTAAATTAACATAGAGGAATTCCCCTGCACATTGAGGTCAGCTTGGAATGGTCTACAGCTATCCTGGAAAGCAGTCTTCGTTTGCAAGGGTTTTGCAAGCAAACTGCCTCTTGAAAATGGCCCATGGATCTTTCTACTGTCTTGAACTGCATTTACAGTTTATTCAGGAGTGAGTTATTTGGGCCATTCTAACGGTTTAACAGGACAAGCAGTTGTCTTTCAGTGCCTGCCTCTGGACATTTTTTAGTATGTTACCATAGACAGAGTTGATGTGATTTTAAGATGTCTAAAACTGAAGAAATATGAGTTAAAGTCATCTTTTCTTGTTCTAAGGTGAATATACAAGGACAATGCTGCACCTGCTAACTCAACTGCATCTTGTTTTTCTTTTCAACTTATTTAGTTTGTTTAGATAATTATGAATTTTAATACCATCCTCTGGAAAGATGGGAGCCTGTCTTCATGTCAGGGAAAAGGTGACTCCAGCTCAGACAGACCCAACACACTTGCATACTTAGTATATAAAGTAGTGAAACATACATGTCTGCTAAATCTCCTGTGACACTGCCTTTTTTCCAGTATCGTTATATTGGTTTGCTAGCATCATTTCATATTTATGCAACATAATACAAAAGATGAAAGAAAGCTTCATAGAACTAAAACCAGAGTGCAGATAATGCCCCCTCAAAGATACATGGTACGAATTTACCTGGATAAATGAATGATTTTATTTTTGGTCTTTTTCACAAGGCAGGTACCATGGCAGTTCCACAAATCCTTGCCTTTACTCAAACTGAGTTATATTATAACTTCAGTATGCTTGATTGCTAATTGTTATAACTGCAGTTCATACTTGATGTGTTACAAAGGACCTTTTCTAAAACCCTTTGCACGTATCTGATATGCAGTAATAGGTAACAGAATGTCCACTTCCTACACAGAACCTAAGTACAAACATACTATTTCAACAACTACAGTGGAAGAAGCAAAGTGAACAAGTCTTTTCCCTTTCTTTTCAAATACTTTTAACGCTTTCACTGAACAGTCTGTTTAAAATTCTTCATGTCTCCCAAATACTTACCGCAGTAATGACTCAGCATCATGATAGCCAATGGGATGAACTGGAATTTTTGGGAGACCTACACCACTGGCTTTGTCTAATCGGTAAGCGTATTCTGAAAGCAGAAGACAGGTATTTCCATGTTTACAACTTCCAGAAGGTGTCTGTACAATTTACAGCACAGTCTTAACATAAGAGTCAGGGATAATCATTTCAATTCACTAGAAGTTGGGCTGACATTTCCTCAGTGACTGCCTTCTTTATGCTTCATCAACATATTTTCAGAGACAAAATAATAATAATAAAAAAATCTCCCATTCTCCCACAACATCTACAATTATGCATTCAGAACTGCCTGGAAAATTTAAAATTATTTCTTGGTTTGTGTTTGGTTTTTTTTTGCACTGAAAAGGTTTTTGATAGACGTTTTTCTCTTCATTGAAGGAACTTCAGAAAAAGCCAGAGAGAAACTACAAGAACAAAAAGGGACCCCATATCCTGATGCTTGGAACACTGAGCTGGGAACTAAAGCATTTACCAGAGAGATGCAAAAACAATGTTATATACTAGGCTACCTAATATTCTGTTTTGCTGTTTTTGCGAAGAAAATGAGGTCCAGGTTTTGTTTGGACATAGCTAAAATACAAATGATTTTTTTTTCTACAAACCAGGATATTACTTTTCACAGTATGTACAACCATCAACATTTAGAAGCCATTTCTCTAGCAGGTATGGAAAAGAATGGATTTTCCTCATACTCCCTACGGCACTGCACTGCTCTCCCTATTCCCTACAGCATTCACATGAACCCTTATTGAGGGGGCGGACAGGGATCCATCTGTAAGATCACCAACTCTAGCTTTTTTCTTTGCAACTGTACAGACGATAAATGAATTTCAAGTACCACAATAACTTCCAGCACCGCTTTAGAAAGTACTTGATGGCCCAGGGTACAGATATCTCACCTTTTGCAGGATAGCCAGGTGTCAGAGGATCCCCAGCTCCATTCAGGTTTAACACATTTCCACGCTGGGCTCCACCGCCTGGAAGGTTCCAGCCATCTGGATAGGGATCTACTCCTGGGGCACAGTAGTCAGCAGGGTCTGAGTACAGAATAACTCCCTTGGCACCTGCCAATTCAGCATTTCTCACCTGCAAAGCACATCTCTGGTTCCTATCCAGACAGTTTGACACAAATGTTCAAGGGGCAAAAGAAAGTATTAAAAATTACAGTGATTAGAGCTCAAGGCCTTTTACACAGCTTGGACTAAGTAAAGGTCCCATAATAGTCTCATATCATAAAATTTCTGGAAAATACATATATAGATATGTATTATTATTGTACATATACAGATATCAGATATCAACTTTTGTGTCAATGAGGACATTTCACTTCTAAATCAAAGGACAACTGCCCCTCCCTCTAGATACTAGTAACTCTGATGTGTTTGTATTTCATTTTAATAAATGATTCACAGACAGTGATACCTTCTTTAGTCTCTTCCATTCAGATAGTATCTTTAAGAGTGGTAACCTTTAAAAATTTAGTGAAATTATTACCTGATCCAGAATAAAAGTCAAATGTCACTTCTCACTGCTGAAAATGGCATATATGTAAAACAGTGAGTTATCTACTTAAAGCTTGCCGAAGATCAGTCAAGAGTGTTCATTAAGATTTGGCATTCCAATGAGATTCCATGAGATTTGGTGTTTGACACTCTGAAGTAATCAAGAAATTAAAAATATAGCCTTGTCCAAGTTATGGTCAAACTAATTTTCATTCAAGAGGCAAACACGCTTACAATAGACTGTCTCTTTACAACCCTTTTGAGGAAATAACTTGAGTGTGCACCTGAAGTATGCACATGGTTATGTACTTTCCTGTCAGGCCATGGAAATTTGCAGAAAAATATCATTTTAAAATGTTTACGTGATAGGGATATGGAATTAATAAATACAGAATTTAAAATAACCTCCATGTAGATCTGCCTTTGTCTAGTGTACAGAAACCATTATCAATAACTACAACATGGGGATCTTAAAGCACATCTGAATCTACAGGAAAGAACACCTTAGTTCAGAGTGTATCATCCAAGCTTATCAGTTACATTTTGGAAAAATAATATAGTATGCAGCTGAATACTAAAATATTTAACATTTTCCAACTTAATTACATTTATCTTTTAGATGCATTATATAAACATCAAATAAGTATTTTATATTTCCTACTAAAGAATCCACTTTGAATGCACCTCTATGTAAACTCAGTTGCACTAAAAGCTTCAAAAGACCTTAGTTAAGAGTTTCAGTCTCTTGAAATCAACCAAAGGATAGCGCAAGTAATATTCTTACATGGAGTCATTACCTTATTTCCTCTGAAGATCTTCCCATATCTGGCAATAACAATCTTTCCTGCACAGTTAATTCCCATTTCACGTTCTAGCTTAAAGAAGTCCTCTGTGCGGCCATAATTCACATACACTAACTCACCCTGATAGAAAGAGGCAGAATTTGAAACAAGAATGTCAATAAACATACCATGAAGGTTTGACCTAGGAAGAGAATAAGCTGAGAACAATGGGCTCCAGGACAGGTTCTTGTATGAATTTTTCTTTGATCCTAAGACAATTAGGTAGGTAAGTGACTCCTAATAGATTCATAACATCAAAAATTGTGTGACCTCAGACTCTGTGAAGAATACAAGATGTGACTTCTGAAACAGAAACTGAGTGTAAATGCTTAGAGTATGGCCCTTACTTCTCTTCATAGTCTATTTAAGCTGTAAGCAGCCTTGGACAGACAGAGGTATTTTAGATCCAGACAATCACAGTAAATAGTAATTGCATCCTATGCACTAGAATCACACACCAACTATTGTATAACATGTTTGAAACACAGTCATGAATACTTTATTTATGTGTAATGTATATTTATTTTGATTGTCAATCATCTGGAACTTCTACTGTATTATTTCTAGATTTCTGAAACAACATTCAAAGGTACTTATTTGGAGATTCTGTCATTCCTGGATACATTTTGGCAGGGGTTTGGACCCAATGATCTTTCAAGGTCCCTTCCAACCCCTTCAATTCTGTGATTACACAGCACATCAGGCATCCTTAATGAAATTCATTTAACATTCTGAAAATTCTTCATCTTTAACTTTCATTAAAAGGACTAAGAACTACACCAATGGTATCAATGTCTCAACAGAGCACTGCAACAATTTAATTTCCTAGAAGTATCATAAAATCCCTCATGTTTGTAGAGACTCCCCTTAAAAAGTATTAAAAAACACAAGCTATAAGTATGTAGTGTGGACTCATAAAATGCCTTGTCTGGTCTCTTTCAGCTTAGTTAGAGGTCTCAAGCACACATCTTATCTGTGACCATTATTACCGAGATGGGGGTACTTTTGCAATCACTTAACAAGGAAGGAAGGAACAGAGATTAGTACTGCTGTTTAAGAATGTGACTTCACCACTTTGTGTATTTTTTGCTAAAAAAATCTATTAAAAGAAACTTCTGCTCAAAGCTTATTTTTTTTTCCTCTGTTTATTGGGATCTAATTGAAATACACCACACAGAACAAAAATGCATTATGACAATTCGTATCGGAGACCAGGATATATTCCATCTACCATTTACCGAGAACCAGAAAGTAGCAGCTATTTCTACATCTCTGCAGGGTCTCACTCTAACTGGCAAGTAGCTACTATCCTACTGTGGCAGTATTTAACTTTCAAAACACAGTCACTACCACTTATTTTTAAAGAGCAACTGCAGGAAACTGTAATGGTGCCCAATGGTATTTCCACAACTCCCTGATTAGAGCACTCACTCAGAAAACATGAGAGCTGAGCTCCTGGTCTCTCTCAGTGTGAAGAACTTTGATCCATTTCTTCCACTTTCCAGGGGGCTGTCCTACTTGTAAGACTGCAGTTACCCTGGCATGCAGGTACTGTATAGCCTTCTCCCTTCATTGAATATGGACCTTTATGCAGGAATTGTTTGCAAGATTTGTGAGCACAAAGAAAGCAAGAGACTGATGAATGCACTTGGCAAGTTCCAAATCTCTCTCTCCACAGCTTAGATCTGTTTAATAGAATGGCTTTTAACATGAAGTACAGAAACGGATATGGGAAAACTCAGAAGAGCCCATGGAGCATTCCCACTGCTGAGCTACATACACGCTCCCTCCTATGCTATTTGCAGTATAGATGCAGACAAGTGCTCACCAAAGAACATTATTGCTAACTGCACTAGCTAGGTACCTGGAGCTTCTGTCAAAGTACTACGCATTAAGGGAAGCATAAGCAATGTATTTTGAGAAGATAATCCGTCTTTTAGGTATTATTTCATTCAGAAACAATGTTTTCACATTTAATTAAAATAAAATCATTTTCTGAAGAAGGAAGCTGCAGCTTTTTAAACTTGTTTTTACTATTTCTTATATCACATCCATTACCATAGCTCTGAAGAAACCAAATAAAGCAGTGAAGTTATTCTGTCTTTCTTTGGGGATATTATATTAAGATACAAAGTCAGAATCCAGTAATTTTACCTTACGTTACATTCCAAAATTCCCACAGCAATTCTTGAAATGCTCAAAGCTCTCATATCCTAAGGGAGAGGCTACCTGCCTGGTTCTCCAGCTTCCTTTGAGTATCTGAGGCAAATGAATACAGGTTATCTTTTGTCTTTTGGACTTGCACAGCTTATTAACAAACTTCAGAAAGTATAAGAATTTAATACTGGGCTATATGATGACTAAAGGCATTGTTATCAGGTTTCAAAGTCACATCCACACTTCATAGCAGAGCTTGGACCAGATAATCTCCAAAGGGCCCTGCCAACCTACATTATCCTATGTATAGGCAGGAAAGATACTGCAAACAAAAAATAATTTCTATTCTTATAAATTACTGATTGAATCCACTAATGTTCATAGGATAGAAAAATCCTGTTACAAAGGCCAGCTATGCAAAAGAAAGATCGTCAACTGGTACCATCTGTACAAGATAGAATGGATTAGTGTTAAACTTTGATCACAGTAACACCTATTTCCACCAGCTAGAAGTGCTGGCAAAGGCCATTTTAAAGCTCACCATAAACTTGCACAGTTATACCTGTGTGTGAGCCCTTGGAAAGCAGAATTTTGAAAATCAGTTTTTTAATTTGGCTACATAAATATAAGAGTCCTATTTGTTCACCAAAATGGAAAAGAATGGTGTGTATTCACAGAATAATCAGCAAAAGCTTAAAGCAGCTGACAACTTTAAAGATTTCTTTCCACATTTTTCAGGCTGAGGCAGAACAGTCCAATTTTAACTCCATCTAGAGAAAAAAAAATCATAGACAACAGAGCTAGCTCATCTTTCCCAATGGTGATATGTCAGGTTCTGAACAAATAATGCCTAAGATCCGGGAATTTCACATTACTCTACTCCATTCAATGCTATGCTACACTATGTTACAGTATCCCATCTTTGTCTATTTCCATTTCCTATTTCTGTTATCTCTGTTTCTTTTACTATTTTATTTTACCTCAGGCATTCCATGGGCTGAAAACGCACTGTAGGGTGGCACCACATCTCTAACAGCCTCATACCCTGGAGGAGGAGGCTCTGATAATGATGTGTTGAAAATCTATTGGGAAAGAAGAAACAAAAACGTAAAACAAGCAACATGAAAAAGAAGTACTGTCTACATAGGCACATTTCACAGACATTTACAGTTTAAAGGACTCTAGTTTCATAACTCAAAATGAGGTGTGACCAAAACTTTAACAAGTTTTAACAACTACTGGGCATCACTTTCCATATGCAGGTTCAACATGTGATCTCACAAATCCCATCTCCACTCTTTGCAGATAATCTCATTTAAATGAACACAGGCTACTCAAAAGTGGTCTCAATATAGCACGTAACAGAAGGTTAGGTCATAATAGTAAAAAAAATCGTGCATTCTGCTCATCCCCAGAGCTTCTATGAACACTAGAGCTGCTCTGTCATGAACTGATTTTATTTGTCAGTCTCAAGGCATAAACTCTATGATCTTCAAGAAAGTGAATCATAGAATCATAGAATCACAGAATATCCTGAGTTGGAAGGGACCCTTAAGGATCATCAAGTCCAACTCTCGACACCGCACAGGTCTACCCAAGTTCAGACCATGTGACTAAGTGCACAGTCCAATCTCTTCTTAAATTCAGTCAGGCTCGGTGCAGTGACCACTTCCCTGGGGAGCCTGTTCCAGTGTGCAACCACTCTCTCTGTGAAGAACCCCCTCCTGATGTCAAGCCTAAACTTCCCCTGCCTCAGCTCAGAATTTAGCACAATCATCAATACTGTATAATGAATCAATACAAATAACAATGCTGACAATGATTGATTTCCTCTTTCTTAATAAAAGAACAATTTTAAAACAATTGAATTACATAAAGTAATTCTAATAAATAATTCTCCTTTCATCCATGTATGTCAGTATGCTGCATGAAGTAGGATAATTATTAGTATTCTTAGCATACAGCTGAAGAAACGAAGATACAAATTTAGGGAAAAAAATAAACAGTAACCACTGATTTCCATGAGCTTTGGATCAGGTGCAACATCATGAACAGAGCAGAGGATGGCTTTCCCTCCCAGTCTTCCCAGGTATATGAAGGTGTTTTTTCCCTGGTTGCAAAAACAGATGTTTTCTGTACCTCATTTCCATACTCATCAATTATTGAGATGTAGTTTGGCTTAGTTTCATCAGGGTAAGAGAGCAAGACATCGTAATGAACCAACTGAACAGAATCCAAACCAAACGCCTTCCACTCAGCTTGGACTTGCTGTGCCAGATGCAGATTCTCCTTTGTTCCTGCGAGGTGTGGAAGCTGTGTAAAATTGCTAGAGAAAAAGAAGTAATCGGTCAGGATCAGGAATTGCAGCTCGTAATCAAAACCCTTCTTAGCCTACCTGGAAAGAAACCCCCATGTAAGACCATACTGAAACTAAATTAGGACCCAGACTCTTCTGAATTTAGGTATTTGCTTATCTTACACTTAACTTGAGGAAAAGGATTTCAGTTTGTTGCAGGTGTTTACATCTTGCTAGCAGTGTGGCTTAGCAAGAAAGGCCTAATGACATCAGCTGTGGGGTCTTGTCCTTGGTTTATTCCTTGTCTTCTGGGCAACCCTGGGCCAAACACATCTGTGCATAAGGAGACTGAGCTTCCTTGCAAAGCGATAAAAGAATCAAGTATAATTACCTCCAGGCATCCGATTGAGAAATGTGCATAATTATTCTGATCCCTGCATTTAATTAGCTGGATATTCTCCTTGGATGCCACTATTTTAATTAATTTTGGCATAAATACTGATTTATCTAAAAGTTCACTCTGAGCATGTCTTGTTGGCAAATAAGAGTTCACAGTGGCTTACAAACAAGGAACAGAAAAACTAAGCACCTTGTGACTTCAGAGACATCCAGACTCAGTAACAGTGAAAGATACCATGAGTAGTGAGCAACCCACTGCATGAAAAAGAGAAAATTTGCTCAGACCACTGAGCAGGCCTAGTGGTGAACTGAGCCAAAGAATCTCCCAGATGAATGAGGTTTGTCATCATGTCCTCATCTAGTCATATGACCATGCCACCAACATGCCACAGAAGCACGTGTCACACGAGACGGTGTTAATCAAAGAAACGGGTTCTTGGATAAGAAAGAGGTATAAGGTTGGGAAAAATTTTCCTTCTTGAGTTCCAGTGAGTGTTATAAAAGCAGCAAACAAAGCACTTACTTCAAAAGAAGTATACACTTCTGCTTTTTGTACCAAATGCTGCCATATTCCTCTGATAATGTCAACAGCTTTTATCAACACTATACTAGAGAAGTCCCTGGTACAGTGAAGGCACCATTTTCTGGATAACATACTGAACCAACACCATGGTTATGTTTAGAGCCAATGGCTGTTTTCTTTAAGATTTAGAATATTTAAGTGTCAGGTTTTTATTACAATTTGAATTATGCAATAACATTCTCCTGTATTATATTCCCATTTAACTGACTATTGTGTTTTTCTTCATTTCCTGTTCTAAGTTGTTGACTGCCTGCATGAGTAGTTCTGAGTAGTGACAAAGGATCTGCTGTATTTCACCACAGAATTGGCCGCATGTCAGCAAATGCAATACAATGTTTACTGTTAGCATAGAGACAGGGAGCTTTGAGGGCAGAAAGTTCCTTTTACAGGGTTCTTTAGCAACAGTTGGCCTTGTAGGAGCCAAAACACAGGTTGACAACTGAAAAAAAATCTTAAGTATTTGGTTTTCAATGTTTACATAGTCCAGTACGTGTCTATTATGTAGTAAAGAGAATGTACTTTCCAGCTAACTTATTTGCAAAAGTTTGTGGCAAGTGCACTTAAAATGAAATGTGTGGGATTGCCACAACCTATAAACTGAAAATGTTTTTTTCTAGTAATTTGGTTTTGCAGCAAGACAGAACTTCCTGCTATTTAATCAGGTTGGGAATAAACAGCACACCCAGTTCTATTGTCTACACCTAAAACCATTCATTTTAACAAATGAGCAGCTTTGCTTTTAAGATGTAATAAAAGAAACAAAGTAGTGTTAAAATCACCTAATTTTATTACTAGAAGATACATGAGATTAATAAATTATTGGGGAAAAACATGGTCTTAAAAAGACCCTACAGCCTAAAAGGTGTTTGTTTTATTATCAACAGCTTAATATACTTCTTAGATGACTAACCTTTATCTATGATGACTGTTCTAGCTATTCACCGTGCAGAGGGTGAAAGCATTGAAATCTATCTTTCTTCATGAAAGTGAATAATTATCAGTCATCATTCTGACCATGTAGATTATCTAATAAATTTGGTCAGAAAGTCAGAAGGGAGAATAACAATAAGGTATGAAGCTCTAATCTGTAGGAAGAACTGCAAGCTCAAATACTAGTATGATTTTCTTCTAAGTTGATGTGGCCCACTATTTTCCATTGAATCTCTCCCAACTTAAGTTTAGTCATACAACCTAATCCTAAATAAACAATTTTTACATAAAAAAGAATGTAAGGTAAACACTGCTGTAGGCTGAAACAGGCCACACATAAGAGAAGGAGTCAACCTCTACATCATTGTACAAGCATTCACCGAAGGCTAAGCAAGAACTTGGCCATTTTTAATTACTTTAAGCACCGAGATTACTGACAACAACTCAAGTGTTCTCAACACAAGTAAGACTGGAAGGAGCTGAGATGGACTGCACTCATCTCACTGGAAAACATGTAAAACCTATGGCCAAAAACCCATACACCATGCTCTGTCTGGTAATATTCATGGGCTGGTTCCTGCTTTTTTCCTGTTTTTTTTTTTCTTTTTTTTTTTTTTCTTTTGACTGATAAGCCTACACACTGCTTACAAAAGAAACTGCTTGATGTTTTCAGCCTTCATTTCAGCCATAAATGCCGCCTTCACCTCTCCATGAGGACTCGAAGATGTCTTCTCTTCTACAGGTTTTGCAAACCAGCCTACACAACACAGCAAAATACAACAGTAAAAACACCAGAATATCCCCATGACACACATAATTTTTCTTCAGTATCACCACAAGTATTTTGCTGCATATTTTACAGCTGTTTTTTATCATAGCACAGTCAAGCGACCACAACCTGGTAATGTCAGCGGTAGTCCCACACCACAGTGAGACAACTTATTACCTGGGCACATATTGAGGGGAATAAAATACTGTATTTTATCTATTCATCACAGTCATTTTACTGTAGATGCTGAGGAGTCCAATCTATCTTCCTTGAGCACCAGCACATCACGCTCCCAATCACCTCAGAAAGGCAGCAGCTTTACGAAAACGTACAGAAACAGAGCCCCTTTGTGAGAAACAGATGTCCTGTAACTATTTTTTCACTCTCTGGCTCTCTTTCTGGAATCGTTCCCTTACTGTAGCGGTGTTATCAGACTTAAGTGATGAGAGAAACACCTGTCTAGGGAGAGTTTTTGACACCTCTTTGTAAGCCGGGGCCTGTACGTGTTCAGTGTAGACGCAGCAGCCATTACACAGGTGGCACATCGGGGACACGGCAGGGAGCAGAGCGGGCAACAGGCTGGCACCACTCAGTCAGGGCCCTTCCACCAACTCCAAGCACACTACAAAAGCCATTTCTCTTGCCTAACTACCACATTTCAAATGAAATTATACAATAACTAGCCAAAAAGGCACTCTGGACGGAAGACAGCCGCTGCTGCTGGGCAGATGGCGGCTCAGCCGGCCACAGATTCACCTCTGGCACGGAGCCCCCGGGCTCTGGAAGCCCTCCCAAACCTTCCCCCCTACCCGACCGCTCCTCAGTCCGGCACCGAGCCGCCTCCCCCGGCTGGAAGCTCCCAGGGCCGGCCGGGAGAGCCTCCCGACCCGCGGCGGGTGAGTCCGCACTGTACCGATGAGGAACCCGAGGAGGAAGAGCCCCACCGCTGCTCCCAGGGTGGCAGCCCAGAAGCGGCCGCTGGCTGCCCTGGGCCCGGGGGGCTCCGAGAGGGTGCCGAGAACCGTCCACATCGCTCCGGAGCCGCTCCCCGCCTCGCCCCGCAGCGCCCGCCCCGCCGGCCGAAGTCCCGCCGCTGGCCCGCCCCACGGCGCCTTGAGGCGGGCGGGACCCGGCCGCCTGCGGCGGGTCCCCAGTGCTAATATCTGCCCCGGTGCCTCATACAGGGCCTTGTGCCACCCGTGAGGGGCTTTCACCCCGCCATCGGGACCTCAGCCCGCCCAGAGCCTGTCCCGAGGTCTCGCTGTCCGCTTGGACGTGGCCAGTTCTCCCCTGCTTTCCCCTTCTATCCACTGTCCTAGATATCCTGGCACCCCACGTTTCAAATGCCCTCAGGAGGTGAAGCAATGATTTCCATTCCTGGTTCACTGTGGCTGTTACACACAGCGCTGTGCCATCCCCTACAGGATACATGGAAGAGTGAAGACCAAACAAGGGGGGAAAAAGTAAAAACCATTACTTTAACACATTTATTTTCTCAAGGAGTGTACCCCAATTCCCAAGACTCTGAAATGCTCTATTCAGAAACACAGACACACCTGTGAATTCATTTACCAGGAGGAAGACTGACTGCTTGATGTCTCAGCACTCTGGATTTCCATTTTACTGAGGTTCAACCCCTAATCGAGTGTGTGTTTCACCTGGGACTGCCAGCTCCTGGCTTGGAGACTGGCCTCTGGCTTCCTACATGCTTAATTTTGCTTGAGTCTTTTTCCACGTCTTAAAATCTCAACTCATTCATTTTGGTTTGGTTCTCCATTTCAGTTTGATCTCATGTTTGAGAGGAGGCGATACCTTTAGGTCGATGAGCAGAGAGGAATTTGTTATGTAGGGATGACCTCCCGGGCTCTTTACAGATTTTCGTGCTCAGAACCCTTGCTCCAATGCCAGCTGAGGAAGCAATGCATGCTTAAGACACATTTCCAGCTGTAAAACTCAACAGTAAAATCCAAGTCTATATGTAGTAAACACATAGTTAATTGACAAGTCTATTCCTATTGCACCGCACGTCTTGCTGATATAGACAAAACCTAAACCTAGGATGAATTCCAGGCATTGGACTTTGACTGACTTCAACTGCAGAGCTCATCACACTAGAAAGTCATAGTACAAGACCACTAGATGAGCCCTGCAGAAGTGTTAGTGCCTCCTTATTAGCAAAGTGCAATACACCAGTGACATGGCAGTAGCATGGTTTGAAATTTTTTAAGACAAAATAAAAAAAAAAAAGAACCTCAAAACATCTGACCAAAGACAGATATTAAAACAACAACAACGGCATTTTTGGTAGTAGTCCTGTCTTCTGCTGTGTACCATCCTACACAGTCTGGCCTCACTGTGTGATAGCCCTGCTTTTAATGATCCAGCTAACAGTCTAAGCAGAGTGCCACACTGTCATGTCAAACCCAGATGTCTGCCAAGTTACCTTCAGCATTCAGGCTGTTGCAGATACCAGTCTGCAATGCCTTAGCTCTCCCCTACAATTTATAAGGAATGTGAGATTGTAAAAGACCACAGTGGAAGTTTGTATCCCTGTGCAGCAGCATACCTCACCGTTCTGTACCTGGAGCAGCATAATATGCCCATGTTCACTGCTCTGCCTCTACTCATTAATGTAAGCTGAAGTCAATGCTCTGTTTAAGTGAAGTGGGCTAAAGAATGGACACGTTTTCTGGTGTTCCTTCTGGTGAATTAGCCTTTTCAGCTAATATGGCCAGGGCACCTTTTGGCCTAGGAACTTAGAATCCTTGATCAGCTAATTTCTGGTTGAAGGACTTGGAAATGGAGTTAATGAAGCACCGTGGGACTAGGTACTGAGCACAAAAAAAAAAAAAAAAAAAAAAAAAAAGTTAAAAAGTTTTATCTTTAGATTAATACTCCAGAGGGATTTAACCCCATTGGGTTCTGTCTGCATTTATTCAAGCAAAAAGTAACACAGAGGAAACTGAGATTTTGTGAAAAGTTTGGTGCTGTTCAGCATTCTTCAAGTAGTTGAGAAGTTCACCCCAATTAGAAGCTCTGAATTACTGCTTTCAGCCATTTTATGCATAGCCTTCGGTGTGTCTCAGCTTGGACAAGACATTAAGATTCTTAAATACACAACAGCAGCAGCCAAAGAGCAGTGGAAGAGCTCTTTTATTATTATTATTATTATTATTATTATTATTATTATTATTATTATTATTATTGTTATTTACAGCCGTGATAAATTCATAAAATATTATGCTTGTTCCTATACAGAATTATATAGCTCACTTTGCAGGCAAAACATTTCACTAAAACAAAAATAGTAAATAAACCAAAAAGTAGGAAAAGTTAATCCCTCTCCTTTCTCCATGGTTTAGTGGATTTTTTTTTTTTTACTAAAGATACTAAAATTAAACTAAAATATACTAAATACTAAAAGATACTAAAAGATACTAAATTTTTACTAAAGTACTACTACAAGTACTGTGTTCAGTTTTTGGCCCCTCGCTACAAGAAGGACATCGAGGTGCTTGAGCGGGTCCAAAGAAGGGCGACGAAGCTGGTGAGGGGCCTGGAGAACAAGTCCTACGAGGAGCGGCTGAAGGAGCTGGGCTTGTTCAGCCTGGAGAAGAGGAGGCTCAGGGGCGACCTTATTGCTCTCTACAGATACCTTAAAGGAGGCTGTAGTGAGGTGGGGGTTGGCCTGTTCTCCCACGTGCCTGGTGACAGGATGAGGGGGAATGGGCTAAAGTTGCGCCAGGGGAGTTTTAGGTTAGATGGTAGGAAGAGCTTCTTTACTGAAAGGGTTGTGAGGCATTGGAACAGGCTGCCCAGGGAGGTGGTGGAGTCACCATCCCTGGAAGTCTTTAAAAGATGTTTAGATGTAGAGCTTAGGGATATGGTTTAGTGGGGACTGTTAGTGTTAGGTTAGAGGTTGGACTCGATGATCTTGAGGTCTCTTCCAACCTAGAAATTCTGTGATTCTGTGATTCTGTGATACTAAGAGGTTGTTTGTTTGTTTGTTGTTGTTTTTCCTTCTCTCTGAACTGTGAGGAATCTATGGAAGTATGATTTATTTTTTTTCTGATTCATTCAACTGAGGAAACAAACTCTTATTTGAGGTGCATATCAGATGGTGTTTTGAGTAAGATTGTCATTTTACATGCCATTTAGCATGACACAGCTTTCCTTAGGTCCAACTGAAATGATTTTTATGTGACTATTTTATGTAGGAACTGTACTTGCTGGGTGATGAGAAACCTGTTTGTATGTTAAGGTGCTGTTCAGATACAGATAGATCAACTTCTGTGATACTTTCTTTCAATATACCTGCAGGATTACTACCTTATTCTCTGTTAGTCCTTCTGCATGTGCAAACGTAGTCACATTAATTTACAACAAATAAAGCTTTTGCATACTTGTGGGCAGGGTTCTTGATGTCCCTACTGGATGGAGTGAGCATTCTGGGAATTGACTCAGGTTTTTGAGTTGGGGTTGGGTGGGAAGAAGGCCTCTCAGTGGCATTTTTTGCAGTAGCCTTTCATTCCTCTGAGTCACAAATCACCAGGGTGATTAAGACAGGAAGTTCCAAACTGTTTTAGTTATAGCATAAGGCTAAGGAGACACCAGTTACTCCCCTTATGACCCACTAGAGGAACAGTCTGTTTTGAGCGGAGGTACAAGTTGCTCTAGTGTCTGAGGACAACTTTTGTAGCTTATCAAATAAAGGTGAGTTATCTAGAGATAACGGTTGCTAGTCTTTGTTACAGTTTCAACTGTGAGAGAGAGGATTTAAAGCAGATGCTCGAGTACACAGGTCTGCTGTGGAGCTGATGAAAGGTTTATGTGTCAGGATTAGAAGGGAAGCCAGCAAGAGGGACTTCATGCTGTCTGTCCGCAACTGACTGCTCACTCAAGACAAGAAAAATAAGGAAGCCTTTTTTTAAATAACTGGAAGTCTTATAGTTGCAGCCCCTTCAACATGGGAGTGCATAAGCATAGGAACAGGCTAGCAAAAGATGGAGCTCAAAATTTCTTGGAACTTTTCACAATGTCTGTACAAAGCCCTTGTGACCTGATATAACCTTGAAGTTAGTCCAGCAGGCGTTTGGTCCAAATTGACCTCATGGGTTTCTTTTCAACTTTTTTTTTTTTTTTTCTGTAATTTTAAGGGAGAGTTGCTTGTGGATTAATATGCTGTCTGCTTTGTAAATATTAAATATCTGTGTTTCACTGTTATGTATTTGCCATACAGGCAGTGAAATGAAAAGACTTGCCTAGCTCCCAAGGGCTCCGTAGGTTTAATTTATTTTGAAAAAGTGAAGAAATTCATGAGTTCCAAGTCTCTATTATGCTATAGAACCACTCACTAATTAAATCTGAAGTGTTTCTGATAGAACTTATTATTAAATGTTTCATGAGAGAACTAAATGAGGTGTATTGTTGTAAAGAGTCAATAGAAGAGAAGAAAATGAAACCTTAAAGTTTGTTTTCTATTTCACTTAGAAAACTTTTCTTACAATTTATTCTAGCTTCATATTTTTAAACTATTCAAAATACCAGCTTCTTACTTTTTACTGATACAAGGCACAGAAATAATACCTAGGTTTAAAACTTGTGTTTTCTTTCCTTCTATATACTTTTCTGGTTGTATATGCAACAGGATTTGTATGGATGAAAACTTTTACATGCTGCTTTTACATGCTGCTTTTGATCTTCACTACAGGGCTTCTGAAATGTCCCATTCTGCAAGCTGCCACATACACCTATCTATTTGAGACAAAACTTGAGCTTTCTTAATATGGTAACAGTTTATCCCAGCCACAGTGTTGCAAGGTGCAGAAGGATAAAGTTATGAAAGATGCTGAACTTTTTTAATAGCTTGGCATACCAAGCAAAGGAGCTTTTGCTGTTTACTTCTGCTCTTGGCTTCACAGGTCACTTCTCTGCTACTTGTGGTGCTCAATGGGCTGCATATTTCATTAGGTTTCATCAGTATTCAGTTTGCTGCTGCATTATAATCACAGAATGGTTTGGGCTGGAAGGGACCTTAAAGCCCATCCAGTTCCAACCCCCTGCCATGGGCAGGGACACCTCCCATCGGACCAGGTTGCTCAAAGCCCCATCCAGCCTGGCCTTGAACACCTCCAGGGATGGGGCAGCCACAGCTTCTCTGGGCAGCCTGTGCCAGGGCCTTACCCTATGAGTAGTTTCTTCCAAATATCTAACCTCACTCTCCCCTCTTTTAGTTTAAAACCATTACCCCTTGTCCTATCACTGCACCCCCTGACAGAGTCCTTCCCCAGCTTTCCTGTAGCCCTCTGTAGGTACTGGCAGGCCACTGTAAGGTCTCCCCGGAGCCTTCTCTTCTCCAGGCTGAACAACCCCCACTCCCTCAGCCTGTCTTCACAGGAGAGGTGCTCCAGCCCTCTGATTATGCTCGTGGTCCTCCTCTGGACTCTTTCTAATACTTCCATATCCTTCTTGTGCTGGGGGCCCCGGAGCTGAATGCAGGGCTCCAGTCAGGGTCTCACAAGAGCAGAAGGAGGGGGACAATCCCCTCCCTCGACATGCCATTGGATTGACCCATGAAGGATCTGGACAAGCTGAAGCCCTGGCACAAGGTGATGTGGGGGATATCTGCCTCTTTTGTGGCAGCAAGATGTTAAATCGGTTCAAACTTGTTTGTGTTGATGTCACCATGATAACATAAATGGATTGTAATTAATTCAGAATTCACTTACGAAGGCTGAAGTGCTTTGAATCTTGCTATGGATTGAGAATGAGTTCTTACAGAGAAGCAGTTTATTCTGTGGATATTTTCAGCTCTTTGACTTCCCAGGACATTGATCTTTCATGTGCAGCAAGCACAGGTTCTTCAGGTGATTCTTCTAACCTCACTGGCACAGAATGGGATGCTGATGTGGAAAACAGAGAATGGAGGAGGGCTAAAGATGTACACATGGAAATCCTCTGTTTTTAGAGCATAGCTGGGACCAAAATATGTGCCTTTCTGGACTGAGAAATCAATAAAGTGCAACCTAGTTATGTTACAACTGTTTCAGGATGAGATTTCCTTATAGCTGCACGGGAGTGCTCCAAAGGCTGTTGGTATTCTAGTTTTTGCATGTTACAGGAGTGAAGGATAAGATTATTTATTTATTTATTTATTTATTTATTTATTTTAATGTGCTTATCTACACAGACTTGTATTGTACTGCCTTTTAAATAGCCCTCTCTACTGATGGTGAGTCACAGCTACCCAATACATATTCTTTGAATTTTACAAGTAGTCATGTTGCTGTGATTATCACTGTTATATGTGCTTTGGCAATTTTGTCTGTTCCTAGCTGTTTATTCTTTCTGATCTTCTGTTGCAGCTGGAAGAGATTTGGTGTATGTAGTCAGAGGCAGGGAACCATTTCAGTTCTGTTGATGAACAAGACACAGTGGCTTTAAATTTTAAAAACAAGTTAAAAATAGGCACCACTGTTCTGGACATTTTTGTTTGTTGTGTGATTACATCGTAATGCAAAGTATGAAGCTTATTTTTTTAATAGTTTCCTGTTCTGAATTTCATCTCAGAAATAAGAGGCTAATAATTCCCAGTGGGATCTTTTGTGGTCAGACATAAGACATAATATTTGCTCCAGAAGTTTGCAATGTCTGTTTCAATTTTTGTCCTATTCCAGATTATTCTGTGATTGGAGATATTACCTTATTTTGTTTCCTTTTAGGACCTCGTTGTTCAGGAAAAAAAAAATAAAAATAGACTATGTGGCTGCAGATAACACCATTTCTCCTGGTTAGTTTGAAGCAGGGTGCTTCTTTTAGCCTTCACTGAATCTGACGTACAGTGTTTTTCTGACTTGCCTGAGGTCGCTGTATTAGACAGGAAGGTCTCTGGTTTCCCAGCCCTGTATCCTGACCACAAGACTACAGTAACTCCCCTCAACCCAAAGCCTGTAGTATTCCTTAAGTCTACACTTGACTTTCAGATGATGATCTAGCTACTTGGTCTTTGCAAGTGCTGGTACTGCAAAAACAAGTTGTTTTGATGGAGGTAGTTGTACACTGTGTGCATGCAGAAAAAAATGCTATCAGGGAAAGTTCCACTTCCACGATCATGATTTCTGCTGTCAGCAAAAAGTAGGGAGTTTTTTTGTTTTGTTTTGTTTTGTTTTGTTTTTTTTTCCCTTTCTCTGCATATTTCAAGTGATGTCTTTCTTTGAAAAATATCCCAGTGGCTCAAATAAGCTTCTCCTCCAAACAGACATCTAAATACTTCACTGACGTTCAGTGCTGCATACAAATTGGTAGCGTAGGCCTGAATCTCAACAGTCTTATTCTCCGGTCACTTCAAAAAGAAACTGTGCTGGTGTGAAATGGGAATAATACACAAGAAAATCAGACTTCTGGACTTTCTGTGATCACTATGTGAAGGACAAATTGAACTACACACAACCTCCTGATAAAAAAAGCAATTGAGAGGGCAATAAAAAGATATACAGCTGCAGAAAAAATAGGAGGAAAGGCCAGAGTTCAGATTGGAGACAGAAGTTGAAGAAAGGCAAAACAAGAAATAAACAACTCTTTAAAATAACTCTTGTGAAAGTCCTGCAGTGTAAGGGGAAAAATGTTTTCTCCTGCCCTGACCTCTAAATAGAAGTCATTGGTTCTCTGAGACTCGATGTGAAAAGGAAGCGCTAACATCTGTTTCTGTGTGTTCAATCAGTGATTTTGATATTGTCTGAAGAAAAAAAAAATCTCATAAAGAATTCAGTCACGTTAGCTGGCTACCCCTCAGTAAAAGGAAGGCCACCTTCTGCTGAACATTTTTGTGCTGAGAATGCATCACTCGAGCAGAGCTTGAAACAAGCACTAATTTAAATTGACTGAATGAAGGTCTGGCACTGCTGTGGTTCACTTAAAATCACCATCTGCCTTTCAACCATCAAATATGAGGTCAATGAAATTGGTGGCTCTGAGGACACCTGCCATGTCTACTGTTATTTTGTCTTTGCATGTGAATGGTGGGCGTGAGAGGGCAGGTCCCATTCATGTCTATTGTTTATTTGTGTTTATTTCCTTTGCCGAATATTGTTATCCTTGGAAAAGATCTCACTATGTATGAGGTGCAAGCCAAGAATGCTCCCTGCACCTTTGTGGAAGGACGAAGTACAAGGATGCACAGCAATTGGTGTGGGGGGATCAGTTGAATGTGTTGTGCGGATACTACTGGCAACACAGCATTTAGCTCTGTGAGAGCATTTAGTGTAATGCCATTTAACTTGGGTTATTTCCTTTAAGCAATTTGATAGTTAAGCTGATATAGACTTTAGTTTTTGTTACTGAAAGACTACTAAAACAAACCCATTGATGAAAACCTACAGGGTCTTTCTTGGATGCTAAGAAGGAGATCGTAAGTTTGGCTGCGTTCTGCATCCAAACCTGTAAATATGGTCAGCTGAATAAGTTTACAATAGTTTTCTGTACAAGTATCTGATATTTCATATATGGTGTTATTTGTGTTACATAAGCATCTGCAGCCTCAGATCACAGAATCACAGAATTGTAAGGGTTGGAAGGGACCTCAAGAGATCATCAGGTCCAACCCCCCTGCCAAAGCAGGTTCCCTAGAGCAGGCTGCCCAGGGAGGCATCCAGACGGGATTTGAATATCTCCAGAGAAGGAGACTCCACAACCTGCCTAGGCAGACTGTTCCAGTGCTCCATCGCCCTCACCGTGAAGAAGTCCTTTTGCGTGTTTGTGTGGAAGTTCCTGTGCTCCATCTTGTGGCCATTACCCCTTGTCCTGTCCCCACAAGCCACTGAAAAGAGGTTGGCCAAATCCCCCTGTCTCCCACACTTAAGATGTTTGTAAACTGATAAGATTCTCTCTCAGTCTTCTTTTCTTGAGGCTGAAGACAGCCTTTCCTCATAGGGAAGATGTTACATGTCCCGTATCACCTTTGTGTCCCTCCGCGGGGCTCTTTCCAGGTGATCCCTGTCTTTTTTGTACTGTGCTCAGAACTGGACACAGCACTCCAAGTGAGGCCTGACCAGGGCAGAGTAGAGGGGGAGGATCACCTCTCTTGACCTGCTGGCCATGCTCCTTTTAATGCACACCACGCTCCTTTTAACGCACATTGGCCCTGTTGGCCACCAGGGCACACTGCTGGGACTGGTGCTATGCCTACATAGGGGTGCCTGTGAAATATGGCACGATATCCATCCCTGTAGAACACGTACTGGATTAAAGGGTTTATACCTTAGTATTTTACCAGAAGGTGTAATCATTCCTTCCTCACATGAAGAGCTTAAATAAAGATGGCCTGACTTACTATTGCATTTCATTTAGTCCTTGGAGAAATTGTGTTCTCTGCTCCAAACCCACAGGGTGACTCCCTCAGACTGTGCTGCACAGGGGGTTATAAAAAGAAAGGTTGCCAATAGCAACTTGTTCTTCTGCTGGAACAAGCCAAAGTTATTTGAAAAGACAGCATAGAAATAGGGAAGCTGGGGAGAATGAATGGAAAGCCTTTGTGTTGTTGTTTTGAAAATACAAATGAAACAGCCTTATTTTGCAGTGCTTTTGATAGGAAAATGAAAATGAACAAGCCCTCCTACAGAAGGTTTCATGGGATTGCATCCTGGCTAGCACCAAACCTTGGACACTAGCCTTCCTCGCAATGGCCAGGTCATCAGTCCTTCTTATGCTCTTGGCCACCTATTGCCCTGAATCTCACAGTCAAAGACCACCGTTGGTTGGTACAAAGCCTCTACAGGATATAGTGATGTGGTGGTATGGGGGTTGCAATGTCTGTAGGGCTGGTGTCCTAGCAGATGATGGGAACTGTATGAGTATCTTGTTTGTTTGTGTGCAACTACTTTTAAGTCTTTTTAGAGCTGGTTTGCAGGGAAGAAGCTGCATGAGGGAAAATGAGGGTGAGATCCATGGAAGCCAAAGGTAAAAGAGAATAACGGCGTTCCTGAAAAGTTGCATGTGTAAGTAATGGGTCTTGGAATAACTTATTCATGTTTCTAACCCTGATGGAAGAGAAAATGGTGACAACACAATCTTTAAAAACGCTGGTAAGAAAGATATGATTAATACTTATTTATTTTCCTGTGCTTTTCATGCTGAGCCACCAGATGGCGACCACAGACTGCCTACAGATCTGAACCTGTTCACCTCCTGTTTATTTAACTTCTGTGACCTGAGATGGTAGCCTGACAGGACTGCTTTGCTTTCAAAGCAAGCAAAAAGACATACATCTATAAAATGAACATTGCAGGTTTGGTTCTGCTTTACACTGATACTTTCTTTATATCAGTGCAGCTACAGCATTTACAACTTGGGAACGTGAGGAATCAGGCCTGCTGAAGCTGTATGTGTGCAAAGATGTGCCTACGTAATGCATTTAAATCCAGAGCAGTATTTGTTTGTAGAGGCTGTAGTTATGTTCTTCTCATACCTTACAGCATCTGGTGTGACCAGCTATACTGAAACATTAAATCTCATGCATTCAATGTCAGAACCTCTTTCTTTCAACCCTATTCATTCTTCATTTAGTCTTTCCTATCCCTTCTTTCCTCCTCCATCACTCCTGCTGATGCTTGGAGCATGCTTTCCATACGGAACCTTCTAGGATACCAGCTCCTTGTCACAGCCCAGCCATTCACCCCTGTACATTAATGTTTAAAAAAGCCTCTGTTCTTCCACTCTTTCATCATCAATAGAATGAAAGTTGAAATCTGTCCTACACACATTGAAAGCAAATGCTCAAAATCTTTTTTTTTTTTAAGGAGGTGATTTGCAGGCATCTCCAGGCTAAGCAGGGACATGCCGCGGATCACAGGGCGTATCAGCGCAGAACGTGAGACAGCCCAGGTATGCGAGGTTAGTAGCGTTATGGCATTCACTGAACAAAGAACATCACTCAAGCCTATTGTTTTTCTGAGCTTGTAGAGCTGGCTTTAACACTGGTGGCTACTTAATTTGGGAATTATTGTCTAAGGAGCACCCAAGAATAGCAGCACATGAAGCTGAGATTTCCTGTGAGCTGCCAGATGTGTGCTTTGCATTTGGCTTTTGTTTTGCCTGGTTGCTGTGGGTTTTTCTCAGCTGGCAGGATTTAGGGAACATACAAAAAGACAACGTTTTAATACCCTTGCTGCTCCAACAGATAATTTGAGTAGGCAGCCTGGGAGGGGTTATACATTGCAGAGACATGCACGAAACAAAAGGAGTCCTAGTGACTAAATGACATTTGTTTATTTCCAGAGGAAATCTCTCTGTGTTTGTGGAGTTTCTCTGGAATTCTTACATGCAAAGAAGGGCAGCAAATAGCTTTCTAAACCTAACTGAATTTTGGTCCACTTTTAGAGTATTGAACTAAAAGAACTGTGGGTTTTTATGTTTCTTTAAACACCTTTTTGAGTGTTTTTTGTTTGTTTGTTTTGTTTTGTTTTTTAAAGCCTTCAAAGGAAGTTTAAATGCAAAAGAAAAACTTGCATGGGGGAGTGGAAGACAAGAAAGGATACTAGAGCTTCCCCCAGACTGGTTTGTAAGGTAGAATTGTGCAGGGTACAGTGAGTGTGATGCCATCTTTTTCTTTTCTTCAGTCACCATGTGATGTGGAGGAGCAAAGGGAGGGTTTCCTCCTTGATGCAGAACTATTTCCCTACAGGTAAGTCTGATCACTCTCAGAAAGCTCCTGGCTTAGCAGGGTCTAGAGTCACCAAGGTTTCTCTGGGCTGATAGAAATCCAGTCAGACCAGCTTAATGGAAAATTACATTTGAGTACTGGGATCACTGGACCTCGTAGAAAGACAGCATGCTCCTTAGCAGAATCCTGTTGGACTGTAAGTCTGTAGCTGAAGTGCAGCACCACAGGCTCTTCACTTGCTCTGTTTACTTGATGGAAAGGTGCAGAAAGGTGGTGGGTTGCAGCTCAAGTCAGCTGGTAGCATCCAACATCTTAAGTTCGTTAGCAAAAAGGAAGCTGTGGTGATGTAGCTTGATGTATCATGCACAAAGTGAAAGCCACTTGCATAAGTCCCTCATACTTGCACCCGTTCTCTTACGCACTGACTTAGAGTGCAAGAGGCTGAAGCAGGGTACGGTCTTGGATCAGCAAGCAGCTATATTGGTTTTCTTACCCTAGGCTTTAATTTGGGGACTGCTCTTCCAAAGGGATGTGGCTGTGAAGCTGGTTCGGAAGAACTGAACTTGTCTCAGTTCTACCTTAACCAGCAGCCCACACATTTGGTACGCTGCATGGATGAGAAATCACAGGCCCACTTGTTTCCTTCCCACATATTTCATTCGCTGGTAGCTTTTCTGAAAGGCTTTACCATTGACTGCTTCCTGACCTACTTTATTTCACATGTGGAGACTGGGAAGGATTTCAGGAGTTACTGTTCATTCTCTGCTGCAAGAAAAACCCAGCAATTTTATTTTTGTCTTAGGAAAACAGAATATTACTCACGTCCAAAGGCATCATTTGCCTTTGGTTTAGGTAATTTGAGAGAACATGACTATTAGAGTTTTTGCTTTGAGTATTAACTGCCAGTCCTATGCTCTGGCGAAAGATGCTGCATCCCTGTATCTGCAGGATGTTTTGAGTCCAGCATGGGTACCCAAAGCTGCTGTGTTTCCCATCTGGAAGTGTTTGGTCTTGAATAGCTAAACTAATGTTAATTGCTGTTAGAGCTCTTGACAGTTCCTACTGTCTATAAAAACAGCAGCTAAAAGGAATTTCAGACAGTTGAGATTATAAAACTGGCCGTTGCTGCTGTGCAACATCATGATTCATAATAAAAAAAAATGTTTTTATTCAAGTTAGCATTGTGCTGCAGCAGTGTTAAAACCAGACCTCCTAGAATGTATATTGGGTAATTTATAGACCTCTACTAGCTGCTGTATGATAGACTTCTTCACTTTCTATAGACAGATACATGGGAAAGAGTGAACATGTTATATTGCTATTACTTAAGAGGGACACAGGCTATAGAGCACTGAAAGAGCTGTAAATTACTTGTCAGAGTCCTCTTTGCTGCAACACCAAAGTTATTCTTAAAAAACTGAATTTGCAATGGTGCTGTCTACGCAAGGCTTATATTATGAAATATCCTTCATGGTGCTAAGTGCTTTGGCTGGGGCTGGGAGAGATCTTTTTCTGTGAGATGAAGTACTCTAGCAAACTTCTTTATCTGGTACTTCCCTGGGCTGTTGGGGTACTTCATCATTTCAGGAATGGAGCTGTTACTAAGGCTGGTGCTGTGGTGCCTAGACAGCCAGTACTTTTACCAAAATAAATGTTTGTGAGGCTCAGTTTGACCACTGTTCCTGGCCCATTTCAGGTCCTGATCTTAGTGCCTCAGGATCTGGTTGTGTAAGGACTGTACCCTTGGACCTTTTTGATGTGCTCAGTGCTGCATGGCAACAGAAGAGCTCAGCAGTTATTTTTACCAGATGTTATACATGAGGAAATTCCATCTTGCATATTTGTTTTTTTAGAATAGAAACATCTTGAACTTTTATTATTATTACAGACGATATCTGTTTATATTCCAGTGAGCAATGTTGGTGCTACTGCAGGGATCGCATGAAAACGTCTCTGCCCTTACATCCCTATCAGCTGTATCCTTTACAGTGTGTGCTCTTACATCTTATTCCTGCCTCTCATATGCCACACTGGGATTGTGTTTGGGGAGAATGTTATCTAACAACTGCCACAGAAGCCTGTGCTAAGGCTTTCAGAAAGGGCTAGTTATTACCAGTATTCAACTGGAGAGGAAGCAAAATACCTTATCTTTTTGTTGCTGTTGTTCATCCACTTTTGGCAAATCAGTTTTGTGAATGTTTTGTATCTGGAGATCCTGTCTGGCTCCAACTTTCTATGTGAACTAGAAAATGTTTCCCTGTGTTATTTTTGGTATTCATTCTTCTGTAGAATAAAACACAATTTTATTCAATTTTCAATTTCATTCACATAAGTGTATAAAACCAGTCTTCAAATGAAAATTGTTACAGTGAAACAGATCTTTCCACACCCCACACACATCACCCCCCCCTCACTTATTCATACGTTTACAACTATGTATACAGGACAGTAGAGCAAAAGATGAATGTTATCAAGCTAGAAAAGAAAGACTGCTTCTGCAATGATAGCAATAGCATAGAAATTGTACCTATGAAGATCTTACTGAATAACATAATTATTTATTGCAACCAAGGGAGGGAGCAGAAAATGAGATGGGCAGAGCTGAAGGGGTCTGTTGAGCAGCCTAAACCAGCAAGAAGTTGGCTAATCAGATTTGCTGCTTTGAATTACACCCCAAAATAATTTAGAGGGTGCTTTTCTTAAAGGACTGCAGTGTCTTGTGTCCATGTTGCCATAAAGAAATCCTTGTGGTGTTCCAGGCCCGTGGGCAGGGGATGTGAATGGTGCTGGGGTTAGAGATGAGTGCTGCAGTCAGGTCAAGGAGCATTGTGTTGTTGCTTAGACCTGTTCTCTAATGTGTGCGGTGGGCTTCTAACGTACTGTAGAGCTGTGTGAGCCATGGATTCCTCAGTACATGAAAGATGAGAAATGAGCAGAAGATGAAGACATCCCAAACCAGAATATTGTCCACTGTACAGTGACGTAGCATCCTTTTCTTTTATGCAGCCTACGCTACCCCGTCTCCACCACTGCCTCACTCAGATAACCTAGCTCCCCCAGATCAGACTGTTTTATAAATGAGATCCTGTTCTGTTTGAGGACAGCAGATCTAATTAGGTTGAGGCAATTGCTTTCCAGTGAGTCCAGGTAGAATTTACTTTTACACAACTTTACATCAGGAGGATGAGGACTTGCTCCTTTCATGGCCAAAATCTGTGACCTAGATATTTAAAAGAGCTTTGAACAGTTTTATTATTTTTTGAATGATTAAGGGAAACAAAAATCAAACAAAAATAACATTTGACTTTTAATTCTATTTATATTCATTCACTATCCTTGTTCCTATAGTGTCTGACCTCCTTTTAGTTAAAAATATGACTAAAACCTAATGCGTGTGAGGCTCCCTATTTTCTCTCCTTGCAGGAATTTGCAGTTGCATACTCTATCCACCTGACATTTCGATATTCCTGAATATACTCTGTCTTATTACACTGCCTTGGTCATTTCTGGTAGTAATGTTAGTAGTATTGTAGCATTGCTGCAATACCAACCTTATTTATTTATTTATTTATTTATTTATTTATTTATTTATTTATTTATTTATTTATTTTGTGCCTTCATCTTTGTCTGGTCCTTTACATTACACCCCAAAATAGGCACATATGAATTGATAAACTATTGATAAACCAATATAATAATAAATAAACAAACAAAAAACAATATAATAAAAAAACAAAATAAACCAATTGATAAATCCAAATCTACTTCTTGGTACACCTTCCATAGTGAATTTCTGCTGACCGTTGAGCATGTATTCTGATGTCACACTTTCAGAGTACTTTTCATGATGATTTCCAGAGCAGTGATATTCAGATTAGAACCCTTTGAATTGCAATTTGAAATAACAGTGAATAACAGTGAACAGGGAACAACAGACAGAAGATGTTTAGTTTCTAGATCAGGTGCCATTTATAGGAGATGATTCAGTTGAATGGTCAGACGCCTCTCTTGCATCCTGTTTGAATAACATTTACAAACTTAGTCCTGCTTTTATTAAAGTCAATGACAAAACATTGTAATGAAAGTAAAGCTACACCTCTTTGTTTGAAACTTATTTTAGGATTGCTGCCAAAGCCTGCAAACTATATGAAGAAGTCTTGATATAATGCAGTCTGATGCTACAGTATAGATTCAGCTTTAATTTTTGTTGTATACATCACATGTATTCATTTTCTTGAATGTTTTTTAAATAACAATGGTGAAAGCATTTGTTTCATGTACAATGAAACTTCCCTGTGCAGTGTTTGGAGCCCGAGAATTGCAGTTGGGATAAGAGCCAAGAAGTGAAACTAGTAAGAAACAAATGAGCAATTCATCAGTAACAGCAATACTGCTTCAAATATACAATTGCATACTTGGAGTGAAGTCAGTTAGCTCTTGACAAACTAAGGAGATGGGAATTTTTTTGTGGGATTACAACATTACATTAGGAGATTTACAAGTTTTCTTGTAGAGCATAGTCTGGATGGGGCTGTCCCTCCCACAATTAAGGTTGCCTCGGATGGTTTGTTTAGATAAGAGTAGGATCAGATTTGATAGCTTTTTTAAAAGCAGGACTAACCACTTTTGCTCTCCAGGACTCATGTGTATGTCTTATGAGTAGTTTAAGTTTGAGGATTTTGTCACAAAGTCTCCATTACGATTAAAGCTGTCACTAACTGAAAGCCAGGCCAAGCTCAAAAAGATTTTCAGTTATAGTCTATCATTCTGCCAACATCCCTTTCTTGCAGGGCATTTACACTGCTTGTTACAAGAGCCATCAGAACTGACTAGCAGGAGCACTGTCAGTCTTTTGTGAACTTTGCAAAGATGTGCTTCCCTCTCTTCAGAAAGGGTAGAAAGAGCCGAGAAAATGTTCGCAGTGGAATGAGTTTGGGTTTTAGTGTTTTTCTTTGGGAGGTGGCGTGCACTGGCTGATAAGAGTTTGGAGACAGTAAAGTACCTTTTTTTTTCTGACAAAACGGAGTGGAAAAATATCAATCAGTTTCCCTGGTGCCAAGCTCTGGAGTTACCTGCTTTCTGTATTTCTACTTTCCTCTGCTATTTTCCTTTTTATGCCTTGGGAACTACACTGAACAATGGACTTTTAATGCCTTTTTAAGTAATTTCTCTTCACCATTCAACACAATTTCTACAAGAATTAAGTAGAAATTAAGGGTTGAGTCACTGAATCTTAGACCATTTCAAGAAGCATCTTCATTCTGTACCATTTTTCCCTCAGTCATCTTATTCAATGTAGTCTTATTCATTATTCAATGTCTCATTTTTTAGTTTATGAATTTCTTAAACCCACCATGGTAACAGATGCTTGGCTTTTTTACAGAACATTCTGAATCTTACATTTCTTTGGCCATAACAAAGTTCCACCATTTTTCTTCCTGCATCTCTAGTGTTCAGCTACACACATGGACTTGGCAGCAGACAACATAAGATGATTTTGTTCACAAGATATCGAACATCTGAGGTCTGTTTTCACTCATAGTTTGAACCTGGCACAGTCCTTTCTGCAGCAATGTCTGTTGCTGAAGGGCATGTCCAGAACTTTACTGCCACTTTATTTAGTGTAAACTGGATAATTTGAAGCAGGCATCCTAAGGCCTGGACATCTCTTGTTAGGCTTAAAAAGGGTTTAAAGGAAAGACTTCAAAGTGAGAAGGGTTTCTACTGCACATTTGACTGATGTTGTCAGACAGAGAGGGCAGAAATACAGCACCATATGAAAGTGGTGAGCTCACAGAAGTATGGGAAGCAGGACTGATGATGAACTTAGCTGAATACAAGAAAGAGATGTTTATTTGACTTGACTATTGATACTTGGCATGCTGTGTGCTCCTTCTGCTACTGGAATGCCAAGGATGCTGTCCTGTTTTTTGTTTTGTTTTGTTTTGTTTTGTTGATGTTGTTGTAAGCCTAATTCATTATTGATGTTGCTCTTTTTTCCTCTCAATGTGGCAAAAGGAATGGCCATCACATCGTTAGTGCATATGTTGGTGAATCTGTGTCTGTAGCGACAAAGTAGTGCTGCAGCCAGCACTGTCAGTGAGGCTTGCAGGGCAGCTGGAGCCTGCAGCATCAATCTTGCACAACTTGGGAAGTCACCAATTCACTGTGCAGCTACTCTGTGCTCAGTAGGTCTTGCACAGCTAGTAAGGGCTATTTTTTGCAGAGCTGCTTTCACATGCGGCGTCAGGGACTGGCATGATCCATGTCTGAAAACAGCACTGTCAGACTCAATGGAGTCTTGTACCCCAAAGCACCCAGGCTGACTGAAAGAGCTCAATAGCCACTGGAGCTCAGGAGTCCTCACCTAGTCATCCCAGTGCCACATATCTGCTGCAAACTGACAAGCCTGTAAAAAGTTATTTGAGTATTTATTTTTCTGTTTACATAGCTCTTAAGAATCAGAAATCTTTCATGATCTTGGAAGCTTTCTTTGGAAGAGGATCCCAATTCATCCTTCAATGTAGCCATGAAATGAGCAAGCCACTGCCATCAGGCTGTCTTTTCCTCCTCTAAGGTTTGTATGGTGACCTTACAGGGTTTTAGACGCCTTGTGCATGGACAACTTGCAGTGCTTGTCTGGTTTGCTGACAGCACTTCCATGAACTGTGCATGCCTGTTTCCTTATCTGCTCTTCAGAACAATACTTCTGTCATCATATCATTATGGATCTTTGCAGAAGGACAGTTAACCCCTTTGCACTTCTTCAAAAGCAGCCAGAAATCATTTCTACTAATGCTCACTGAAGTGCAACTGCTTTACTCCTGTATCTTAAAACAACATTTTAAAATTCCTATAGTTAATAGTGTCTTCTGAAGAAAACTCCCATTACTGAAGCTTTGCAAAGGCATTTGCCCTTTATTTCCACTTTGGAGCACCCACCCCCAGAGTAAGTTTTTTCCTCTGGATGTACCACCTTACAGCTAATGAAGACCTTGGGTATTCCAGGACAGGAAAGGTAAGCAGGTTTGTATTCCAAAGCTGCTCTATATAGCTCTAGTTAAGCATACTATTTATGCACTTACCCTTTACAGATAGGGACTTCAGTGGAGAGTTTCAGGTTTTTAATTGTGCATAGGTTCCTGTGTAATTCAAAGGTCTTTTCACAATTTCAGTTTATTTTTTAGAAACAGTATGACATATGATGATATATGCATATTGTTTGTATGTTCTAGTCTTTTGTATCCTATGTGAAAAAATCACCTCCTGTTTTTCTGTGGTTTTGATTAATGCAAGAGAGATAAAAAGAAACTCCATAAGTTGGTTGTTCAGAGCTACACACCTGCATCTAAACAAAGGAGTCTTAGGTGTTTAGGTTATCTACCAGTATTCTTTTCTCAAATATTTGCCAGGACTTTCATAAGCAACAAAACTAAAATTTCATTATTTATTCCCCTTTTCTCTCTCTCTCTCTCTCTCTCTCTTTTCTTTTTTCTTTCCCTCAAAGTCTAAAATCCCAGTTAATGAGCTGCACCCATCCAAGAGGATCCATGCTGGGAGAGGAAGAACGAGAGAACATCCAAAGAAGGTTAAAACAACTTTTCTGAAACTACCTCATAATTTGGCTTGAATACCAGCTCTCAGCCCAGAGCATTCTGAAATTTGGGCTGGTATTTCATTCACTTATGTATTTTGTAAAGTGGGGAAGTCATGGTTTTGTTAGTTAGTTTGTTTTTGTTTTTAAGTTGTCTTTTGGCAGCCTTTGTGAATCAGCAATTCAACCAGTTATGCCACTACTCAAAGGTCCTCATGCAGACCTCATAAGGCTACATTTGAAAATGAATAAATATCTACATTGTTTCCATCGTATTTAACATTTTTCACGTCAACATAATATGCCAACATAACAATAGGCCTGTTGTGCTAAATAGATGGCAGTCCACGTTATTCTACTGCTTTGGCTATCTATTCACTCACTAACAAATAAAACCACGTGATACCATTTTAATACTTTCAGAATATGTTGCAGAGAAACTCCAAAATCTAGGAATTAGTCTTAGCATGAACAAGCCTTTATCCTGAATTTAGAGAAAGTATTGAACTGCTGTGTCATCTAGCCTAGCTTCTTGTTTGCTGCAGAATATAGCCATCTAAAGTGCTTAATCTTTATAAGAGGCAGAAATTAATCAGACAAATCAAAATAAAGAAGCAAATCACAAGTATGATGCGGTGCATCCTTAAAAATTAGGACGTTAGATTGAAGTTAATTAAATAATGATTTTTAAAAGGCACACAAGCAATATTTCTAGTAAATGTGACGTGATTTTTCATTCCTTTAACACCTGTCTTATTAGTATGTATTTCTTTGATTAACAATGCTTATCATCTCACATTAGTAAGTACTGTTTTTTTCCTTTCCATATTTTTGAAGCAGAAAGCAATGTATGAGAAAAAGCTGGACAAGAAAATGAAAACTCCTGAAAAAAGGGGGGGCTAGATGTTTTTACTCCAAAAGATTAGGAAAAAAATTGCAATTGTTACTTTTTCGTTCAACTTTCTTTGTTGAAATCATAATTTTCCAGATTTTTTTGCACATTCATTTTTGCCTACCTGAAAGTGAAAATATCCTGAAAGAAACTACTTTTAGATTACCTTTTGGAAAACAAAAGAGAGGAAAAGAAACTTTCCAAGTGGAAAAGGAAAGGAAATCCCCTATTGTAAAAATTTTTAATTTAGTGTTGGTTTACTCTAGTGTGGTAGGTTGTACTGAGTCTGGCTGGGATGTTAACTTACCCTGCAGCAGCTCATACAGTGCTGTGCTCTGCACTTGTAGCTAGAACAACAGTGCATGGGCTACTGCAGGGAAAGTTAACATCCCAGCCAGACCCAGTACATCTAGGCAGCCAAATTTCTTAAATATGGGACTTGAATATTTTCCTGAGTCCAATTCAGAGCACACTGAAGTCTATTAAGAGCCATAGGAGAAAGTGGTAGTGGTGGGGAGAGGTGAAGTGGGAGATAAAATCTGAGACTTAATTGAATACCTTTGAAGAATTTCAGCTGATATTCACTGTAATATATATTGCAAGACTGAATCTTGAATTTACTCTTAGGCTGTATAATTCCTTGGTATAGGCTTTCCTTATTCTGCATAAAATCTACCCTTTGCAGGTGAATTTTAGGTTGTTTGTTAGGAAGAATATTGTGCAACACTGCCTCAGTGACTTCCTAAGCTAGAATTCATGACAACCAGTGAACATTGTCCAAAGAATTACTATGGTGTGTTTGTTCTTTTATTCCACTCTTTTGTTTATAGCTGTTGGAGATAAAATCCTGGACTACAAGGACCCTTGAGCTGACCTGGCATGGCTGCTCTTAGGCAGTCTAATTATTGAGCTCATGAATGAAGAACAGGAACAGACTATTCACAGAGAGGACATAATATCATTTCTGAAGGCTTTTAAGGGCAGGTGACATAAATCTATGCAGTTTTGGGGGAGAGAGAGTAGAGAGAATGACTAGGCAGGGAGATGGGCTCTATCTTTCTATTGTTCTTGATAAATACTATGCTAAAAGTCAGGGAAATGTGCCAGGAAAATGGAAGAAATGTGGTACTAGAAAAGAGCATAAAGGTTAATCTGAAGTATTTTTTTCCATTCGCTTGTGCCAGTGACATACATGAATGATCCAGCAACTAAGGATAATGTGATAATGGCAATGCCATTGTGGATTGCATTTCTGTCACATCTGTCCACTGCTCATGGTCCTTCTTCATATCAGAGAGAACAGGGAAGATGTGTTTCCAGTTAGGCCAATAACGCTCTGTCAGGAAGGTAAGCTTCATCATCACTTACTGAATAAGCAATAACATATTGATCATTCAGGAAACATCCCCTGTAGAGCTGCTTGCCCTGGAAAATCAATCCTTGACTAACTGGTGCATTTAGTAGAATCAGAATCTACAATAAATCCTAAAAGGCTTGCATTTCACTTTCTGTACTTTTAGATGGGTATCTGCTTGTGTTTGTTATTTAGGATGCTCAAGCATTTGTTCTAAGTTCATGATTTTGTGTAAAAAATACGTATACTAATGCTCTTTTCTTTAGATCTTCAATCACCTCAGGTCTTTTAAACTTCTTCGATTTTCAGTGGCCTCAGAGTTTGGAAAAAATAGTGCTTAAGTAGGTAATCTTCCTCTCTACTGCCAGGGTACCATGAAGAGAAGAGAACTGCAAGTAGCTTCCAGTGGCAAAGAGACAGGATGAGCATTAGGACAACTTTTTAATTGTAGGTGGACTGAAACATTGGAATAAGCTGTATAAGGCACTACAGAATACTTTTTCTTCTGTAATGTAGTGTTCTTCTGCTCGTTAGCAAAAATACAGTTTGACATACATTGATGGAACTAGTGGCTGATTGTACTTTATGGTCATCATTTAAGGGTCTAGATCAAATTGCTATGTTAATGAAAGAAATCACCAAGTGACTAGAAAAATATAATATTATTACAGCCTTACTGTTTTCCCAGAACTCATTCAGATGGATCTTGGCAGCTTGGAATTTTGATATCAAAAAAACACATAAACAATTATTTAACTTTCTAATAGTATTGTCCCTCATAAAAATTTGAGTAGAGATATATTTGCATCTTGTGCAGAAAAAAAAAAATTAAAAAATGGCAAACTAGAGAATTAACATGAACATAATCAAAATCCTATGGCCTGACTGCTAAAATCCAATTACCACACAACCCTTCCTAGATTTGGCATATATGTAGCAAAAGAGAGTCATTAGCTGGGACTCCATAGCCGTCATTTTACCCAATCAATGAAGAAGTCTAAAGAGAAGAAAAATGGAATATATTGGAGATGCTGCAATTGTATTGTGGAGCCATAGAAAAATCTATGACTTAAACATCAAACAATGAATTTTCACCTGAAACATTTTTATATTTCCTGAAAATGTTACAGTTGGAAGTACATCAGAAGTCATAGGCATGTTTAAGTGCTTTCTGAAGTAGAGAGGGCTTTGAACCCAACTTAAAGGGCAGACTTGGTCATAAAAAATAGGGTTGGAAAGAATCACAGAAGAAAATGATATAGGTAAAGCTGAAGTGGATTTCTTTCCTAAAAGATCCAACAGATCTTTGAAATCTTCTGAGATGGAGGTTCCAACAACTTTGATTGGCAACTTGCTCCTGTGTTTCATTGTCTGTATTGATAGAAAGCTTTTAACTTCTGATGCAGATTGAAATCTCAGTTACTACAATTTTAGCACACTGATACTGGTTTTACTCACAGTATGCATGGAGATTATCTTTATCTTTCTCTAGCTACCTCTTACATATTTGAAAAGCCATTATACGTCAATATATTGAAAAGTGGAAAAGTGAATATACACTAGTCTTTCCTCTCTAAAGAAAATAGCACTTTTTTTTTTTTCTTTTTTCTTTTTTTTTCCTTTTTCACATTTCTTCTATTAAATGTTTGTTGTCTTTTTTCTAGCCCTGTTCCCTGAACTTTCCAGTTGATACACATCCTTTCTGGATTGCCATGTGGAAAATTAAGAGACTTTACATACCAGACATGTAAAGAGGTATCCTGGAAGAGACACAGCCGGTAGACTATAGTCTTTAGTCTGACAGAATGGAATGCTTCTAGACTCATGCCTATGGAAAACTGAAGTGCAGGCAGAGGTGAAGCTGTGCTTAATCAGTCAAACTGACTATCATTGAACTTCATCAAAATCTGACACCCCAGATAAGGTTGTCAGTCACTTGCAGATGATGTATCCATTACATTATGAATTCAGTATATCTGGAGTCGGGTTCTGCTGCACCACACCCTTGTGAAGCTGAGACTTCTGTGCTTTAGCAGACATTAACTAAAGTATGAAGTAGCTGTCATTTTCCTTTGAACAAGCTGTTAGCATCAATCAGTTGGATCATTGTGCTTGAGTATGGTTGACTGAGGTAGCTATTCTAACAGACAGATATCCTGTGTGATTGGTAATACACCAATTTTATCGTTGGTTCCCTTAAATTGCATTTGATGTTTTGGATGAAATAAAACACCTATACTGAGCTCAACAGTGCAGGATTTTGCTGGAAAGTAAAAGCTTTCTCTGATGCTTCGTAGAAACAGCTGGCATTTGTCTGTAAGTTTGAAAAAGAAAGGATTTTTTAATATGATATTGTGCTTAAGAAATATCATTCTGTGGAAAAAAATATTGACAACGCAGAGGATTTAGAGCTGCATTTATTAACTTTTCTACATGAGTCTACTCTGTAAACAATTAAGTACATAAGATTAAAAGGCTAAGGCAAACTTTACTAAATCATTGCCTTTCATGTAAAATAGCTATAAAAGACAGTTAAGCACATATTTCACCCAAAACAGAAGAAGACGTAATGACATTCAGTAGTTAGAATAACCTTTTGAAGGGTATTTGCAGTAGGTGATATAAACTGAGGTGGAGAAAGGAACAAACTTGGAAGAAAGAATCAATCCAGATTTAAAAGTGTGAAGAATGGATTAGAAGATTTCTGGAAAAATGTTTGCTGTAAACCAGGAAACTGCCTTCATCTGTTTTCATCCTTCTTGTGTTCAAGAGGGTTCAGATGCTTATAATACAGGAGCAGCATCGAATGCATACTGTCATCTAGCTTTTTCACAAGTTCTCATTCTGCCTTATTTATCTTCAATTTATCTTCTCTTTCTGGTCAGGAAGATAACCCCAATGCTAGAAACAAAGTGTGTTGTCACAAAGATATATTACGAGTTAGGACTCACCTATTGTAATCCGGAAGAAATAGTGGATATGCGTTCAGACAATACAAAGATCATTTTATCTTTGTTACTATAGAAAGAAGAAAAAAAATGATTTCCCTTTGAACACTGTTGTTTGAACAATGACTGCAAAATGTCTAGGCAAGCTGAAAAGCACAGTTACAAAATTCTACTCTGTAATAATAAAAAAGCTTAAACAGAGGGCCATTTGGCCAGAGGTCAGGATGTCCCAGCTTACATGAACAGCTATGAGGATATCTTAGTTTCTTACTTCAGCATTGTAGCACGAATAAATGGCTAGGTGTGAAAGCGTATCTTAATGGCCAAGCTCAGACAACCAAGTCTAATAAAACAGAAGAATTTACTCTCAGAAAACAGATTGTCCTAGAAATGATGCAAGTCCTGGACATGCAGTGGAAACTCAACTAGCCAAAGTGTGATGCCAAAAGCTAAATATTGAGGAAAAGAGTCAGCTGTCTCTGAGCTGATGGATGTCCTGTGGAGGCCTACAGCCATACCAAGGACTGTAAAGATAAATTAGCAAAACAATTTTTGAATATTTTCCTGGACTTGAACTTAAATTATAACAACCTAAAGAACACCAAGGATGTGAGCCAACAATTTGCCCTTGTCTCAAAGAAGGCTAATGGCATCCTGGGCAAAGCACAGCCAGCACTTGAGGGAAGAGATCCTTCCCCTTGGCCAATCCCCCAGATGATTTCAGTGAGGCTTTAGTGCATAGTTCTGATGAGAAGAAAGATGGGAACACCAGACTCCACACAGAATTAGGTGAAATATTTTTGAACACTTATGGATGGTAAAATAGGTGATACCCTGGAGGATTTGGCAGCTCATTGTGACCTCTGGCACACAATGTTAAAAATAAGCATAAGGAAATATAAGAAAACTTCAAAGATGGCGGAGGATGGTATTTTTCATAGCAGATAATTTAGAGGTAAATTTGGGGCTGTATGCCTGTCTGATCCGAGGCTTTGTAGCAGTACTCTGTGGTGGGTTGCCGGCTTCTTCTAGGTCTGTTAATACTGATACGTCAGAAAGGGGTAGGTTTGACATATTCAACTACTGTCTGCATAATTTTATTGCAAGCCCTTTGGAAATCAGTAGGATGCCCATTGATTCAGCACAGAACACTAAAGGCAGTACTTTACTAGTACTAGCCCTAGTGGAAGGGCTAGTCCATGTGGCATGGATAACATTTACAAAAAATTAGCTGATATATTTGTAGATTGGCAGTGCATGGAGTTGAAAGCTAACAACATGAACTGGAATTAAAAAAATAATAATAATTTGGGTTAGGAGGAAGTGGGCATATACTTTTGCTAACAAGGTAATGTAACATTGCATGGAGCACAACCCTCCATAAGCTTACACTACCAGAATTTCATGTTTCCCATTAAATAATGTTTGGATTTTTTAAGGCTTTTTTTCTTTTAAGCAGTTTCGATGTTATTCCTATGCTACTGCATGGACTGAACAAATCACTGCAGGAACTGACTTGATGTTGCTTAGTATTTTCAGGTTTGAGGTTTCTACTCAGTCTTCCTGTTCTGGGCTAGCTGTGGTTTAAAAACCTTTTTATGCTAAGCAGTGCCAGTGCCATTAATTTGAGGGGAGGTATTGATGCAAGAATATAAATTATTAAACAAAGAAATTACTTGCAACATTGAAAGTCTAAATTCCCCTGAGAGGGAGCACTGAACCAGACTGATGAATACCTAGAGATGATTAATGATTAGAAATGAACTCTTCAGTCATCAGTCATGTGGGGAGGGTTTTGTGAGTGAAGTCCCTGTAGCATATCCTTGAAATTGCTTAGAATGCTGCTCTTCCAGTCAAACGTGGGTGTAGACTCAAGCGTGGCAATCCTCATGCCTTCTTTAAATGATGAAGTAGAAAATAAAGGAATTTGTTGCTCAGGGACACGACCATACTCAGCAGGAGAATCATCTCTTCCTTGTTTTCCATATTTTGCAGAGGTGCAAGTGGTGCTGGCCTATTAGCTAACACAGTAATTACGAGGCTGCCAGCGCAGACTGATGTAACAGAAGTTTTGCAGAGGTAGAAATAAATGAATATCCCAAGTCTGCTATAATGTGATGTTTCTATACTGCTGCTTGTGGAGCTCTAATTTGCTAAAAGGAGATAATACAATGAGTTTACATATTCTCATAACAGAGTTTCTGACACTAAAATATATTAAATTGGTTTATGTTTTTACATGTGCCTTTTCTGCCTCCAATACTCCTTGTGTTTTGTTTTATTTTTATTTTTTTTTATTCTGTTCACAGGCATACATTATTTTTCTTCCTCCTTTCTAGCCCATGTACCTGTTATGATTTCCCTGGAATCTATGGAAAACCAATCAGCATTCACATTCACCCCTACACCAGTTTGTTACAAAGTGTGTTGATGAGGAATGGCTGATGAATTCCCAGCAACAGATGTTCTGTCCAACTGCTAACAGTTAAATGAGAACCATGCAAAAGTATACTGCTCAGTCATCATCATGTTCTAACAACATCTGGTTCATTTGCAGGTGCCCTCTGCTTCAGTAACATTATATTAAACTCCATGCGTTATATTATAAAGGTAACTGATGTTTTTTGTGTCAGGCTGTGGGGGAAAATAGCTGCTTTTGTCAGTAAATGAGTCTACTGCTAACTGTTGAAATAAAATGACTGGAAATAAATGAGTTTATAAGCTGTTGTTTAGATTCCCAACTTCCAGGTAAGCCAGAAATTTAAGTGGCTGTTTTCTGTCTAACAGAAGTTTTTCCTACACATTTTTTTAATGTTAGTTGTATGTTCTTACTTCTGATAATATTATTACTTCTGGAAATACAGTCACAAGTTGTTAATCTCCTCCTGATTGCGAAGTTTCATAGTCCAGAGATTCACAAAGTTAGGTTTTTGGAAGACTAAATAATTGGTAGAATGTCAAGCTGGGACAAAATTTATCTGCAGTATAGTAGTTGGTAGAGTGAAATGATGTTGCCTTGTCAGTATTAGAGTATTACAAACGGGAAAACTCAGCATTGCTGTTAAATTCATGCTTGACTGGGATGTGTACAGGTTATTCCCATTGCTGATAATCTGAGTCAATTTTTATTCCAAATTTCATGATGTGGAGTGGAGAACTGACTGAAGATTTCCAGGTCAGCCATGTTGTTAATACAGTGTCTTCTCAAACTTCAATATTGCTAACCAGGTTATTTGTACTTAGCTCCATAGGTCCTACAGCTGATGCTCTCTCTTTTGCATCATTGAAGAATGGAGCTACCTTGCTACCACTGAAGTGGTTGGTACCTTGGACCTAGGCAGTGTGGTATCTTCTTGGCCCTCCAAATCAGTGGGGAAAGCAGAGGGAGTTGCAGGACTCTGGAACTGTAGCTGTGGAGCTCTCTGGATTTAACGGGATATGCATTCTTACCTGTGTGGAAGGAAAGGCTGCTGGAAGGTCTGATAGAAGACATTATAGCCTTATCAATCAGCAGTTTCTGTTGAGAACAGCCACAAATAAAGCAACCCTGTTGCAGAAAATCTACAAAAGCTTTGTGACCCTAAGCCGTCTTTTCTTTGAGACATGAAAAAATCTAAAATGAATTCTGCTTCTGCATACAAGAGGCCAAGTTAAATCTTTAATCAAACATATGTGGCTCATCCAGAGTCATTTTTACTCTTTTATGCATTCTCGTACTTACCATGATTTAAAGACTTTTTCCAGAGATACAGAGATCCAGATCCAGAGATTTGATGGGAACACAGTGAAATTCAATTCTTACTTGCTCATCTGAGGACTCACTCTGCTTTAATTTGATTTGTCAGTGAATCTTCCAAATTAGTAGAACACAGGGTACCTGTATGAGGGGACATATATATTCGTGCTGCTGAAGTAGAATTTCAGTTGTCTGGTATTTGGGGGCTTATGGTGATACTATTTTTGTTTCTTTCAAAGCATTTATTCAAATATGTACAACTACTAAGGGTATCACAGTTTATCAGCTAAGTACTGCTACAATAATCCAAATGAAATATTGGGTTGTCTAATTTTATAATTGGTTACATAGATGAAATTACACAGATAAAGTTTCCATCAACTGCAATGGGAGCTGCATATATGAGAGTGGATCTCAACCAGTTCCATCTTGGGAGCTGTGAATACTGCTTGGAAATATGAGCCATAATGCCCTCCTTGGCTGGCATAAATCTGGTGTAAATATGAGCGGCACTTGGTCAGCATGCTGGTCACTTTTGACCCAGACATCTCCTTGATCATTTGGTAACCACAGAAGAAATTCTCTGTCTGCCGCTGTTCCTCATTATGTGTCTAAAGACTTTTTGTTGATGCAATTAGTCCAGTCTATTGTGGTGTGGTGTGGTTAGAGCTCTGACTGATGGTTGTTCTTCAGTTCAAACACCAAATATAAGAAGCTTCTACGTAATTAAGTCTTTTAGCTCTGCAGTGAATACCAAGACTGTGGAACGGTACTTGACATTTATGGCTCCTCTACAGAAGCATACATGAGATCCAGCTCTTCTGCTTTTTTTTTTTTTTTTTAATTTATTCTCAGATCAGTGTAGCAGTATTAAAGATATTTCTCCCAAACAATCAATTTAAAATGCACTGCCCTGTCTTGCTCTTGATGCCCTTACTGACATCTTCACGGTAACATGATGCACTTACGGTAAATGAATTCACAAATGCTTCAATGAAAAAGAAGGTTTTTTTTTCCTCTGCTTCCTAGAATTTGTCTCAATTAGATCACAAGCTCTTTTTAAGCGATAAGAGAGAGATGAACTTGGGTGTTTACAGTGCTGAATGGCTGCTGTTAACAATTTTAGATAGGGTTGAGGTTTTGAGATACATATCTGATTTGCCAGTATTGACCTAGAGGAAAGGACAGGGTTTAATTCTTAGAAATAATAGATCAAAGCCACACTGAAACAATGTGGCAGAAAAATCCCTGAGCTGTTGCTTGGTGGTTTTCAGACAAAGGACTTGGTTGGTGTCAAGAGCTCTCTCTTTAGCATTTTTCTCCATTGTATATAATGCATGTGCCCATTTGGGCACATTTGTCTACTAGCCCCATTTCTTTTGTTGTGGTTAGGTCACAGATGGGATTTCCTTTGCTAGTGATAGTATCACTGACTCCTGTATTCTGTTTCAAGGCTGAGTTTCATATTCTACAGGGAAGCGGTCTGTCAGGATGACAGCACCAGGCATGTCACTCAGTCAAGACCAGTCACTGAGCTCTTAAACAGGGATGTTCTGGGGAGAATCTTTGTATGCTGTTCTCCATAGAAAGTAGTTTCACAGGAAGCATGGAGATGTGTTAGTGTTGTTCAATACTAAATCTTCCTTCAGAGATGCAGCTTTGATTAAATATGGCAGCATTTTTATTTTTGCTGCGTTCCACCTCATGCACCTCACCATGTAGCAAAGAGGGCTGTGTAGGTTAAATGTGAGAAGATGAATATGAGTGACACTGATTTTTGGAGCAGATGAATTGTACTTTTGGGGTATTCAACTGTTAGCAGTAGCTTTTTTTCTGTCTTGGGTGAGATCAGCTGTGGAGCCTTTGTTTTGTAGTTGTTTTTAGTACTGTCTCTTCTGTGCTTGAATTGGTTTGAAGAAATCTGATCTATTGAGTTTTCTGTCTAAACTGAGATAGCTGACTGAACATTGCGTTTTCACCCATCATAACAGAATATTTACAGGAAAGTTGTCTTCTGAATTTTGCTGAGAGCATTTTGTGCGCATGTATAAGGGCATTCTCTGTGAGATTTTGATCTCTTTCTTCTGGATTCATTTCTACATTCCTAGTTCCTTCCTAAGAGCATATTTGTTCAATTTGCACTGCATTTCTCTTTTACCTTTTCTTCTTGATCTTGGCAGGTTTTTTTTACTAAGTGTAAACCACTCATCCATGTTGTGGTTTAACAGCAACAGACAGCTAAGCACACACCATCACTCTCACTCCTCCTCCTCAAAAGGACCAGGGGAGAAAATACAATATAAAAGTTCATGGGCTGAGGTAAGGACAGGGAGTTCACTCACGAAGTATTGTCACTGGCAGAAAAGGCACAGTTTACAGAAGATTAATCTGTTGCCCATTACTACTAGACTAGAGCAGTGAGAACTAAAAGGAAACTACAAACACCATCCCCTCATGGCTGCATCTGGAGCAGCCTCCTCCAGGCCACATCCACCTGCTCCACCGGGGGCTCCTCCACCCATGGGGGGGCTGCAGCGTGGAGATCTGCTCCATGTGGGACCCATGGGCTGCAGGGGGACAGCCTGCTCCACCAGGGGCCTCTCCACAGGCCGCAGGGGAACTTGTGCTGCGTGCCTGGAGCACCTCCTGCCCTCCTGCTGCACTCCCCTCTCTCAGCTCTCAGCCCTCTCTCCCAGCTGCTGTAGCGCAGCAGGTTTTCCCTTCCTTCAGTCTGGTCTTCCAGAGGCACAACCAGCGTTGCTTATTGCCTCAGCTCTGGCCAGTGGCAGATCCCTTTTCAAGTTGGCTGGAAATGCTCAATACCAATTCTGTCTGGCATGGGGTAGCTTCTGGATTCTTCTTACAGAGGCCACCCCTGCGGTCCCACTGCTACTAAATCCTTCCCACATAAATCTGATGCAATCTGTGATTTGGACAATATCAGTGCACAATATCATTTCTATCCAATAGAAGCTGCTAATGATTTTACCTAGATTTCTTTTAGATAGTACAAGTATTTTCAAGAGGTTTTGAGTTTTCCTTACAGCGCTGTCCTACTTTTTCTAATATTAGATTTCATGGCCCATTAGATTGTTGTTATTATTGACTTTTTCTTCCTGGTTTTCCAGAGGATTTAATGATTCTAGGAACTCATGATTTTTCACTAGATTTTCTGGCTTACTTACATCCCTTTCTCTTTAAAATCTCAGTGTGGTTTCATTCTTCCTTTATTTTCTGTATTGGATCATCGATCAAGAATAATTCAGACCCATTGTCTGATAACTGGGCTATCTGTCTTGTAAAGAAAGGGATTCATTTTTAGTTACTCCTTGTTCCTATGTATTAAGTATTTATCATTTCTTTGTATTTCTTCTCTGTAGTCAAAATACCTTCTCTGTTGCCCTGAAACACTACTTTCTGTGTAAGTTTATTATTGTAGTGATATGTAAGGCTGCAAATCAGAAAAGAATATTTTAGGGTTCTCCAGAACTCCCTGTTTCCTGAAGAAGTCCCCGATTTTCTGCTGAGATTTGGATTTCTTGTACATAAAATGTTGTTACAGTCATGAATTCACTTTTACTTTATTGCTTTGCTTTTCTTCTTGACTTGAAGGTATGCTTGGTGATTTAGAGTAAGAGGATGGATACTCAGGTTTGAAGCAAGCATCAGATAAGCCTGAAATTCTTATTGCTTAATGCATGCTGCTTCAGTCTTAACTTCATTCTTCAAGGGGCTAACAGCTGGTTTGTGATGCTACTGTCCCTCTGAGAGGGAGAAAACATACATTAGAGTGCAGACGTGTGCTAGATATTGTATCAACAGGGGCTGATGTGATGTGGATCAATAGATTCCTGTGTTTCCACTTTTCCCAGTGTTGTGGTTTAACCCTGGCAGGCACAGCACCACACAGCCGCTTGCTCCATCTCCCCAGTGGGGATGGGGGAGAGAACTGGAAAGGTAAAAGTGCAAGAACTCATGGGCTGTGACAAAGACAGGTTGCCAGGTAAAGCAAAAGCTGTGTATGCAAGCACAGCAAACCAAAGAATTCATCACTGCTTCCCATCGGCAGGCAGGTATTCAGGCAGGAAAACAGGGCTCATCACATGTAACAGTTCCTTGGGAAGACAAATGCCATCACCACCAATGTTCCCTCTTCTTCCTTCTTTACCCCAGCTGTTATTGCTGAGCATGACAACACACTGTGTGGGACATCCCTTTGGCCAGTCTGGGTCAGCTCCTGGCTGTGTGCCCTCCCAGGTCCTTGTGCACCCCCAGGTACCTTGCTGGCAGGGCATCACCAGAAGCTGAATTTGTGGTTTTACAGCAATGGACAGCTCTGTGTGAGCACTGTTCTGCAGCAACAAAAGCATCACCACCATTTTAATCAAAAATCCAAAACATGGCATCATACAAGCCTCTACAAAGAAAATAACTCTATCCCAGCCAAAACCATGACACTTAGATATGTGACTGAGATGAGAGCACACAGACGGTGTGTTGATTGCTGTGGTTCAGCAAAAGCTGGGGACACATTCCCTGCACATCTCTTCTGAACGTGTGTGCTTCAAAATCTGGGCAGCAGTGTCGGGCTATCTCTGCTTTGGACTCTCTGTGTGTGAGTTACTGAAGTGGAAGACAGGGAACTGGAAATATCTATTGTTTGAAATCAGTGTTTTACCTGAAATATTAATTTCAGTAAAGCTTTCTTTTCTAATTTCCAGAAATCAATTTAAAAAATAATGCTACAGATAAAGCTGTTAATCTGGAGATTCAGCCAGTTGTCTGTGATGTGGAGAAATCCAGATCCAAGCAAGTGCCCTGCTTGTTTTAGAGTATGTGTTTTCCATCTCCCAGATGATTATATTCATTAAAAAAAAAAAAAAAAAAAAAAAAAAAAAAAGCTTAATAGCTGAAAACATTGGTCTTCTTTGTACGGCACATTTTAGTCTCAGATTTCAAAGAACTTCTCAATTCCAGAAAAGTTGCACCATTCCAGTTGTTTTGGGAGAGAAAATGGAAGTATCAAGCAGATAGCAAGCCTTGCTAAGCTCGTAGAGGACATAGAACTACAGCCAATGTCTCTTAGTGATCCACTTGTCTCTTCATATACCCTCTATTTCTCATAGTTATTTCTATACACAGTAATACTAACAGGCTCTTCAGATGGAGATCATCTTTTTTATTCCATAGTATTATTCATCTTATTAGAGCTTATCTTATAATATTATTATATATTATCAATTATATTAATTATACATTATATTATATATATGTATAAAATACATTATATTAATTATATTTTATTCATCTTATTAGAGCTTATCTTTCTTTGAATGGTATCTATTACTTTTCATGGCAAGCAGGTTCTTTGATTTGAGAACAAAATGTATTTATGGAAGGCAAGGTCCCTGGGATCTAGTTCTGACTGATGCTTTTCTTCAGTTTTGTCTGAACAATTATTCCTGTGCCTTGGTTTCAGCAGTTCTTATGGATAAACTGTAAACAAGGTCTGGCTTAATCAGTGTTGTGGGGCTGAAAACAAAATAACTGTATAATGTGAAAAAGTGTTCTCATGAAAAAATTACTGTCACAGAGCAAACAATGCCAGAGTTCTGCTCCTAGTCTTGTTGTGAGACACTGGGAAACTCAGATGTAATTACTACCCTGCCTCAAAGGGATAACTATGTGAGGATAAGTATATTAAGACTTAAATGATCTGTGATGGTAGAAGATGTTGGCCAAGGAAAGTCCGCATGGAATTTACTACTAACCTTTTGTCAGCTCTTGAATTTGATTAAACAGCTACCATTTTGCTCAGAATAAAAGTCCCAATTTTAATGTATTTTTCCCTTAAAAAAAAAAAAAAAGAAAAGAAAAAAAAAAAAGAGGCTGTATTTCATGTTTATAGAATAAATCTCCAAAACATGTTCAAAGTAGTTTAGATATTTAGATGTGAGAATCTATCTGCTACTTTAATTACTTTTTGCCAGTTGCATTCTTTGGGAGCTGACTCATAGATATATTTTTAATGCTTGGGTTTGGCAGTTTTGCACTAACTGAACTGTCATCCAAAGGTAAAATCAAAAGACTATCATAACTCCTATGCTGAGAAACAAACAAACAAACAAACAAAAACAAACAAACAAACAAAACAAACATAACAACAACAACAAAAAAACATTTTTATGCAGCAAAACAAGGTGAAAACTGAGCTGTTTCTGCATGGGATAGAAAGATCATTGGATATCTCTCATTTCTCAGATGTCTTGTCAGAGTTTTAAAACACTTTTTGATGTGGTCATAAGTTAGCTACTATGGATTTAGTACCTGATACAAAGCTGGACTATTTCAATATGTGGTAGAAAGAGAAAGAATTAACTTTGTTTACCTTATGTATCTCAGCAGTTTCTTAGTCTGAAAATCATCCTGAAGATAGCTCTTTGATCTAAATACATACTAAGGTTTGAATTAACAGGAATAACTGAGTAGCTATTGAATTTCTGGACACAATAAACTGAATGATAGCTTGAACTCTGAAGTTCAGGTTAAAACATGCTTTCCTGAAAGTCAGTTCCTCTTCTGGGGGCTAATTTTACCATTTTGGGATATGAAAACTCTTATTCTCCTTGGTGGAGGAATGTTCTTCAAGAGATGATCCAAGACACTATCTGGGTATGACAAAGGACAGACATGACAGAGTTTCCAATTTCCTCCTTTAACAACCACATTTTGAAGGAAATGGGGTCTGTGGTTTTCCTCCAGCTTTCTGGTTTGTGAAAATACCTATGGATTATACACTGTGTAAAATACTGCAGTTCTAAGTATGATACCTTTTGTACATAGGGTTTGTGTAATGAACAGAGTAAGATTGCAAGTTGCAGCTCCTTGGTGTTGTAACCCAGAGCAACTAAGAAGAATTGGGCCTGCATTCTTAACTCCCATGTTTCTTTGAAAGAAACATTGAAGGACTGGAACCTGTTAAAGTACAACTTGCCATTTGGATCACTGGCTTGGGAAAAAAAAACAAGACAAAAACTTGGGCCATGCACTACATCACTCCCAAGGATACCTCCCAGCCTCAGAACAGTGAGTGAGATTGTTGTTCAGAATGGTGAGATGAAATGAAAATGCTCAGTACCAGAAGCATCACCCGCTTTCCAGAGCTTATTTGCTTTCTTGGAAAAAGGCTGCCTGGGAGCTGTCTGTTTTTTCATATTCTACAAATGAAACCTGAGCCTATCTCCATCTGTGTGTTGTTCTTGCTTCCCAAAGCTGAAACTCTCTTCCCTGGAAGGCAGCACTTTGGCTCTTCCCTCAGTCTGAGAGAAGGAAGTTTTTACCTGTACTGATACAAACCTGTGTCCATGGATCCACAGTGCCTGCATCATTCCTAGCTCTCTAACACTTTAGTGCAAAGGTGATGCATGCATGTACTGCAAAGTCGACAATGCATCAGAACAAAATGGTTCTGTTATATAGTGTTCAGATGCTGTCTGAACATTAACAGCATTAGACTAGTCTATACATTAAAGAATTTCTATAAACAGTTCAGAAGGACATAAAAATCCTTCCTACATTGTTTTTGTTTAGAATAATTAAATGAAAGTAATCATATAAATCATGGTTTCTACTGATATGTTAGGAAATCCATTTATAAGGTGCAAGCAATAATGTACATGCTGCCGAAAGCCTAATTTTTAGAAAACTAAGCACAATAGGGATGACTGGATGACTGCTCAAGTTAAAGATAACGGATAAAATTAAACAAACTTGGCAATGCTTTTAATGTAGGTGATGTCCCTTGGTCCTACATCTGAGTCTTGTAAAATACTCACTCATAAAACATCTGTTTTCTGCTATACTGATTGTATTTTAGCCACCTAGCTCTTCCTACTATTTGATGTGGTAAAAGTGTTACTTTCAAGAACAAAATATTTTCAATAGCCATGTCTCTACTGAGCAATGACTCCTGATCCCTAGGGAATGGGAAACAAGCATTGCCAACGCTGACAAAGCCAGAGTTACAGTGCTCTGTCTGTCCTCAGAGTACTGAAGGTAATTGCCTCCTTTCTCTGGACAAGGACAGCTTTCTTTACTGCTAGACCTCATGCTCTGCTCTCTGCTGCACCTGCTGCTTTTTCCTCCCACTTACCGCTTCAGCAGTGCCCTTGATTTATAGCAGTGCAACCCAGTGATACTTCTGTGAAGGACAGAGAAGTGTAAATAGTCCAGTCATTGTTATATACCATAACTGGTGAATTTTTCAACAAGTGAAATTGGGACCAAATAATATCAATGGATAATATACATGTTTTTGCACATTCTGTACAAATATAACCCAGTGATGGTGCCTACTCAGGATACCCAGTCTCTCTGACAGGATACCCTGTCTACCCTGAACTCACTGGGTGAGTTCATGATCCACACAGTGAAGATTTTGTCAGTTTTATCAGTTTTAGCCTTGATTTTAATGGCTCCTAATTTAAATGTTTATGGAGTCCTCTGTGGATGCCTAATCCATCCCATGTTGTTTATCATTTTTGGAACATATATACAAGCAAGCAAGCAAGTCTTGCAGTAATTCTAGTGATTTCTGCAATACCTGTGTATGGATGAGAATTTTTGTAGAAATGGTCTGTCTCTATAAATGTGCTTGTACATGGGGAGAGCAAAATAAGGCTACCAAGCAAACTTGGATGATATGAAAGAAATCCATTTTAATAGGAACATATGCTCTGTTGCTGTTAGGTTGCTGAATGGTCTGTTATCTTTCCTCAGCCTATAAGTTGTCTTTTAACAAGATGAAAGAGGACTTTGATGTTACTGCATTTTCTTGGCAGTTTTACTGACTGAGAAAACTGATAATAAAGGAAATTGCAAGCTCATCCACAGCAGAGATGCATGAGATGTAAATGTCAGTTCACAAATGTTATGACTTTGAATATTTCCAGTATCACTTGTACCTGCACAGTGGCACTTTTGGGCTAAGGCATTGCTGGGCTAAGGCTTGGTGTCCCATACTAGAAAGAGTCAAATTAATTTTGCATCAATAATCTTGAAGTGTGTTTGCTTGGAATCTGCACATGTATACCTTGAAAAAGGATGCAAACTGAACATCTCATATGCTAGCAAATTTAATCTGTATCTATTTAAAAGAAATAATAAAGAGAAAAAAAAAGAAAAAAAAAGTAGAACTCTGGCCTTGAACACCTCCAGGGATGTGGCATCCACGACTTCTCTGGGCAGCCTGTTCCACTGCCTCACCACCCTCTGAGTAAAGAATTTCTTCTTTATGTCTAATCTAAATCTCCTGTCTTTTGGTTTACAACCATTACTCCTTGTCCTATCAGTGCACTCTGTGAAAAAGAGTCCTTTAGCAATGCTTTGGGAGGTGAGCTGTTGAACATTGGAGCCCTTTCTAAACTTTTCTCCTTACAGACCTGTCCTTTTTGGCCTAACTTTTATTTCTGGTGACACTGAATGTGTGACTGCTGTGATACACACTGATATCCTAGAGAGTGAACCAAGAATATCATAAGCAAGACCATTAATTACATCTAGCATTAATTACATCTAGAATTAAAGAATCAGTTGGTGCTAACAACTCGCTGGTGCTAGAACAAATTCCTGTCTTTGGTCATTCTGGCCCCACAGGGAGTGATGTGCACTATGAATGAGAGGTGAAATTTTACAAAGATTCGGGGGACAGAGCATGGTTCTTAGTGGGCTAAGTACTTCCATGGATTCAGCTGTACTGTTTGGTTCCTATTCTATCCTAGATCTCAAATATTTGGTTTAATCCAGCTTATTTAACCTGGAACAGTATAAACTACTATCCTTTTAATTCCATGTTTGATCAGTGGTACCACAGTTAAAAACCATTGTTTCCCCAGAACTTTATGAAAAGAACTTTTTCCCCAGAAAACTTTATGAAAACCTAACAGATCAAATGTTCTTTCAGAAATTTGTCAAAATCTATGGTATTGCAGGTTGGAACAGGGACTAACTTTGATCAATGAAAGAAGAGAAAATGGCAAATAAACCATTGATCACAATTAGTTTTATATCATCTTTTTTTGGTTCAATCCTATGCCTCAAAAGAGGCACAAGTCTCTCATATGCTTCTATGTTGTATTTACTCGTTCTAATACACTTAGGAAGATAAGCATTAAAAGATGTCATCAGGATAAGACAACTGACAACCTGGCAGCCAGGTATCTCTACTCCCTGTTTATACTTTAATTAAATTTAAAATCCTGGGTAAATATATATATATTATATATATATATGTATGTATATATTCTTGACAGATCAACCTTCTAAACTTTAGTTTATCTAAATTATCGGAGCATCTCAGGGGCAAGAAAATAGTTTATTTTTCCTAAATTCTACCCCTCTATAATCATTATATATTTTTCATGGAACAGATCAGGAAAAGACTGGCAAAATCCGAAGAGCTCATGTTATCAGTCCCACAGATGGGCTCAGAATATTAGGCAGACAAATTACATGCTGCCTCCTCAGGTCAACAGATTGCCCATTAAGGATAGATAATCTGATAATGATTTAGGATACATCTGTGGGCAGAGGGGACCAAAAGCTCTGGCCAAGGCTGTTCCCGTTGAGTTGGAATAATACCAATGGACAATAATTTATCACCTAGAGCCCTGAGAACTGAGCTAACTGGATATACTAGCTAAACCTACCATGCCAGAAATGGGCAGCTGCTGAAAGCTACTGATGAAATATAAACTGAGAATACATTGTTTTGGCTCTCTTCCATAAAGTGAAAAGTGAAGGGCACACGGTAAGCTTGCCACATCACTGTGAACTCAGATGTGTACGTCCTATCACTTTGTATTTTGACTTCCATTTCTTTTTTTTTTTTTTTTTTTTTTCTTTTGCAAACTAAACACTAGCAGTGATGCTGATGACGTTTGCATTCCAATCCAGGTGGCAAATTTTAAGTTATTTGATGCTGGAGGCGAATAAAATATTGCTTTTTAAGCACTGAAGGCACAAAACAAGAGACCATATCACTAGTTAGCCTTAAAATCCAGCTCCAATGTTTACTCCAGTTCCTGACTTTAGTCTGTGTTCTTTATATGTTGTGTTTGAGAGGGTGATTAGTAGGTTGCAATGAGTTGAATAATGAAGTCAATAAAGATCTTCTCTTTGGCTCACTTACATTTTATTAGTAAATATCTTTATTTCTGCTTTCTCTCCTTATTTCATTAAGTGTTATTCCAACTGACAAACAGATCAGAAAGATGCTATTTTATGTTGTATATTTCTCATGCTTATAAGATTTTTGCACTAAATGCACTTATTTATGCATCACTATTTAATATGAACAGTTATTAAAGTCTTTTTCTGTGTTGAAGCTGAAGTACTTAGCTAAGTCATCATCCCGGAATACTTTGCTCTGACAGTTTTGCTACCATTGTGGTGTTGGCTGGCAGCATGTATTTAAAAGACTGCTTACAATGAAATCTTCTGAAGATGTTCCACAAGCACTTGCTCTGTACTGGGGACAAAAGATGGCTTTAAAACTGCATTACCTTTAGGTAAACTCTCTTTAAAAGGACATGGCAAACTGCTCAAAATATTCCGATGCATACACAATGACAGATTTACATTTGGGGTGTTTGAAGGCAAGCTGGGAACTGCAATGGGAATGCTGCAGCACTGAACAACTCCACAATTGGTAATGGATGCATGGATGGTTTCTTCCACCTATTTATGATTCTAAAATAACTGGGTCTAATCACTTTGACCTTCTAAAGCTTTTCGTCTTTAGACAAAATATGTAATAGTCAGCAGTTCCAAAACTTCAGAGGGATCCAGACTCTACCTTATTATTTGTACAGCAATAATTATTACAAATCTCTGATTAGATCAGGATCCCCACAGGCTTGATACTGTATTTCCATCTTCCCTGATAAGCTGACAATCTAAATTAAAAATGAAAATAGAAAAAGATTGCCTTCTCATACAGTTCTGTTGTAATAATCTGAAATATTTTTAAATATTTTATATACAAAAAGCTTGTAAAAATCTATAAATTAAACAAGCATTAATAAACGCTGGGAAATAAATTAATAAAAAACGCTGGGAAAACTAAAATAGTGAAAATAAAGAATGAAGGTCAAAAAGACTCCCTGGCATCCATGGGGTTGTGACTATCCTGTATAAAGATTCACTTGTCTAGACCTACTCTGGGTGCTTGGATCCTCAAAACACTCAGGGTAATTCAGACAGAGATCTGATCTAGCAGCCTGTTCTGTTTCTAAAGCTGCATTTGGATTCTCGGCAGGAGAAATTAGCCCATGTCAAGCTCTGACATTACTTGACCATACTGCTTCTTGCAGCCAAGCTAACTTATTTTCTGTACAGTCAGTGGCGGAGCACAGTGTAGATAAGATGCTGAGACCACAGGAATTCTTGCCTCAATGTTTGTGCCAAGATTCTTCAAAGTCTGGTTGTACAATTAAAAATGATTAGTTCTGTTGTGGTTGCTACCTGCCTGATGAAGGGTGCTGATGGACTTGATAACCACTGTTAGATGTCTGCAACTGGGAAGTAAATTACCTCAGTTTTATGACTAACAAGCAGTAAACTGCTATGCTGCAGGAATAAAATCACTTCTGTATGCACAGCCTTACCCAAGCTGTTCCTTTTGTATATTGCTTTTTTTTCAATGTGTACAGGATGCTTAGGTAGAGTACAATATAAGTGCTTGCTTTTCAAAGTAGCACCAGCTCTCATTTTTGTATGTATTGATACATTTTCTCGATATTAAAGGTAACAATGACAGAGCTCTTTCTAAAGCGTGAGACAAATCAGAAAATCTGTACTAGAGCCAGGTATGATATTCAGCCAGGAGACACTCTTGGTAGCTTTGGGACTGGGAATTTATGACATTGAACTGTTTCACATGAATTGTTTCTCTAAAGAAATCCCATCTTTGAGAATCAGGCAGACAGAAGATGACATTTAGGCTGACCTTCCAAGAAAACAAATTTTGTTTTTATTATTGTAACAAGAGCTACAGATGTTTATCTGAGCATCTGCTAAATTTGACTAAGATTCCCTAATTTTGAAATTTGATACAACAAAAGAATGCTCAGTGCATTAAAATGAATCATTATTATTATTGTTGCTATTATTTTTAATAAAAAGGAAGTTTTGACCCATCCTGGGTGAGCAGAGGCTGTAAAGCTCTGACATGTGCTTCATTATATTGTGAATCCAAGTCAGCATTATTGTAATGTCAGTGGCACTGCTTCCATTTAAAGCATTAGGGTCTGTAGTGTAGGATCATTTGGTTACATATTTTTTATTGATGTAAACTGTACAAGTTGTGGCAGCTTTCAAAAGTTGTACAGTAGCTATGTGGTGGCCTGGAGAATCACACAGATCCTGTAAACATGAGTCATCCTGGGTGACAGTAACTGAGACTATGAATAAACAAATGTTAAGCACTTTTCCCCTAAATGTGCCTTTGAAAAGGAAGAAACTCTTCTGATGGCAGTCATGGTATTCCAGTTACCTTATAAAAATAAATTAAATTAAAAAAAAATATCTCAATTTCAAATTGCATCAAAAAGCTGTAATGCTTCCCATGTTTTATATAAAGCTATGAGTTATCTAGCTCCCTTTAAATTTGCAACCCCATGAACTGTTTTATGCACAGCAATCACGTTAATGAAATTCAAGTGTCTTAGACATTTCTGGGGTGGGTTCCCTTGGATGCCCATAATGAAAATCACACAGATCCAAAAGGGAGTAAGTGTGGCAAAGCCTAATGTGGCCAATGAAGTTTCTGCCCCCCGTTGTTTTCCTGTCCATGCTGCACGATGGATGGAGCAGGATGAATTATCTTTGTCAGTCTCAGCACATTAAAAGTAAGCTGCCCTCTTAATGCACAGGGTTAATGAGCCGTTGGGCCACCTCGCTGCTGGAAGAGGCAATGAAGCTGGGAAGACTGACTTGGTCAGCCATCCTCAGTGCTGTTCTTGCTTTTGTGTAATCAGTTGGAGTACAAGGAATAATTTACCAGAGTAGCATGGGGCTCATCACTATATAAGCAAACAGACTCCAGACAGTCCTGCTTCATGGCTGAGATTGTAACCATGCTGATCCCATGGCCATTGCAACCTAGTGAGTCTGACTATGATTAAAATGTAGTAACATCCCATGTCTTTTAAAATTGTATACATCCTGTATTACAAAATGACCACCCATATCGCAGGGATTTTTGACTTTGATTTACCAATGGGATTTTAAAGACTGTATAATTAAAAAAAAAAAAAAAGACTAAAAATGTACTTATGCCTACAAAATTTTATAGTTTACACAAAAATGAGCTGCAGTTTAAGGTCTCAGTCATCGTGGCTGCTTGGTTTATCTGATAATTGTAACAGCCCCCTTCCCTTCTGTCTGGATGGATTCTGCCTCAGAATTCTCAGATCACAGAAGGATACAAACGGTGTTTAGGAAAGAGCCTGACAACAGCAGGAAAAGGCATGGGGACAGATCACCAGTTGACTAGATGAGATAGCCCTGCTGAGAATCTGCCCTCAGAAGCAGATCAACAGCCTACCCTATTTCCAGGAGAAGGTGCTCAGCTAATCACTGTGTTGATCTTTTGTGGTACTTTTCCAGTGTGAGAGCTGTACTGATCAGCCTGGCTTTGCCCAGCAGCCAACAAGTGGTGGAGCACCATCTGGGTTGGAGTGGATGCACAGCATGGGACAAAACCAGCTCTGCTGCAGCAGAAACAAAGCAGATATGTCCTTACTTTCACTGGAGGGCAACTGGTCAGCTTCCGGTGGAGCTGGCAACCTGAGCCACCGCACACGGGACTGGGCAGCATGCTATATTTGTTTAGGGAACTGACCTTACGGTGCTATTAATATCCGTCAGGAAATATCTGGTCTTTCTCTCCTTGCTAAAAGAGAAAAGTACTTAATTTGGCAACATGTTTATTAGCTCCTCCCTTCCAAGGCATTCATGATTGATATAGTGGGATGCTAAATGTCTTATCTCCTGGAGTTAATTAGACTTAATTTCAAACTCAGGCTTGAAGATGAGAGGCTAGATCTCTGAAGGACACATGCCTTCTGTTCTCTCAATTAGTGTGAATTCACGTTAATTGACATTTTGGTAAAACATCCTGGATTTGCTATTTTAAGGTGAAGCATAGAATTGTCTTCACGGTGTTCAGTCAGGACATTTCAACGTATCAATTCAATGTGTTTCCTCCACAGTGAGAGCTTTGTTTTTTCCTTTACAGCACTTAGTGGCTAAACTTTGAAAATAAGAATCAAGGGTTGAAAAAATAGGAGATTACTCAATTATTATATAACACATATGAGAAGTTCCAACTTCAGAGGATTCCAAAAAAGGGTGGGAACAACAAGAAGAAAAATAAAGAATTTCAAGGAAATCTAGTTTGGTTCTGACCAGGTTCCTTCTGAAAGCAAGGGACATCATGAGAAGGAACAATTTCTAGTTTTTAGATACCACCAAATAACCACTCTTAAGCAAGAACCAAAGAAAGGAAGTCACATTTTAGTATGCCTGCACACAGCAGAATTACTCATCTAATTCATCATTAGTTGTAAGAGATATTTTGGATGTCAATGAACAAGAAATATCAGAAGAGGCTAGGATAAGGTAGAGGGTTTTTTTTTTCCTTTGCTGGGAAATTTTCACTTTAACAATATAACAATTTTTTCTTCTATTCCCTTCTACTAGGTTACTTTGTTAATAAACAACATCTAGTTTTTAGTGAAATAGCTTTAATTAAATAGACAAATTCCAAATCTTGAAAGCATGTTCTCTCCTTTCCACGGTTTTTCAAGGAAAGTTTAACAATCATGAGACAGAATAAAATTTATTTTTGTAGTGAATTGGCAATTTTTCTCTTCTCTTTTCCTTCTCCCCTTTTTTGGAAAAGGATGGAACAGTGTAGGAAAAATGGGAGATTAATGCCCAAACTCTCTTGATACGGTACTATGATCGTGAACTCACAGTCTAAATATTTATTAGAGACATGAAAGTTAGTCTTATACATTCCTGTGCAACTCCTCCAGTTTCACTTTTCAACTCCCTGTCTCTCTGGAAAATCTGCTGAAGGAAGTAAGCAAATGAAAGGATGAGAAAGGGGATTCCAGAGCCAATGGGTGCCAAGCAGGAGTACTTGGGGTTGCTTTTAAAACTAGTCTTGAATTTTCAGTCCTCATAATTTCTAAAGGTTCCTGGAAAATGGACACTTTAATGTCCCTGCACTCCTTTTCTGAAAACTGAATCCTTCTTGGGGAAGTCTGCTTGGACAGAGGAGAGGTTTCATGAGTAAGGCTGAGAACAGACTGAAGTGGCTGTTCCCTGTCCCACCCCACCCCACTTCCCTGGAAATGGGCTCCTGCTCTTCCCTGTGTGCTGTGTCCAGAGCTTGTCTGATTGGAGTCTGCTTTCTAACTCCAGTAAAATTATTAATTTCATGGAGATGAATGTTTTTTTCTCCCCTGTTTTAGTGAGCACTACCAGCTTGTGGAGAAGTCAGGAGAACATGAGCCCAAGGAAACACTCAAGCACAGGGAAGATGGATGTCAGGACTGCCCCTTTCAGAGACAGTAGTCCCTCAGATGAGACTAGATTAGCTGCAGCATAACTCTTACATTATGATTTAACCAGTTCAAACAGCCCCTGGATGTTCCTTAAAACCAAAACAGTTTTGCAAGGTGATCGAGCTGTGTACAGGTAACCTGAATGTGAAAGTAATAATGACAAAACTGCACTTTTCCTACAATCATCTTCGTGTTTCTCCGATGTTAATTAAGACTTCAGCACTCTTGCCAGATAACTGAGGTATGAGAATATGAGGAATCTTGCCCAAGGTCACATAGCAAGGAACTAGTGGCTCCCAGGAGTCTCTGCCTTGCAGCAGCTGACTTCCCTGCTGGTATCAGAGGAAACAATAGTGTTGCTTAATTGAATTGGCATTCTGTGCCTTATTCTTTTCCCTGAAAACTGCAGAAATCTAGTATCAGTAAAGGAAAAATATTCCTGCTCTCTGATCCAGGACTTGATTTGAACCAGATGCCCTTTTTAGTCCCTAATGAAGGCTCTTTCCCTTTGGGAGTAATTCCTTGGCATATGAAAAAATTCTTCTGGAGGAAATGCTACTGGGTTTGGCAAGTCTCAAGAGGAAGCTAAATGAAGAGGGAGATAGGTGATATTTCAGCACAGTGCCAGGCTGCCTTGGGAATCTTTTTTGCCCTTAGCTGAAACCTCCATAATCAGAAATTTGGCATTGTTGGGGGCTGCTGGTTGCATTTATTTGTTTTTGTTTGCTATTTTGTACTATAAGTAGCAGCAATGTGGAGTACCTTGCAGATTACCCATGAGAAATTGTCTTTTTTCCTAGGCACTGTCCAAGAAGAAAGTTTTCTGTTTTCTTTTTTAATGTGACTTTGGTCTTTTACTGGTGACCTTTCAGTCCCAGTACTCCCTCCAATCTGCAGTTAGTTAACTGTGAATATATTTAATTAAAACTGTGTCACACAGAGGGGGGGAAATATTAGCAGTCTGTATATCATTAGTTGTTTTTTGTTGTTTGTTTGTTTTGTTTTATTTTATTAGTTGTAGTGTGTTTTAGGACTCTCACTATGGCAATATCGTGACATCCCCATCTGCTTTCTCTTGACAGAAGCTGTAGCCAGCTATAAAATGCAGATCCTGTGTATACCATGCGCTGAGATAAAACTGCTCCCTCATCAACATTGCCTTAATTGTTAAGCACTGTGATTGCAGTCATGCTTTAGATTCATGTCACCAGATTTGGAACTTCCTCATGTAAAATATTTCAGTGATGAAAGTTTTAGTAACACCTGTCAAAGGCTTGTGCCAGAGCAGTCAACAGAGAGTGGGAAAGAGGAATTAAGAAACAGAGGAAAAAGCATACAGAAATTTGGGAACACCAATCAGAAAATCATAGAATCCTAGAATCATTAAGGTTGGAAAAGACCTTCAAGATCATCTGGTGCAACCATGCCCCTACCACTAATGTCACACACTAAGCCATGTCCCTTTGCACTAGATCCAACTTTTTGTTGGAAAATGCCAATGATACAGTATGAGCCATCGAGGAAAAATGAAATTCTTTTGAGAGGTAGTTGTCTGACAGAACTTCATTTGCTTCCCCCTCCTCTGACCCCTCTCTGCCAAACACACTCCAGACAGTTGCCATCAGCATTCCTGTGCTTAGGGTAGGACATCTACCTGCTTGTCCAGGCCATGCTCTTCCACCTTTAAAACCCGGAGTCCTTCAAAACCCAAATATGTATCCCCTATCGTTATGTGCCTGTCTATCTTATGCTGCTTTACCAACGAACTGGAAAACATTATTGCAATGTTTTCACTTTATAGTTTCTTTGGTGAGATCCTGTTGACAAAAAAAAAAAAAAACTTTATATAAGGGTAGTAGTGATAGGACAAGGGGTAACAGCTTTAAACTAAAAGAGGGGAGATTTAGGTTAGATGTAAAGAAGAAATTCTTTACTCAGAGGCTGGCGAGGCACTGGCACAGGGATGCCCCCATCCCTGGAGGTGTTCATGACCAGGCTGGATGGGGCTTTGAGCAACCTGGTCTGGTGGGAGGTGTCCATGCCCATGGCAGGAGGTTGGAGCTGGGTGGACTTTAAGGTTCTTTCCAACCCAAGGCATTCTATATTTCTATGATCTATCCCAGTTTCTTGCCTGAATTTTGAACCTATCTTTCAGACTTGTCTATAAATCTTTCTCCAGCCTCTGTTTTGCTGCTTTAAACCCCTTAGATACCTGCTTGACTGGATTCATCACTTCACCTTATCTTGGGCTGCTTATGTTAGCAGAACCCTGCTCTGCCCTGTTAGCATCACTCTGCTCTGCTGAGATATGTGGGACTCACACTATGTCTGGGTTGCATGCACACTATGAGCTGGGTTGCTCCCAGCTCATTCTCCCACTATGCAGTAGCACTCCTCTTGCTGCTCCCTGACATATGAAACTTCTTTTTTTTTTCTGTTTCAGAAATTCCAAGGAACAGCTTAGGTTTTATCTCACAGAGAGAACTCATATGCCATTCAATCAATATCTTGATTAAATTGGTAACAGAAATGAGAATTGCCACAACTGAAGTGGAAGCTAATCTCAAGATGCTTAGCATCTATGAGAAAGTATGGGGAGAATGAAATGTATTTCATTTCAGAGTTCTGATAGTCTGAGTGCATTAAACATGGGTGTATTAATGAGGATTATTGACAAATGCAGGGAGAAAAAGGGGAGACATGAGGGATTATATGCAACTTCCAGAAAGGATAAAGCAGAATTTGAATGTGTTGGACTGACCTTGGTTTTATGAAAAATTGTTCAATGTAATTTGAAGAAAATCTTTTACCAGTGGGATGGTGTATGGGAAATGGAGAAAATGCAAGATGCGTTTTCCAAGAACAAACATTATTCAGTAACTCAAACTTTTTTTTTTTTTTTTTGTGATAAGATTTATGATTTTTTAATCCAAATAAAGGAAATGCAATAAATTTCCCTTATCTGGTCTTCAGTAAAGAATTTTAAAATAACAAACATAATGTTATGATATATTGTACAAAACATTTCCACTGGATCTAAGGAATTATTAATGCCATTGACCAAGGCTCTGGAAACCTGTGTGTGATTGCAGTCTTTTCCCAGCAAGGAGTCATAACACAGCCTTGGTACACTTGTGGGATGTAAGATTTCAGATTACCCAGAAGAATATCCCTGTCCAATGTTTGGCTTAGTGAAGCAGAGTTTATTTGGACAGGTCATGGCTACTTGTAAGTGTGTTGGGAAGTAACAACTGGGAAAACAAAACAAAACAAAAGAAATTAAAGATAAAAAGTTTTTTTTTAGATGGAACATATTCAGTGTGAGTTTCAGAGAACACAAATGCACTTAAGCTGGATAACAGAAGAAAGTGTATAGCTATATGAAAAATGGAGCTGTGTGATGATTGTTCAATAGGAGGAGATGAAATGAAATGAGAATGAATTTTAAGACAAATCTTAACCATTTTATAAAAACAAACAAACAAACAAAAAAACTCAGTGAGTGGTTCCTCGAAGGTCTAAGTTCTCTGACTGAAAAAGTTCTTTTGAGTCATGTTATGATTCTTTTTCCATGGGCTAAGAATGGATCGGTTTTGACAGAGAACAATATTATTCATCAGCTTTGACAATTGCCATTTACACTTTATATTTGGATTTTCTCTCTTATTTACTATTCTGCCCTCCAGCTTCTTGCAGAACATCCCAGCCTTTCCGATCTTCCCCTAAATAATGAGAAATACCTAAGTTATGCCAAATTAGCTAGTTCTATATTGTTGGTCACTGGATGACTTATGGAGAGGTCTTCTCCATTATTGAGTGATGGCATGACTGTGTCCACTGTGATTTATAGAAAGTCCACACAAAGCAAAATGAGGTTCTTTGCTCCAAATGGCTGCTTATGCCTATTTTCACAGATATTTATCTTAAAAATTCTTCCCTGTCTGCCAACTGCTTGGAACATTACAACTTCTGGTGCCTTCTTGCAGCATTTGAAGAATTAGAGCTGCAACATACAATTAAGACAACGACAAATTTACTAAGAGCAAAAGGACAGCTTGCCCCAAAGGCTCCTTTTAATACATAGGGAAAAAAATTATCATTGTCTGCTAATGAGAACAGCATCTCTTCAGCTACTAACAAGTTAGGATGATGAAGAAGTGTATTGTAAACAAAACACGATGGGGCAGTTAAAAATTTTAAACCATGAATGATCTTCTAAGTAGTTGTAGTTTTTTAAGTTCAAGGACCTGACATTTCTCTAAAAGCAGTGACAAAAATATTTTTGTTTTTATTTGCATGGAATGAACCAATTAAGACCCACAAAACTGAAATAATTTGTTCCACAGTCACATCAAAAATCAAAGTCAGTGGTGTGCAGGGGTTTGACTGTTAAGTCTCATGCTTGAGGAAGCCTTATTAACAGAACTTTCTGCTTTTGAACTCCTGTAAGGAAATAAATTATAAAAAGATGTTCGAGATCTTTCTGCTCACATTATTTTGCCTATACTTGAAGTCAGCCAATAAGTCAGTGATGGAGGGGATGCCACAGGAACATTGCTGCTCATAAGTTTAGCTTTTTGTTGATAGGCACTTCAAAATAAATATGAGAACCCAGAGAGTTGCCAAGAAAGGATCTGCTGAATGTCCAGTATTAATGAAATGAGTTTTCTTTTGCTGAAGGGAAAGTTGTACCTTGTTCATAGTCTCTTAAGCATGAAAATGTACTAAAAGAAAATTGAAACACAGTAAAGTGCCATATGAATTTCCAAGAAAATGTACATTGTAGGTCCAAGGCAATATTTCTTGTAAATGCCAAGGAGACAGATTGGAGAGGGACTCCTTGTCAGGGAGTGCGGTGATAGGACAAGGGGTAACAGCTTTAAACTAAAAGAGGGGAGATTTAGGTTAGATATAAGAAATTCTTTACTCAGAGGGTGGTGAGGCACTGGCACAGGTTGCCCAGAGAAGCTGTGGCTGCCCCATCCCTGGAGGTGTTCAAGGCCAGGCTGGATGGGGCTTTGAGCAACCTGGTCTGGTGAGAGGTGTCCATGCCCGTGGCAGGGAGTTGGAATTACACAGTCTTTAAGATTCAAACTCTTCTTTGACAATATTTTTAATTTATTTATTTATTTTCCCACAGCTGAGAAAATGTAGCTTGAACTCCCAGAAAGAATTGGAGTTAATGATTTCTTACCGGGAATAGAGTTATATACAAGCATCTGTAAGAGCATCCTTTCATATGTGTGGTACCAGCACAGGCTATGCAGAACAAAAGCATTAATTACTACAGGATCTACCTGGCTTAGAAGGAGAAAATTGGGTTGGAGCTGGAGCAGGGAGATGAAGGCAAGTTAGTACCCTGCCCCAAAGCCTGAAATGCCTCAATATGGCTCTGCCAACTCTGAACAGAATGACGCCATGCCCACTCTCCTTACAACTTTGCAAAAGTAGTCTGAGGGGGTAGAATCTCTGTGAAGCAATTGAGCGTCTTATAATACACAAATTCCTGTAAGGGTGTATCAGGGAGCCTGGCACCCTGCTGCTTGGGAGTGTACAGGAGGCAGCAATCTCCCGACCATTATACCATTAACTAATTATGCATCTCAGTAGAATTAATTACATATAAAATTCATTCATTCATATTCATAAACCTTGTGTCTCTGTACAGTGGCTATGATCTTTCTCTATTACAGTTTGAATTATAGCAGCCGAAATCTGTTCATTTTTCCACTTCTCATCCCTTTGTGTCTTTGGCACAGCTGCTATTTCTGAAGCAAAGGCAAAAAGGAAACACATTTTCCTGTCTTCTATGACTATGCAGAACTACTTTATTGCCCCACTGGGAAAAAACATTTTAACAGGGCTACACATTATGCATAAAATGTTCTGTTTTCCCTGGAAGAAACCATCATGCTTTCAGCTTTATGGTCTAGAAGGTGATTCACTGTCATTACAGAGCTCATGTAACCTAGAAACCTTATGTGTAATGTAAACCTTTTCCATTACATGCAGCAGCTCTTGGAAACCAGTTTTTACTATCAGAGATGAGGATGTGCTGAAGGAAGTCCTTAAAATCCCCACAAAATTTGTCAGCTGGTTATGCATACACACTGAGAATTTGTGACACAAACTTTGGATCAGGATATGCAGTCCTTTCACCTTCACTTCAGCACAAACCCTTCAGGCAAGATGAAAGAAATCGGTTGCACAAGTGTCAGCGTACACTGCAAACACAGCTTACAGATTTGGAGTCAAACTGAATTTCATTTGCACTGGGTGATCTAGAGAAACATGACCAAGTTTACTGAAATAGTTTTGGATAAGGCTTGAAGAAATGGCAGCAGAATTTAGCTCCAGGCTTACAAATATTTCCCCTAAAATTTTAACACATTTTTCACTTGTAAAGAGCTGCCAAGAAGATAATATTTATAGGCTACATGATGGTGGCCTATAGTCATGATTCAAAAAAAAACAAACACAAAAACACCACCAAAACCCACCAAAACCAAACAAATATAAAACCCAACCCCAAAATAAACTCCTCCTGGGATGTACTAACATTTATTTTGATAATTTCACAGAAAACATGAATTGAAAATCTGGAATATTTGGGGGAAATATGTTTTGGTAGCGTTTTCTGTCAAAACATTGGAGAGGTTATGAATGTGTATGTATACTTATGCCTTACTGTAACAAGGACAGAGATGTGCAGCTCCCTTGCAGTCTGTAACCTGTGCTCCCCTCATTGCCTTCAAAAAAGGAAAAATCCATGTCCCAGCTTGGGTGAGGGAAGCTTTGTGCTGGAATCAATGAATGTGGACAGATGATGTAGACAGTTCTGGGTGTGCATAATGACAAGAAGACTGGTTTAGCTCATATACTGCATGGCGTTCTCCCAGTTTGCTAAAAAGGCAGTCATAGCTAGTCTGAGGTCTTTATTAGGAAGCATGTTCCTGTGGGAGAGATAACCTTTCAGTTTCCTTAAATTTTTGTGCAATTTAAGCTTCCAGAAAACCCACTGTATTAACATGGATGAAGACAAACTGTAACAATAGAACCATAGAATCCTCCACATTGGAAATAGCTTTAAACATCATCAAGTTCAACCATCAGCATGACCTACAAAATCCCATCACTAAACCACATCCCTGAGCATCATGTCCACATGTCTCTCCAGGGATGGGGACTCCACCACTTACCTGGGCAGCCCATTCCAATGCTGGGCACCCTCTCTGTGAAGAAATTCTTCCTGATCTCCAATCTATACCTCTCCGGGTGCAAGTTGAGGCTATTTCCTTGTGTCCCTGTCACCTGAGGAAAGAGACTGACACCCTTCTCACTGCAGCTTCTTTTCAGGTAGTTGTAGAGAGCGATGAGGCCTCTCCTGAGCCTCCTCTTCTCCAGACTAAACAGCCCCAGTTCTCTCAGCCGCTCCTCATAACTCTTGTTTTCCAGTCCCTTCACCAGCTTTGCTGCTCTTCCCTGCACTCTTGATCAACTCCACAACCTGCTTGTGGTGAGGGGCCCAAAGTCGAACACAGGACTCTAGGTGCAGTCTCACCAGTGCTGAGCACAGGAGTACAGTCACCTTATTTGTCCTGCTGGCCATGCTATTTCTGATGCAGGACAGTTTGCCATTGAAATTCTTGACCACCTGGACACACTGCTGGCTCACTTTCAGCCAGATGTTGACCAGCACTGCCCCTCTTAGTGGTGAACTTCAGTTCTCCAAAGAATTACTAGAGCAGATGCATGGCTGGCTCATTTCTTACAACCAGCCGGCTCAGGCAGGAGTAGGATGAAGTCATCTCTTTCCAGTGTCTGAACATTTTATGCTGTGCTACTGTTCTGAGCACATCTTCTTTTCCCTGAGGTTCATGTGCATCTCTCCCCAGACAGGCAAATGGTTTTATTTTATTCTTTTAAATCAACAAGTTGGCCTAGCAAATTCAAAACAGAGAATCTTGCCAGGAAAAAAGATATTAAGACTTGGTTATTCAGCCTCTGTTTATCTCAGCTGGAATGACTGATGGCTGTTTTTCTTCTACTCTTTGGCTGTTTCCTCTTCTTCAACTTGAGTTTAAAAACTTGGTAACAATATTTAAACTTCAAGTAGTAGTAATATCTAAACATCCTAAATCTCGAAGTGTGGATACTTAAGATACTTAGCTTTGTCTTCAAAATTGCTCAGTGTGCAGTTCATTAACTTCTCCCAGGACTGTCTCCAGGAAACCAATGATAGCAGTTATGTACAATGTATTGATAAATTTTCATTGCTTTAGGACTAGTTAAGAACTAAGCTCATATATGCCTAAGCATAGCAGATATTAAGTGATAAAAATATTACTATTATTAAAAAAAAATAGAGTATCAAAAATCTATTTTTTCCTCTTAATGGTCTTGTCCTAGTGCTTCTGAACTTGCTATTAATGGTTAAAGAGAAAACTTGAAATGAAAACATGTACAGTTTTCAAGTAACATGCAAGTTGGAGGACAGGTTAGTCATACAAATGGGTTTCTACAGCTTGATAAGGAGTGTACCTGTGAATGATATGCTGTTTAATAAAGCCATGTGGAATGCCAAGGAAAATGGGGACACATACACAGTGAGGAATTGTCTCCCGGAAAAAGTGATTCTGAGGTAGGAGTTGGAATACAAACTATTACAAAACTAGTGAAGGTACCTTTTAGATACACCAACAGAAGAGAAGAACTCTGACAATACATGCTCTTTGATTTCGGAGAGCAAGGTATGCCTGAGATCAATTCCAAATAAGAGAAGAGCAAAACATTTGAACAGGGATGTTAGTAAACTGCAAAGAACTATTACCAGTGGCCATAGAAGACTTTCTATCACTTGAATGTTTAAATAAGAATGGATATATTTACCAAAAATGGCTTTGGCATGAAATGTTTCTTCTATATGTTCAATGTAAGAATTGCTGAGTAAAGTCCCTTATACTGTCATACTCAGAAAATAAGCAGGATGACCTTAATAGTACATTGCCTTTAAAATGCCGACTGTTTGGAGTAAGTAGGTGCTGTTGAAACCCCCCGTCTATCATATATCAGGTTTGACAGAATTTCTTAATTGGATCTCTTGAAATCAAGATTGTCTGACGAATGTCATCTTTCTTTTGAAACTGTGATCCAGTCAAAAGGGAATAATTCCAAGTACTTCACAACATGTCCTGAAAAACTGGAAAGAATGGAGCTAGATGTAGTAATAGAGTGGGGAAAAAAATGCTTAAAAATTTCTAGGAATTCTTGTTGATGCTGAAGGTCCTGACATTGTCCAGTATCATTGTCCATCAAGTTATTTTGAGAGTAAAATGATCTAGAATGTCTTAGGGAGAGCATTATGGCCACTGCAAATGACGACTCTTTTATGAAATCATGAAGAGGACCACTTGCTCTCCTCTTCCAGCTGTGTCTGCCTTCCCATATCCTGGCTCTGTCCCTGTCACTTGTGCAGTGACCACTTGCTGTCACTGCAGTAGAAACACAGTGAGGATTGTATGAAGCAGAAGGGGAACACATTTATAGCACTATTTTATTGTAATTGGTTGCTCCACAAGAAAGAAGCCCTTTACTGGTCAGATTCATCTGAGTTCATTTAAATGAAGCTCAAAATGTGAGTTCGATTCGTAGCAGAGCAAGAGATTCAGTTCTTGGCTGCAAAATTAGAAACACATTAGAAAAGATATCCTGATATAAGAAAGCATTAGTTGCAAAAACACATATTGCTGATATCTGATGTTTTGTCCTAGCTAGCACTTGGGACACTTTTTAATCTTCTCTGAAGTGCAGACTCAGATTTGCAGATTTCCAGGAGCCTTTGGAAGCTGCTCTCACTTCCTTCTGCACCTGCACATGAGGGTTATAAGATGGCATTGAATGCAAATGATAATTTAGAGAAGCCCCTAGGAACTCTCAGTTCTTCCTCCATAGTAATGGAGATTTATCAAACAATGACTTTTATGAACATTGTTCTTTGTGAGGACACTCCAAGTTTTTACCTGAATCTGAACTGCATTTTAAAATGCAATGAGGTTTGGTTGTGCTGCTGTCTGCCTCAGGATGACCTTCCTGTTATGAAGGCAATCGCATTACAGTCTGATCTGATATTTTCCCATCATTGTTTGATGTGCCCTGTGAAACTTCGTATAGCTTCAAAAAAAAAAAAAAAAAAAAAAGATCATAACATAAATATTTACCCATATAGACTTTGTCAGTCTTACAATGCTTGACATTGTCTCTGGGTTTGTAAGACATCTTTGATCTTTTGATCTTACTGATTTGATCATTTGATCTTACTGATACAGAAGTCCAAGTCAGTATTTAGGGTGGCTTGGCTGAAACTTGTTAAAGTTTTCTCCTCTTGTATGCAACTTTTGGTCGGTTTGGGGGGCCAGGACTGACGACTCACTCTATGAACTGCTGCAGCAGTCTCGTCTTTGTTTTTATGCTTTCTGTGGATTGTTTGTTATTTTTGAATGTTTTACAGAATTAAACTTGACAAATTCACTTTTAATAAGGACAAGACTGGGAGTTCTTCCTCTCCTTATTTCTATTTCTTATTTTTTAAATGTTGTTTACCATTTTCCTTTCTTTCTTAGCAGCTTCACATTCTTTCAGAGGACCTTTCTTCTATTTGTCTTCAGAAGAGGCTAAAACCAGATCTGTTGAGAAAATTAAATCATATTCATTTCCCTTTCCTAGTTTGCATTTAGCTATCTTCTGTGCAACAATGTGACTAGAAGCTCTCATACTTTAGCTTCTTTCAAGCTGGCAGTAACACATCTCTCCCCACTCTCTTCTCACAAAGTACTTCTTCAGCCTCTTTCAGATCTCTGATGTACCATCCTTCTCGATAATTTTTTCAGAGTTTGTTTCTATTTTCAGATACTTTTTGACACTGCTCATTATTTCTGAGGCTTCATTTTCTTTATCTTTTTAGTTTATCTTTCTGTGTGGCCATACTGTACCATTCCTTAGTTAAGTAGGACTTGTCATTGGATCTAGTAGTTAGCAAAATGGCTCACAAGCATCCAGAATGTTTGTAATTTAGGTCACTGCAACTTCTAGTGATTCCAACTCGGCTCATTAAATCACCTTCAGCTCCTTGATGCTACCAAAATGTTGGTGCATGTCTTTTCTAGTTTAGTTGGCATTAAAAATAAATACAAAGCCTTTCCTTTTTACTTCCAATTGTTCATTTTAACATTTCATAAATTGAGCTCATGAGTGACAGTATTCTTCCATATTTTGCAGTATTTTTTTTTCTGCATATTCAGTAAAAAATTTACACATTACTATATTTTTTGTTTCTTCTTTTTTCTGCTTATCCATGAACATGTTAATGAATATGTCTATTCTGACCAAACTCAGAGATTCTCTTAGGTTGTGCTAATTTGTTGCACTTATTTCTAAAATTATCAGTTTGTTCTATATAAACCTTTGCTTATCAAACATGTTTGAATTACAGAGTCCTGAAACAATGTTGGAGCTCCATTGAACCAAATGCTATACAAACTGCGTGCACACCTTTCCAATAGGTTGTAGTACAACTGTGAGAGCAATAGAGAAAGAAAGCAATGTGATTCAGCTTTGAGAAATTACTAATAGTGGGATCTGGGGTGGTTGTCCATGAAAAAATGAACAAACAAATTTAAAAACAAACAAATAAACAAAAAACACAAACAAACAAAAAAACCCACACCTTTGGGCAGAAGACTATACAGGTCTTCACAATCCTGAGTGTTCTTTAAAAGTTGGTACATAATAACTGTACTTCTAAAATAATAAACAGGTGATAGCAGGTGAATCTGGTGAGTGAGTGGTCTGAAGTAGGCATAGAAAATATTTCTTCATCCATAGTTCAGCTGTAGAATTTCTTACCAATGGAGGCAGTGGATGCTGAAAATCTACATGGTTTCCACAGTAATGGACAATCAAAGTTAGGAAAAACACCTCAAAGATTAAATAAAAGACTGACTCTCAGGACCTATGATTCTATGGTTCTACCAACTCCCTGGACCACCGATAACAAGAAACAAGAAATTTGTTCTGCGGAGGTATCCATAAGACTCTCATTGTGCTTGGCGTTTTTCCTTAGGCATCTGTCCCCGGCTGCCCTCAGAGACAAGGCAGTGTATGAGGACACTTGCCTGACCTCACATGGATATTGCATGTTAAAGCATTTTTTCAGGCTTTTGCAATCCTGAATAACTTGGATGTTTGGAATACAATAAATAATAACACAAATTGTATTTTTTCTTTCTGTATTTCAGGTCATGTAACTTTGCACAGAAACTGGAGCCTCCAGGACAGTCAACTCTAAAAACTTGACTGTCTTTGTTTGCAGTGTTTGGGAGACATATCTGGTCTGTTTAGTCTACTGAAGCACAAGTACTTGTGGGCTGGAGAGCACATAGTCCTTAAGGAATTGCCTTGTGGACTGAATCTAGCCCATTGCCTGCGTGCTGCATAGCCTGGATTACAGAGCTGTTTTGAAAAAGAGGAAGCAAGGAAAGGGTAGTGAGAGTCCAAGCTTTCACTCTTCCACAAACTATTGTTTACCTAACTAATACTTGACATGTGCCTGGAAAGATGTCTGGAACCGCAAATTCCTTCTCAATCTGTGTGGGAGAAAATATTCTCTTCTATCATCCTCCTTTGTTTATCTAGCACTGACAAGGCACAAAGATGAGGAGGACCACTGGTCTTTGCAAAGCTTGAAATATAGCAAGTGAAAAGCCAACATAACTGGAGATCAGAAGAGGAAAAAATTGAAGGATGTAGGAACTGAAGAACTTCACCCACTCAGCATCAGGAAGCATTTTAGGGACAAATATCTGCTTTAGTTTTTTATGCATATAATGAGGACATCTTGCAAAGGCTGCATACAAATTTTTGAAAGCTAAAGATGCTTATTATCTGCAGTAATGTATACAATAAAAAAGCTCCTTAGGAAACACAATCCTCTGTATGCAATGCAATGCAGAGAAATATGAGGCCACATACTGAATGAAGGATGAAAATTCTGAACAGCAAGATGCTTCATTTGCTGAGCATTGCTGAGCATTCTCCAACAAAGGAACTATTAAAAAAAAAAAATAAATATTAAGAGCAGAGATATATTCTTTTAAAGACAAAAGAAAGCCTGATTACCACAACTTTTCCTACAGTGGATCTGGGTTAATGTGAAAGAGATAGCATAATGGCATATACATATTATTTTTTTACTTTTTATTTTTTTTTCTGAGAGATTAGGAATTTTCTATTTTTTATTTTTTATTTTTTCCCTTTCTTAACTAGCTGGTCTGCTACCATTTTTTTTCTTCTCCTTCTCCTTCTCCTTCTCCTTCTCCTTCTCCTTCTCCTT